>NC_133651.1:26075900-26693400 GCF_009905375.1 Apium graveolens
ATGATGCTGCTGCTAGAGAGTTGTATTTGTCTGTTAAAGATTGTGTGCATGGAAATACACAAAGGATTAAGCCTAGAACTCGAAGATGTATGGATGGTCCGAGATATGTAGGCTGGCCAGAGAAGAATGACTATGAATGTGGATCTTGTGAATTCCCATGGATGCGGTATATGGATGGTCCAAGTGATGATCCAAGATATGTAAGGCCACGGATGCGGCCAGAGAGGAATGGTTGTGGTCGTAGATCACGTAGAGCCCGAAGGATGCAGCGAGAAATTTCATGGATACAGATGCAGCGGGAGAATGAATATGATGATGATTGTGGATTAGATGTAGGCCCACAGATGTGGCGGGAGACGAATGATTATGATGACAGTAGACTTTCTGATGATTATAATCGTAGATCATATAGATTGCCAAGGACGCCGCGAGAGAAGAATGAATATGAAGATGATTGTGAATTATATGAAGGCCCGCAGATGTTGCGAGAGAAGAATGATTATGATGATAGTAGATTTTCTGATGATAAAGATTGTGGTTTATATGATGCGTTAGATTGTGGATCATCTGTAAGGCCACCGATGCGGGGAGAGAAGAATAAATATGAGTGTGGATCATCTATAAGCTCACGGATGCAGCCAGAGAAGAAAGGATTATTCATATGCCCGGAGACACCGCGACAGAAGAATGGATTTGATTGTGGATTATTTGTAATGGCTATAGCTGAAGCGATTTGCAGATGGTTTTGTGAGGAAGGTGAGGAGAAAAGTTGGATAGGGAAGATTAATGAGATGGTTGGTGATAGCTTGGTATCCACGATGAGGACTCGTGTATTGGAACTTATAAGAGACGCTAGTTCCGGTGGACTGGGGACAGTTTCGTGTACTATTGAAGAAGAGAAAAGTGTTGGCGTATGTAGTAACACTTGTGATGCATCCAGGGGTTTGGATCATGATGTTGTTACGATTGGGGAAAATAAGGAAGAAACCTGCAGGGGTTTGGATCATGATGTTGTTACTATTGGGGAAAATAAGGAAGAAATCGACGAAATTGTTGATTTTTTTTGGGAAGATATTAACTGGTCCACTGATGAAGATGACTCTGGAACAATATCAGATGGAGATGACTGTCAAACAATATCTGAAAGGCTCGCAGAGTTAATAGTAGAGGAAGGTGAGAATGATTGTAGGACACTAAGTGGAAGTCCACCGCAATCAGTTGCAGTTGGAAAGATAGTAGCTAATGAGCGAGATTCAGCACCGTTAGTGGAAGAGGAAACTGCCAATGGAAAAGTATGTACAGAGGTCCCATCATTGGCAAGGGAGGAAGCTGTTGATGAAAGTGGGATTGTAGAGCCATCTCCAAGTTGTGACTTAACGTCAGTTGCGTCCTGTATTGTTGAAGAAAATAAACCTGTGGGACGGTAGAGAATGGCGCAGTAGCAGTTTGAAAACGGATGATACAGGAGACACTTGTAGTACAACCTCAACTTTGAGTAATTGTAGACCATTTGCATTCAAACAAGTCTCTTCTGGCTTTTCTAGGTGATGCTGATGGGGATCGCACAGTCGAGACAAATTAGACATTTATATATAGATAAGCCCTTACTACTTGAGTCGGTCACGCTCTTAATCCATTACATATTGGACTGCCAAGATACTTGGTATTTCAGCTCTGTTTTATTATAAAGTTGATTTACAATACATTTTTCCTATTTGTTTGCGGTTTCAGATGATTAATTAGCGGACTTCTCTTAAACTACTAATCCTGTTTATAGTTTCACATGACTAATTAGTGACTTCTTTTCTTAAATTACTAAGCCTATTTATCGAATGCTTATGTCACGTAACAAGTTCATTAGTTTGTTAAAACTTCTAATACCATGGAAGGGAACGGAGGACTGATAGATACTACAAGATTACCCATTCAAGAGTATCATTCTGCTCCCAACACTAATTTGAAAATTGTTTGGTTACGGATTTTAGAAACGAATGTCAAGAAAGCAAGCTAGCTCTGATAGACGCAGGTGCCATTGCCAACAACTCTGGTAATTAATGAAATACAACAATGTTGTGTAACTTAAGTAGGCCGAGTTATATGGTGGTTGCAATTTTGATGTGCCATTGTTAGTTCCACTTTTTTTTAGAAACTTGATCACTCTTGTGCTTCAAATATGCCATTCTGGGAACGTGTAGACTGTTTAGTAGTTCCTCTGAGGATATTTAAACCTTTGTAATTTGTAAAACAGATGATCCAACCCTTCCTTAAAATAAACATTTAGCTCATATGATCTTTTGTTCTTGAATATGTCTTGTCTTGTCTGGAAACTTTGCTTGTCAAGTATTCTAAAAAGTTTTCTAATCTACATCAACTCTTTTACCTGTAGTACTAGTACCTACTGCATTAGTGCATTGTCCAGAGGTTTTACTTGCATATACTTTCACAACTATACTTTTTTCCAAAGATTTAATTACCGGTATACCCCTCTCTACCAGTAAATTTAAACTTTCTTAGTTGAAAAATCTTTTCTTTACTTGATTTCTTTCTTTTTTTTTAATCTAACCTACAACTTGTAGAAAATTTTAAATTCTTCTGATTAATTACTTGAATCTTTTCAAAAAAAAAATTAAATAAAAATTTGTAGATATTTTGAATTTCTTCTAATTATTTGAGATCTTGAGAACTTAAAAAGATCAAATATAAAAATCCGTGAAATTTTTATTTAAATTTGTATATAACAAACAAATAAAATTATTAGACAATGGAATGAATACCTACGTATAAAAACTAAAAAACAAACACATTTTTTACTTTCCCTATACAATCCCAATCCTTTTTTGAGCCCATTAAAAATATCCAATCAACATTAAATTCAATGGGTAACAAAATTTTTAGGTTTAATAAATTGAGCCGGGTATAGATTCAATTAAATTTAATCATAATCCAATCATACCCAGTTCTTTATAATACAATTTTAATGTAAAAATAAAAAATATATAATAAACAACTTTTTTTGACAAAGGAAGAACACTTTCATTCATTCATAAAACCTCTGAAGGGGCATGAATACGATCAAAGATGTTATAAGAGATGAAATAAAATTGCCTTGCTAGACAATGGGCTACCCTATTTGCTGATCGTCTAATAAAACAAACTTCAGCATTTGCAATATCTGTTTACAATCCGTTACCATCAAACCAAATATAAAAGCTAACTTCACTGAACTACGCAGAGCTTGCACTACTTTCGTACAGTCAGATTCCCCCGCTACCTTGTTCCACTGTTTCGTTTTGACCCAGCTTAGTGCTTCCTTAACAACTATCACCTTAGTTTATTGGACAAATTTAGTATTTTAGACTAAGTTGCGAATCATTTTGATACTCTATATGAGTGAGACACATTATGTGTTAGTGGTGTGTATTTATTGGAACGTATTCTTCTCTTCGAGGGGATTCCAACGCATATTAACAAGCTCAAAATGAGTAAAAGGTGAATGAAAACTGATATTCCAAAGTTTTACCTTTTAATATGAAAAGTGGTTTTGTACCACATCGAAAGTAGCACAAACCTATTCCTTAGTTTTTCTTATAAATACCATGTACCACATCGAAAAGAAAAACAAGTCCTTTCAAGCCTCTCTTTATAAATAGAGTCTTAGGGCACCAGTTTTATTAAGTCAAGGAAATAAGAGTCATCTCTTTCATTCTTGGTCTCTTTAGTCTTAAATTTTTCCAATATTCCGGTGATAGTTCTCGGGCTCAGTTCAAGTTCGCTGAGAGTATATTCGATCTATCGATTATACTAGTATCTCGTTTTATCCTGGGAAGCAGGTCGCTAAACACGGATGGTGCGGGGCGAAACTGCTTTAAGGAGACAGTTTTCTGGACTCGAGATTAAATCCAATCTCTGTTTGTTTTCTCAAACCCTTCTCCTAATTTAATTGTTAATTCTTATATGCTTATGTGATTTAAGAATTAGCAATGTTCTTATGAATTAGTTATATATTCAATATATATATATAATAATGTCTTTATCGTACAAGATTGATAACAATCTTAAAGCAGTTTTCTTCAATTTTCATACTTTCTTGTGAGTAGACGCAAAGGTCAATTTGATTGTTTAAATTGGATTTATTTATGGGTATATGAGTGACCATTATTTGCCTCATTAATTAAATTAAATTTAGTGCGTTAATTTCTTTGATCACTTGTTGCCATGTGCTTGAAATTAATATAAATTTGATTTTAAGTGGTGCTTTGTTTAAGTATAACAGGTACGAGGCAAAAGTAAGCACAAAGTTGTTGGATAATTGGTTTCTTATAAGGCTATTGATGCTTTAATGATTATTGATTTATGATCAACTTATATTAAAGTGAACATATTTGGTGACATCTCTCTCTGGTTGATCATTATAAATTGGTAGATTAAACCCAAATTTATAATTCGTCCATGTTTTCACTATTAATGGATAGCTTATTATGTTTTGTTAACATGGTGATTGATTTCTTAATTCTGAATTGATTTTGGAATTATTAGTACACTGATACAAGAATCGTATATGCTATAGTTTACATTCGTGTTTGCAAGTTCATAACATGATATTGCTATGCAATTAAATGATATGGCTACATAAATGTGACCCTTCATGATGGAACTTGATTATTTGGTGATTAATATTTTTTTAATCATTGTTAAATAATGTGACGAGGTGGGCAGCTGAAGTGAACCAGATTTACAATTGCTCAGGATTCTCCACATTAAAAAAACCTAATGGGCCTGGAGTACAGGTTATGGGTCGGCATATAAATTATATTTTTCTGGTTGGATCTTTCCTCCAGTTAAATAGTAATTTCACGTGTTGGTGTCGGCCTGCTGCGGCAGTGACACACGAGCCTATTATAGTGATCCATATGATACTTAATACGACGAATATTGATCTCAGTAGTTATGCTGAATTTCGGAGAGAATCCGAAAAGTTGTTAACCCTTACACATCAGTTGATCAAGGATAACTGAATGTGGGGTTATTGAAGATTTATGTTCTTCCTTGGGCCTTTTATGGTTGTACCAGTAGGTGAGCCAGAAATGTAGGTTCGTGTGAACCATGTAAATATTTTAGAGAAATTCGGTAATTGAATTTTAAATGATAAGAACCACGGGAAGTTCTTTAAACATGATATTAAAATCTTATAGGTTTTAATGAATGACGTAAAACCTGCTCAGATGAGAGGTAGTGACACGATACGTGTTTACTGTCTGGTTTGATAGTAAAACATTTATCACTCGTACTCGTAGTCGAGTCAATATTGAAGCTAAATAGAGAGATGTGTGCTCTATAAACTCAAGGGTAAATCCAACTTAATACAGATAATTAAGATGGTAGTGAATAAATTTGATGATGAATAATCACCGGGCAAATTCTGTTTGCAACGTGAATATTCATGAGGTCGTTGCACCTTACTCGCATTAAATAAATGGAGTAGATGCAGGCTTGAGTTGCGCTCTGAGAGAGATGCAAAACGATTGTGATCAGCTCAGACTATCACTGAATTTGAGGATATTAGTTACGAAGGGCCAATCGTTCCTTAAACATGATACCACAGAAGGAAATAATTAAATTTCCTATTAGTTTTGGAATATTTTCTGACATTCTGTAAAATATTAAAATTGTGGGGGTATCTAAAATAGAAAATTATTGAATTTTCTATGAATAGTGGAATGTAATGAAACATTCTTGAAAATAATTGAAATGTGGGGGTATCTCGAAACTTGATACCAATACCTCTGTTGGTAGCATGAGATCCAAAATCAATTGAGATATTTTGGATGGATACATAGACAATGGTTGAGTCTAATAATATCCGATATATAAATCTAATATTTGAGATTCGTAAGAATACTATTACAGAGTTTAGGAATGCTTATGCGATAAGCTAGTAGATCCTAGTAGATCTGTAATTAAAAGTCATCTAAATGAACTTACGAGTTATTGGATGAATGTGATGATGAACCTGCAGAGAGCAAAAGACTTGGATAATTGCTAGTCCCGAATGTCTTGATAATTTGCTTGAAGGTGAACTCGTAAATTTAATAGAAGCAATGCGCTTCTCGTATAATTTCTTGATAAGTGAATATATCAAGAGAAAATTTGACTATTACTAAGAGTCAATAAATCAAGATTTTCTAGCACGTGTACTAGAAAATGGATTGTGCATGTTCTCTCTATGTCCTTTGTGGGGGAAAGGATGTTAAGAAATAGAGAGAGTGGTTCTGTTTGACAGAATCTTGTTTAAAAAATATATAGATCTTTTTACGAGATAGAAGCATTAGGACCCAAATGAATTTTTAAATTGGGAAAATATATCTGGGTCTGAAGGAAGTATAAGGTCAGACTGATACAAAAATATTACAGTCGAAAGTGATGACCTTATATAATTTATGAAATATTCTCGAGTTTTGAGAATAATGTTCATTAAGATGATACTAAAATTATCGTATTGTGAAATTTAAAAGTGCATCAATGAACATTGAGATGGTCTTTCTAAATAGATATTTGGAGAAATATCTATTTACGTGAACCCGAGAGTTGCTCTAGATAAAGCAAGAGTAGAAAATCTGTATTTTCGGTGATCATGTTGAGTGAAACAACATTGACACGAAATAATGGCATATTAAATTTGATATTGCTATGATAAGCAATGGCTTCAAATAAATGACATGGTTGCCATTTTGAGGACGCTCAAAATTGGTTGCTATGTGAATAAGGATTGCCAGTTTAAGGACGCTTAAACTCGGTAATGATGCAAACTGAAATTGCTGGTTTTTGGGACGCTAAAAGCTGGTAATATTAATAACAAGTGAAGCCTTAAGTAATAACTAGTAAAGTTATTACTTAAATGTGAAATATGTCAATATGAGATGTCAAACTGATTCAAAATCAGAGAATTGACAAGTGTGCATGTGTTATTTACACATGATATGCAAGTCATAATTGATTGCATGTGAGTGATCTGATCATTACGAGAAGTAATGACAAGAGGATCATCTCTGAAAATCTTGATGAGATTGAAAAGTTTTTATTTGAAGATTACAATCTTTGTGACTTTAAAAGTTTTAGATGATACATGTCACATGTTGGTGATGTGAATTTTGAAGAGATCAACGAAGCTAAAGTTGTCATAGCTGGAATGGATTTATATTTATCCAAGCGTAGATGAACAAGGATCTCTCAAGAAGGATTGCAAGTCTGTTGTACTTTTTAAAATTGTACAAAATTAGACATAGGCTATACAGTTGGTAAACTGGGTAGATGCACGAGTACAATGGAAATTGGTCACTTGGAAGTGATTGCAATGAGATTTAAGGTGTATGATATGTGCTCGTGAGCTTGGACTGCAATACGAAAGATATCTAATTGTACTATGTGAATATAGTACGGAAATTAGATATTTGACTTTAAGAACTTAAAAGTCATTCGAGAATACATTTCACACTTAGCATTCGTGTCATGGAAATCCTAAACTTAGCTTGATTCATGATGGAATACGAGTCTGGTGCATAAAATAAATGCAGTTAAAAGGCTGAGTAGCCACTTTGTAAGGATATTCCTAAATGACAAGGAAAATGTGTCTTCAATATGCATATATCGTGTAATCAATATGCAAATTGGGAGATCACATTATTGTGTATGAAATGGTATGTCTCACATCTATGATGAGGACATAATACCATTAAACAACTATTCTCAACGAGAATTATCATGATTGACTATGTAAAGTCAAATGATAATGTTTGGATCCACTGACCAGATGGTTAAACTGAGTGAATCTGTTTAAGACAAGGGAATCTAGTTAGACCGAGATATAGTTGTCAAATTATCGAGAGGAATGAGCCTTGCCTATTGCTTAACGACGTCATGGTGGACACCCAACCTTGCTGACTGGAGATCCCAAGAACTTGGTTCAATGGGACAACTAAATCATGATGACTAAATCACTGTGGGGGTAACCCCTGGCCTATTTCTATGATGATGAAACAGTGAGACCCGTAAGGTATGAGGTTAAGCTTTATGCTTTTAATGATCTTTGACGAATACAAGGATTTCAAGTTTGAATACATAATATTCGGTTGAGTAAACGCGGGTTACTCTATAAGATAAAGATCACCTATGTAAGAGAGAAGTATGGCCGCTTCAAAGGAGAATTGCGAGGCACAATTTTTTAGAAACTCTTGCAGAACCAGGACGATGTTCCAGGGCCAAAATGGACATAATCATGAGAACTGAATGAGTCAGGAAAGATATAGTGATGAGTATGTCATCGTTTACACAAACGGTCGAACAGTTCAAGGACATCGCGTCATACTGTCTACCAGTAAAGTCGATATACTTATTCGAGCGAAGGTTCAAGGAGCATTCTCTACCTATCGTATGCTATATCTGACCGCCGGAACTATCACCAAGTCAAGCTCCGCGTCTGTCTGTCTATGTGGTGTCTATGTGGTGCGTGCTACTGGACCATAAATATCATTTGTGGGGGATTGTTGGACAAACTTAGTATTTTAGACTAAGTTGCGAATCATTTTGAGACTCTATATGAGTGAGACACATTATGTGTTAGTGGTGTATTTATTGGAACGTATTCTTCTCTTCGAGGGGATTCCAACGCATATTAACAAGCTCAAAATGAGTAAAAGGTGAATGAGAACTGATATTCCAAAGTTTTACCTTTTAATATGAAAAGTGGTTTTGTACCACATCGAAAGTAGCACAAACCTATTCCTTAGTTTTTCTTATAAATACCATGTACCACATCGAAAAGAAAAACAAGTTCTTTCAAGCCTCTCTTTATAAATAGAGTCTTAGGGCACCAGTTTTATTAAGTCAAGGAAATAAGAGTCATCTCTTTCATTCTTGGTCTCTTTAGTCTTAAATTTTTCCAATATTCCGGTGATAGTTCTCGGGCTCAGTTCAAGTTCGCTGAGAGTATATTCGATCTATCGATTATACTAGTATCTCGTTTTATCCTGGGAAGCAGGTCGCTAAACACGGATGGTGCGGGGTGAAACTGCTTTAAGGAGACAGTTTTCTGGACTCGAGATTAAATCCAATCTCTGTTTGTTTTCTCAAACCCTTCTCCTAATTTAATTGTTAATTCTTATATGCTTATGTGATTTAAGAATTAGCAATGTTCTTATGAATTAGTTATATATTCAATATATATATATATAATAATGTCTTTATCGTACAAGATTGATAACAGTTATATCTGCGAATACTTTTTCAATTTTGCTTGCCGCCACAGCTCGTATCAGTCTGCCTGTGTGATCACGAGCAACACACCCAAAACCAAAACAATTTACTTCATCGAAAAGGGACGCGTCTGCATTGATCTTGATTGCATTCATAACCAGTTTCGTCCATCGCTCACTACGATCCTTCGCAGACATATACGCATTAGACGGAAAAGATCTTTTTAGCTGAGCTACAATCCATTGATCAAGAATAAATTGAGCAGATCATATAACCTCATCGATGTGAAGGCAAGTTTCGTGCCAGACCACCATATTTCGAGCTTTCCAGATGGACCACTACACAGCATTATCAACTTAGCTAGCCTTGAGTAATCATATTGATCCATTGCATTATTCAACCAAGCAACAAAATTATCAAAGTCGTCCCTAGTGTTATCAAAACCTGCACCTTGCTTACTGCCTGAGCAAACTCACACTGAACTAAACAATGTAAAGTTGTTTCCTCCCCAACAGTACATGACGGGCATTGTATTAGAATAATCACCTGCCTTTTACTTAACGAGACCTTCATCGGTAGGTAGCCACTACAAGCCCTCCATATAAAATTCTTAGCTGTAGGTGGGATTTTTAAATTCCACATACGTCTCCAAAAATCAGAATTGGCATTAGTAACCCACCCTCCTTTCATTTCTTGAACTAGCTATAGCACTTTTTACTGTATACATCCCTTTATCATCTATGTACCAATATCTGGTATCCCCCTCTTGTCTGTTATTAAGCAGGATCCCAAGAATCAAGTGCTGATCTCACTGCTCAAACAAATTCTCAATTACCTTCATGTCCCAAACTTTTTCCCCCGGCTTCAACAAACCATCTACACATTGATTTACTAGAGCTAGATGTCGACTCCCAACGTACGGATTTACATTGTCATTTAACCACGCATCATCCAACACCTTTACTTTCTCCCCATGCCCTATTCTCCATCTTATACCAGTTTTCACTAGGATTTACCAGATGAAATTGGAATTACTACGCAGACCTGCATCCAAGAAATCATGAGGGAGATAACGAGCTTTGAAGAGTTTAGAAACCATCGAGTCTACTTGATTCATTAGCCTCCATACTTGCTTGCCCAACAATGCAAGGTTAAAGTCATGGATCTTCCTAAACCCCATTCCACCATTAACTTTCGGTGAACACAGTCTATCCCAATTAGCCCAATGAATACTTCTGTCGGAATTTCTATTTGTCTTCCACCAGAACTTACACATGATTTGCTCAATGTCATTACACATCTACAGTGGCAATAAAAAGACACTCATCGCGTATGAAGGCATGGCTTGCACCACCAATTTCAGAAGGATCTCTTTACCAAGTTTAGATAATGTTTGCTCATTCCAGCTTTCCACACTTTTCCGAACTTTATCTTTTAAGAAGCCCAAGGTAATTTTTTTACGTCACATAATATTTGGAAGTCATAAATACATACTATTCTCAGGAGCTTCTGTCATTTGCATTTGTCTGCATATCTCTTCCTTCGTCCCTTCATTAGTGTTCTTACTAAAGAAAATCGATGACTTCTGCTTATTAACCATCTGGCCCGAACCAGCTTCAAAAACTTGCAGTAGTTTATAACACCTTGGACGCTTCATTCGCCGCTGATTTACAATATAAATAATCGTCATCCGCAAAAAGCATATGAGAGATAGATAGAGCTCCATTTACAACCCTACATCCATGAATCCAGCTTTTCTGAATGTACCTGTTAATAAGAGCCGTAAAACCCTCATGAGATATCAACAAATCTTCAAGTCACAGATCAAGTCTTATAGAGAAGTCATCCAAGAACTCCAGAATAACTTATCGAGAAGTCAAAAATAGCTTATAGAGAAGTCTCAGAGATATCGACAAGTCAACTTGAAGATGTGAAGATTGGAGATATCGACAAGTCATTTCTGCAATAGAGTACTCAATAATATCGACAAGTCAAATTGAAGTTGTGAAGATTGGAGATATCGAAAAGTCAAATTCTCATTAGAGATCTCAGAGATATCGATAAGTCAATATGTCTATAGAGATTTCAGAGATATCGACAAGTCTTTTCTACATGCAGAAATTCAGAGATCTCGACAAACCAAACTCTCTTATAGAGAACTCAGAGACTTCGATAAGTCAAAACAACTATAGAGTAATAAGAGATCTCGATAAGCCATTATACTTATATAGATGTTGAGTTCTCTATATAACAAACTGGAGATCTCGATATGAAACTCAGTACAAAATTCAGACCAGTTAAATATCCAAAATTATCAATCAACAAACAAATCAATCACTGATTTGAAAAGTCTACAAAAAGCAGCTTAAAGAGTACAAGATCAAAGGCCAAGATTAACTGACAAAGTAAAGGCACAAACATGCACGATTTGCAAAGATACACTAAGCCAGAAATAGAAAGTTTTAGTTAACTTAAAGTATGATTTAGTACATGCTATTACATGTTGTGTAAAACCTGTGTTTACTGTTCTATAAAGTAAACACTGGATGCTTTGTTTAAGTTGTAACAAAGAGATCTAGAAAATCTTGTAACTCTCTTAAGAAAGAAGCTGAGTTCTTTATCAACAAAGAACCCAGAAATTTGTAGCAAGACATACTTGATTTTAATATAAAATTAAGTGAGTTTTGAAGATAGCGTGTTCATGTGCATGTTTTATTATTTCTGTTAAAACATATTAACTCTACAAATTAGAGTACTTTGTTCACCACATACATAATAGTTCAAAAAGCTTAAAAATAATCCAAAACACATTCACCCCCCGTGTTGTATTCATTACCTAACAAGTGGTATCAGAGCAAAATCTGAAAGCAAACGTAGTAAAGATCTTGGAAGAATGAATACACAAAAGCTTAGAAGTATTAAAATCCCCATCTTTGACAGATCTACTACACATTATGGAAAAAAATGATGTTGTTCATAAGGATGGCCAATTCATTATATATTCAGATCCTCAAGAATGGGACTTTCACCCCATGGTAAGAGTTGAGGAATCTACAGATGGAGACATGGTCATTCCAGCACACTATACTCCTAAAGATCCTTCAAAATATACTGAACCTAAAAAGGAAAAAGTATCTCTAGACAGTGGCTTGCAGCTGATCTTAATAGAGTCACTTGACAATGTAATGTATAATAACATTGTCAACTGTGACACATCCAAACAGATCTGGGAGAAGATAAAGATTCTATGTGAAGTAACATATGAAGTTAGGTCAAACCAAAGGAGGATTCTGGTTTCCTAATATGAGGGGTTTATGGCCAAACCAAAAGAAGGAATTACTGAAGTTTTTGAGAGGTTCAATAAATTGATAAATGACTTACAGCTACATGATAAATATTATGCAGCTGAGGAGGTTAACCTAAAGTTCCTATTGGCTCTTCCTAACCATCTTGAACATAAAATATCAGCTATTAGAGAAGGAAGAGATCTAAGCAGAATGACTTTAGAAGTTTTAAATGGAATCTTGAAAACTTATGAGCTTGAAATACTGCAAAGAAAGTTATTGAAAGCACACCATGGATATGTTGTTGATGCTTCAAGTGCTTTGATTGTACATGACAGAGAAGAAAGTGAAGATGAGCAATATGGTCAAGTTTCAGTTATTCAAGCTATGGAACAAAAGAACAAAGAACCTCAGAAGCAAGTTGTATTGGAGCTGGAGGAAGATGAGTATTATACCTTGGATGTGCTAGATAAAATGGACCAATCCATGGCTTACTTGGCTAGGAAATTTTCCAACATAAGAGTAAAAAAGCCAAGGGTTTTTAAAGGCAAGGGACAATCTTCCGATAGCAATAATTGGAAGCCAAAAGCTCAGTACAATTCAGCTAGTAAAGGTGGCTACAAAACAGGATCTGTGGACAAATAAAAAATAAGGTGCTTCAACTGTGATGAGTTGTGCACTTTGAAACTGAATGTAGAAAGCCCAAAAAGGTGAAGGATAAAACTTACTTGGAATTGGAAACAATGTATGAAGCTCTCTTGAAAAAATAGTCTGGAAAAGCCTATATTGCAGAAGGAAAAAGTTGGGATGACACTGACAATGATGATGAGGATGAAAAAGTTGGAAACTATGCACTAATGGCTTTTGAGCATGGAAAAGCATCCACATCAAAATCAGAGGTACCAACTCTAACAACTATTGATTTAAATGCTAGTCAATATAAGGAGACTGTGGAAAAGATAAGTGTAGAGATGTTTTATATACACACTAGCATGGTAGCAACTACTGAGGAAGTAAGTAGGCTAAGCAAAGCAAATGAGAAGCTTGAGAGTGAGAAGCAAAAGTTGTATCTGCTGCTTGTAGAGCTTGAGTCACTCAAGCAAGAAAATGATTATCTGAAAAACAAGCTGAAGTGTGTTGCTGAAATTGAAGCTGTGTTGAGGGAGAAGATGGAAAATTGGGATAAACAAAAGCAAAAACTTTGCATTTGTTACAGATTCTCCAAGAAAACAAAGTAAAAAAATGTGACTTTGTGAATCATCTAACTCACCTTTATAAAAAGTTTGTTAGCAAGCCAATATAAGGAGCATGCAAGTACAATGAAGCAAATACAAATGATCCCTACTCATTCTGTGACAAGTTTGATTGCAACCCTTGCAACTTGAAAGTGATGAAGAGTTGTCATAAGCTGAGAGTAGATCTCAAAGAAGTGAATGTTGGGTCTGCATCAAAAAGGGAGAATGCAAAACAGTCCATGAACACTATTCTATCTGAATCCACTCATTCTAATTTTACACATTTTGCAAATAAGAAGAAATTACCCAACATTGCTTGGGTTTCTAAACACACTTAATCCTTATTGTGTGCAGGAAAAAAGGAAGAAAGTCATATGGATCATAGATAGTGGATCTCAAGATATATGACAGCTGATATGGCCCTGGTATCATAATTTGAGGAGAAGGCTGGCCCATTAGTGACTTTTGGAGACAACATCAAAGGTTTCACAATGCGATATGGCAAACTGATTTCTGGAAATGTTGTCATAGAAGATGTAGCACTGGTAGCTGGTCTTGAAGTGAATCTTTTCAGTGTCAGTCAATTTGTAGACAAAGGATTCAAGGTTTCATTTGACAAAGAAGAATACACTTTTATCAGCAAAAAGACCGGTGATGTTGCTCTGAAAGGAGCAAGGAAGGGAAGCTTATTTGTTGCAGATTTGGACTCAGCAAATGAGGATCGAATTTGTTACTTCTACACCAAGGCATCTGTGGAGCAAAGCAAGTTGTGTCATAAGAAACTATCTCACTTGAATTTCAAGGCAATCAACACTCTAGTAAAAAAGGAGTTAGTGAGAGACATGCCTAATCTGGAGTTTGCTCAGAATGAAGTTTGTGAAGCTTGTCCAAAAGGAAAAATGAAGAAATCAAGTCACAAGAGTTAAACTGTGAACTCTATCAGCGCACCTTTGCAACTTATTCACATGGACTTATTTGGACCAGTTAATGTCCTGTCAATTTCAAGAAAGAAGTATGCACTTGTGATGGTGGATGACTACTCAAGATACACATGGGTAGAATTTATGCACTCTTGTTAGGTAATGAATACAACACAGGGGGGGTGAATGTGTTTTGGATTATTTTTAACCTTTTTGAAATGTTATGGATGTGGTGAACAAAGTAATCTAACTTGTAGAGATAAATTGTTTTAACAGAAATAATAAAACATGCATATGAATACACTATCTTCAAAACTCACTTAATTTTATATTAAAATCAAGTATGTCTTGCTACAAATTTCTGGGTTGTTTGTTGATAAAGAACTCAGCTTCTTTCTCGAGAGAGTTATAATATTTTTTTAGATCTATTTGTTACAACTGAAACAAAGCATACATTGTTTACTTTATAGAACAATAAACACTGATTTTACACAATATGCAATAAGCTGTACTAATCCCTACTTTAAGTTAACTAAAACTTTCTATTTCTGGCTTAGTATATCTTTGCAAATTGTGCATGTCTGTGACTTTACTTTGTCAGTTAATCTTGGCCTTTGATCTGGTACTCTTCAAGCTGCTTTTTGTAGACTTTTCAAATCAGTGATTGATTTATTTGTTGATTTATAATCTTGGATATTTAACTGGCCTGCATGTTATACTTTGAGTTTCATATCGAGATCTCCAGTTTGTCATATAGAGAACTCGACATCTCGATAAGTATAATGGCTTATCAAGATCTCTTATTACTCTATAGTTGTTTTGACTTATCGAAGTCTTTGAGTTCTCTATAAGAGAATTTGGTTTGTCGAGATCTCTGAATTTCTGTATGTAGAAAAGACTTGTCGATATCTCTGAGATCTCTAATGAGAATTTGACTTGTCGATATCTCCAATCTTCATATCTTCCTTTGACTTGTTGATATCTCTGAGTTCTCTATTGCATAAATGACTTGTCGATATCTCCAATCTTCATATCTTTATTTGACTTGTCGATGTCTTTGATACTTCTCTATAAGCTATTTTTGACTTGTCGATAAGTCATTTTGGAGTTCTCGAATGACTTCTCTATAAGACTTGATCTGTGACTTGTAGATTTCTTGACTTAGAATGTTTTTCTCAAAACAGATTTATTCAACTCCAAACTTCTTCACACTGTCTCGGAGGAATGATCTTCATGATCTTCTTCCAGAGTTTATTCTTAGGCTTGAGACTGTTTATTGAAAAATTCTCCAGTCCAATCTTTTGACACTTTTACAGACTCAAATAATACAATATAAAATGCAAACTTAGATTATCATACAACTTACTTAGGGCTGTCAATTTAACCTAGTCTTGTTGTGGTACATGCATGTCTTGCACAACAATCTCCCCCAATTTGTGAGAAGATTGCTTATCACAATTCATGCCTGGTAACAAGACTAACCCCAAGCTATAATGAACAATTAAAACTTTACATAACAAATTGACATAATTATAACTTTTATACATTAGATGATCTCTTAGGTTTGACAGATACATTCATTAATCAAATTTCTCATCTCCTATTTCTTCTCTATTGAGGTCCTTTAACTTTACAAGTGCTTCCAGTTCCTCTATGATTGGTGTTCCTCTTAGAGCTTCTACAAATTTGAGTTTATCTGCTAATGGATAACTGTTCAAGAAACCAAACCTAATTCTTGAGAATCTGCCAGCCTTGATGTTTAGAAATTGTCCATCCTTGGTAATTCTACTCATCCCCTTTGCCTTGAGATCTTCAAATTTTTGTATATACATGTCTATCTCCTCAATATACTTTCTTTTCCTCTCCTCATTTTCAGCCTTGTTTCTTACTCTTCTTTCTTCCCTTTCTACCACTCATTTATCCAAAACATATCTCCATGCCTTAGTTGCAGTATCCTTATCCTTTAGCAAGCTTATCACCCTTTTGATCTCTATGGGTGAAAATGTGTCCATTAAGTTTTTGCCAAGAAATGTTAAGGTTCCATCCTTATAGTAGATTCTTACTTCCCTTAATGTTACAATCCAAACTCTGACCATTTCTTCAGATAATTGTTGAAAGTGGTCTTCATCTGAGATGCACAAATTTAGAGATAGAAAATCACTTTGATTAAAGCAGTTCCAGATGGCCCTCTCAGTAGCATTTTATTTGGTTTTCTCCCAACATATTTGTAATGAAGTTTGGTTGGTGGCTTAACAGAAGGTAGGTTTAAGATTTTCTTGAGAAAAGTCTGGCTTGAGGTGATTGGTATTTTTAGTAAGGTATTTGCATTTTGTTTATACAAGAATTTATGCTTTGAGGTTTGAGGTGGTTTAGTATTTGAGTTTGTTGGCTTAGAGGGTTGAGCTTGATTGATTTGGATTTTTAGGGATTGTTTTTGTGGTTCAGATGTGTCTTCCTTCTTCTTTCTTCTTCTTTCTTCCCCTCTCTTCTTATCATCTTGTTTTTTCTCCCGCTTCTTCTGTTTGCTACCAGTTGCTTTAGAAGTTTGACTTGGATTTGATCCAGAAGGTGGTTGATCATCTTGCTTCTGCTCATCATCATCATTGTCATCCTTTAAGTTGTATTGTAAGTTTGGCAACATGGTATCAGCATTCACAAGGTATCTATCAAGAATTATGATCATCTCTTTATCTTCAATTTTCTTGTTCTTTTTGCATTTCAGATCAGATTGAAGAGTCATAATCAACCTCATGTTTCCTATTACACAGTTCTTAGGAACATTGAAGATTTTGCATCTTTTAGTTTGAGGACAGATGTAGGCCATACCCTTTCTTGGATATAGATAGGCTTCAGGAAAAACATCTATATGAGCCTTCTTGAGTTCATGTAGCAATTGTGTGTCCTCTGGAATGACTATATGTACTTTATCAATCACTACATCCAGCTCAGATGTTCTCAATTTCTAAATATTGGAGAGAGACACCTGTAGACATCTGTCCAGTCCACTGTCATTTACATTAGCAACCATCATCTTCTCCAGAAAGTTATCAATTTTGACAATCACCACTCTAACAAAGTTGATATTATTGGCCAATGCTCTTTTGTAAGTGATGTAGTTGTTATGGAGAGACATCCTTAAAACTGACAGAAGTTCATTGAATTCTTTATCCTGACAGGGTCCTTCTGCAGCTTTTAGAAGTCTGTCCTTCCCAACATCTTTAGAGAGCTGAGCTTTTGAAGAACTTTGACCAGTTTGAGTAGTAGATGTCAATTTGCTAAGATCCTTTGACTTACCAGTATCCCTGGATTTTTGAATCCTAGCTTCTATCTTCCCCTTAGTCTTGGGAACATGCATGAGTAGTGGAGTGGGAATTTCTGGCCTCACAGTCTCAGGAAGTGCATGCAATGGAATGTTAAGCTTTCCCATGATAGCTCCCAAAGCCACAAAATTTTGCATTTGTAAATGCTTGTGGGAGTCTACCAAGGTCTAGCAGTCTGCCTGTTGACTCTGCACTAGAGTGGTGAGAGCTTGCACTTTAGCTGTGAGTGAGTCATTAGAAGATTGTAAAGTTGAAACTTGTTCTTGAAGAGCTTGAATTTGTAAATTTATGGATGTAGAAGTAGGTTGTTGAGAACTTGAGGGAAGAGAGGCACCAAAGTGTCTTGGACAACTTGCTTAATTCCTTCCATAAGCAATGCAGAAGGCTCATACCTACTTTGGTGAAACCGGTTCAATTTGGCTTTTGTATCATTTGAGTTAGCAATATGCTGTTGAACCACCTCATGCAAAGCTATGAATGATTGTATGAGATTTTTTACATCCTTTTCTACAGAAGTTAGATCAACTCTTTCCATTTGATAAAAAAAAATGTTGGAATTTAGAGGTGATTGTGACTTGAGAAGGAATAATCTCATCCATCTTCTCTCTCACCATCTTCTTAAACTTGTCTTAATGACCAGTTAATTGTATTTCTATTGCTTTACCAAACAGGTGAAAAGCTTTGAGTTGAGCCTTGTGAACCTCATTAACTACATCATAAACGTCTTCAGGAGTTAAGGCCTTTGCATCGCTTCCCAGTATGGTCAAATAATCTTCCCTGTATTTTTCCAAAACAGCTTCCATTTCAAGACTGTAGTCTTTGTTCAGCCAAACATCATAATTGCCATCCTGTTCAGCTTTATTAACAATTTTAGCTTGTTGTTCTTGGACCTCTATCTGATATGTGAGTATTATGGCCTGATAATCCTGGTTAGACATATCTAAAGTTAGCAGCTGTTGAGAGATTTGAGCCAGTCCAGACAACTAATCAACTAGAAGATTATCTACAGTTATTGGTTGAGCTTCAGCTGCCTGTAACCATTGGGAAATGAGGTGTGGTTGAGAAGTAGATGGTTGATCTATTGGGTTAGAACCACTTATGACTGAGGTCACAGTTTGACTCACAGATTGCTCTGTGGTTTTGATGGTTTATTGTTCCTCGCTTGTGGTAGGAACCTCCATTTGAATTGGAGAGGAGTTAGCTAGGTTACTGTCATGTACTCTAGCCTCAAACCCTTGCTCATTTTGCAGTGAGCTGGCACTTGAATGTGCTAAACTTGCCTCCCCTATAGCAGGGTCATTGGCAATTAAACTCCTATCTTCAATTATTAGTGCAATTTCAGCTAGGGTTATGAGGGGAGTTGTTCCTACTAGAGGAACCTCAAATTGAATTGGAGAGGATTTAGATAGCTCCCCCTCAGGAGTACTACCCTCAAACCTAACAACATGTGAAGGTTGATTTGCACATGAAGGTGCATTTATATCTATCATAGGGTCTTTAATAAAAATTGATAAAACCACTATGTTTTTGTTGGTGTCATCAAGGTCTACCCCAACAAGTAGCCTCTGACTAACTAGATATGGTTCCTGGGTGGTGATCATGGTTTCTAGAACTATGTCACTTGAGGTTGGCAACTCTTGAGAACCAGAATCAAGAGTCTCATTGTAGGAAGAAGAAATTTGAGACATAAGATGTTGAATATCAGCGTTGAGTGTTGGCAGCTCCCCCTGAACAGATGAGGGAGCTTCAAGGGATGTGCTCTCCTTGTGTGTGCCATCCTTATTCCTCCTTCCATACACTTGAATTGCTTCAAATGTTTGTGCAGACTCATTACAGGGTGCATTAGGGAGAGTGCTCTTTTCAACAGAGATATCATGTTGAGAGGATGCCCCTAGAGTCTGTTTTTGTCCCTGTTTTACAAATACATCCTTTTGAGAGGATGCATAGGTGGCTTGAGTGGTCAACTCAGTTTGTTTAACCTTCTTTGTCTTTTTGACCAAGGGTGACTCAGGTATTGTTTGTTCCTCACCACTCTCATTTATGATTGTCAGGTTTTCCTGTTTTCTCTTCTCTTTCACTACACCAAATATGGCCTATTGCAAGCACAAAATATAATTGTGTTGCAGAAAATGTTGCAGTAGAACAAATTTTTCAACTCTATTGCAATAATTTATAAAAGTGTTACATAAAATACGTAAGTGTTGCATGGTTAAGGTCCAATTTGAGAAAATTGTAAAACGTGCAACATATTTTAAATAATGTTGCAATAATAGTAACGCTTTTGGTCAAATTGACCGAAAACACAGGCGGGAACACTGAAATTGGGGATGGCGGGATACCAAAAATTATTTTACACTTTTATTTTGGCACCAAAAATTGAATACACTTTTATTTGGACAAAAATTCACCCCCAAATCTATTACACAGAAATTCACACCTCTCTCTCTCTCACCTCCCTCGCATCTCTCTCTCTGACCTCCCTCGAATCTCTCTCTCTCACACCTCTCTCATACCTCTCTCACATCTCTCCTTCACACACCTCTCTCACACCTCTCCCACATCTCTCCGTCGCAACTCGAAGCTCATCTCGAAGGCTTTCTCACATCTCGAAGGCTTGAAGCTCATCTCTCTCACTTGAAGCTCGATTGAAGCGCGATTAAACTCGATTAAAGCTTGATATAAGGTAAAACTCATCTCTCTCACTCTTCAAACACTCCTCTCTCTGATTATTTGTGAATGCATGTAAAAATTTTGTGTATTTTTTGTGCTTTTTGTGTTCTTTTGTATTTTGTTTTTGTTATGTGTTTTTGTAAAATTAGTAGGTTCTTGGTCTGACTATTTCTGAGAATTTTATTTTAATTTTTTGATGTTTTAAAGTCAAAATACCCTGTTATTTTAAGTCAAAAGTGCCCTGTTCTTGGTCTGATTTTTTGTGTTCTTGTTGTAATTATAAGTCAAACTGCCCTGTTCTTGGTCTATTTTTTTGTTCTTGGTTCTTGTTGTTGTCTGATTGTGTTGAAAACTTAAGTGAATTTTATGGTTTTGTTTCAAAAAATTTATGTAGAAAATGGATGTTGAAGGAGAGAAATGGGTAACACTTCCCAAGTACAGTGATAGATATAGGAAGGGAGTTGAAGCTTTTGTTAACCAAGCATTTTCCCGATATACCATAGGAAACGAGCTTAAGTGCCCTTGTAAGAAATGTAATAATCGTTTTTGGAGTGGTGCTAAGGCTATACATGAACATCTAGTCTGTAATGGTCCTTGTGCCCATTCCGTTGAATGGATTTACGAGGTCTCAACCCATGAGATAGATAGGGTTGCTAATGAGATGGATATTAATATAGGTGTAGGTCTTGGAGATGAATTTGATGCTATGATACACAATGCATATGGTACTAATGACGTTACTGACCACGTTGGTAGAACAGGACTAAACGATGACACAAGGAAATTTTATCGCCTTGTTAAGGAGGGTGGACAACCGTTATATCCCGAGTGCAAACAATTTAGTCGATTAAGTTTCTTAGTTAGGCTTTATCAACTAAAGTGCATTCATGGATTTAGCGAATCAGGATTTAGTGACTTACTTGAATTGATAAAGGAGGTTTTCCCTCATGTAAATCTTCCGTCTTCTTTTAGTGCGGCAAAGGGTATGATTAAAGACCTAGGAATTGATTACCAAAAGATACATGCATGTCCAAATGACTGCATGCTCTTTTGGGCAGAAAACGAGAGGCTGGAGAATTGTGCTAAGTGTGGAACATCAAGATGGAGAGTAGTTGAAAAGAAGGCGAAGGCCAGGTCTGATGCAAACATAGAACTAGCATCGAATCCTAAAATCCCGGCTAAAGTGATGAGATACTTCCCTTTAAAGCCAAGGCTGCAGAGAATGTTCTTGAGCTCTGATTTCTCGAGCTCAATGACATGGCATGCTTTATTATGAAAGAAAGATGGATCAATGAACATATCTCATAGCACCTGGCCAGTAGTGCTCATAAATTATAACCTCCCCCCTGGTTAATCATGAAACCCGAAAATCTAACTCTTTCAACCTTAATCCCTGGTCCAGTTTATCCCGGTAATGAAATTGACGTGTATATACAACCGTTAATTGCAGAGTTGAAGGAGTTATGGGCTGTTGGAATAGAAACTTATGATGCCAGGTTAGACAACACGTTTAAGCTACACGCAAGCCTATTATGGATAATAAGTGATTTCCCTGGATATGGGATTTTATCCGGTTGGAGCACGAAAGGAAAGCTGGCTTGTCCTTCATGTCACTATGAGACCTCATCGACATATTTGAAATATAGTAAGAAGGTTGTGTATTTAAACCATCGAAAGTTTCTCCCTTCAGATCACAAGTGGAGGTCCGATAGGCGCAAATTTAACGGAGATGTGGAAATGCTATCATGTCCTGATATATTAAGCGGAGCAGAGGTTGAAGAACTATTGCGTGGTTACAAAAATGATTTTGGGAAGCCGGTGAAAAGAAATAGAGGAACATCAGATTGCCCTTGGAAGAAGAAGTCCATTTTTTTCGAGCTACCATATTGGAGCAATAATATGGTTAGGCATAACTTAGATGTTATGCACATTGAGAAGAACATTTGTGACAAGATTTTGGGGACTTTGTTAAATATCAGAGGCAAGACAAAGGACCATCTTAATGCTCGTCAAGATTTGGAAGAAATGGGGATTAGAAAAGACCTTCACCCTGTCAAATGTGATGATAAACATGTTGAAATTAGGGCATCTAGTTTTGATATGACCAAAAAAGAGAAAGAGATCTTCTGTTCAGTTCTAATGAATGCTAAGCTACCATACAGATCTGCATCAAATATCAGCCGGTGCGTTCAAATGAAGGAGCGAAAGATATCGGGTTATAAAAGTCATGACGCGCATTTTATTCTGCAATTTCTATTACAATTTGCTGTCGTAAAAACTCTGAAACCTGAGGTAGCAATTCCATTAATGAGGCTGAGAGCATTCTTTAGAGGCATATGTGGAAAAGTCATTAAATTAGAAGATGTTGAAAAATTGCAGAAGGAAATAATCGAGATACTTTGTGAGCTTGAAATGATTTTTCCACCTGCATTTTTCGATATAATGGTTCACTTACCAATTCATTTGTGCAAGGAAATAGAATTTGGTGGACCGATGCACTTAAGGCGGACGTTTGGAATTGAACGGTATTTGTGCAAATTGAAGTCACACGTTCGGAATCGGAGTAAACCTGAAGGGTGCGTAGCAGAGGGCTACTTGGTAGAAGAATGCCTTACATTTTGCTCTAGATTTTTTGATGAGCAGTCTAAGAGTGGGACCGATACCAAGGACAGTCATACAGATGGTGGATATCCTATCGGGTCTCGGAGAAGCAGAGAAGGAAAGTCTATACATCTGGACAACAAGACATGGACAAATGCTCATCGGTACATATTATTCAACTGTGAAAACGTGGAAATCGAAAAGCTAAAAGAGTAAGTTCTAATTAACAACCAAAAATCAAGATTAATTAAAAAAACTTTAAGAAATTATAATATTGTGCTAACTTGCTGCTAATCCAATTGTTGTGAACACCATACCCTTGTTCAAAAAGATGACAAATTAAAGAGATATAAGCGTGAAAGAATGCATACAACTGACTTTCAAAAGTTGTTGAAATATGTGGTTCAAAAAAGAGATGGAATTTCACTGGAATTGTCCTCGTTGGCAAGGGGCCCTCTTCGTTCGACAAAGAGATTTACAGGTTACAATTTGAATGGATATAGATTTCACACCAAGCTCAGAGATAGTAGGTGTATGACGCAAAACTCTAGTGTGTTCCTCACTGCCTTAACCACCAGTTTTGCGAGTGCAAAAGATAAGAACCTAATAGTTGGGGATGTGGGATACTACGGTGCAATTGAGGAGATTATTGAAGTGGACTACTGGGGTGCGGTGTCAGTAGTACTTTTTAGGTGTTGTTGGTACCAAAAAGCTGGGGATTACTATGGGTTAGCAAGAGTGAACTTTAGTAGGTTATGTCAAAAGGAAGATCCCTTTATCCTCGCTACACAAGTACAACAGGTCTTCTATATTGAAGATCCCACTGAAAAGAATTTGCAATTTGTTCTTCAGAAATATCCAAAGGATCAATACTCTGAAGTAGAAGAAGTGTCTGACATAGGTTATATCCCGCGAGTTGACATACCTGATACATTCACTTGGTCCAGAGATGATGTCCCGAAAAAATAATTCCCTGTTACACCTAATGAAGACCTGAATGATATTGATATATGACATTGCACTGATTTATAATTTGTTTATGTAATTGGTACTTAGAGTTTGCTTTGTAATTTGTTAGTTGAATGACTTGGTCTGTAATCTATTTTGAACTTGAGTTGGTTTGTAACTTGAGTAGTAATTTATTTGGAACTTGCGTTGGTTTGTAATCTATTTGTCTATTTTTTACATGAGCCTCAATTAGTTTCTTGTTTTTTTTTAATTTGTAACATCTAGGACTTGTATTTATATCACTGACAATTCGTTTGTACTTTTTAATTTTCAGGATGGCAAGTACAGATTATGTTCTCAGGTTCTTTCACAAGGGAACTTTTACAAAATCCAAATATGTCGGCGGGACCTGTAAATTGATTTCGGAGTATGTTGATGCAGACCGATTCTCGTACACGGTTCTGATGGAGTATGTGCTAGATGTGCTGAAATACAAGGAAATTGGTGGTATTTATGTGAAGAAGGTTCCTTCAGGTTGGCACTTGATTCAGTCCGATGCTGACTTAACTGCATTCCTAAGCAAAGTTGAAGGTGAGAGGTTGGATTTTTATATCGATGATGTGGTTGACCAATCTATAGAGGCTAAGCAACAGGTTCTGCCCCATGTAGTTGTGCGACCAAGAACACAATTTTTTGAAGGTAATAGATTTTCATGTTGATGATGCATTCAATTTGTGCATATTAAAATGTTACACATTGTTAAACTGTTATTGCACCAACAGGTCTACAAGCAAAATGAAATTTTGTGACAGTGGATGCCCTGCAGAAACAGAGGACAAGTCGCCGATTGGCTCTTGAAAATTTGCAGGTAATTTTTCTTTATGTTTTCATGTAATTACTCTTATCAGTTATGCCTTGGATCTAATTATTATTTGATCCCTTTTTTTAGGTAACAGATTATGAGAGGAAAAGAATGTTGCAGATTGAAGAAAATAAAAAGAATTTGAAGGAGTTGGGAATTAATGCGGAGAAAGATAAGAAAGGCACAAAAATCACTCCACCTGATGATGATGAGGAAGTTGATAGGGAGTACATTCCCGAACATGAGAGCTTGTCCGATGCAGAAGAAGAAGATGTGCGAGTTGTTACAAAGAAAGCTGAGCAAGTTGGTAACAAGAAAGCAAAAAATAAAAAGGTGACCATTCCGGTGAAAAGACCGAACACACGTTCAAGGGCCACAACTCCTACTGAACCCACTAAAAAATCACCCCAACAACCAACTCGAGAATTAACCCCTCCACTGCCACCTCCCCCTCCCTTACCTGAAATTACATCACCATTCTTCCCATTGAAAGTGGCTCCTGCCAAAAAATTCAATAATTTAGGAATTGGTACGATGGAAGCTTATGTTTTAATGAAAGAATGTCAAAAGAACCTTGAAAAAGAGGCTAGGGGATGCTGGTGGTCAAACATCTGAGCCACAACCTGATGAGGAACTGAGTGATGATAATTTAGGAGGTCAATTTCTATTTCTTGATTTTGGCTTAATTCTATTGTTAATTTTTTTCTTGATTTAATTGGCATTCAACTATTAATTAAGTGTTTGGTAATATATTTAGGTGCACCCAAGAATAGAAAGCGTCGAGGACCTACACTCATGAATGACGTTTACAGAAGAAGGCCTGATGAAAGAAAGGTCATTAAACTGAATTGCGAGCTTCAGGCCATCGCTGATGATGACAAGGTCCTCTCTGAATTTACCAACTTTTTAGGTACGTTGGCTAGGCAGTCTGTCCCACTTGATTGCCTCTCTTGGCATAAATTTCCTGAACAACAGAAGGAAGAGCTCTGGAGTTTTGTTAAGGTAAACCGAAAACATAAACACGATAATTTACTATGGTATATTTTGTACTGTCTTTAGGTTTAGATCGAGTTGCACTAATTTTAACAAATTTTGCTAGTCAAAATATGATATTCCTGAGAAAGGAAGGACGTACACATTGCGAACAATTTGTGCTTTGTGGAGGCTGCACAAAAGCCGATTTAAGAAGAACCATTATCTTAAGTATGATAATGACGAGGACAGACTCAAAAATAGGCCAAATGTTGTTTCAGTCGAAGAATTTAAGATTTTACTTAAATACTGGGGGGATAAAGACGTGAAGGTATGCATTTTAAATATTGAACAGCTAGCTAGTACTCTACATCATGTTGGAAATTAATTATTTGTTTGCACATTATTGAATGATCAGGATCGAGCTCAGAAAAATGCTAAAAATCGCAAGTTAATTGTCGAAACGCACACTACTGGTCGTAAAAGCTTTGCATAAATTGGGGAGAAAATTGTATGTCCATAATTTATAAAATCGATATTTTTTTATTATCTATTTATGATTTCATAGATTCACTTTTTTCTTGTGAATTTTTCTTGAGTTCTTGGTTTATCTTTGTAGAAAGCAAAGAAAAAAATGTCACCTAAGCAACTAGCTCCCAAGGATGAAATTTATGTGAAAACCCGTAAACGAAAAGAAGGACGCGAATACATGGTAATTTAAATTACTCATTTTCAGTTACAGGGAGCAAGTCATTTTAATTTTCATTTTTAAGCTACGGAACATGATACTAATATTTTATACCTATTAATTTGGTAGACTACATTGGTTGCTGAAGATGGCAGTGGGGACCAAGCCGGTAAAAAACCAAGTCATGGACCGAATTGGCTTCTTGGCAGATCGGGGAAATGCAGAAAAACAAAGAAGGCTCAACAGCTAAAAGATTTAGGCAGTACTGTGCCTACTGATGTCACTGACTTGAAAAACACAATAAGGGAGGAACTCATGGCTGAAATGCAAGAGATGATAGATAGAAAGGTGTTTGATAAAATGACCAAAGTGGTGGCAAGACTTGGAGAAATCAATCCAGATTTCAGCAACATTGATGTTCAAGAGCTTTGTGCTGCTGCTACGGATGAAAGCGAGGATAGTGATCATGGTGAAGAGAATTTGGAGGATGACAATCAGGTGGACGGCGAACAGGATGATACTGAAACTGTAATTTCTGATGAATGATGCTCAGTAGTTTTATTTCTATGTGAATACTTTGGGTACTTGGTCTTTTGATATTTTGGTCCAACAATATTGTTGCTGATGTTTAGACTATTATCAGTACTTGGTTTGATATTTAGACTATTATCAGTACTTGGTTTGATGTTTAGACTATGATGCAGTATGTGGTTTGTTGCCACTTGTTATTGTTGGATTTGCTAAATTGCAAACTGGAATGTGTTTTCAGGATTTTGACAAGTATAATTTGTCAGGTTATTGTAATCACAAACAGCATATTGCAGTTTTACCATATAAAAGTGTTGCACAAAAATGTTGCCATATACATTTAAAGTATTACACTAGGAGATAAAAATGTTGCAAGCACATGTTACTAAAAACCCAAAATTTGTTACAAATAGTATAAAATATTAAAAAAAATGTTACAACAACTCGATTTTGTAACATTTTAAATATAAAAATGTTACAATAAAGTGTTGCAAAGTTCTATTGTAACACCCTTAAATGTTACAAAAACAGAAATAAGTGTTACTAAAACTCCATATTTTAACATATTTACATATTAAAATGTTACACAAAAGTGTTACAAGATCTATTGTAACAATTTAAAAATGTTACAACTGTAATAAACAAGAAAGTGTTACAACAGACTAAAATTCGTTACAAAAAGGGTCTATGGCAACGGCCGCAAATGCAACGCTGGTTTTTGGCAAATATGTTACCATAGATTCTATTGTAACATATATTGGGTCTACCACAACGCTTTTTTGGTCTTGCAATAGGCCATATTTGGTGTAGTGTTTACTCACTTCACTCTTTTGAGAGGATGAAGTGGTTGGTTTACTAGCTTCTAGTGGTATAGAAGAAGTGGTCTCAGCTTGGGAAGGCCCCTGTTGGTTGTCCTGTGTTTGTACTTCCACAGAGACAGGAGCCATAGTTGTACTATAGTTAGCATTGCTTCTCATATCAGGCATAGGATAAGGGTAAGTCTTAAACCTCTCCATCATAAATGGAGTGACTTTAAGACTCACACTTACATTATTCTTTATAGTAAGTGAGCCAAATATAATTTTGGATACTTGCTTACAATTGCCTATTTTTGTATTATCTATACCATTAAGTAAATGAATGTATGAAATTTTATGATTTAAAGTAGACATGATAAACCTAGGAAAGAAAATTTCCTTACCTCTTGCACCTAGGGGCATTATGAGACTAGTGGTAATTTCTTCCAGGATCAATAGACCAACATTCAAGTGTCTATTATGGGATGTGGAGAATACCAGCTTCTGCACCACACTTGATATGTTGTCATATCCTATCTTTCTGCAGGTGAAGGCCCTCACTATAGATTCAAACAAGAAAGACCATTCCTTCCTCAGGTTTGTTCTGTTCAGACTTGCTAGGTTGATTCTTCCACCATAGTTTATGAAATCCATGAACTCAGTTAGCTCATCCTATATTGGCACCTCCACCAGATTTTTAGTTGGAAGACCCAAAGCTACATTCACATCTAGCTCATTGAACTCTATTTATTGGCCTCCAATTGAGAAATTCACCACCATAGATATAGAGTTATCATGCATATATGTCCTTACCACAGATGTTGTCCAGAACTCATGCAGGATGTTGAGTGGCATTTATGACACTTTATTACTCTCCGTAAAGCTTTGAATTGGTGTAAATATACTCAATTTATTGGTGTTTTAATGTGTTTTCTAGGTTTTTTGCATTTTTAGGCATTTTCCAGATAATCAAGTGAATTAGCATTATTTTGGTGCTAATTTGGTGTTAAGAAGGTGTTGGAATAAAAGCTCGCGAAGACCAGCTTATTGCAGCAAGAAAAAGAAGAAAGATGATTTTTGGCAGAAGCCCAGCGCTCCCGCCTGATCAAGCGCGCGACCGTGCCCAAACTACAGAGAGCCAGCGCGCCCGCGCTGATCAAGCGTGCGGACGCGCCAGGTCGGGTTTCAAGAATCCTTTTTTGAATAGAAGAGTGCTTTCTGGACTTCTCTGTTGATCCGGGCTGCTATATAATCATAACTTTAGGTCATTTTTCATAACTTATCAGAAGGAGACATAACAAAGCTTAAGGAGAAGACGACAAGAGACCTATAACACAATTCAACAAAGGCGAAGATGATCTAGTTTATTCTTGTGAATCTTTATTTTGATTTGTAATCTTGGATGCTCATTTCTTGTTTTTTTGAACCTATACTCTTGTGTTAACTTGGTTTTATTATTCGTTATAAAGACTACATTTATTATACCATGCTTTCATCGGAACCCACGTTGATGATGAGTCCGATAATGGGCTAATCGTTATCGTGGGGTTCTAGCAGATTTATTTATGGATTTCTTTAGTTGATTTGTTTCGATGCCTTAGTGTGTGTTAATTGATTGATATCCTAGTATTGGTTGTGCTTATTCGTCTTATGAGCGTCGCGAACTTATAAAATAGTGTGTTAATCTTTAATGAAGTAAAAATGAATTTAAGGGTTTAGAACTTGCCATGCTAGCATAGGTTCATGTATTTGTTATGCATGATTTGTAGGTAATTTTAACCATCTTACTTTCCCTATGTAATCAAGGTAGATAACTTGTGCTTAAACCGATATATTGTCAAATTCTATAGACATATAGGGTCTCAATATTACTAGTGTCTATTCAGCTTCTATCTCTTTTGTGGATGTCTGGTAGTATGGTATTCGTGCAACGAAAGTTGGCGTTAATCAGTTTCGTATTATATGATTAGTGTCATCACCATTACATGCTAAGGTTAAGAACGAAAAGGCTATTGAATGAAGTATTTAATGAAGTTAGGATCCCATGTTTGTTATATATATTAATTCAATCATTCTTATTCTCTTAGTTATAATTGTTAGTTTAATTCTTAGTATAAACAACCTCAAATTGTTATTCGTCTTAGCATTGAATAATAACCATACATTATTGCTTAAGTGCATAAATTATAAAGTTAACCTTAACAGTCTCTGTGGGAACGAATCTGATTTAAATCTTATACTACTTGCGAACGCGTATACTTGCGTGTAATTTTAGCGCATGTTTAGCGACTAACAAGTTTTTGGCACCGCTGCCGGGGACTCGGTATTAATTTTTAGTTTATGTATTTTCCATCAGTGGTCGTTAAAGTTCATTGACTCAGACATTGTTACTTATCTGTTTCCTTGTCTTATTTCAGGTACTCTAGCGAGGGTGTATGCATACGCGTTCGCGGTCTCGTAAGAGAACTCTAGATAAAGCCAAGGAAGAAGTTGTGGTGGTTTGAAGGGAAGTTTTTGAAGAAGAAAAGAAGGTAGAAGAAGAAGAGAAAGTCGATGAACCAGTTTTAGTAGTGATGGGAGATCAAGCAGAAAATCCTAAGGCTTTGATGGATTATTCTCAGCCTAAGATCAATGACATTCAGTCAAGCATCATCAGACCAGCCATCAGGGCTAACACTTTTGAGATCAAGTCAAGCACGATTCAGATGATACAAAACTCAGTTCAGTTTGGGGGTTCTCCTACTGAAGACCCCAACATGCACATCAGGGATTTCATCGAGATTTGTGACACTTTCAAGTTCAATGATGTGACTGAAGATGCTATCAAGATGCGACTCTTCCCATTCTATCTGAGGGATAAAGATAAGTGTTGGTTACATTTTCTACCAGCAGGGTCTATCACCACTTAGGAAGATCTTGCTCAAAAGTTTCTCACTAAATTCTTCCCTATGGAGAAGACTGCTGCAATCAGGAATGCTCTTACTCAGTTTGCTCAGCAAACTGGAGAATCTCTGTGTGAGGCTTGGGATCGATATAAGGAGAAGCTAAGGAAGTTCCCACACCATGGCATGCCTGATTATAAACTATTTCTACAATGGATTAGGTGCTACTTCTAGACCCATGCCCGATGCAGCATCAGGAGTAGCCTTGTGGGCTAAGAGCTATGATAAAGCTTATGAATTGATTGAATTAATGGCTTCCAATGAATACTAGAATTCTTCTCAGAGATTGACTCAGGGAAAAGTAGCCGGAATTCTGGAGTTGGATACAACAACTGCTATAGCTGCCCAACTTAAAGCTTTGACGATGAAGGTGGACACTTTGGCTAATTATGGAGTTAATCAAATTGCTAGTGTCTGTGAGCTTTGTGCTGGCGCCCATGAGACTGACCAGTGCGCAATTTCTAGTGAATCAGCTCAGTTCGTGAGCAACTTTCAGCGCTCGCAGCAACCTGTGCCAGCCACTTATCATCCCAACAACCGCAATCATCCTAATTTCAGTTGGAGCAATGCTCATAATGCAGTTCAACAACCTTATCAGCAGTATCCAGCTAAGCAGTACAACCTCCTGGTTTTCAGCAACCACAATATGCACCAAGACAACAACTTCAGCTGCAACAAGCTAATGAAAAATCTAAATTAGAGGAGTTGAAGCTTATATGCAAGAGTCAAGCTGTTTCTATCAAGACCTTGGAAAATTAAATTGGGAAAATTGCCAATGCCTTACTAAATCATCAACTTGGTATACAACCTAGTGACATTGAAGTGCCAGGAAAGAGGGAAGCTAAGGAGCAGGTAAAGGTAATCACTTTGAGGTCTGGAAAGGTTGTGAATTCCGAACAAACTTAAGTGTTGACTGAAGAAGCTGGGGCTGAGAAAGAAGTAGAGTAGCAGGAAGTAGAAGTGGAACCAAGTAAGACTACTATTGAGCACACTCCTCCTGAGGGTAATACAGGGGAGAACAGATCTATCCTCCACCGCCTTTTCCTAAGCGGCTGCAGAAGAAAAAGCTGGACAAGCAATTTGAGAAGTTCCTGGAGGTGTTCAAGAAACTTCATATCAACATACCTTCCTCTGAGGCTCTTGAGCAGATGCCTAGTTACGCAAAGTTTATGAAAGGTATTCTCTCTCGGAAAGTGAAGCTAGATGATTTATAGACTATCGCTCTCACGGAGGAATGCAGTGTTGTACTGCAACAGAAGTTGCCTCCGAAGCTTAAAGATCCAGAAAGCTTCACTATTCCGTGTACTATTGGAAAAGTGTCTTTTGACAGATGCTTATGTGACTTGGGAGCTAGCATCAATCTAATGCCTTTGTCAATCTTCAAGCAGTTGGACTTACCTGATCCAAAACCGACTTATATGACTTTGTAGTTGGACGACCGTTCTATTATATATCCACGAGGTATTGTGGAGGATGTCTTAGTCAAGGTTGATAAACTCATCTTCCCTGCTGATTTCGTAATTCTTGATTTCGAGGAGGATAAGAAGATTCCCATAATCTTGGGAAGACCTTTCTTGGCGACCGACCGAACCTTGATAGATGTGCAGAAGGGTGAGCTTACAATACGAGTGCTGGATCAGGATATAAATTTTAATGTGTTCAATGCTATAAAATTTCCTATGGAAAATGAGGAGTGCTTAAAGGTAGAATTAGTCGATTCTGCGGTGATTTCGGAACTTGATCAATTGCTGAAGTCTGATGCCTTTGAAAAAGCCTTATTAAGGAATTCAGATAGTGAAGATGATGAAGGTGAAGAAGAATTGCAATATTTGAATGCTTCTCCCTGGAAGAGGAAGATTGATATGCCTTTTGAATCTCTTGGAATGGAGGAATTGAACAAAGCTCCTAAATGCCTTAAGCTAACTATTGAGGAAGCTCCCACTCTTGAGCTTAAGCCTTTACCTGAGCATTTGAGGTATGCGTTTTTAGGCGATGCATCTACTTTGCCTGTTATTATTGCATCTGACCTTTCAGGTAGCGACGAGGAGAAGCTTCTGAGGATTCTGAGAGAGTTCAAATCAGCAATTGATTGGACTATAGCAGATATAAGGGAATCAACCCTTCTTATTGCATGCATAAAATTCTGTTAGAGGAAGGTAGCAAGCCTACAGTTGAGCAGCAAAGAAGAATTAATCCAATCATGAAGGAAGTAGTGAAGAAGGAAATTCTTAAGTGGCTAGATGCAGGGATCATCTATCCTATTTCTGACAGTTCATGGGTGAGCCCAGTTTAATGTGTGCCAAAGAAAGGTAGAATTACTGTGGTAGCAAATGAGAAGAATGAGCTTATTCCTACACGAACAGTCACGGGGTGGAGATTTTGTATGTACTACAGGAAGCTGAACAAGGCCACTAGAAAAGATCACTTTCCTTTGCCCTTCATTGATCAGATGCTTGACAGATTGGCTGGTCATGAGTACTACCTCTTCTGGATGGCTATTCGGGTTACAATCAGATTTGTATCGCTTCTGAAGATCAGGAGAAGACTACCTTCACTTGTCCATTTGGTACTTTCGCCTTTAGACGAGTTTCTTTTGGTCTGTGTGGTACACCAACCACATTTCAGAGATATATGATGGCCATCTTTTCTGATATGATTGGCCAGAATGTGGAGGTGTTCACGGACGACTTCTCTGTATTTGGCGATTCTTTTGATGAATACTTACAAAATCTTGGACACGTTCTCAAGAGGTGTGTTGAGACCAATTTGATTCTCAATTGGGAGAAATGTCACTTTATGGTGCGACAGGGCATTATTCTTGGGCACAAGGTTTCTAGTAAGGGTCTTGAGGTGGACAAAGCCAAGGTGGGGGTCATTGAGAATCTTCCTCCACCTATTTTTGTTAAGGGAATTCACAGTTTTCTTGGGCATGCGTGTTTCTATAGATGTTTCATCAAGGACTTTTCAAAGATTTCAAAGCCATCGTGCAGTTTGCTAGAGAAAGATGTCCCTTTCAAGTTTGATGACGAGTGCCTTACAGCTTTTAAGACATTGAAGAAGAGTTTAATCTCGGCACCTATCATAACTGTACCTGATTGGAATGAATCTTTTGAGTTGATGTGCGATGCAAGTGACTATGTAGTTGGAGCAGTTATTGGGCAGAGGAAGAACAACATATTTCATGTGGTCTACTACGTTAGCAAGACCCTAAATGGTGCTCAACTGAATTATACTACTACAGAGAAAGAACTTTTGGCTATTATCTATGGTTTTGAGAAATTTCGATCTTATCTACTTGGGACTAAGGTGATAGTTTTCACTGATCACGCTGCAATTCGTTATCTCGTCTCGAAGAAGGACTCGAAGCCTAGATTGATTCGATGGGTTCTTTTGCTTCACGAATTTAAACTAGAGATCAAGGACAGAAAGGGGACTGAAAATCAAGTCACTGATCATCTCTCATGTTTAGAGAACCCTAATGCTACTTCATTGGACAAGATATTGATAAATGAATCTTTTCCCGACGAGTAGTTGTTTGGAGTGCAAGAGGAAGAACCGTGGTTTGCAGATATTGTGAACTACCTTGTGAGTAACATCATGCCTCCCGACTTGTCATACACTCAAAGGAAGAAGTTTTTACATGAAGTGAAGTGGTATATGTGGGATGAGCCGTTTCTTTTTCGATAAGGAGCTGACCAAATCATCAGGAGATGTATTCCTTACAGCGAAACGGGGGGGATCTTGCGAGATTTCCACTCAACGGCTTATGGAGGACATTATGGTGGAGAATAGACAGCAGCTCGTATTCTTCAAGCAGGTTTCTTTTGGTCAACCTTGTTTAAAGATGCTCACCAATTCATTTTGAAATATGATCGATGTCAACGTGTGGGTAATATGTCTAAGAAGGATGAGATGCCTCTTAATGTGCTTCTCGAGGTTGAGGTCTTCAATGTTTGGGGAATTGACTTCATGGGGCCATTTGTCTCATCTTGTAACAATTAGTACATCTTGTTGGCGGTTGATTATGTATCAAAATGGGTTAAAGTTAAGGCATTGCCAACGAACGATGTGAAAGTGGTGCTTAATTTTCTTCACAAGCAGATATTCACAAGGTTTAGAACTCCAAGAGTCATAATCAGTGATGAGGGGTCGCATTTTTGCAATCGCAAGTTCACTTCTATAATGCAATGGTATAATGTGAATCATCGCATTGCTATGGCTTATCATCCTCAGACAAATGGTCAAGCTGAGGTGTCTAACAGAGAGATCAAGCGCATTTTAGAGAAAGTTATTTGTCCATCGAGGAAAGATTGGTCTTTGAAGCTTGATGAAGCTGTTTGGGAGTATAGAACAGCATACAAGACTCCATTGGAAATGTTGCCATTTCAGTTGCTTTATGGTAAGGGTGTCATTTTCCAATAGAGCTCGAGCATAAGGCATATTGGGCTTTGAAGAAATTGAATCTTGACTTGGATGCGCCTGGAAAGAAGAGAATGCTTCAATTGAATGAACTCGACGAGTTTCAACTTCAAGCTTATGAGAACAACAAAATGTACAAGGAGAAAGTCAAGAGGTGGCATGATCGGGGTCTAGTGCTCAAATCATTTGTGCCGGGGCAACAAGTTCTTTTGTTCAACTCTCGTCTCCTTCTCTTTCCTGGAAAGTTGAAGTCAAGATGGTCAGGGCCCTTCATAATCAAAACTGTATTTCCGCATGGAGCGGTGGAAATTTTTGAAAGTGATCCGGACCAAGCATTCAAGGTAGATGGTCAGAGTTTGAAGCATTACTATGGTGACATGGCAAACCGCGAGGTGGTTAGTGCCGTTTTATTGTCCATTTGAGATCAAGGTTCTATATCGAGCTAGCGACGTAAAAAAAGCGCTTTTTGGGAGGCAACCCAAGTTTGTTGTATATTAGTAGGTAGAGGAAGCAAGAAGAAACGAGAAAAACACAAAAAAATCAGAAAAAGAAAAAAAATCAGAGTCAACTTCAGTAGCCAAGCACGCCCGCGCTGTTTTTCCAGAAGGTAAGCGCGCCCGCGCTGATCTAGCGGGTGGCCGTGCCAGTTTTCCAGAAGGTGAGCACGCCCGCACTGTCCAAGCGCGCGACCGCGCCAAGGTCCTGACTTAGAAAAAAGCAGCAGTTTGAAGAGTTAAAAATGGGATTTTTCTTACAAAATCAATTCCAAACCGAATTTTACTCTTCCACATCCCAAATTTCCCTCTCCAAATCAAACCCATTATTCCCACGATTCCCATAATCAATTCCCACTTCTATTCCATATCTAATTCTCATCTCCCCACCTATAAATACACACACTTATACACAAACTTCTTGTAATATCCGGGATATATCGTGTAAATATTTTTGCTATTATATAATTATTATGTGTGTTTAGTATCTATTCTATGAGCTAATTGTTAAGTGTTATCTGTACTTGAATATTCAAAAATAATATTAATTGAGTATTTTAATTTTTATATGTCCAAAATAAAATATAGATAATTGTCATATCTTTCTAATTATTTTTATGTTGGTTTATGGATTTATAAGAATCATATGAAATTTCTAAAATCTTTTTCCGGGTAATTAAAATCTATTTTATAAAACGGGAACCAACCGACGTCAACCGTTGTTACGTTTTTGGAACCCGAAACTCTTTCGAGAACTCCTTCCTAACCTAATTATAATATTCCGAGCATATTCCATGTTTCGACTTTTTCGATCCGGCTTACGGTTTGTCCTGCGCCGGCGCAACATTTTCGATACAATATTCGTTTCGGTAAATCAATAAAACCCGTATTTTTGATAAACGGGAGCTTTTTATTAAACTATCCCAATTATCACTTCGTAATACGTGTAACCAGGCGCTGAGACCAAGACCGCAGTACAAATTGTACTGATTTGGATAATTATCCCGAAAACCAATACCGTTTGGATCAGTTTTTACAAATAAACGTACCGTTTTATATCCGGAATGATCCAACGGGATACAAATTTTCCATAATTATAAATAGCCTTTTACCGTATTTTATTTCGTATCAAAATCATTTGAATATAGTTAATTATATAATTTTCAGAGAAAAGCCCTAATTTCTTAAAACTGTTCTAAGAATCAAACAGCAAAACGAAGGTGTTACCGATCTCTGTTTTCAAAGCTTGAGTAACCAAAACGAAGGATTTGAGGTGTTCTATCAGATTCTGAGCTTTGTTTCACTGCAGAAATCAAGGTTATTTTTCTAAAAATTTATTTATTTTCGAATTTATTTTATTAAAAATATGAATTTTTGTTCGGATGATTATTTGTATGATTTGATACTCAACCCATGGTATCTTATACTTTGAAAGATCGAATCCTTGAAACCTTGAAACATTGATTCCTTTGTTATCCAATTCTTTCATTACCCAGCATCTAAGCTTTTAAATTGCCTTATTAATCCTTACAAGGATTGAAACCCTTTCATTGTTAAACATTTATTGTTATTAATGATTTCGGTTATTGTTTACTATTGCATATTCTGTTATTATGTTAGAACTGGATTGTTTTTATAAAATTGTGGACCAGATTCGTGGTCAGACCATATAATGGTCAAGTTAGGCCAATGTGTGCCTTGGATCCAGTAGTTAAAGCAATGTTGCGTGCCTTGCTCGGGGTTAGTGCATGACTGATCAACAACCTAACCTTGGTTTTTAAATTAAAAGTATAATATCCAATTCTAAATCATAATCCATTGTTCACTTGATATCATAAACATATTCACCTGATGATCATTATTCTCAGTTTTGTCATTGTGACTTGCTGAGCTAGTTAGCTCATTCGTGCGATGTTGTTTATATTCTTTCCAGTTAAAAAGGAACTAGTTGGTAAAGAGGATCCCCAGTCCAGCGCGAGAGCTAGGGGTTCAGGTTGAGAAAGCTGAGCTAGTAGGCTTCTTTTGGAATAATTTAAGTTTGTAAAAGTTTGTAATAATGTTTAATACTCAGTTTGAATTTGAAATAGTTGGGATTTGAATGGTTTGTAATATATTAGTGTGTTTGGCTTGTGTGCATACTTTAACCTGTTGTGGTCCGTGGTGATTGGTAAGTAGGGTCATTGCATATATTATTATTATCTTTATTATTGTTATAAGCAGGTTATAATTAAGGTGTGTGTGTGGACCCCAAACTTCTGACCCGGGTTTGGAGGGCGCCACACTTCTCCACCACTTCACACATTCTCAAACACAAATCTCTCTCGAACACTTAGTTTTTATTCTCTCTTATTCAATTCCAATGACACCGAAGAGACAAAGAATGCAAGTAGGCAGCAGCAGCACCGATTCTTCATATGTGGGTGGTGTAAGGCCTAGGTTTTCTACTCCTGAGGTTGAAGAGGAGTACACGAGGCTTCTCTCGAAGCCTATTTCTAAGGAGCGAGGTATTCTGCCATCAGGGAAGGATGGTAAGCTGTTGGAGATGATTCTTGAGATGGGCTGGGTTCCTTTTTGAGAGGCTCCCGCTGCTGTGCCCATGAGTGTTGTGCGGGAGTTCTATGCTAACACTAAGGCGGAGAAGAATGGCTTCACGATGGTTAGGGGGATGACTGTAGAGTACAGTGCTGATGCCATTATGAGGGTGATTGAGCAGCTCGCGAGGAAGCCCGGTCAGGACACTTGGAATGATAAGACTCCCGAGGACTTCAACTTGGATCTGATCGTTGTGACTCTGTATGTGCCTAAGACTCACTGGAAGTTCAAGAGGGGCATTATTGATTACTCCACGTTCCCTGCGTCGTGCATAAATAGGTTTGCACGGGATTGGAACTCGTTTATTTGTGCTACATTATGCCATCTTCTCATATGCATAAGAATACTGTGGAGCGTGCTCGTCTGCTGTGGGGTATTCTTCAGGGCGACTACATTGATTTGGGGATGGTTATTTATCAGGGGATTTTGAGGTTCTTGAGAGGAGGTACTACGGGTTCTATACCCTATGCGTCCATGGTGACGAAGCTGCGTATGGCAGTTGGTGTTCGTTGGCCCACACATGAGCAGCTACAGCTTCCCGGTGCTCCTATCGACAGTTCTACACTGTTAAGTATGCAGGAGTGGTGTGGAGGGAAGCCCGATCCTAAGGGGCTTGGTTATTCATATGATCATCTGCCAGGTGGTGTACCAGCTGATCAGACTTTTATGGGAGGTTCTTTGCAGGCCCGTCGAGCAGCTTGGAGAGCTCAGTTAGGAGAGGAGGCCGGTCCGTCGCAGCAGCAGGAGCAGAGGTTGGAGCTGGTTTGAGTTCGACGCAGTATATGCGTCTAGCGAGGAGGATGGATGCGATGCAAGACATCCATAGTCGGTTTCTACATGATCTCACCCAGACACTTGGGACTGTATTTAGAGCCACCGGTGTTGACATCCAGTGTCCAGTATTTGGTGAGGACTTCGTGTATCCACCTCCAGACACGCCTGATACTCCACCCGTTGAGGGTGATGCTTCTGATTCGGAGTAGGTATTCCTGATTCCTTAATATTACCTTCACTAAGGACAGTGAATATTTTAAGTTTTGGGGTAGTAGTTGAAGGAATATGTTTTGTGTGAGTCACATATAGTTGCATATTCATGATAGTTTAGTGCGTATAGTTTGCATATTTTTGCCATGTAGTTTTTTTTATAGTTTTTATGATAGTTTGTTCATGTAGTTGCATGCATGTGCATAATAACATGATCCCTTAGATGCTTTTTCCGATTAATTTGTGATATTGATGCTACTGTAGTGATGTCGTATTTGGTGATGTTAAGTCTTATCGAATTGATTTGCATGCTAGAGACAATTTTATTTCACTAAGTCTTATAGGTTGCTAGAGTGCTAGATCATGGTCATGGTTTGTTTGTTTGTCGAGGTTTAATCGCTTGTTTATATTTAGAATTTAGAATATTCTCTTAATAATAAATTAGCATGGATATTTAATTTTTTTTTGGATAAAATTGGATTTCATTGCTAGTTGTGTGGATAGGTGTCAAATGGCTAGTAGCCGGCTCATATTTATATGAGTAGTCTAAGGTTGAGCGAGATGAAGCGAAACACACTCGTTCAGAAACTTAAAGGAAAAAAAAAGAAAATAAAAGAAAAAAGAAAAAAAAGAGTGTTATGTATAATTGATCATAAGTGGGCTATTTAGTACTCGAGTTATTAAGTTCTTAGGGGACTTTGTGCCTAGTGACCTAAGGCTTTATAGTCTGGGATCCGCTAACCTAACGCTCGCTACATGGGTACTATTGTATAAGTCTATTGTGGACCTCACTCATTGCACGATCAAATAAGCATAGTTGTTTTGTCTTATTATGAATAAAAGCGTGAACCCATGTTAAAATCCGATATAAGAATTGAAGTGTTATAAGTTATTTTGAGTTTAGCTTTTATTCTATTTATAAACTTGGGATTGCTTTGATAAGTAGTGAGTCATGATTGTTGATCTAGTTGCGATAGTATATCTGTAAGCAGTTGCACACACACACGTCTTTGGTTTGTAGATTAATTTGTGAGGTTTGATTGATCTTTATGCGAATAACTGCATTTGCTGAGGTGTTGCTTGTTGATTGGTTTAGTTATTCTAAGGGAATCATTGCATTCATTTAGTTGTATTCATACATTTTTATTTCTTATTTGTTGAGTCTGTTTATGCTTGAGGAAAGGCATGGATTCAAGTTTGGGGGTATGTTGAGTGGCATTTATGACACTTTATTACGCTCCATAAAGCTTTGAATTGGTGTAAATGTACTCAAGTTATTGGTGTTTTAATGTGTTTTCTAGTGTTTTTGCATTTTCAGGCATTCTCCGGGTAATCAGGTAAATTAGCATTGTTTTGGTGCTAATTTGGTGTTAGGAAGGTGTTGGAATAAAAGCTCGCGAAGACCAGCTTATTGCAACAAAAAAAAGAAGAAAGATGATTTTTTGGCAGAAGCCCAACGCACCCGCGCTAATCAAGCGCGCCCGCGCCCAAACTAAAGAGAGCCAGCGCGCCCGCGCTGATCAAGCGCGCGGCCGTGCCATGTCGGGTTTCAAGAATCCTGTTTTGAATAGAAGAGTGCTTTCTGGGCTTTTCTGTTGATCCGGGCTGCTATATAATCATAACTTTAGGTTGTTTTTCATAACTTATTAGAAGGAGATATAACAAAGCTTAAGGAGAAGACGACAAGAGACCTATAGCACAATTCAACAAAGGCGAAGACAGTCTAGTTTATTCTTGTGAATCTTTATTTTGAGTTGTAATCTTGGATGCTCGTTTCTTGGTTTGTTGAACCTATACTCTTGTTTTAACTTGGTTTTATTATTCGTTATAAAGACTACATTTATTATACCATGCTTTCGTCGGAACCCACGTTGATGATGAGTCCGATTATGGGCTAATCGTTATCGTGGGGTTCTAGCGGATTTATTTATGGATTTCTTTAGTTGATTTATTTTGATGCCTTAGTGTATAGTGATTGATTAATATCCTAGTATTGGTTGTGCTTATTCGTCTTATGAGCGTCGTGAACTTATAAGATAGTGTGTTTATCTTTAATGAAGCGAAAGTGAATTTAAAGGTTTAGAACTTGCCATGCTAGCATAGGTTCATGTATTTATTATGCATGATTCATAGGTAATTTTAACCATCTTACTTGCCCTATGTAATCAAGGTAGATAACTTGTGCTTAAACCATTATGTTGTTAAATTCTATAGATATATAGGGTCTCAATATAACCGGTGTCTATTCAACTTCTATCTCTTTTTTGGATGTCTGGTAGTATGGAATTCGTGGAACGAAAGTTGGCGTTTATCAGTTTCGTGTTTTCTAATTAGTGTCATCACCATTACATGCTATGGTTAAGAACGAAAAGGCTATTGAATGAAGTATTTAATGAATTTAGAATCCCATGTTTGTCATATATATTAATTCAATCATTCTTATTCCCTTAGTTATAATTGTTAGTTTAATTCTTAGTATAAACAACCTCAAATTGTTATTCTTCTTAGCATTGAATAATAACCATACATTGTTGCTTAAGTGCATAATTATAAAGTTAACCTTAACCAGTCTTTATGGGAACAAATCTGATTTAAATCTTATACTACTTGCGAACGCGTATACTTGCGTGTAATTTTAGCGCGTGTTTAGCGACTAACACAGGACATCCAGGTACATGATTGGGATAGCAGTTAAAGCACCTGCAAGATATGATTCAGACAAAAACTTAACAAACCGCTTGAATGAATCAGGGGCCTGGTTAGCATCAGTGAAAGCAAGGTAGTTAGTTCCATTCTTGGGGATATCAGCTCTAACATTGTTGAGTGCCATTGATGTTGAGTAAGAAAGAATGGTAAGAAAAATGAGAGAGAAAGAGCTTGAAATGAGAGAGAAATTGGTTTGGATTTGAAAATTAGGTCACTTAGAGTTCTCGAAGGCGTAAAGATCTGTATGTCGAGATGTCTGGGTATTTATAGTAAAACGGTAAATTACTTGTCGAGAACTCAAAATAAATGTTTGGAATTTGCTTATCGAGAAGTCATATTAAGAGAATAGATACATATCGATATATCATTTTCCAGATTCTTATCGAGAACTAGAAAAAGACTTATCGATATGTCAAATAAATACCCAGTTTTTCCAAAATGGACTGAATTATTTCTAGTTTTTATTTAAATAAATCAAAATAAAATCAGAATAATTTTGCCAAAAGTATTTTACCATATTAATTTTATTGGATTAAATTATTTCAGTTTTGAGTTATTTATAAGTCTAAAATTATACTTCTAGAAAACTCTGTGAAATAACACTTATAGAGAACTCTACAATGACTTATTGATAAGTCATAATGAAGCTTATCGAAAAGTCCCTCGAGAAGTCAGAGAATTGACTTATCGAGTACTCACTCGAGAAGTCTCAAAATGACTTGTCGGTAAGTCAGTTAGACTTATCGAGAACTCAGTTCTCTATATACTTTTGAATATTTTGATTATTCCTTGTGTTTATTTTACATATTGAAAATGTAAATCAACATTTTGACAGTTTTCTCAGAATTGAAAAATTCCAAGCTAAATTTTGAATTTTGAAAAATAAATATGCAGAGATTTCTGAAATATTTATAATTTATATTCCATTTTGTTTCCAATTAAATCAAATTAATTTTAATTTACTAGAAATTAATTTGCTGCAAAACATTAGCTGATTTCTTGCCTTAGGATGAAGAATTTAACATTCCAATTTTACCAACAAGTCTAGTGAAGGTTACTTCATCCAAAGGTTTAGTAAAAATATCAGCTAATTGTTTTTTTGTTGGAACAAAAACTAGCTCAATGGTACCATTTGCAGCATGTTCTCTAATAAAGTGGTACCTTACATCAATGTGCTTTGTTCTAGAATGATTAACCGGATTAGCCACAATAGATATAGCACTAGTATTGTCATATATAACTGGAATTTTGTGTAACACTAGGCCATAGTCCATTAGCTGATTTCTAATCCAAAGCATTTGAGCACAACAACTTCCAGTAGCTATGTATTCAGCCTCAGCTGTGGAAGTTGACACAAATTATTATTTATTGCTATACCAGGATACAAGTCTTTGTCCAAGAAACTGGCAGCTTCCACTAGTGCTCTTTCTGTCAACCCTACATCCAGCAAAATATGCATCTGTGTATCCAATAGCTTCAAAACCAGTTCCCTTAGGATATCATAATCCTAAGTTTGGAGTCCCCTTTAAGTATCCAAAAATCCTCTTCACAACCATCAAATATGATTCCTTTGGATTGGCTTGAAATCTTGCACACAGACATGTAGCAAACATGATGTCTGGTCTACTTGTAGTTAAGTATGCTAGTGTTTGTATCCTAGAGACAACAATATGATGTTTTAGTTTAAGACAATAGGATTATTAATGTTTATGTTCTATCGATTATTCCCTTTATAGTTTATTAATTCTTAATTTACTGCGATATAAATCTTAGATTAATAAATGTCCTTGGAATATGATATGCAATTATATATCTCTAAGTACGTGACTTAGAAATGAGATTATGAGAATGGTATCAATATTCCTAAAGGTCCCTAGTTGAGTATTATTATTAAGTGTTAGGTCACACACACTGTAGAAGGGGGTTGAATACAGTGTATAGCACAATCAAATCGAATTCAAATAATATAAGTAACAGAAAATAGACTTTACTCAATGCAATAAACTTTGTTACAATATGGAACTGTCCTCTCTCAGTGATGAACAAATATGACAAGAGCTGCTAGGGTTACAATGAATAATATTATCGATAATGATAACACTTATAGTGTAAACCCTATGTCTGTGTTTATATACTACACAATTACAAGATAATCGCTAATTGATATGGAATATAATTCTGCTTCCTAAAATATATCAATCAGATATCTTTTCTTCCAAGTATTCCATTCTTCATAGAATTCCTTCTTCATGCATATCTCTTCTTACGTTTGTCTCGATCTTCTTTACTTTCAATCAGCCGCCTTCCTTATCTGAAAGTTTCCTTTAAGTTCTGATATTATCTCCTGATAAATATCTCCTGAACCTTAAGTATTGATCACTTAAGTTCTGACTTCAGTATAAGTACTGATTTCAGTTAAGTACTGATTTGTCCTATTTAAGTAAGATCTGAAAACTAAACATAAATCATATTAGTCATGACATTATCAAATATATCTAACAATCTCCCCCAACTTGTAAATTAGCATAATATACAAGTTTAACAGATATTTGATGATGTCAAAAACATTAAGTACAAATGCATGAGAAATTGACAAGATAACTACAACTTACAGTCCTTAAAGCTTTACCAACTTTAACTTCTGATAACAACTTTAGTCTGTATATATATCAGAATTTGAGCAGTTGTAGATCTTGACTTGGCTTCACTTTCCGATCTCTCTGATGTCAGGAGTTGTTCTGAGATAGTTCTTTAACAAACATCTCTCAGCATATCTGAGCTCATCAATCATCCTCCTTTTAGCATCTTTGAGTTCTGCAGAATCTTTACCAGTTTGAAAGATAGCAGCCCTGAGATCATTTATTCTAGCTTTCCTTATGTCCTGATCCAGTCTAATCAAATATGCCTTGTCAGACTCAAGATTGGATTCTACATCCTTATAACCCAGAAAGGTAGTTATAATCTTAGTAGAGTTAGGCTTCATTTCAACAATATCACCCTTGTGATCTCTGTACTTTGGAAGATATGTGCTGTCAAACTTTACAGAATAATGCCTTTTCTGTCTCTGAATTTGAGTCTTCAAATAGTTTGCAGCACTTTCTGTTATTCTGTCATTCACTTGAAGTAAGAATAAAACATGTTCTAGTTCTTTAAAATACTTCAGTGGTATAGCATTTTCCCTTATATGGTAAGCCCTACCATCTGTCATGAAATATAACAAGATGTGTTCTTTCAAGTAGGTATGGTAGACCATCTGTACAGATTTTAGTTGATTCAATCTTTCAGGAGTTGCTCCAACACCTGGTTCACTTAAGGAAGTTGGATCATTGGTTGTGTTCTGCACTCTTCTTTCATCAGCACTACCCAATCCAGATTTATCTCTTGCTTCCTTTCTAGTAACCACTCTTGCTTCAAAACCACTTGCTGCGGTCTTCAAAGGTTGAGTCTGTTTGGCTTTAGTGAAACCTGGTAGGAGTAACCTTGAGGATTTAACATGAGTAATGTCAGAGGTTTCCTTTGATTTATCTTCTGATATCAAGTCAACTTGAGCTATATCAGAGGTTGATTGCTTCATGGTTATATCAGAACTAACTATATCTTGACTCAGAACAACTTGAGCCATGTCAGAGGTTGTCTTAGAAATCTTCCTTGAAGTCAGAGTAAGATCAACATCTTCAACAAAAATTTCTTCATCCATAGGAGGCACATAAACCTTTATAGGTTCACCAACTTTTTCTTTGCCCTTGGACCTTGGATCTATCTGCAATTGTGATTTGACCTTAGTTGCCACATGATTTGTCCTTTCTTTTATCACAATGCCTTTAGCCGTAGGAAGTTTCTTTTTACCAACAGAAGCTTTAGATTTGGAGTTGACTTTTTCTGACTTAAGTCTAGCTTCTTCTTCCATTAGACTCTCAAAGTCCATTCCTGGATTTTCTTTCAAAAATAACTGTCTTGAAATTTCCTCATCAAGATCCAAAAGTTCATCAGAACTTATCCTTTTACCAGTATCAGAAGTTATTCTTCTCCCAGTATCAGAACTTGTTCTATGACTTGTAGTTCCAGCTCTTCTTGATGAGAGATCTTTACCTTGACCATGACCTCCACCCATTCCAGAGTTTCCCTGATCATCTTTTTCATCATCCTTCCCCTTCAGTGTCTTAACAGTTTTGCATTTGGACTTAATTACTTTCTCCCCCTTTTTGGCATCAGCAGGTAAAAGAAGAGAAACAAGCAATTCCACTGAGGATTGGATTTCATCGAGCTGAGATTGCTGAGAAGCTTGATTTTTCAAAATTTCATCAATCTGAGATTGTTGCTTCTCTTGGGTTTTCTCAATGTAAGCAACTCTGTCAAAGGTAGGTTGGAAAAAACTTTTCTTTTCAAGTTTCATAGTCATTTCTTACTTGAGTAAAGCTTCTTGAATTTTATGCACCTCGACATGAGTTGTTGAGTGTTGACCTTGAAGGTGTCTAGTACTCAATGCAGTAACTCTCAGCTGTGTCTTGAAATCATCATTAACTAGCATCTCATCAGCTTTTGCCAAGTGCTCAGCAAGAATTCTTTCATTTGGAACAAAGGTAACTGTGTTCCACTCCTTAGTCCACTCCTGTCCTCTAGGAGAGGAAAATTTAATGATTATAGGTAAAAATAATTCTACCTCGTCTCCCTAGACTGATGAGAAGAAAAATAGCCATTGGAAGTGTAAAACAGGATTTAATGCGCACATGAAACAAGTAAAAATTACTGTGCATGGACGTGTGCCACTAACCTAATTTTATTGACTGTTAATATCTCACCCAAACATATTCTGATTTTAAATAAGACTGTTTCATATTGTAACCACAAATAAGTCAAGTAAAGAATTAGAGTAAAATATCAGAACTTAGACTCAAATCAGAACTTAACAGTCATCAGAACATGATTTCTTAACTCAAAAAATGAATGCCTATTTCTGTAATTCTTCACACAAATTTTGATTTCATTTCTTCAGAACTTAATCATCAGAACTTCCATCATAACTTGTCCTCGGAATTTATGAAATCTGACACATAAACTGTTCATCTAAAACATCATTTATCACCACAATAATTTTCATCATTCATATGGAGTGAATGTGTGTGCAGTAAGCTAAATATCAGATAAATATTAAAGTCTGATTCACTTCAATACATCTTAAAAATAAGGCATAACTAAGAACTTTGCTCAAATCCTGTCATGATTCTGAAGTCTACTTTAGAATGAGTTCATGCATGAGTCTACCTCAACTATTTTATGCTCATTTTATGCATCTTTTGAAATTCCATTTTATAGTGGCTTCTTAGTGTAAGTGAGTCACGACTGCTTATCAGAATTTATGTTATTATCAGAGTATTTCTCCAGTAATCATAGAGTGTGAAAAGTCACCAAGAAAAATATTTATTTTTGCTTTTCTGATGCATATTCCTTAATACCAGCAATGCACTTGGGTCTTCCCTTCCACAGTTTTTACTCTAGATCTCAAAGGAGTACCAGATTTTTATTTCTTTTTCTTTTCCTTTTCTTTTGATAAGTGAGGCTTATCAGCACTTAGTACATTCATCAGATTTACTAACATCAGAACTTAACAGATGAGAAGCATTATTCTAGTTTTTGACTTAGTAATAAGATAGACAAAGTAAACTTAACTAAGCTCAGTATCAGAATTTGCTTGTGTCAATAGACTTCCACATAAATAATTACTTCTAACATGGGATTTGTTAGTATATTAAAGACTACTGGGTCAACATCTAGAATATTTATCCTCATTGGATTGAATAGTCACAGAAACATTTATATCACTATCAGAGTTTAAAGATTCACATCAGACAATAATCAGTACTTAAGCAATTTTTAATTAGGCACAGAATACACAAAGATAGTAATATCTGTAAATACTGATCATAAAGTCTGATGTATCAGAATAAAAGCTAAGCAGATTTATAAAAAGAACCTGAAACCATTCCAAGTTCATTTACCAACCTTGTAAAAGTAGCTTCACACAGTGGTTTGGTGAAGATATCTGCTAGTTGTTGATCTGTTGGAACAAAATGCAATTCCACTGTACCTTCATCCACATGTTCCCTTATAAAGTGGTACCTAATACTGATGTGCTTTGTCATTGAGTGTTGAACTGGATTACCTGTCATAGCAATAGCACTTTGATTATCACAGTAAATAGGGATTTTAAAATATGTTAACCCATAATCCAGTAACTGATTCTTCATCCAAAGAATCTATGTACAACAGCTTCCTGCAGCAATGTATTCTGCTTCTGCAGTTGATGTGGAAATTGACTTTTGTTTCTTGCTAAACCGAAAAACCAATCTGCCTCCAAGAAATTGGCAGCTTCAACTTGTGCTTTTCCTGTCAATTTTGTAACCTGTAAAATCTGCATCTGAGTAACCTATTAGTTTAAAGTCTAATTCTCTGGGATACCACAATCCTAGATCAGCTGTTCCCTTAAGATACTTGAAAATTCTTTCACAGCTGTTAAGTGAGGTTCTCTTGGATCTGCTTGAAATCTTGCACAAAGACAGGTAGCATACATGATATCAGGTCTACTAGCAGTTAGATAGAGTAGAGAGCCAATCATACCTCTGTAATCAGTAATATCTACTGATTTACCAGTATCCTTATCCAGTTTTGTTGCAGTGGCCATGGGAGTGGATGCACTTGAACAATCTTGCATTCCATATTTCTTTAGCAAATTTCTGGTGTACTTGGTTTGACAAATAAAAGTGCCTTCTTCATTCTGCTTGACTTGAAGACCCAAAAAATAGCTAAGTTCCCCCATCATACTCATTTGATATCTTTACTGCATCAGTTTGGTAAACTTCTTGTAAAGTCTGTCATTTGTAGAACCAAAGATGATATCATCAACATATATTTGAACAAAAAGTAAGTCCTTTCCATGGTTGAGGTAGAACATTGTTTTGTCAATAGTTCCTCTGTTAAATCCACTTTCCAAAAGAAACCGAGCTAAAGTCTCATACCATGCTCTTGGAGCTTGCTTAAGGCCATAAAGTGCTTTATCAAGCCTGTAGACATGATTTGGATATTTGGGATCTACAAAGCCTGGAGGTTGTTCAACGTATACTTCCTCTTCCTATTCTCCATTGAGAAAAACACTTTTCACATCCATTTGAAAGACAATAAACTTTTTGTGAGCAGCATAAGCCAAAAATATCCTTATGGCTTCCAATCTAGCAACTGGTGCAAATATTTCATCATAATCAATTCCCTCCTATTGAGAATATCCTTTTGTAACCAACCTTGCTTTATTCCTTGTAATTATGCCATCACTATCAGTTTTGTTTCTGAACACCCACTTTGTACCAACAACAAATTTGTTCTTTGGTCTTGGCACTAGGGTCCAGACTTTGTTTCTTTCAAATTCATTTAACTCTTCCTGCATTGCCTGCACCTAATCAGCATCTTGAAGAGCTTCTTCCACTTTCTTTGGTTCAGTCTGAGAAAGAAAAGAATTATAGAGACATTCACTTGAAGTAGTTGTTCTAGTTCTGACACCTGCATCAGGATTTCCAATAATTGAGTCAGGTATACGTGATTTAGTCCACTTCCTTGCAGATGGAAGGTTTTCTCTAGAACTGGATGCTCCCCCATGATCCATGTTATCTTCATCAACATTTTCTGATGCTCCCCTGAAACTATACTCTCTGAGTTGGATCCTTCAGAATTTAAGTTTTCAAAACTATCAGAACTTGGCTTATCAGAACTTGATGAATCAGAACTTGAAGAGCCAGTTGTATGTTCAGATGCTTCTTGAGATGTGGTTGTATCTTCAGTATACTCCCCCTGCATAGGTGCATCTTCCTTTGACGTAGTCACCACAGTTTCAATAACATCAGAGTTTAATCCATCAGAGTTTGCAGTATCAGGATTTAGACTGTCAGGATTTTCGGTATCAGAATTTAAGTCTTTATTTTCGAATCTCAGCTGATCATGATCATTGAAATCTTCAAGTCCAGTAATCTTCTTATCATCAAAGGAGACTTTGATAGATTCCATGACAACCCTTGTTCTTAAATTGTAGACTCTGAAGGCTTTTGTGGAAAGTGGATATCCAACAAAAATTCCTTCATCAGCTTTTAAGTCAAATTTGGATAGCTGTTCAGAATGAGTCTTAAGAACAAAACACTTGCATCCAAATACATGAAAATACTTCAGATTTGGCTTCTTTTTCTTCACCATCTCATATGGTGTCTTTCCTTGCTTATTAATGAGTGTTGCATTCTAAGTAAAACAAGCAGTCTGCACAGCTTCAGCCCAAAAATAGGTTGGTAGCTTTGCTTCATCAAGCATAGTTCGTGCAACTTCAATAAGAGTTCTATTCTTTCTCTCAACAACTCCATTTTGCTGTGGAGTTCCAGGAGCAGAAAATTCCTGCTTGATTCCATGGTCTTTGCAGAACTCTTCCATTGTCAAATTCTTGAACACAGTGCCATTATCACTTCTTATTATCTTCACAGAATCTTTAACCAATTTATCCAGTTGCTTGACATGATCAATCAAGATAGATGAAGTTTCACTTTTTGTGTGCAAGAAATACACCCATGTGTATCTGGTAAACTCATCCACTATGACCATAGCATATTTCTTCTTTGCAATAGACATGACATTCACTGGACCAAATAGATCAACATGTAGTAGGTGATAAGGCTCAAGAATTGATGATTCAATCTTGCTCTTGAATGAAGATTTTCTTTATTTAGCCTTCTGACAAGAATCACAAAGGCCATCAGGAGCAAATACTGACTTTGGTAGTCCTGTCACAAGATCTTTCTTGACCAGTTCATTTATATTGTTAAAATTTAAATGAGAGAGTTTCTTGTGCCAATTCTAGCTTTCTTCAATTGATGCTCTACTCATCAGACAGATTGCAGACCCATCAGTACTTGTTGAAAGCTTGGCTTCATAAATGTTACCATGCTTGTATCCTTTCAGAACAACTTTGCCTGTAGATTTGCTTACAATTTCACAGTGTTCTTCAAAGAAATCCATATGATAACCTCTGTCAAAGATTTGACTAACACTCAGCAGATTGTATTTAAGTCCTGAAACCAGAGCTACTTCTGTAATGATGATATTCCCAAGATTAATATTGCCATATCCCAATGTTTTTCCAATATTGCCATCTCTATAAGAAACACTTGGGCCAACCTTCTTCATAAAGTCTGATAGAAGGGCTTTATTTCCAGTCATATGTCCTGAACATCCACTGTCCAGAACTAGGATGTTTTCCTATTGCCCTGCAATCACAAAGACCACTAATGATTAGTATTAAGGACCCAGACTTGTTTGGATCCTGTGGCCTTATTAAGTTTGTTAACATTTGCAGCGGATTTAGCATCCGAGTTTATGTTAACATTTTTCTTATCAGTATTTATACTATCAGACTTTGTATCAGAACTTACACTAGAAGGAACAATGCTAACTTTATTTAAAGAAGGTTTTATTTGATAATAATCATAGTACAAACTATGATATTCCTTACAAGTATAAATGGAATGCCATAAACTACCACAATGAAAACAAGGATTTTGTGGCCTATATCTAACAGACTGACTCTTAACTCCTGACTTTGAAGGTAAGGAGTTTATGTTCTTATTCTTCCTGCAAAAAGAAGCCAGATGGTTAGAACTTCCACAGTTATGACATGTTTTTCTAGGAGCATTAGGAACAGGCTTATAATCATTGCTTTTTATTTACACCTTCCTTTCCATTCCTAATTTTCCTAGGTGACTTTACCTTGTTTATATTCTTAACTTCTTTCAGCTTATGCTTAAGCTGCTTCTTTGTCATTAAGCCCACGTTTATTTCAGTTGTCTTTTTCTGTTTTAGTTTGTCAGAAGTTAATTCCTTTTTAACTTCTAATTTTTCAGTTTCAGACTTTACAGCTACAAACTTAACAGGTTTTAACTTTGGCTTTTGTTTAACAACTATAGGCTTAATTTCTATAGTTCCTTTATCATTCTTATCATCTCCATAACCTAAGCCCTCTTTCCAGTTTCCACTACTTAACAAATTCTGAGTTGTTCTGCCAGAGTTAGTCCAAGTCCTGATAATCTCTCTTTCCTTTTCTAGCTCAGTTTTTAGAGATTCATTCATTTTAAGTACTTCATCCCTAACATAGAAAGCATCATCTCTATCTTTCTGAGTTTGATGGAACATGACTAACTCTTTTTCTAAATAATCATTCCTCTTTTTACAAGCAAGATTTTCAGAAGTTAATCTTTCACATGTTAAAGTTTGATCTCTATAACTAATAAACATGGTTTTAAGATATCTTCTCAACTCATTAATATCATCAGTATGAAAGGCATAAGTAGTTTGAGGTACCTTTAACTCAGCAGCTTCAGGACTGCTATCAACATTTGCCATATTAGCATTTGCCATCAAGGCATAGTTCTTCTCACTTTCAGAATCTAAAGTGTCTGTCCAGCTTTTTTTCTTTGTGACAAGAGCCTTGTCTTTGTCACTCTTCATTTTCTTGCAATCAGGAGATATGTGGCCTTTCTCACCACAGTTGTAGCATTTGACATTTGAGTGATCTCCTCTTTCAGAATTCCCTCCTTTGCCTTCAGATTTTCTGAAATTCTTCTTATCAGAACTTGCACCTTTCCTGGAAAACCTCTTTCCCTTCCTGAACTTCCTGTATGTAATCCTTGTGATTCCTTTCACCATAAGAGCATACAGCTTCATCATCTCTTCATCAGCATCCATCTCAGGCAAGCTTTCAGTTTTTGAGTCATCATCACTATCAGAACTTGATGACTCAGTATCAGACTTTGTGATGAGCGCTTTTCCCTTGCCTTTCCTTGAGGTAGCTGCCTTGGGGGATTCTTCTTCAGCCTTAAGAGCAACTGTCCTTGACTTTCCTCCTTTCCTCTTGCTTCTTTGTTCCATCTCAAGTTCATGAGTCTTGAGCATCCCATAAATTTCATCAATAGTTGTTTCTTCAAGATTATAGTTGTCTCTTATAATTGTTGCCTTCAAATCCCAACTTTCAGGAAGAGCTAACAGGAATTTAAGGTTTGAATCTTCAATATCATACTCCTTATCAACTAGTGACAAATCATTCAAGAGTTTGACAAATCTGTCATATAAATCAGTCAATGACTCATTAGGCTTTGAGTCAAAATGTTCATACTCTTGAGTGAGTATTGTCTTCCTGTTCTTCTTAATCGAATCAGTTCCCTGGCACCTTGTCTCCAAGGCATCCCATATCTCCTTTGCAGTCTTGCAGTTAATTACCATCTTTGACATTACATTATCAATGGCACTATGCAGCAAGTGTCGTACCTTAGCATCCTTAGCAATTGAAGCAATATCTTCAGCAGTGTAATCACTCTTCTCCTTTGGTACAGACTTTGCTGCTTCACCTGCAACTACAACAGCGAGTTTTGTTGGCTTGTGAGGTCCTTCATGGATTCTGTCAAGATATTCTGGATCAGTAGCTTCCAGAAACATAGTCATCCTCACCTTCCATATGGGATATTCAGATGGCTTCAGTATGGGAACTCTAATAGCCTCATATCGACTATGGATTTGAGTCTTTGGTGGTTCTTCAGTTTTGGGGGGCTTGGTTGGGGTTCCTGCTTTAGACATGATTGTTTTTGGATCTTAAACTGTTTATGTGTTAACAGATAGGCTCTGATACCACTTGTTAGGTCACACACACTGTAGAAGGGGGTTGAATACAGTGTATAGCACAATCAAATCGAATTCAAATAACACAAGTAACAGAAAACAGACTTTACTCAATGCAATAAACTTTGTTACAATATGGAACTGTCCTCTCTCAGTGATGAACAAATATCACGAGAGCTGCTAGGGTTACAATGAATAATGTTATCGATAATTATAACACTTATAATGTAAACCCTATGTCTGTGTTTATATACTACACAATTACAAGATAATCGCTAATTGATATGGAATATAATTCTGCTTCCTAAAATATATCAATCAGATATCTTTTCTTCCAAGTATTCCATTCTTCATAGAATTCCTTCTTCATGCATATCTCTTCTTACGTTTGTCTCGATCTTCTTTACTTTCAATCAGCCGCCTTCCTTATCTGAAAGTTTCCTTTAAGTTCTGATATTATCTCCTGATAAATATCTCCTGAACCTTAAGTACTGATCACTTAAGTTCTGACTTCAGTATAACTACTGATTTCAGTTAAGTACTGATTTGTCCTATTTAAGTAAGATCTGAAAACTAAACATAAATCATATTAGTCATGACATTATCAAATATATCTAACATTAAGGATAATAATAATGCATTAAGACTGGTGTGTTTGTTGACTGATGATCACATCTCATTGATCATAGGTATAGTGATACTAAAGTCAAAAACATAGGCAGATGTACATGTACATGGTGCTGGACAGACCCAATGTGAGATTCTACATGTCTGTTGTGTCATAAGTAATTCTCACAGTGATAATGATGTAATGGTCCTTAGACCTGAAGTCATTATATTTCTATACAAGAATTAATATACATTGATTCCATTAAAAGTTATCCTTGACCGGGTAATGATAAAAGTAGACATTGGGTATATTATGAATCGTATGAGAAATATAAATGATATAGATGGGATTTGACCCTCCTATTTTAGGAGTGATATTATTGGCCTCTTGTGTGAGCTAGACTATGAAATGCGTGATCTCACTCAAATGTTGATTTGATATGATATTCTACTCATTGATCAAGGAAACTTGGATTAAACTATGATGAGGATGACACATTACATGCCTCTAGTTTAATCTATAATATTTGGTTAAAGGGATTATATTACATTGTACATTATAAATGAAAGGTTTAATCGATCACCGATTTAATTATTATTACTTGGGTAGCAATGATGTATTACTAGATGCCACTCATTTTTTATAATTTAAATATGAGATATTTAAATTATTGCCAACGTAATAATAACCTATAGGGTCGCACAAAGAAAGCATGGAGGAATATTTAATTCAAATTCAGATTTGAATTAAAAAAAGGAAATTTGAATTATTTATTATTAACTAAGTTGGACTTAATTACTGGGATAAATGAATTTCGAATTTGTATATTATTAAATCCTAAATTCAGTTGTTATTTAGTAATTGAGTTAAACTTAATTATTAAATAATTAGAATTTCATATTTTAATAAACTCTAACTTGGATTAGGGTTATGACTGTTTTTGGCCTCTTTATATAAACATCCTTAAGGCTAAAATTAGGGTTATGTTTTTATTAGATAAAAACATAAAACCCCAGCAGCTAAAGGTGAGAGAGTGAGAGAGGGGAAAATAGGTCCGTTCTTGGTGCTAGTACACGCCTCCCCCGTACTAGCTTTCGTGTGGATACCTGTACGGCGTAGATCGTTAAGGCGGGATACATGGTGTTCGTTTAAAGCTAGGATCTCCTTTTGACAACCATAGTCTTAAAGCTTCTTAAGTTAAACAATCTGATCTATGAATTAAATATCTGTTTTTCACATGGATCCTGCGGTGGGTTTCGAAAATTCTGATTTTTCATGTTTTTAATTACTGTTTCCGTTGCGTTTATGTGCTCGAAACCCAACAAAGTACAGCAAAGATCCAATCATTCCTCTATAGCTTGAGATATCTACACTTTTTCCCTTTTTATCTTCATCCAACTTTGTAGCTGTAGACATAGGTGTAAATGTAGGTGAACAATAAACCATACCAAACTTTTTCAATAAATCTTTAACGTACTTAGTTTGGCTGATAAAGATTCCATCACTTCTTTGACTGACTTGAAGTCCAAGAAAGTAAGTCAATTCCCCCATCATACTCATTTCATTAGCACTCTGCATAAGCTTAAAGAATATTTGACAAAGCTTTTCATTTGTATATCCAAAGATAATATCATCCACATAGATCTGAACTAGGATCATATCATCATCATGCTTCTTGTAGAAGAGAGTCTTGTCTATTGTTCCTCCAGTGAATCCATGTTTAATCAAAAATTCTGATAGTGTGTCATACCAAGCTCCAGGTGCTTGTTTTAGTCCATAGAGAGCCTTTAATAACTTGTATACAAAATTTGGAAATTCTGGATCTTCAAAGCCAGGTGGCTGTTGCACATAAACTTCTTCTTCCAACTCACCATTGAGAAAAACACTTTTTATATCTATTTGATATACCTTGAAATTGGGGTGTGCAACAAATGCAAGAAAGATCCTTATTGCTTCAAGTCTTGCAACAGGAGCAAAGGTCTCATCATAGTCAATTCCTTCCTCTTGTGAGTAGCCTTTTGCAACCAACCTTGCTTTGTTTCTGGTGACAATTCCATTTTCATCCATATTGTTCCTGAACACCCACTTTGTTCTAATAATACTTCTATTCTTTGGTGCAGGAACCAATTTCTAAACTTTGTTCCTTTCAAACTGATTTAGCTCTTCTTGCATAGCAGATACATGATCAGGATCAAGTAGGGCTGTTAGATATATTTGAGATGTCATGTTTAATATGTTTCATGTTTACTTTTCAGATCTTAACTAACAGGAAATATCAATTCTTACTGGAATCAGGACTTACTGTAAGTCAGGACTTGATGATATCAGGACTTAGATTATCATAAGATAATATCAGAAGATGGATATCAGAACTTAAGTACTGGAGGACTAACAGTTAAGGAAGGAAGCTAATTTACAGGAAAGAAGATCGAGACTAATACAAGAAGAAGACATGCATGAAAAGAGTTTGAGGACTAGAAGAATTATATAAGATATCTGATTGATATATTTTAGGAGACAGAATTATATTCCATATCAACTAGAAGTTATCTTGTAACTGTGTGTCTATATAAGCACAGACATAGGTTTACACTATATGTGTTACGATCATCGAGAAGATCATACATTGTAACCTAGCAGCTCTCGTGATATTTGTTCATCACTGAGAGAGAACAGTTCCATTGTAACAGAGTTTATTATATCGAATACATCTGTTTTCTGTTACTAGTATTCTAAATCGATTTGATTGTATTTTACACTGTATTCAACCCCCTTCTACAGTGTTGTGTGACCTAACAAGGGCTTCCTCAGTTTTCTTAGGCTCAACTTGAGACAAAAAACATGCATGAAGACATTCATTTGCAGTTGCACTTCTAGTGCTCACTCCAATATTGGGATCACCAATAATTTGCATCTGTATTGTGACTCCTATTCCCATTTCCTTGTGTGAGTTTGCTAACCTGTGTTTTTTGCTTCTTCTTCATCATTGGTATGACTTCCAGAATTTTCTCCTCTTTCTCCCCCCGAATTTGTGCTATCAAATTCAGGTGTTTGAGATGAGCTTCCATTCTCATGATTCACTTGATCAGTAGAATCTTCATCAATTCTGTGATTTGTGTTGACTTGAGCTTCATCTTCAAAATCACTATCAATTTTGAGATTTTCAAATTGTAGGGTCTCAGCTTCATTTTCATTAAGGCATTCCAAGCCTGGACATTTGTCATCATCAAAAGTAACATCCGTGCTTTCCATAATTTTCTTCTGTTCAATCACATAGACTTTGTAAGCAGTTCTCTCCAATGAATATCCCAAAAAAATTGCTTCAAAAACTTTAGAGTCAAATTTTCCTACATATCCAGAGTTGTCCTTCAAAACATAACACTTGCTTCCAAACACATGAAGATGCTTCACAATAGGCTTTCTGTTAGAAAAGATTGAGTAGGGTGACTTGCTAAGATTCTTGTTAATGAGATATCTGTTTTGAGTGTAGCATGCAGTGTTCACAGCTTCTTCCCAAAAACATGTTGGCAACTTTGCATCTTGCAGCATTATTCTAGCAGCCTCTACCAGTGTTCTATTCTTTCTCTCAACTACTCCATTTTGTTGAGGTGTTCTAGAAGCTGAGAATTTTTGAACAATACCCTTGCCTTTGCAGAATTCAGTTAAGGTTGCATTCCTAAATTCTGTTCCATTAGCACTTCTCAATCTTTTCACATAATTCTGATCTTCAGCCTGCTTCTCAATCTTCTTGATGTGTTCAATTATGATGTGTGGAGTCTCATCTTTGGAATGCATAAATTCTACCCATGTATATCTTGAGTAGTCATCCACCATCACAAATGCATATCTCTTTCTTGAAATTGATAGGACATTAACTGGTCCAAACAAATCCATGTGAATAAGTTGCAAAGGTGCACTTATAGAATTCACAGTTTTACTCTTGTGACTTGATCTTTTCATTTTTCCCTTTTGACAAGCATCACAGACTTCATCTTGAGCAAACTCCAGATTAGGCATGTCTCTCACTAACTCCTTTTTGACTAGAGTATTGATTGCCTTGAAATTCAAGCGAGACACCTTCTGATGCTATATCTTGCTTTGCTCTACAGATGCCTTGTTGTAGAAGCAAAAAATTCCTTCCTCATTTGCTGAGTCTAAGTCTGTAACAAATAAGCTTCCCTTCCTTGCCCCTTTCAGAGCAACTTCACCAGTCTTTTTGCTGATAAAAATGCATCCTCCTTTGTTAAATGATACCTTGAATCCTTTATCTGCAAATTGACTAACACTAAGGAGATTCACTTTAAGACCAACTACTAGTGCTACATCTTCAATGGCAATATTTCCAGAAATCAATTTGCCATATCCCATTGTGAAACCTTTGTCGATGTCTCCAAAAGTTACTAATGGTCCAGACTCCTCAAACTGTGATAGCAGGGCCATATCACATGTCATATGTCTTGAGCATCTACTGTCTATGATCCATATGACTTTCTTCCCTTTTCCATGCACACAATGAGGATTAAGTGTGTTTAGCAACCCAAGCAGTGTTGTGTACTTTCTTCTTGTTAACAGAATGAGCAGAACTAGAATGAGTTATTTTAGAAAGAATGGTGTTTATGGACTGTTGTGCATTCTCCCTTTTTGATGCAGACCTAACATTTACTTCTTTGAGGTCAACTCTCATCTTGTGATAACTTTTTATCACTTTTAAGTTGCAAGGGATGCAATAAAAATTGTCACAGAATGAATATGGATCATTTGCATTTGCTTCATTGTACTTGCATGCTCCTTCTACTGGCTTGCTATAACCTTTTTACAAAGGTGAGTTAGATGATTCACAGAGCCACATCTTTGACATTGTTTCCTTGGAGCATTTGCAACAAATGCAAAGTTGTTGATTTTGTTTATCCCAATCTTCCCATTTCTATTCTTCTTCTTCTTCTTTCTTGCATCTTCAGTTTTTACTTCCTTGACAAGTGTCTTGGAATCTTGGTTGACCATGGGCTTTTTTTTAACTTTGGAAGATGGAGTTGTTTCTTCAATTTTCTTTCATTATCTTCATCAGCAATTTCTTGCTTTATGATCAACTCTTCTTCACTGAAGTCCACTTCACATGCCTTGAACATAGGTGAACCAACCTTTCTCAGTATAGTCGGGACATCTTCATTTTTAGTTACTTTTACTTTACCACCTACAACTTTCTTGTTGCTATTCAAAGCATCATAATCAAGACCAATAGCTATGTTAGCATATGGCTTGTTCTTCTCATGGTACTGACCAACCAACTTAGATGCATTTCTGAAAGACTTCAACTTTACTTCAATCTTTTCCAGCTTCTCCCTCAACACAACTTTAATTTCAGCAGCACACTTCAGCTTGTTTTTCAGATATTCATTTTCTTACTTGACTGACTCAAACTTCACAAGCAGTAGATCTAGCTTTTGCTTCTCACTCTCAAGTTTCTCATTAGCTTTTATTAGCCTACTGACTTCCTCAGTAGCTGCTACCAAGCTAGTGTGTATATGAAACATCTCCACACTCATCTTTTCCACAATATCCTTATATTGACTAGCATTTAAATCAATAGTGGTTAGAGTTGGTACCTTTGATTTTGAAGTGGATGCTTCTCCATGCTCAAAGGCCATTAGTGCATAGTTTCCAACTTCTTCATCCTCATCATAATTATCAGTGTCATCCCAACTCTTTCCTTCTACAATATAGGCTTTTCCAGACTATTTCTTCAAGAGAGCTTCATACTTTGCTTCCAATTCCAAGTAAGCTTTAAGCTTCTTCACCTTTTTGGGCTTTCTACATTTAGAAGCAAAGTGACCCAACTCATCACAATTGAAGCACCTTATCTTTGATCTGTCCACATATCCAGTTTTGTAGCTACCTTTTCTAGTTGAATTGTACTGAGCTTTTGGTTTCCAATTGTTGTTGTTGGAAGATTGTCCATTGCTTTTAAAAAACCTTGGATTCTTGACTCTTATGTTATAAAATTTTCTAGTGAAATAAGCCAAGGATTGATCCATTTCATCTAGCTCATCCAGGGTGTAATATTCATCTTCCTCCAGCTCCAATACAACTTGCTTCTGAGGTCCTTTGTTATTTTGTTTCACAGCTTGAATAATTGAAACTTGATCATCTTGCTCATCTTCAATTTCTTCTTTGTCATTTACAATCAAAGCACTGGAACCATCAACAACATGTCCATGATGTGCTTTCAATGACTTTATCTACAACATTTCAAGTTCACAAGTTTTCAAGATTCCATATAGAAATTCCAAAGCCATTCTGCTTAAATCTCTCCCTTCTCTTATGGCTGATATTTTCTATTCAAGATGGTCAGGAAGAGCTAGCAGAAACTGTAACGACCGGGAAATTTACGTTGTATTATATCATATTTATAAGAAAATATGTGTATTAATATGTCAGTTATGTGTGATTATCTGTTAAACCCTAATTCTTATATGTTACGTGTATTCCGTATCATTTCTGTATTTTTAAGATATTTTTCAGATGTTTTATATCGTATTCATAGGTTTCATTTCAAACGTTTTGCAACCCAAATAATGATTTTAAAGCCAGTATTTCAAATGAAATAATGGGCCTTATTTTTCATCAAACGGCTTTTACAATCGCAATATTCTGAACATCTAGATATTTTATAAATTTTCTCGTTTTACGAAAAATGACTTTTCCGGGCCCCATTGGGTGTTAAAAACCCCACAAAAATCACATTTTTATTTTTATAAAATTATAGGACTTTTATTTATACCATTTCTTTGCATTTTTGAATTATTCATAATTTTTGGGAATTTTTGACATATATATTGCATATATAAAATATTTATAAATTAAATTTTAATACCCAAAAATTATGAAAATTAGGGCCAAATATTTTTATTAAATGTATAATTAGCCCCTTAATTTTATTTAGGAGTATTAATTTTTCAGCTATAAATATCCTAATTATTATTAATTTAATTAATTAAAATCAGAAAAATTCAGCAAAAATCCCCAAATTCTAGAAATTAGGGTTTGTTGTTCTTGAGATTCAACTAACGATTTCATCGTGATTCCGACCTCCAAATCAGACATGTAAGTACTCTTTGCAAAGCTCTTGATCTCTACTTTCTAATTCTGTCATCAATTTTGTGTTTTATTACGTTGATTTTCAATTCGTAATTCTAGGGTTTATACCCGATTTGGTACTTTTTGATTCTGGGGTTATTTGTTGAAATTGATATTGTAAATAGCTTTATTTGATGATGTATGTTTGATTTCTGATAGTTAATTTTACTGACGATAACTAGATATTGAAGTTCGATTTTTAGGGTTCTTGAACTAATTTGGGTATTTGTAAATCGTTGAGTTTTGGTTGATGAGAGTTGTATGAATAGGTTGCCCAGGTTGTGTAGATGATTATACGTATTTTTAATTGATTTTTCTATTCCTAGATTTGTGATTCGTATTTTTGGTGTTCGACCCGTTTTTGAATTCGGGTTTTGAATTTGAGTGATTGTTAGACGATTTTGTTGTTAGAATCGTGTAGAGTGTTGAATTTCCAGTCGATTGGCACCGGTTTGGTGTGATTTGCATTCATTTTTCGGGTCGCCGGAGTTTGCAACGAAGCTCGCCGGTTTCTGCTATGTTTTCGCTGGAGAAGGAGCTATAGGATTCGCGGTCACTGAAGACATGGGGGAAGGATTTCTGCAGTCAAGGGGAATGATTTTGCATCACAAACGCATCGAAACTGTGCTTATTTGGCTATGTTTCTGTCTCGCCGGAAACAGACCGCCGATGCCGGATTCTGGGCAGTCGGACGACTGTTCTTGGCAACCCGTGGTTGACCCGGTATCAACCCGGTGAACGACCCGATTTCGATCCGAAATTCCCCAAATCAGTTGTCTGAAACATGTTTCCTGTGATTTAATTTATTTACTTTTATTTTTATAAAACATAATTTAATTTTGTAAATTATAAAAATCAAGTAAAAATCAGATTAAAAATCTGAAATATTTTGTAAATAATTCCTAAATTATTTTCTTAAATTATAAATTTGAATTTAGTGATTTAATTAAGTATTTACTTATTTATTTAATCATTTATCTATTTATTTATTAATAGTTAATAATTAATAATTAAGGATTAAATTTATCGAATATTACAGGGAACGATTCGATAAATAAGGGAATTAATCGAATAACTCGTGATTATACGAGTAATTGAGCGATAAGTTCGATTATTATTATTCAGACGATAGTTAATTATTCATATAATATATTAATAATTATTCGTAATGAATGAATAAATACAGATAATTGATTTAAAACGTATACGTGCAATAATAACAGTAATGTTTCGATAATTAGGCAAGAAACGTGAATAACTCGTAGAAATACGAGTAGTGGATCGTTGAATTGAAATATGATTCGAATAATGACTCATTTATTCAGTAATTAACGTACCAGTTAATGATATCAATTATTTATTTATAAATAATCGATCTAATCAAATAAATAACGATAAGTTGTAGATATTTGTAAAAAAAAATAATTGTAACTAATCCTAATAATTTGGGATTAATTATTTTAAATTATTAAATAATTATTTATTAATTCATTATTAGTTATTTATTTATGAAATATTTAAAAAGTGACTAATTATTTCGATAATTAATCACATAATTTTCAATAAATCATAACTTCTTCATTTTAACTCCAAAAATTATAAAAAAAAATATTTTTGACTTTGATTTTTCTTAAATAAATATTTAAAAATTATTTTAGTATTTAAAAGGTTGTAATAATTGTTTATATTGAATAATAAATTAAATTATCAGTGTTTAATTGATAATAATTCAACCGTTAATCCGATTCGAGTGAAACGAAAGCCATATTACTCAGAAAAACGAATTCTTTTTATTAAAAATAATATGAAGACCTAATTTCTTCTCGAAATTAGTTGACTTTATTGATTGCTTGATTATCAGTCGAAATACATGCCGAGACGAGTCCGAAAAATTCCGGAAAAATGGGAAATGAAGCAGAAGGTGATCAACGGAGCAATCAGCGAGTCGATTTTGATTTTAAAAATTATTTTAACTATAAAAATGATTATGTGCTTATGTGTATTATGTGGTTAATCGAGTCTTACTTGCTTATATGTAATATAAGAGTCAGTTATAGGCGCATGGGTAGATAATAGGAATGAAATGAAGTCAATTCAAGATGCAAATTGAAGTACTGGATGACTTAATCAGTCTATTTTGCTAACAGAAGCTAAGCCAGCAAGGCAGGTCAAGTAAGGGATAGACAGAAGTGATTTAATTGCAGTAAGTCGCGCAGAAGGCAAGTTTCTTCCCTATTCTAATTTCAGAATAGTAATATTCATTTCAAATTCTTATTACGCTTGTATTCCTTTAATTTTTTTATTCATATCTCAGTTCGATTCTTGAATTATTCTTTTCATTTGAATTTATTATTCATATTCCAATTGTTACTCACAATTATTGATATATTCTGGTGATTAGAATATACCAAAGCATACCGATTGTTCCGGTTGCTATTCCAGGGACTGGATAACACTACTTTTGGGATTAAGTCTACTTAATCCTAAGGACCGGGACATAACCGGATCCTTGAAACGGGCCGTAGTGCCTGGGTGCCCGACGGGATCTATATAGTGAGATATAGATCTGCACTGTATCCTGGCTGATCAGCAGGGTATAGTTGCGAACTTGAGTCCAGTTTAGTTTGTTTACATTCGCCAGTAATGGCCTTCTTTCGATTCTTATAAGGTTATATCTTTGCAGATATACATGGGTTACAGATTCAATTATAATGTTTTAACAACTGTTTATATTTTGTGGACTTGTTGAGCAATTTTGGCTCACCCCTTTTTGTTGTTATTCACCTTATTATTTTCAGTTAAGAAGGAATATGAAACCCATCAGGACACGAGTGGTAAAGAAGCGGGTCAAGCCTCAGGATCCTCTCATACCCAAGGTGTTGATCCCAATTCAGGAAGAAAGCTTTGAGTTAACCGAGCAGGTGGAGTGTTGATAGATAGTATGTGTGGCGCCCTCCAAACCCGGGTCAGAAGTTTGGGGTCCACACACACACCTTATTTATAACCTGCTTATAACAATAATAAAGATAATAATAATATATGCAGTGACCCTACTTACCAACCACCACAGACCGCAACAGGTTAAAGTATGCCCACAAGCCACACATACTAATATATTACAAACCGTTCAAATCCCAACTATTTCAAACTCAAACTGAGTATTAAACATTATTACAAACTTTTACAAACTTAAATTATTCCAAAAGAAGCCTACTAGCTCAGCTTTCTCAACCTGAACCCCTAGCTCTCGCGCTGGACTGGAGATCCTCTTTACCAACTGGTTCCTTTTTAACTGGAAATAATATAAACAACATCGCACGAATGAGCTAACTAGCTCAGCAAGTCACAATGACAAAACTGAGAATAATGATCATCAGGTGTATATGATTATGATATCAAGTGAATAATGGATTATAATTTAGAATTGGATATTATACTTTTAATTTAAAAACCAAGGTTAGGCTGCTGATCAGTCACGCACTAACCCCGAGCAAGGCACACGACATTGCTCTAACTACTGGATCCAAGGCACACATTGGCCTAACTTGACCATTATATGGTCTGACCACGAATCTGGTCCACAATTTTATAAAAACAATCCAATTCTAACATAATAACAGAATATGCAATAGTAAACAATAACCGAAATCATTAACAACAATAAATGTTTAACAATGAAAGGGTTTCAATCCTTGTAAGGATCAACCAGGTAATTTTAAAGCTTGAATGCTGGGTAATGAAAGAATTGGATAACAGAGGAAACAACATTTCAGGGTTTCAAGGATTTGGTCTTTCAAAGCATAAGATATCATGGATTGAGTATATAGTAATCCAGTTCAGTGTCTGGTATTTAGTTTGTATGTATTTGTAGAGTAGTATCGTAGATTTGTGGTTCGTGTTTGGGTATACAATAATCAATGGCTTAGAAAGAATATGGTTCATGGCTCAAGAACAATAACTGAAATCAGGATTTAGGTTTCCGTGCTTCAAAGCACTTGCAATGTCAACAAGACTATCAAGAATTACAATATCTCGAGAAAGTTCAGAACACTTGCCTGGTATTAGCTTACTATTCTGCACTCGCTTCCAATCACAACCGTCTTACTCTTCAACTATCTGTTTTCCTTTCCTGCGTCTTGCCACTTCTGCTCACATATCATAAGCATCTATCAATCATCAACTCACAAGATTCTATTCAACACATACTTCTATCTACCCTTCGTTTTACCCAAATCCGATTAACGGATTGAAATCTATGCAATAACGAAGTAAACACCGAATATATAGACCGATAGTCAAACAACAGGTCACGTATAACACATAATACATCACGTAATCAATGACATATCATTTATAAAGAAGTCTCGGGTCATAAATGTGCTTTCGGGTATTTAAAATAATTTTTAAAACATTTTTCCGAGTTAAAACGGGTCGTTGGATCAATTTCGGAATAATAAACAGGGTTCGGTTGGCCAATTCTGGCTCCGAAACAATTTTAGAATAATTATCGAGCCTTGAAAATAATTTAGAATAATATTTTAAAGCTCGAAACTATTTTTCGAAATTTTTAAATCATTTTTAAATAATTAAATCTAATTAAATAATTAATTAAAAATCAATTAATAATTAATTAAATCAATTAATCAATTAATTTTCGAATTAATTGACTAATTAATCAATTAAAAATTAACTGAAATTAATTAACTAATTAATTCAGATTTATTTGTGAATTAAAAATAATTTTCGGAATTAAAATAATAATTTTTAGAATTTTCAGAAATTAAAAACGAATTTTTATAATAAAAATAATTAGGAAATATGATTTTTAAACATTTTTAAAACAGGAATCCAATTTTTGCAAAGTCTGGAAACTTCAGGGACCTAACTGTATCGTCCCCAAAAGTCCAGAGACCAAACTGTAAATTTTACATCCCGTCGCCGGAAAACACAGGGGTGGCCGGAGAACACGATTCCGGCCTCCTCACCTTGCCACAAGCTCCAGATCACATCTACAGGTTACCAGGAACACAACCATGCAATCAAAACAACCTAACAATCCCTGAGTTGGCCGGAATTTGGCCGTGAAATTTTCCAGTTTCCGGCGAACATCGGAAAACTTCAAAACACAACTCCCTTCTCTACAGAACTCGTTGATTCATGAAACTTATACGACTAGATTACAAATTTCACAGAGAACACAACCCACTATAACACCACATCAATCTATCACAGAATAAGAAACCCCCAAATTTTAATTAAGAACATTCATACGGGTTATAAACCCTAATTTTGAAATTTGAAAATTAAACTCAAATTTGAACATGTTATTGAACTCCAAATCAGACGTATGACATATGAAAATCATCAGGAAAACAAGCTCTACAACATGCAATCATCAAATCATACAAACAATCATCCGAACAAAAATTCATATTTTTAATAAAATAAATTCGAAAATAAATAAATTTTTAGAAAAATAACCTTGATTTCTGCAGTGAAACAAAGCTCAGAATCTGATAGAACACCTCAAATCCTTCGTTTTGGTTACTCAAGCTTTGAAAACAGAGATCGGTAACGCCTTCGTTTTGCTGTTTGATTCTTAGAACAGTTTTAAGAAATTAGGGCTTTTCTCTGAAAATTATGTAATTAACTATCTGCAAATGATTTTGATACGAAATAAAATACGGTGAAAGGCTATTTATAATTACGGAAAATTAGTATCCCGTTGGATCATTCCGGATATAAAATGGTACGTTTATTTATAAAAAAAAACTGATCCAAACGTTATCGGTTTTCAGGATAATTATCCAAATCAGTACAATTTGTACTGCGGTCTTGGTCTCAGCGCCTGGTTACACGTATTACGAAGTGATAATTGGGATAGTTTAATAAAAAGCTCCCGTTTATCGAAATTACGGGTTTTATTAATTTACCGAAACGAATATTGTATCGAAAATGTTGCGCCGGGACCCACGCAGGACAAACCGTACGCCGGATCGAAAAAGTCGAAACATGGAAAATGCTCGGAATATTACAATTAGGTTATGAAGGAGTTCTCGGAAGAGTTTCGGGTTCCAAAAACGTAACAACGGTTGGCGTCGGTTGGTTCCCGTTTTTATAAAATAGATTTTAATTACCCGGAAAAAGATTTTAGAAATTTCATATGATTCTTATAAATCCATAAATCAACATAAAAATAATTAGGAAGATATGACAATTATCTATATTTTATTTTGGATATATAAAAATTAAAATACTCAATTAATATTATTTTTGAATATTCAAGTACAGTTAACACTTAATAATTAACTCACAGAATAGATACTGGGCACACATAATAATATCAAAAATAATTACATGATATATCCCGAATATTACAGTATGTGTGTGTTTGAATAAAAGCTAAACTTAGTTTAAAAATAAATTAGACAATGGTTTGTAATAAAGAGAGTTTGTGAGATTTTAAATGTTGGTTTGTAATAAAAGTTGTTAGTGGTTCTTGTTTTCATACTTCAACCTAAAAAGGTCCTGGTTAGTGATAAAGGGGTTTAATTTCATTTCTTTATTATTCATTAATAAGCTTGTACAGGTTTGGTGATTAGCTCGTAACCCCCAGACTTATACCCCAGGTCTGGAGGGCGTTACAGAAACTTTATATTAACCTCCTCAGCTTCATAATATTTATCATGTAGCTACAAGTTATTTATCACTTTATTTAACCTTTCAATAACTTCAGTAAGGCCTTCTTTTGGTTTAGCCATAAACCCCTCATACTGAGAAACCAGAATCCTTCTTTGGTTTGACCTAACTTCCTCTGTTCCTTCACACAGGATCTCTATCTTCTCCCAGATCTGTTTGGCTGTGTCACAATTGACAATGTTTATGTACATTACATTGTTAAGTGACTCTATTAAAATCAGCTGCAAGCCACTATATAGAGAGACTTTTTTTTTTCAGGTTCAGTATATTCTGAAGGATCTTTAGGAGCATAATATGTTGGAATAACCATGTCTCCATCTATAGATTCCTCAACTCTTATCATGAGGGTGAAAGGCCCATTCTTGAGGATCTGAATTTATAATGGGTTGGCCATTCTTATGAACATCATTTTCTTTTTCCATAATGTGTAGTTAGATCTGTCAAATGTAGGGATTTTGATACTGCTGAGCTTCTATATATTCATTTTTCCAAGTTCTTTAATCTGTTTACTTTCAAATTTTGCTCTGATACCACTTGTTAGGTAATGAATACAACACATGGGGGGTGAATGTGTTTTGGATTATTTTTAACCTTTTTGAACTGTTATAGACGTGGTGAACAAAGTAATCTAACTTGTAGAGGTAAATTATTTTAACAGAAATAGTAAAACATGCACATGAACATGCTATCTTCAAAACTCACTTAATTTATATTAAAATCAAGTATGTCTTGCTACAAATTTCTGGGTTCTTTGTTGATAAAGAACTCAGCTTTTTTCTAGAGAGAGTTACAAGATCTTTTTAGATCTATTTGTTACAACTGAAACAAAGCATTCGGTGTTTACTTTATAGAACAGTAAACCCTGGTTTTACACAACATGCAATAGCATGTACTAAACCCTACTTTAAGTTAACTAAAACTTTCTATTTGTGGCTTAGTGTGTCTTTGCAAATCGTGCATGTCTGTGACTTTACTTTATCAGTTAATCTTGGCCTTTGATCTTGAACTCTTCAAGCTGCTTTTTGTAGACTTTTCAAATCAGTGATTGATTTGTTTGTTGATTGATAATATTGGATATTTAACTGGTCTGCATCTTGTACTTTGAGTTTCATATCGAGATCTCCAGTTTATCATATAGAGAACTCGACATCTCGATAAGTATAATGGCTTATCGAGATCTCTTATTATTCTATAGTTGTTTTGACTTATCGAAGTCTCTGAGTTCTCCATAAGAGAATTTGGCTTGTCGAGATCTCTGAATTTATGCATGTAGAAAAGACTTGTCGATATCTCTGAGATCTCTACAGGCATATTGACTTATCGATATCTCTGAGCTCTCTAATGAGAATTTGACTTGTCAATATCTCCAATCTTCATATCTTCATTTGACTTGTCGATATCTCTGAGTTCTCTTTGCAGAAATGACTTTTCGATATGTCCAATCTTCATATCTTCATTTGACTTGTCGATATCTCTGAAACTTCTCTATAAGCTATTTTTGACTTGTCGATAAGTCATTCTGGAGTTCTCGAATGACTTCTCTATAAGACTTGATTTGTGACTTGTAGATTTCTTGACTTAGAATGTTTTTCTCAAAATAGATTTATTCAACTCCAAGCTTCTTCACACTGTCTCTGAGGCATGATCTTCATGATCTTCTTCTAGAGTTTATTCTTAAGCTTGAGGTTGTTTATGGAAAAATCTTAATATCCGGGATATATCGTGTAATTATTTTTATCAATAAATAATTATTATATGATTATTATGTAATTTCTGGTGAATTATCTGATGATTGGTATTCATATTTATATGTTTATATGTGATAGCATCTGAGTATTTTAGTTTTAATATGTTCAGAATAAAGTATAGATAATTTTGATATTTTTCTGGTAATTTTTGGATTGCTATATGATTTTATAAAGGATTTATGGATTTAATAATTATTTTTCGGAGTAATTATAAAACTATTTTATGAAACCGGGAATTGTCCAACTTGAACCATTTTGCGTTTTTACAACCCAAAACTCTTCGGAAAACTCCTTCCTAACCTAAATTGAATATTCTGAACATTTTCAATATTTTGACTTTTTCGATTCGGAGTACGGTTTGACCCGTATGAGTCCCGGCGTAAAATTTTCAATACGATAGTCATTTTGATAGATCCATAAAACCCGTATTCTCGAGAGACGGGATATTATTACATTATTTCTCGTAAGATGTTATATAAGAAGACCAGTTTTGATAATTATCCAAAACTGATGTCAAATTGGATCGTTTTTATAGTTATTTAGCGGATAAATAATCTATTTTTGGATCCAACATGATCCAACGGGTATTAATATTTCATAAGTATAAATAGCCTTTTTCTTATTTTACTTTATTCGGATAATCATAAACAAACAGTAAAACATATAATTTACAGAGAAAAATTTGAATATTCGTCGCGTTCTTGAAAATCAAACCTAAAAATGAAGGCGTTATCAAAATCTAAATCAAGCGTGTGAATAACCAAATTAAAGCTCGTGAAAAGTACTTTCAGAATCCACCATCAATTTCGGTGCAGACATGAAGGGTATTTTCCTATTTATTTATTTTATTTCGAATTAATTTATGATTAACAAAGAAATTTTGATTTTGATGTTGTTTGTATGATTTGATGATTGTATCTTGTAGTTAATTTTGTTCTGATCATTTTGGTATATTATATGTTGAATTTGGAGTTCAATAACATCTAGAAATTTGAATTTAATTCTCGGAATTGAAGATTAGGGTTTATAATTACTTTGAATGTTCTTGAATAAATTCAATTGAAATTAGGGGTTTCATTTGTGATGATTCTGGGTTGAAACAAATTGTACCAACATATAGATCGTGTAAAAACAAATTAATTCGTATATTCGGTTGTGATATTTGACCCCTGAATCGACTTTGCCGGAAACAACGGCGTGGCGTCGTCGGAATCTTTGGCTGAGCTTTTCGGGAGATTCAGCAATGGTTTGCTCGAGTTATATGTACGATTGTGTTGCTGAGATCGAGGGGAATAAACCCCATAGATTTGGTGCAGATCTGGGCGTGTTTACCATCGCCGGAAAGCTTGGTGGCCACCGACCACCAGGGACGAAGAACGGGGAAGAAGACGGTGAGAAATTACCATTTGATCCCTGTAGTTTGCCAAAGTTACAAATCCTGTATTTCTGTTTTAATTATTTTCAAAAATTGTATTTCCATTTATTTTAATTTCATAAAATTGTTTATAATTATTTAAAATTTTAAAAATCAATATTTTTAATTCTGAAAATTATTTTTAATTTAAAAGTAAATCTAAATTATTTGATTAATTAATTTTAGTTAATAATTAATAATTAATTAGTCAATTAATTTAAATATTAATTTAATTAGTTATTAATTAATTTTATTTAATTATTTAATTAGATTTAATTATTTCTTTTGATTTAAAAATTCCGAAAAATAGTTTCGAGTTTTAAAAAATTATTTTAAATTATTTTCAAGACTCGATAATTATTATTAAATGATTTTAAAGTCAGATTCGGGTGTTCAAACCTTGTTATTTGATTATAAAATAATTCGTTGAACCATTTTAATTCCTAAAAATGTTTAAAAATTCGATTAAATACATGGAAAATCATTTAAACCTCGAAACTTCTTTGAAAAATTATTTTGATCAAATATCTTATGTTCTATGTGCTATATGTGATCAGATTGATGTATAATATGCCTGTATGTGCATTGTTTGACGGTTTTTATCATAACTTTCAATCGGTAAGTCGGATTTGGGTGAAATGAAGGGTAGATAAAAGCTTTTAATGAATAAAACGAGATGAGAATGAGTATTGATAAATACATGTGATCTATAACAGAGAAAGTGAGACGTAGAAAGGGAAAGCAGGTGGTCAGTGAGTGAGAATCAATAGACGAGTACAAGTAAAGTGAAAGCAAATTAAGATAAGGCAAGTATTCTCGAACCTTCTTGTGATATATTGCAAGTATTTATGTTCATTCTTGTTATACTGTAATTATTTCTTGAACCATCTTGATATGTATTGAGATAGTTCTATGTTATATTACGAGTACTTTGAAGTACTTAACCCTAAACTCTGACTCTTGTTATTGATCTTGAGCCGTAAGCCTTATTCTTTGTAAACCATTGCTCGTTGAATTCCCAAATACGAACCACATATATACGATACTACTCCACAAATACATATATACCATATACAGCTCCCTGATATGAAATTGCTTAACATACGAACCTTCATATCTTGTATACCAGAAGACCAATCCTTGTAACCACTAAACTTCGGTCTTCTACTTTCTAATTTTTTCCCTGGCTGGAAGCCAATCTTTATATTTACCTTGTTATACTTTCATGGTATTAAGAATCACCCTATACTTCGAGATAAATGTTGTTTATAATTCAGCTTATTGATTTACACTATTTATCATGTTATTATTATAGAATTAGACTGTTTTTAAATATGGACCAGATTCGTGGTCGAACTAGATTCGTGGTCATGATAGGCCAATGTGTGCCTTGGGTCCAATATATAGAGCAGAGCCGTGTGCCTTGCTCAGGGTTAGTGCGTTACTGATCAATAGCCTAACTTTGGTTTTTAAAATAAAAGTGATTATCCAATTCTAATCATTGCTTATCAAGGAATTTAATGTCCTATATCATTTCAATTGATCATTGTTTAGTCTTAGTGTTGTCATTATGACTTACTGAGCTAGTTAGCTCACTCTTGCAAATCTGTTTATGTTCTTTTCCAGTTAAAAAGGAAACTAGTGGTAGCAAGGATCCCCATAAAAGTGTGCGAGTTAGGTTTCCAGGTTGAAATGGAATAAGCTAGTAGAAGATCTTTATCTTAGTTTAAATTGAAAGTTTGTAATAAAGTTTTACTTAAGTTGTAAGATAAATAAATTGGGATTTGGTACGTTTGTAATATAAATAAGATTATGGCTTGTGGGCATACTTTAACCTGTTGCAATCCGTCGATTATGGTAAGTAGGGTCACTGCATATATTATTTTCATAAACAGGTTTATATAGGGCATGTGTATGTGTTTTGGACCCTAAACTTCTGACCCGGGTTAGGAGGGCGCCGTAAAAATACTCCAGTCCAATCTATTGACACTTTTACAGACTCAAGTAATACAATATAAATTGAAAACTTAGATTATCATACAACTTACTTATGGCTGTCAATTTGACTTAGTCTTGTTGTGGTACATGCATGTCTTGCACAACAACTCTAAAGATGAAACTCCACACATCATAATTGAACACGTCAAGAAGATTGAGAAGCAGGCTGAAGATCAGGAATGTGTAAAAAGATTGAGGAGTGACAATGGCACAGAATTCATGAATGCAACTGTTGTGTATATGTTGTGAACTTGATGATTTTATTAACAAAACACCTTGGTAGATTTTACTTAGTGAAAAATGTAACACTCGACGGATAAGGGTTATAGTCCCGACGGATGACTCAATATAGTCCCGACGGATGATGATTTATTATCCATCGAGTGAGTAGCTTATGTAACAATAAGTCTGTAGCACATTTCTGCATACACCTTTGTATAGATTCTGTAGTAGCATATAAGTCATGATTGACTTTAACTAGATATGCAGAATAAGTTGATTAATTGTACATAGATGATGTCTTGTAATTCTGTATAAATGAAATGAAGTCAAGTGCCAAATAGCTACCAACGGATGATTAACAAAGCTATTGATGGATGATCAATATAGCTGTCGACGGATGATCAATAAAGCTGTCGACGGATGATCAACAAAGCCATTGACGGATGATCATGTAATCAACGGATAATCAATTCAAACATCCACTGACAGTGACAACATAGTCACATGCGTCGAGTGTATGCAAATGGAATATGGTAGCCTATTCAACTGGGTTTTCGAGAACAAAGAAGCATTGTCATTTCCATGCTAATATGAAGATATTCAAAGGTGCTGGAATAGAGTAATGAAGTAGCATAGTATTAGACTTGATAGTTTTTGTTTTATTATCATGTCTTATTACTTTGTGATCTTGGTGTTATATAAACCAAGAAGTAGCAAATAGTATAAAAAAGTTGAGATTCAAGGAGAGAAACATTTTTAAGTTGAATTCTTAGCATTTCTCTGCATTCTTAGTTGGTCAACACTTGTAAGCAGCTGTGAGCTTTTTGCTACACAGAGTTCTCTCGATATATATTATATATCTCTGATGGATACATTCAAATCCACCAGAAAGTTTTTAAAGACTTGTGTTCTTAATTACTTGTGTTTTGATTCATTTGAAGTTATTATTCTGCACTCTGCAAATCAATTCACACTAATATATATATTTAAGTTAGAACAATTTTATTTAAGAAAAAGTTTCAAGAATTCCATTCAACCCCCCTTCTGTAATTCTTGTTGAATTGTTAAGGGACTAACAATTGGTATCAGAGCAAGCTCTTGAAGAATAAAGAGTTTAAAGATCACAACAACACAGCAAGATGAACAAGAAGAATGTTGGAGTCAAGATTTCTTTTCTGGATAAAGTTAATTACCATCACTGGAAGGTAAAGATGCATCTTCATTTACTTTCTCAAGATGAGGCCTATGTGGATTGTATAGAAAGAGGCCCTCATGTACCAATGAGAGCTGCAACTGGAAATGAGCCATCTATCCCCAAGCCAAGGCATGAATGGACTGATCCTGATATTGAACAAGTCAGGAAGGATAAAAAGGCCATGAATATCCTGTTCAATGGAGTTAAGAAACTCTCAAGATTATAAGGAGTTTACTTTGGAGAGACTGTATGGTATCCTGAAGACTTATGAGCTTGAAATAGAGCAAGATGAGAGGATGAAGAGAGGAAAGAAGAAATGAGGATCCATTGCACTAGTTGCTGAGTTAGAAAAAGAGAAGGATATGAAGATGGAAGCTGTTGAATCAACTTTAAAGGTCTATGAAAATAAGGGCAAGGGGCTGGTAGCAGAAAATGAAGATTCTTTGAGCCAATATGACATGAAAGATATTGATGAACATCTTGTATTTCTTTCTAGAAGATTTGCCAAGCTCAAGTTCAAGAAGAACTTTGGAGCAGCCAAGCCAAATAGAAACATGTTGGACAAATCAAAATTCAAATGTTTCAAATGTGGTTTGGCCGGGCACTTTTCCAGTGAGTGTAGAAAGTCAGATTCCAACAAAAAGAAGTTTGAGCATGTGGATTATAAACAGAAATACTTTGAGTTGCTCAAACAAAAGGAAAGGGCTTTCATCACACAAGAAAATGACTGGGCTGCAGATGGTCTGGATGAAGATGAAGATGTCAGCTATTTCAACCTAGCCCTAATGGCCAAGTCTGATGAAACAGAGACAAGTTCTTCAAGTAATCAGGGAAACATAAAGAATCTATGGTACTTGGATAGTGGTTGTTCAAGACACATGACTGGTGATTCTACCCTGCTCACAGAATTCAAGGAGAGAGCTGGCCCTAGTATTACTTTTGGAGATGACAGCAAGGGTTGTACTGTGGGATATGGCTTGATTTCAAAAGACAATGTCATCATTGAGGAGGTTGCCTTTGTGGATGGTCTCAAGCATAATTTGTTGAGTATCAACCATCTTTGTGATAAAGGCAATTCAGTAACCTTCAACTCAGAAGCCTATGTTGTGACTAACAAGAGGAGCAACAAAGTGGTTCTCACTGGAGTGAAAAAAGGAAATGTTTACCTAGCTGACTTCAACTCATCTAATGCAGAATCTGTTACTTGTCTTCTCAGCAAAGCAAGTCAGGATGAAAGTTGGTTATGGCACAAGAAGCTATCCCATTTAAACTTCAAGACTATGAATGAGCTAGTAAAGAAAGAACTGGTTAGATGTATTCCTCTAGTAGAGTTTTCTAAGGATGGATTGTGTGATGCCTGCCAAAAGGGAAAGCAGATTAAAGCATCATTCAGAAAGAAACTTGATTCAACAATTGAAGAACCTTTGCAACTGCTTCACATGGATTTGTTTGGACCAGTCAATGTGTGTCCATTTCAAGGAAAAGATATTTCCTAGTAATTGTAGATGATTTCTCAAAGTTCTCTTGGACATATTTCCTAAAGTCTAAAGATGAGGCTAGTGAAATCATCATCAATCAAATAAGGCAAGTCAATAATCATCCTGATTTCAAAGTGAGAAGAATCAGGAGTGACAATGGGACTGAGTTCAAGAATTCTGTCGTGAAAGCATTTTGTGAAAAAAATAGAATTTTGCATGAATTTTCAGCAGCAAGAACTCCACAACAGAATGAAGTAGTGGAAAGGAAGAGCAGATCACTTATTGAAGCTGCCAGAATAATGCTTGAAGAATCTAAATTGCCAACATATTTCTGGGCTGAAGCTGTAAACACTGCATGCTACACTCAGAATATTTCTCTGATCAATCAAGCAAAATGCATGACTCCCTATCAATTATTCAAGAACAAGAAGCCAACTCTAAATTTTCTTCATGTCTTTGGCTGTAAGTGTTATATCTTGAGAAATCAAACTGATCAGAATGGGAAGTTTGATGCTAAAGCATATGATGGAATTTTTGTTGGATATGCTATTGGTAAAGCATATAGTCTACAATCTAAGAACCAACATTGTTGTAGAATCAATACATGTTGTATTTGATGATAAAAAGATTGAAGGACTGCAAGATGGAGATTACCATGAGAGCCTCAAATTTGACAATGTGGAGATGGTTAGTGATGACAGTGATGATGAAAGTGATCAAGAAATAGTATCAAAAGATAATCCAAAAAAAATCCACTACTGTAATATCCGGGATATATCGTGTAATTATTTTTGCTATTATATAATTGTTATGTGTGTTCAGTATCTATTCTGTGAGCTAATTGTTAAGTGTTATCTGTACTTGAATATTCAAAAATAATATTAATAGAGTATTTTAATTTTTATATGTCCAAAATAAAATATAGATAATTGTCATATCTTCCTAATTATTTTTATGTTGGTTTATGGATTTATAAGAATCATATGAAATTTCTAAAATCTTTTTTCGGGTAATTAAAATCTATTTTATAAAAACGGGAACCAACCGACATCAACCGTTGTTACGTTTTTGGAACCTGAAACTCTTTCGAGAACTCCTTCCTAACCTAATTGTAATATTCCGAGCATATTCCATATTTCGACTTTTTCGATCCGGTGTACGGTTTGTCCTGCGCGGGTCCCGGCGCAACATTTTCGATACAATATTCGTTTCGGTAAATCAATAAAACCCGTATTTTCGATAAACGGGAGCTTTTTATTAAACTATCACAATTATCACTTCGTAATACGTGTAACCAGGCGCTGAGACCAAGACCGCCGTACAAATTGTACTGATTTGGATAATTATCCCGAAAATCGATACCGTTTGGATCAGTTTTTACAAATAAACGTACCATTTTATATCCGGAATGATCCAACGGGATACAAATTTTCCGTAATTATAAATAGCCTTTTACCGTATTTTATTTCGTATCAAAAATCATTTGCAGATAGTTAATTCTATAATTTTCAGAGAAAAACCCTAATTACATAAACCGTTCTAAGAATCAAACAGCAAAACGAAGGCGTTACCGATCTCTGTTTTCAAAGCTTGAGTAACCAAAATGAAGGATTTGAAGTGTTCTATCAGATTCTGAGCTTTGTTTCATTGCAGAAATCAAGGTTATTTTTCTAAAAATTTATTTATTTTCGAATTTATTTTATTAAAAATATGAATTTTTGTTCGAATGATTGTTTGTATGATTTGATGATTGCATGTTGTAGAGCTTGTTTTCCTGATGATTTTCATATGTCATACGTCTGATTTAGAGTTCAATAACATGTTCAAATTTGAGTTTGATTTTCGAATTTTAAAATTAGGGTTTATAACCCGTATGAATGTTCTTAATTGAAATTTGGGGGTTTCTTATTCTGTGATAGATTGATGTTGTGTTATAGTGGGTTGTGTTCTCTGTGAAATTTGCAATCTAGTCGTATAAGTTTCATGAATCAACGAGGTCTGTAGAGAAGGGAGTTGTGTTTTGAAGTTTTCCGATGTTCGCCGGAAACTGGAAAATTTCACGGCCAAATTCCGGCCAACTTAGGGATTGTTAGGATGAATTGATTGCATGGTTGTATTCCTGGTGTTGTGTAGATGTGATTTGGAGGTGTTGGTGGGGTGAGGACGCCGGGAACGTGTTCTCCGGCCACCTCTGTGTTTTCCGGCGACGGGGTGTAAAAATTGCAGTTTGGTCCCTGGACTTTTGGGGACGATGCAGTTAGGTCCCTGAAGTTTCCAGACTTTGCAAATTTAGGATTCCTGTTTATAAAATGTTTAAAAATCATATTTCCTATTTATTTTTATTATAAAAATTATTATTTTAATTCTGAAAATTATTTTTAACTCACAAATAAATCTAAATTAATTAGTTAATTAATTTCAGTTAATTTATAATTGATTAATTGGTCAATTAATTCGAAAATTAATTGATTAATTGATTTAATTAATTATTAATTGATTTTAATTAATTATTTAATTAGATTTAATTATTTAAAAATGATTTAAAAATTCTGAAAAATAGTTTCGAGCTTTAAAATATTATTCTAAATTATTTCCAAGGCTCGATAATTATTCTAAAATCATTTCGGAGCCATAATTGGCCAACCGAACCCTGTTTATTAACCCGAAATTGATCCAACGACCCGTTTTAATTCCGAAAAATGTTTTAAAAATCATTTTAAATACCAGAAAGCCTATATATGACCCGAGACCTCTTTATAAATAATATATCATTGATTACGTGATGTATTATGTGCTATATGTGACTTGTTAATTGACTATCGGTCTATATATTCGGTGTTTACTTGATTATTGCATAACTTTCAATCCGTTAATCGGATTTGGATAAAACGAAGGGTAGATAGAAGTATGTGTTGAATAGAATTCCATGAGTAAATTATTGATAGATGCTTATGATATGTGAGCAGAAGAGGCAAGACGTAGGAAAGGGAAACAGATAGTTGAAGAGTAAGACGCTTGTGATTGGAAACGAGTGCAGTGTAGTAAGCTAATATCAGGCAAGTGTTCTGAACTTTCTCGAGATATTGTAGTATTTGATAGTCAGATTGATATTGCAAGTGCTTTGAAGCACTAAAACCTAAACTCTGATTCCAGTTATTGTTCTTGAGCCATAAACCTTATTCTTTCTAGACCATTGATTGTTGTATACCTAAACACAAATCCCAAGTATACGATACTATTCCACAAATACATGCAAACAAAATCCCAAACACTGAACTGAATTACTTGTACATTCAATCATTGTATCCTATGCATTGAAAGCCCAAATCTTTGATACCCTGAAATGTTGATTCCTTTGTTATCCAATTCTTTCATTACCCAGCATCCAAGCTTTTAATTTGCCTTATTGATCCTTACAAGAATTGAAACCTTTTCATTGTTAAACATTTATTGTTGTTAACGATTTCGGTTAATTGTTTATTATTGCATATTCTGTTATTATGTTAGAATTGGATTGGTTTTTATAAAATTGTGGACCAGATTCGTGGTCAAACCATATAATGGTCAAGTTAGGCCAATGTGTGCCTTGGATCCAATAGTTAGAGCAATGCTGTGTGCCTTGCTCGGGGTTAGTGCGTGACTGATCAGCAGCCTAACCTTGGTTTTTAAATTAAAAGGATAATATCCAAATCTAAATCATAATCCAATATTCACTTGATATCATAATCATATTCACCTGATGATCATTATTCTCAGTTTTGTCATTATGACTTGCTGAGCTAGTTAGCTCATTTATGCGATGTTGTTTATATTCTTTCCAGTTAAAAAGGAACCAGTTGGTAGCAAGGATCCCCAGTCCAGTGCGAGAGCTAGGGGTTCAGGTTGAGAAAGCTGAGCTAGTTGGCTTCTTTTGGAATAATTTAAGTTTGTAAAAGTTTGTAATAATGTTTAATACTTAGTTTGAGTTTGAAATAGTTGGGATTTGAACGGTTTGTAATATATTAGTGTGTTTGGCTTGTGTGCATACTTTAACCTGTTGCGGTCCGTGGTGGTTGGTAAGTAGGGTCACTGCATATATTATTATTATCTTTATTATTGTTATAAGCAGGTTATAATTAAGGTGTGTGTGCGGACCCCAAACTTCTGACCCGAGTTTGGAGGGCGCCACAACTACCAATGAAGCACAAAATTCAACATCTGTAGAGTTGCATAATGCTTCATCCATCGGAAGGCAATCTGCGTTATCCGTCGGTAGACAACCAGCTTCATCCGTCGGAACTCAAAATTTACCATCCGTCGGGTTATCAAAAGAAGCTGGAAATCAGAATAGATCACCTATAGAAAGTTCCCCTTTCTCAAATCAAAGATCCACAAACTCAGGGGGGGTTTCTAATAATCAAAACTCAATCACTGTTAGGTCCCAATGTGTTTGTAGAAGGGGGGGTTGAATACAAACAGTACCAAATAATCGAATAAATACGGAATAAAAAATGTGAAACAAAATTCAAGTTAAATAAAAATATTATTAAACTTGAAAGGTGTTACAACAACTGTATCGATTACAAGATATTAATCTCAAATCAATTATCACAAATCTAGAATAAATTCGACATGAACTTTTTCTATTTTTGCAATAATTAGAATCAAATGCTAAACGCGATTTGAGATTAAGTTCTAGGGATTTTGATCCGCTAGATTGTTACACAAGAACAAGATAAATAATTCTAGTGGTTTGGATTTAACATTAACAAACTAGAATTTTGATCTTGATGTAAGCAGAGAAGAAAATAAAATGTTTCAAGGCGGCTACTTTCTTTTCTTTGTTCTTGAATGTGTTCTGTATGATTGAGATGATGTTGAGTTGAATGACTTCTGCTTCTATTTATCAACAGCCGAATTAATTGAATTGGAATGACAATCCTTTAAGCTTGTATGACAATCGGTGAGACTATCCTTTTGAGCTAGCAAGACAATCGTTTGAACCAACATGACTATCGGTAGGACAATCTTTTGAACTGGCATGACAATCGGTATGACAATCCAGATTGTCATGCTAGTTCATTTTCAATTGTCTTGCTGATTTAAGATTGAATTTAATCCAATTAAACTTCTGAAAATTCCTAAAATTAATTCTGAATTAATTAATCAATTAATTTAATTAATCAATAAATTAATCTTTGCAGATATAATTTATTTACTTAATTAAATTATATGACTTAATTAATTAATAGAGAATTAATACTAACCCTGAGCAGCATCCATTCTTCTGAATATCTTCTGAAAATCACTGAAAATTATGAATCAATTCCACCACTTCAACGTTGACACTCGATGTACTGTCTGGTTCATGAGTGACTAACTTCCGTGACGTTTCTTCATGTGTTGACTTTGACACTCTGATTTTCTTCAGATTAAATCCTTGTAATTAATGATACCCTGACGAGATCTCTGTCACTTGATTAAATCCACGATCTTGATTTATATCACTGAGGCATGATCAAATTCTTGAACTTCTTCCAGTGAATTAACTCCTCAAGTCTGTAGATGAACCTTGTTTCTGAATCCTTTGACAGATATTACTTTGCGAGATCTCTCTGACGGTCGATCCACTATTTACTTATTACATTCTTATTTGAGTTGAGTCGAATCCTCGTATATACAAATAGGCTATGACATATGACTTACAATCTCCCCCTATTTGTTTGTTAGACAATAACACACAAATACCTAGAGGATAACTCAACTAACAAATAAGAAAAAGATCTAAACATACATGCAAAGTAAATAGTAGAAAAGTTCTGGACTAGATTTAACATTTTCCAGATTCCAAGTAGATGTTCCTCTAGACTGAACATATCTTCAAGTAGTTCCATCTTCATTTGTACAACAACATTTCCTGTTGAGAAGCCTATATCTCTTGCTTCTCCCCCTATGAGAATCAACTGATTAAAGAAGATCACCTTCGTTTACCACCTCTCCCGTACAATAGGATCCGCGGATAAAAACCAATGGTACTCCCCTAACAGCTTCTTCCCTTACTAGGAAATCACCTTGTGTTTACCACCTCTCCCGTACAATAGGATCCGTAGTTAGAAACAACAATGGTGTGGTGTAGTGTACATTTTTAGGATCTTTTTCTTCCTCCCTGCTATTTCTCCCCCTTAGTTGAGGAATCCTCCAAACTATTACTTAAGCTTTTATCTCCCCCTTAAAGAAGGAATGTATGCCGTCGTCTGAAGGAGTTCTCATATTTCACTTGGTTGGAAAAGAAATAATAAGTAGTTTCTCTTTCTTCCTCACTGTGAGTGTGTGATTGTGTTTTAGTGTACCTCACATGTGTTTCACTCTTCTCTCCACTCGTGTTTACACTCATTCTCACAAGTGTATCACTCCACTCATAGCTCCAAAAATCAGCTGTACCTGCAAGGAAAATCACCTTAGCCATCCTTAAGGAGGTCACAGGTGGTGCAATGGGAGTTCACAAATCCCCATCCTTGTTAAACTCGTCAGATGAATCTGAGTCATAATCTACAAGTTGTTAGTTTCCCTTTTAGGGTTCCAGATTTGAATTCTGGGAAGGTAAACAATGATCCAACGAATTTAGCATAAAGATCAAAGTTCCCTTCTAATGGCTGTGAAGATATTTCCTTGTGACTCATCAGGTAATATCTGAATCATTGTCAACAAGTTGCCGATCTGCGCCTATGTCAGATCCACTATCCGCAGATGCATCCAGGGGATTTAAGCCTGGGGAGGTAGACACTGACCACTGACATATGGCTTTTGGATCAGTATCCTCTCCTAACACCTGTAAAGGCAATTGGTCCACTAACGAACCTTGAACAATCGAATTTGACCTTAAAATGGTCGAAACTCTTGTTTCCGTCAACTCATCCTTTGTGTGTGTAACCTCTCCTTGTGCATCAAGAATTGTTTATGTTTGAAGTGGTGACACTACATCGGATACCTTGGCCGACAGGCAAAATTCAATAGATGCACCCTGTTGAGAGAATGAATCTAGTAACTGTTTTTGTGCCTTTTTAGCCATTACATCTTTTTGAGAAGATGTATGGGGGCTAGCAGTTGTCTCAGTTTTAACTACTACTCATCTTTGTAGGAGATAGAGCTACTGGGTTGACTTCAGAACCTTCCTTATGTGGTGCACTAAGGCACTATCTTCCTCACGCTCATTCATACTACATTTTGTGGTAAGAGAGTGTTGGTTGGTTCTGTTTTTGTGTTTGTCTTTACAGTCTGGGATAGACGTTGTGGGTTTTCAACCTCATGACTGTCAATGAAAGAAAGTCATTGGAGACTGAACCTGTAACACAGAACATATGGTAATAGAGAGAAAATGATTTACAATAGTGATTTCAAAAGATTTTACATGAAATAAGAAATCACTAATGTAGAAAGAAGTTTGATTTTGTTTTTCAATATGAATGAGTTTTTGATAAAACATTGATCACTTAGGGTAAAGTCTAAGTAATTCTCATTCATGTCAAAAGCTTACAAATATCTGCAACATAATGTTAACAAGATGTCATTGACCGATACTTGTCAAGTACTTTAGATACTAATTATTATGTTGCATAATCAATATACCACTGCACATATAAAACAATATGATTGTGCCTAGTGATAAGATAGTTATAAATATGACGACTCTACTTATTCATATAAAACTGTAACTGCAGTTAGAGTGCCATACCATGTCCTTGACGATTGCTTGAGCAGTATACTAGTTCATACCAACCTGAAGTGAGACTGTGAAGAAGAGATTGCATAGTCCAATAGATCTGCAGCTGCAAAGTCCATGAACTGTGGTGCATTGACTTCCTCTTTTGACTCACCAACCAGGAGTACACTTGTACACATCTTACTAGAGTCCAATTCCAAGTGTAATGTGCATCAGGTGCCTGATATGTCGTAATATTCTCAAGTCTCGTCACTAGTGCTATATGTTAGATACTGCTTCCTGATAATAACCTAGCACAATATACAAAATTACAATGATAACATTCCCAGCTTGTAAACAGCCATATCCCTCAGATAAACCTTTGCTGTTATCTCCAAAGGTAACCAGGGGGCTAGCTTTCTCAATCCACATTTGATAGCAGGGCTCTATCTCCGGTCATATGTCTTGATGATCCACTGTCAAGAATCCACACTACCGGTTACACCTGTTTAATGCCCTGCACTACAAATGGATTAGACCTTCTTCGGAACCCAAACTTGGTTGGGCCCGGCATACTTGTAGAACTGTCCTTTGTCAGGAAAAACAACATTTTTAATTTTAATTGTCTCAACTTTCTCAATGACTGAACATTTGACCTTGTAAACAGCCTTAACAAATTTCTGTTTAAGCTTAGGCACAAATGTCTCCTTTCTAGCCTTAGAAGGACTAGCAGTCTTAGACCTATCATGCTTCTTGTTATTCACATGCTGACGAGGAGTAGTCTTATCATTAGACACATGCTTACCATTAAAATAAATATACATCATATTAAAAGCACAAGACATACAATTAGCAACACCACATGCTTTATGAGAGTGATTAACAGCAGGCAATTTATGCATGGTAGACATGGCATTATTGTTATCCACCTCATGTGTGTCTGAGTTAGTCTCAGTTGCTTTCACAACTTTGACTGGAACTTTCGACTCACTTGACTTGGAAACAATCTTCTCATTAGCATGATCCTCAGCACATATTTCTTCTTGAATAACAGAAGAGGTCGCATCAAATGGTTCAGCAATTGATGCTTTATAGAGGGGTTCATCAACACCCTTAAGCACATGTGGTACTTCCCTCCCTTTAGCACAGACATGAGGAGGGGAGTTTATGCCTAATTCTCCAATAGCAGCATTGTAATCATATCCTATTCCAGATGTTTGATTAACAGCTTGCTTACTGTAGAACTCTTTAGCCTTCGAACAAGAATTGAAGTAGGCTCTAACCTTAGTCTCAAGACCAGTGATCTTGTCTTTGAGAATAGTTTTGAGTTTTATATAACAGTCAACTCTATTCTCTAGAAAAGATACCAGTTCTTTTAATTTGTCTTGATTAATATGCACAAGTCTTAATTCATTGACCTCTTTCTCAAGGTCTGTGATCTTTAAACTTAACAGTTCATTATCACGACGTGCACAATCTAAGTTACCTCTTAGATGATAAACCATTTCAGCATCAGAAAGTTTTACCTCTATTCTTGACGATGAAGCTTTTCCATCAATAGCCATAAGAGCAAGATTTCCTTCATCTTCATCTTCACTGTCAGTATCATCCCAGCTTCTTCCCTTTGCCAGATAAGCCCTTTCAGAGTTCTTTCTTACTTGCTTTGGCTTCCTATATTCTGTGGCAAAGTGTCCCAACTCATTGCAGTTATAGCATCTAATGGTGCTTCGATCAACCATCCCTGTTTTGTACCCACCACTGCTGGTGTTAGAGGATGAAGATCCACCTTTCTGGAATTTGTTGTAGTTGGACTTGTACTTAAGCTTGGGATTCCTCCTGAATCTGACATGGGAGAATCTCTTGACAATTTGGGCCATTGATTCATCTTCCAATTGCTCCAGCTCTTCCAAGGAATAACAATCATCACTTGATTGATTTATAGTAGGAGGATCATATTCTGCTACTAACTCATTTTCCTCACCCTTGGAAAACTGTACCATTCTTTCTAACTGTTGAGATTGTTGTTGTTGTTGACCTTCAGCTACAAGTGCAGTAGATGTGCTGACCATTCTATCCTTCCCGTAGACTTCCTTCTGTTGAATCTGCTCCAACTCATAGGTTTTTAACACTCCATAGAGCCTGTCCAAAGAAATCTCACTCATATCTCTAGCTTCTCTAATGGCAGTGATTCTATGTTCAAGATGAGCTGGCAGTGTTAAAAGGAACTTTTTGTTGACCTCCCTGATTGAATAATACTTTCCATTGATGTTCAGGTTGTTGATCAACGCATTGTACCTCTCAAACACTTCAGTAATTCCTTCTCCTGGATTTGATTTGAAATGTTCATATTCAGAGGTTAGGATTTCCAACTTGTTCTCCCTAACTTCCTCTGTGCCTTCATTAATCACCTCAATAGTTTCCCACATGTGTTTAGAATTTTTACAGTTCATCACATGTCTGTTCATCAAGGGATCAAGGGAATCAATTAATATTAATTGAAGGCTGGCATCCAAGGAGGCTTCTTCCTTCTCAGCAGGAGTAAAATCTTCGGGCTCTTTTGGATAGATTCTAGCTTTAGTAGTCACCACACCATCTATTATTACCTCCGGTTCAATAACCATCGGAGTTTTTATACCCTTCTTTAACAAGTTTGAATATTTGGGATTTGCAACTTGTAAAAATAATAGCATCTTCTTCTTCCACATGATATAATTCTCTTTATCAAATTGTGGAATTTTAACGGTTTCAACTTTATGTGAAGTCATTATGAATGTTTGAATAAATAAAAATTCAAGGAGTTGAAAAAACACAAAAGTCTAGGATCTTGATTTGTTCGTTAATCAGAAGGCTCTGATACCAATTGTTAGGTCCCAATGTGTTTGTAGAAGGGGGGGTTGAATACAAACAGTACCAAATAATCGAATAAATGCGGAATAAAAAATGTGAAACAAAATTCAAGTTAAATAAAAATATTATTAAACTTGAAAGGTGTTACAACAACTGTATCGATTACAAGATATTAATCTCAAATCAATTATCACAAATCTAGAATAAATTCGACATGAACTTTTTCTATTTTTGCAATAATTAGAATCAAATGCTAAACGCGATTTGAGATTAAGTTCTAGGGATTTTGATCCGCTAGATTGTTACACAAGAACAAGATAAATAATTCTAGTGGTTTGGATTTAACATTAACAAACTAGAATTTTGATCTTGATGTAAGCAGAGAAGAAAATAAAATGTTTCAAGGCGGCTGCTTTCTTTTCTTTGTTCTTGAATGTGTTCTGTATGATTGAGATGATGTTGAGTTGAATGACTTCTGCTTCTATTTATCAACAGCCGAATTAATTGAATTGGAATGACAATCCTTTAAGCTTGTATGACAATCGGTGAGACTATCCTTTTGAGCTAGCAAGACAATCATTTGAACCAGCATGACTGTCGGTAGGACAATCTTTTGAACTGGCATGACAATCGGTATGACAATCCAGATTGTCATGCTAGTTCATTTTCAATTGTCTTGCTGATTTAAGATTGAATTTAATCCAATTAAACTTCTGAAAATTCCTAAAATTAATTCTGAATTAATTAATCAATTAATTTAATTAATCAATAAATTAATCTTTGCAGATATAATTTATTTACTTAATTAAATTATATGACTTAATTAATTAATAGAGAATTAATACTAACCCTGAGCAGCATCCATTCTTCTGAATATCTTCTGAAAATCACTGAAAATTATGAATCAATTCCACCACTTCAACGTTGACACTCGATGTACTGTCTGGTTCATGAGTGACTAACTTCCGTGACGTTTCTTCATGTGTTGACTTTGATACTCTGATTTTCTTCAGATTAAATCCTTGTAATTAATGATACCCTGACGAGATCTCTGTCACTTGATTAAATCCACGATCTTGATTTATATCACTGAGGCATGATCAAATTCTTAAACTTCTTCCAGTGAATTAACTCCTCAAGTCTGTAGTTGAACCTTGTTTCTGAATCCTTTGACAGATATTACTTTGCGAGATCTCTCTGACGGTCGATCCACTATTTACTTATTACATTCTTATTTGAGTTGAGTTGAATCCTCGTATATACAAATAGGCTATGACATATGACTTACAATCACACATCAAGACAACAATGATGCATCTTCATCTAGAGCTAATCTACCTCAACAAAGGAAATGGACAAAGGATCACCCCTTTGAGCTCATCATTGGTGATGTTTCTTCTAGAGTTTAAACCAGGAGAGCAACTCAAGAAGAATATCTATACAGCAGCTTTCTTTCCAAGGAAGAACCAAAGAAGGTAGAAGAAACTTTGTTGGATCCTGATTGGATTTTAGCTATGCAAGAGGAGCTAAACCAATTTGAGAGGAATAATGTATGGAAGCTGGTGCCCAAGCCTAAAGAAAAGAATCCAATAGACACCAAATGGGTATTCAGAAACAAGATGGATGAAAATGGCATAGTAGTCAGGAACAAAGCTAGATTGGTTGCTAAGGGCTATTGTCAACAAGAAGGAATAGATTTTGATGAAACATTTGCTCCTATTGCAAGACTTGAAGCCATCAGAATCTTCTTAGCCTATGCATCCCATACCAATTTCAAGGTCTATCAAATGGATGTCAAAAGTGCCTTTCTGAATGGAGATTTGAAGGAGGAAGTATATGTCAGTCAACCTCCTGGTTTTGAAGATCCAAATTTTCCAGAACATGTCTATTATCTTTTGAAAGCACGTTATGGACTAAAGCAAACACCTAGATCCTAGTATGACACTTTGTCAAAGTTCCTTTTGGAAAATCATTTCACAAGAGGTACTGTAGATAAAACTTTATTCTTTAGAAATGTTAGTGGCTCTAGCATACTTGTTCAAATTTATGTAGATGATATTATTTTTGGCTCTACAGATGAGAAACTTTGCAAAAAAATTGCCAAATTGATGCAAAGTAAGTATAAAATGAGTATGATGGGAGAACTAACTTACTTTCTTGGTTTGCAAGTTAAGCAAGTTAGTGATGGAATATTCATTAGTCAAACTAAATACATTTTTGATCTTTTAAAGAAGTTTGATCTAATGGATTGCACATCTGCAAAAACTCCCATGGCTACTGCAACTAAGCTTGAATTAAATACTACTGAAAAGTCTGTGGATATTTCAAGTTATAGGGGCATGGTTGGCTCACTTCTGTACTTAACATCAAGTAGGCTAGATATAATGTTTGCTACATGTTTGTGTGCTAGATTTCAGGATGACCCTAGAGAATCTCACTTAGTAGCTATTAAGAGAATTTTCAGATATCTCAAGGAAACACCAAAACTTGGCATTTGGTACCCTAGAGATTCTGGTTTTGATATAACTGGTTACTCAGATGCAGACTATGCAGGTTGTAGAATTGATAGAAAAAGTACAACAGGAACCTATCAATTTCTAGGAAACAAGCTTGTGTCCTGGTTCAGTAAAAAGCAAAATTCAGTTTCTACTTCTACAGCTGAAGCTGAATATATTGCTGCTGGCAGCTGCTGTGCACATATTTTGTGGATGAAAAATCAATTGCTAGACTATGGTTTGCAAGTTGAAAGGATTCCTATTTTATGTGATAACACAAGTGCAATTGCCATCACTAAAATTCAAGTACAACATTCAAGGACAAAGCACATAGACATCAACTACCACTTCATAAGGGAACATGTAATGAATGGTATTGTGGAACTACATTTTGTTCCAAGTGAGAAGCAGCTTGTAGATATTTTTACCAAGCCACTGAATTAATCCACCTTCTCAAGGTTGGTAAGTGAGTTAGGTATGCTTAATTATTCTTAAATCCTTATGAGATAATTTACAAGTTGTAATGCAGCCAGAAATTTTAATTGATTTTTTTCAGTCATGGATAAAATTTTGGTTAAGTACATCTCGACGGATGATCCTTATCCATCGAGTTTAATCATCCGTCGGAATACTATTTGCTAATAAAAATCAATTATTTTTCTGGAATATTTTATAACTCGACGGATAACAGTTTATCCTCATCCGTCGAATTGACTTAATCTTAGCCGTTAAATTTCTGAACATTATCCATCGAGTATACTTACAGTTTGTAAGCATAACACGACGGATAATTGATGGAATTTTTACAGTTTATTTTTAAACGGCTATTTTAGGAAATTTTAATTGGCTACTTTATTTTACTTTATTATTTTTGGCAGTAATTTTTGAGATAGTATAAAAGCCTATTTCATTTCCATTACTTTTCTTTTATCATTCTCAAATTATCTGCTCCAATTTCTTTCTCTTTCAAAGCACTTACTCTCTCTCTGCAAGCTCTTATTCTCTAAAAATGGCGCATGTTGTCAAGATTATGTCTCAAACTAGGTTCATTTATGAGAAAAATAACTTCACAGCCTTAGTGAACAAGGGGATTCAGCATTCTGGTGACTACCACAAACTGATGGATTTTGTGAAGAACTGCAAGCTTAACTATGCCATGCTGGAATCACCCACCATCTTTTGTGAAGTTGTTGAAGAGATGTGGACCACTGTTACATACAACTCAACTGATAAAACCATCACACTCACTATCAAAGGTAATGAATTCTGTATTAATAGTGATGTTATTAAGGCACGTTTCAAGATTCCTGATAATACTGTGACCTCACCACACACAGACACTGATATAGTTAATATGCTTAATTCCATGAACTGTGCTCTTTCTACTTCTAAGTTGAGTGACATTAGGAGATTGGGTCTTAGGAAGGAATGGAGTTTCCTGTGTGATATAGTGACCAAGGTCTTTTCTGGTAAAATCAGTAATTTTGATTCTGTTAATATTTCCATGCTTAACATCTCTACATGCTAGTTACAGATAAGTACTTTAATTTTAGTGACCTTGTTCTGATTGAGTTGGGTTTTAAATTAGGAGAGTTAAATAAGAGGGGTAAAAGTGTTTATTATGCTAGATTTTTCATGATATTAGCTAACCACCTCTCTGAGGAAATTGTGCTTGAGAACCCAAACAACAAATTAGATTGTTGGGTTTAAGAGAGAAGGATTATTGCAGATTTGAACAAGGAAAATCATCACAAGGAGGTGCCACTCTTCTATTTCCCTATAATGGAATCACCTCAGGTAAGTGAGGTAAGTTCATCTATCCCTACTATTTCAACCTCACAAATTTCTTTGAATACTAGTGTAGCAATGGCAATTGTGTCAATGACCCAACAGTTGCCTACCCTAGCTACCAAACCAACAAAAATTTCAAAATCCAAATCAAAGAAAGCCCCCTCTGGTATCTCTCAAAAGATGCCAGTTGCAAAATCCACCAAAACCAAAGAGGGGAGTGTGAAGGTGGGAAAGGTAGGTGAGGGACAGGGTGAACATAAAAGAAACCCTAAGGATAAGGATGGAGAGTTGAGTAGTTCCCAGCATAGCCACACTGCAGTTTTCCAACAAACTACAGTGCTTAAAAAGGATAAAAGCTCATTTCTAGTTGCATCCTCCCAAAAGGATGTAGCTATTGAACAAAGCTCTCAACCAAGAGCACAAGCCAAGAGGGTAAGGGACACTAGCTCACCCCAAACTTATGCCACAAAGAAGAAATCCAAAACCCTTGGGGATGCACAGGGTACACACACTGTGCAAACTGGTGCTAAAGACACAGTCACTGCACCTTCACAAATTCAGCTTGATGTGGCTCCAATAAATGTGGAGTCACAGCCAAAATCTCTAGTGATAGAAGCATCTCAAACACCAAATTCTCCTACAAATTCTCTGGATGTGGATATGATCAACACATCAATTCCTGATACCCCTTCTTTAACTTTGTTGGGGAAGCCAAAATCTAATGCAAGTGAGCATCATCTTTTAGATGATTTGTTGGCTCACTTGCCAATTCTTTCAGGAACTGTTGAATCATTTGTGCCCAAAATATCATCAATCAGCACAGAGTCCACAATAGTTTCTATTCCAAGTTCATTCATTTCTACTCTCTCGATGGATATTGCTCATCCGTCGAGTAGTGATTGTATCCTGACGGATAAGCTTAACAGCAGTTATCCGTCGGATAGCAAAACCACTAACCCGATGGATATTACTCATCCGTCGAGTGTCTCTACACAGCTTCAAACTTCATTTATTTCTAGTGCAAAAGAATTAGTGGTTGTACAGTCACTCTTAGGATTGAGGGCAGAGAGTGCTATGAGTGAGAGTCTGGGTTGCTCCCAGGAAAAAGGAGAGCAAAAGAGTGAAAATATGCAATCCATTTCTTTAGGATTGGCAAAAGTAAGTGAGAGGAGTCCCACCTTAGATGGTGAAGGTGAGGGTGTGAGGGTGGGGAGCCAGGGTGAGACCCTGATGCAATAAAAGAGAGAACACGAGAGAAATGCAGGTACAGGAGCTATAAGGATGGATGTCATTGCTAGTGAGTCAATGAATGTCCAGGATGCAGACAGGGAGGGACTATCTCATCGACCTCAAGCTGTTATAGATTCCACCTCCCTTGATGCTGAGGCATTTACTCACCCTATTCCAGCTTATCAACTTCTAGCTGAACAGGGCAATGACAATGCAGAAAGGATGCTCAATTTGGTGCATACCACTCAGTCAATGCTAAGAGCTAAGGATGCCATCACAACTTTGCCTTCTACAGCTGGTGATGTGGATTATGAGACTGGTGGTTGAGCAGATTTCTTTGGTGATGAAGGTGTAGATAGTAAAGAATAAGCATTGGACATAGGGAGAGAAGTTGGTTCCAGTTCAAGATCAGGCATGCCATCATGGGCATTTTCAATGCACTGTAATGAGCACTACTTCAAGACAACCTTGATTCAACTAATCAATCAGACAAATTCTGCCCTTCAAACCACTACAAATGCCAACACCAAGAAGCTCCTTCAAGCACATCTTGCTTCTCTGCAATTATAACAGATTCAAGGCTTCCAACATGTTAGAGATGTTAACACCATCAAGGGTGATATTGATGAGATGAAGAAGGCCATTTCAGACAAAATGGATTCTAAGCTTCCAGAAGCTACAATGCTTGACATCAAGAAGCAACTAAGGAAAAATTCTGATCTTGCAACAAAGATAGATGCTTTGGATACAAGAATGTCAGCAATGGAAGCATCTCTAATAGCCATTCATCTTCATCAAGCCTAACAGATAGATTTACTTCAGAAAGTGGTGGCTGCTCAAACCTGCTCCTCTACTCAACTTGATGATAACAAAAAGGGAGAGAAAGGACCAAGTGAGGGGAGAAGCTTCAAATTCAAATCAGTAAAATAATTGTGCCCACGATTGCTTTCACCAAGCCACCAGTAACAAACAGTATAGATCTGATCAATGAAGCAACAACCATTTTAAGAGAAGCTGCAAAGGAGCAGTTGAAGCCAATCAACTGGGAGAAAATTGATGAGGACATACAAAGGAAGTTTGGGCTAGTAAAGGAGCCAGTAAAGTCAGCCATTCATCACTCTGATGTCAAACAGATCTCTGTGAATGAAATAAGCATGAACTATCTGGAAAGCGGACAGCCATCCTGCATCAAATCTCCAAAGGCTGAAATTATTCTGAGGCCAAAGGTGAACTATCCAAAATCATCATTAAAGAACCCTTTGGATACAGTGTATGAGACACCTAAACCCGATGAGAAGAAGCTTATGTCAAGGTCAATTGCCTTCTACAAGGATCCAGCTGATTCAGCTTTAAAAAGAAGAATTGCTAAAGTTTTCAGGAATGGGAAAGAAATTTGTGTGGTGGCTGGACATCCTCAATTTGCTCAAGCAAAGAGAGAAGATAAGGCAAGATTGAAGCAAGAAAAGAAGCAAGCTATTATAAATGCCAAAAAGGCTAAGCAAAAGAAAGAGCAAGTTGCTATCTTGGCCAAGCTACAAGCTGTGAAACCAACACAACAGATTCATTCTCAGCCATCTGGAATCATTGAATCTCAAGATCCAAAGAAGCAAGTTGAATCATAACAGAAGAAATCTCCAAGATACAAGAAATTGGCCAAAAGAACCAAAAGGAAACTGGATTTTGTCGATAAGGAATTGGAGGATCAGTTTACTAAGGAATCCACTTCAACTACAACTCAAGCATCAAAACCCTCTGTGGTATTTGAAGACATCAAGGTGGTGGATCCTTACAGGAACATTCATGGTGAACCTATTGTGCCTAAGGATGAACCCATAGAATGGGAGAGCCTACCAATTCCTGACTTCAATTTGCCAATCCTTAGCAAGCCAAAAAGAATAAAGTCAAGAGTAGTCAAGAAAGTGAAGTTGTCACCTCTCAAATCCAAATCTATAGTCAAAGCTCAATCTAAAGTCAATAAGGGAGATTACATATACTTATGTGACATCAAGGAATTCTCTGATCTAAATCTATATCTAGATGAACTAGAAGAAGTGAGAGGGATTGATGCATACAGAAACCTACCTGAAAGGTTAGTTTTCAAGTATAAGGGAGGAAAGGAGATTCAATGGCCACTTCACAGGATCCTTCTCGAAAGCCAAGCTGTACTAATTAAGGTTTATTGATCTTTCAAGAAGAACTTTGGGTTCAATGTAACTGTAATAAGATTGGTTCTAAAGAAGATTGAAGAACTGAGGAGTTTTAGAGCTAAAAATGCACTCCCAAAGACTCTAATTATCCCTTACGCAGGGAGAAGAATGCATCTAAGGCCCTACTGGATGATGGAGTTCATGAATGACAAAGGAGTGAGAAGATTCTTCAGATTAGGGTGTTTTGTTATCATCAAGTTTCTCTTAATTTATGGCTATAATTCTAGTAGACATAAACTGGGGGAGATTGTTGTGTATATGTTGTGAACTTGATGATTTCATTAACAAAACACCTTGGTAGATTTTACTTAGTGAAAAATGTAGCACTCGACGGATAAGGATTATAGTCCCGACGGATGACTCAATATAGTCCCGACGAATGATGATTTATTATCCATCGAGTGAGTAGCTTATGTAACAATAAGTCTGTAGCACATTTCTGCATACAGCTTTGTATAGATTATGTAGTAGCATATAAGTCATAATTGACTTTAACTAGATATGCATAATAGGTTGATTAATTATACATAGATGATGTCTTGTAATTCTGTATAAATGAAATGAAGTCAAGTGCCAAATAGCTACCAACGGATGATTAACAAAGCTATCGATGGATGATCAATATAGCTGTCGACAGATGATCAACAAAGCTGTCGACGGATGATCAACAAAGCCATCGACGAATGATCATGTAATCAATGGATAATCAATTCAAACATCCATTGATAGTGACAACACAGTCATATGCGTCGAGTGTATGCAAATGGAATGTGGTAGCCTATTCAACTGGGTTTTCGAGAACAAAAAGCATTGTCATTTCCATGCTAATATCAAGATATTCAAAGATGCTGGAATAGAGTAATGAAGTAGCATAGTATTAGACTTGATAGTTTTTATTTTATTATCATGTCTTATTACTTTGTGATCTTAGTGTTATATAAACCAAGAAGTATCAAATAGTATAAAAAAACTGAGATTCAAGGAGAGAAACATTTGTAAGCTGAATTCTTAGCATTTCTCTGCATTCTTAGTTGTTCAACACTTGTAAGCAGCTGTGAGCTTTTTGATACATAGAGTTCTCTCGATATATATTATATATCTCTGGTGGATACATTCAAATCCACCAAAAAAGTTTTTAAAGACTTGTGTTCTTAATTACTTGTGTTTTGATTCATTTAAAGTTATTATTCCGCACTCTGCAAATCAATTCACACTGATATATATATTTAAGTTTGAACAATTTTATTTAAGAAAAAGTTTCAAGAATTCCATTCAACCCCCCTTCTGTAATTCTTGTTGAATTGTTAAGGGACTAACAACAACTTTGACATAATTTTGCAAAGACAAGGGCATTGTTCAAGAATTTTTAGCAGCTAGGATACCTCAACAAAATGGTGTTGTTGAAAGGAAAAATAGAACATTAGTGGAGGCTGCTAGAACAATGCTGCAAGATGCCAAGTTGCCAACTAATTTTTGGGAAGAAGCTGTAAATACTGAATGCTATACTCAAAACATATATCTCATTAACAAGAATCTTGGCAAATCACCCTACTCAATCTTGTCTAAGAGAAAGACTACTGTGAAGCATCTTCATGTGTTTGGAAGTAAGTGCTATGTTCTAAAAGACAACTCTGAATATGTGGGAAAATTTGACTCTAAAGTTTTTAAGCAATTTTTGTAGGATATTCATTGGAGAGAAATGCCTATAAAGTCTATGTGCTTGAACAAAAGAAAATTATGGAAAGCACATATATAACTTTTTGATGATGACAAGTGCCCAAGTTTGGAATGCCTTGATGAAAATGAAGCTGAAGCCCTAAAGTTTGAAAATCTCAACATTGATTGTGATTCTGAGGATGAAGCTGAAGTCAACACAAATCACAGAATTGATGAAGAGTATACTGATCAAGTGAATCATGAGAATGGAAGCTCATCTCATGTACCTGAATTTGATAGCACAAACTTATGGGGAGAAAGATAATAAGGTTCTGCAAGTCATGCCAATTGGTGAAGAAAATGCAGAAAAATCAAGTCAACAAACTCACACCAGAAAGTGGGATAGAAGTCACACTATAGAAGTAATTATTGGTGATCCAACTGTTGGAGTGAGGACTAGAAGTGCAACTACAAACAAATGTCTACATGCATGTTTTCTTTCACAAATTGAGCCAAAGAAAACTGAAAAATCTCTACTTGACCCTGATTGGATATCTGCTATGCAAAAAGAGCTAAATCAGTTTGAAAGAAACAAAGTTTTGGAATTGGTTCCTGTACCAAAGAACAGAAGTGTAATTGGAACAAAGTGGGTGTACACGAACAAGATGGATGAAATTTCACCGGAAATAAAGCAAGGTTTGTTGCAAAAGGCTACTCACAGGAGGAAGGAATTGACTATGATGAAACTTTTGCTCCAGTTGCAATAATTGAAGTAATAAGGATTTTTCTTACATTTGCTGCACATTAAAATTTTAAAGTATATCAAATGGATGTCAAGAGTGCTTTCCTTACTGGTGAGTTGGAAGAAGAAGTTTATTTGCAACAGCCACCTGGCTTTAAAGATCCAGAATTTCCAAATTTTGTATACAAGTTGCTCAAGGCTCTCTATGGTCTAAAACAAGCACTTAGAGCCTGGTATGACACACTGTCATATTTTTTACTAAAATATGGATTCACTAGAGGAACAATAGACACGACTCTCATCTACAAGAAGCATGGTGATGATATGATCCTAGTTCAGATTTATATGGATGATATTATCATTGGTTCTACAAATGAAAAGCTTTGTCAAAGATTCTCCAAGCTATAGAGGAATGATTGGATCTTTGCTGTACTTAACTGCACGTATACCAGACATCATGTTTGCAATATGTCTGTGTGCAAGATCTCAAGCCAATATAAAAGAATCACATTTGATGGCTATAAAGAGAATTTTCAGATATTTGAAGAGAACTCCAAACTTGGGATTATGGTATCCTTAGGGAACTGGTTTTGAAGCTATTGGATACACAGATGCAGATTTTGCAGGATGCAGGGTTGATAGAAAGAGCACTAGTGGAAGCTGTCAGTTTCTTGGACAAAGACTTGTATCCTGGTATAACAAGAAACGACAATCTGTGTCAACTTCCACATCTGATGCTGAATACATAGCTGCTGGAAGTTGTTGTGCTCAAGTGCTTTGGATTAGAAATCAGCTAATGGATTATGACCTAGTGTTACACAAAATTCCAATTATGTGTGACAATACTAGTGCTATATCTATTGTGGCTAATGCAGTTAATCATTCTAGAACAAAGCACATTGATGTAAGGTACCATTTTATTAGAGAACATGCTGCAAATGGTACCATTGAGCTGATTTTTGTTCCAACAAAAAACAATTAGCTGATATTTTTACTAAACCTTTGGATGAAGCAACCTTCACTAGACTTGTAGGTGAAATTGGAATATTAAATTCTTCATCCTAAGGAAAGAACTTTTTGCAGCAGATTAATTTCTAGTAAATCAAAATTAATTTGATTTAATTGGAAACTAACTGGAATATGAATTTTAAATATTTTATAAATCTCTGCATATTTATTTTTCAAAATTTAAAATTTAGCTTGGAATTTTTCAATTCTAAGAAAACTATCTAAATGTTGATTTGCATTTTCAATATGCAAAATTAGCATAAGGCAGTATCAAAGTGATCAAAAGTATATAGAGAACTGAGTTCTCAATAGTCTAATTGACTTGTCGACAAGTCATTTTAAGACTTCTCAAGTGAGTTCTCGACAAGTCAATTTTCTGACTTCTGGAGGGACTTCTCGATAAGCTTTATTATGACTTATCGATAAGTCATTGTAGAGTTCTTTATAAGTGTTAACTCATAGAGTCCTTTACAAGTATATTGTTAGATTTATAAATAACTCAGAAATGAGATAATTTAATTTAATAAATTATTTTGGTAGAATACTTTTGACAAAATCATTCTTATTTTATTTTGATTTATCCAAATAAAAATTGGAAATAATTCAGTCCAAGTTGGACAAACTGGGTATTTATTTGACATCTCGACAAGTCAATTTTAGTTCTCTAAAAGAGTAAATTAAAATGACTTATAGATATGTAATTCACTTTTCACAATGACTTCTCGATAAGCAAATTCCAAACGTTTATTTTGAGTTGTCGATAAGTCATTTCCCTTTTATTATAAATACCCAGACATCTCGACATACATATCCTTACGCCTTCGAGATCTCTAAGTGACCTAATTTACAAATCCAAACTGATTTCTCCCTAGTTTCAAGCTCTTTCTCTCTCATTTTTCTTATCCATTCACTCTTACTCAACAACAATGGCACTCAACAATGTTAGAGTTGACATCCCCAAGAATGGAACTAACTACCTTGCTTTCATTGATGCCAACCAAGCTCCTTATACTTTCAAGGGGTTTGTCAAGTTTTTGTCTGAATCGTACCTTGTAGGTAGGGCTGTCAAACGGATAATTCGGATACGGATATGCCTATATCCGTATCCGCATCCGCAATCATCGGATTCGAATACGGATAATATCCGTTTTATTTCGGATACGGATAATATCCGCTTTTTCTCGGATACGAATGCGGATATTTCGGACGAATGTCGGATTTTTTGAATTTTTTTGTTGCCCCTACCATTTTAACGATGATTATAAAACATTTTCTACTATTAAATACACATAATATATTTATATATGTATAAAGTAAGTGTACAATTATATAAAATTTGTATAATCGTATTATTTAATACATTTACAAACACTATAAACTAAAAAAATAAATTTTAAATTATATATAATTTTATATTTATATAATTTAAATATCATATATTTATTTAGTTTCGGATTCGAATATCCCGAATTCGGATACGGATAATATCCGCTTTTTCTCGGATACGGATAATATCCGCTTTTTCTCGGATACGGATGCGGATTTTCCGGACGAATATCGGATTTCTCGAATTTTTTTGACAGCCCTACTTGTAGGTGCTTTAACTGCTAACCCAATCCTGTACTTGGATGTCCTGCATGAGTTCTGGACAACAGTTGTAGTAAAGACAGTTATGCTTGACAACTCTGTATCTATGGTGGCGACTTTCTCAATTGGAGGCCAACAAATAGAGTTCAATGAGCTAGATGTGAATGCATATTTGGGTCTTCCAACTAAAAATATGGTGGAGGTGCCAACACAGGATGTGCTAGCTGAGTTCATGGATTTCATAAACTATGATGGAAGAATCAACATAGCAATTCTGAACAGAACAAACCCGAGGAAGGAATGGTGTAATATTACATATTTTCAAATATTATTATTATTATTATTTGGAATTGTTTTATGTGATTTCATGTGAATTTTAGGGAATTATATGATAATTGGAATTGATGTTGGGATGTTTATATGTGATATTATTTGAGTATTTTAATTTTCATATGTGCAGAATAAAATATAGATAATTATGGTATTTTTCTGGTAATTTTTGGATCGTTATATGATTTTATAATGATTTACAGATTTAATAATTAGTTTTCGTATAATTACAAAACTATTTTATAAAATTGTGAATCGTCCAATTTCAACCGTTCTTACGTTTTTACAACCCGAAACTCTTCGAAAAACTCCTTCCTAACTTAATCTGATAATTCCGGACATTTTTCGTATTTTGAATTTTTTGATCCGGATTACGGTTTGACCTGTACGCGTCCCGGCGCAAAATTTTCGATACGATAATCGTTTTGATAAAACAACAAAACCCGTATTCTCGAAAAGCGAAATATTATTACATTATTTTCATATAAAATGTTTTATAAGAAGCCTGGTTTTGATAATTATCCAAATCTGATATTAAATCGGATCGTTTTTGCAGTTACTTAGCGGCTAAGTTACCTATTTTGTTACGATTCAACAAGTATTAATATCCCATAGGTATAACTAGCTTTTATCGTATTATATTTTATATTTATTCGATTAAAATTATTCCTCATAAAATATCAGTCTTGGGCTAGTTATATTAAATTGCGAGATCGAAGCATCAATTTGTGATTTAGCGGGGATTAATTTACGATAAGTATAAATAGCCTATTTATCTATTTATTCATTTTTTTATTTTTATAAAAAAACAAACTAGGAAACTTTGTTCTTGTGGGTGTGATTTCATTCTTATACAAATCCTTTGATTCCCGGAGCTGTAGACCTCCGTTCTTTGTGTTCTTTATACCGAATTGAAGCCCTTGAAGAGGCGGTTCTTTTGATACCACAATCACGATTTGAAATCGAGTATACTAGTAATTCGATTTTTCAAATTTTTTTATTAAATTCATTTTCGATTTTGAGGGATTGTTTGAGGATTTTGTTGACTGGTTATTGTTCCTGGATTCGTGAGGATTAATTTTGTATATATAAGTGTCGATTTTGATCCCATTTTGAATAAGACCCGAGTTCTTATTTTTTTTAGTTTTTGATTTCGATTTTTGGAATTAAAATCTGAATTGATTGTTGGTTGTGATTATAGATATAGATTATGTATTTCCCAGGCTTGATTTTGGTATAAAACTTTTTGAAATTGGTCGAGAATTGATTAAAATCAAGTCGGCCGGATTGGAGCTCGGTTTTATCGGGTTTAATGGAGTTCCGGATGACATTTTTTTCTTCGGCGACGTACGAATTCGGCCGGGAACGATGAATTGTTGTGATGTTGTTGCTGTTGTTAAGTCGAACGAGTTGACGATTATGTGTATAGTGAGTTTCGTGCAGAATCGAGGTCGAACCACGCTGCAGGAGGGCCATTTTGGCTTCACCGGAATCGGGCCGAAGGTGGTAGGCCGCCGGATTCCGTGGGTTTTTCCGGCGGTTCTTGCTAACCCGGTTTTGACCCGATTACCCGGTTTCGACCGGTCCCTTGAACCTGGTTTTGATCCAAATAATCCCCAAACCTTATATCAAATGTTTTTTGTACAAATTCTGTTTTAAAATTTATTTAAAATTCAATTGTTAATATTAAAAACTATTTCTTTTATTTCCAAAAAGAATTTAGTTAATTATTTTAATTAACTAATTATTTTAAATCCCAAAAATTATTTCCTTTTATTATTTTCAAGAATCCAAATTTATTCATTATTGAAGTTGATTAATTATTTTGATAATTAATCAGTTTATTTAAATAATTTATTTTAAATTCATTTTAATCCAAAAAATTATGGGAAAATCATTTTTAATTCTGATTTTTCCTATATAATGATTTAAAAATTATTTTGACCTTTTAAAAAATATATTTAGGTATTTAAAAAAATCAATTAATATTATTATTAATTGATTTATTTTCATTTAATTCTTATTTTATTCGTAATAAATAAAGCGTTTGTCCGTTTAATACGAAACGAACGCGTCTAGACTCAGAAAAATATTCCATTTTCAATAAAAATACTTTCGAGACCCAAATTCTTTTGTTTCGAAAGGTCACTTATTTTATGAATCATTCTGAGTCAATTTTTGATCGATAAAATTATATTTTTGACCCGTTTTCAGTTTTAAACATATCGAGTCGAACCTTTTGGCGAACCGAGTCATATGTGATGTGAATTATGTGATATGTGAGTTACATGTTTACATGCTGTGTGAATTATGTGCATATGTGGGTCAAAAGTCTTGTGTTTGACTATTTCCTTTATGTGATGGGTAGATAATAGGGTTTTGACGCGCAATTCGTCGAGTAATTATCATTTAGACGATTAAAGAGTGATCTTTTAATTATAGATATGAGTCTTTCAAGACGAGCAAGACCCGATGGCATGGATGAAGAGCAGAGTTGAATAGTATGGAATATTGAGTTGCAGCACTACATGAGCAGCAGATCAGATATTTAGCGAAGTAAAAGACGGTGATGCCTTGAGATGCCAGACTGAGATAAATGCATTTATACGAGTGTGACTAACTGCTAAAAACCCAAAGGCAAGTATTTTTATCATCACTTATTGTTCAAGTGATATATATTTTGAATCCTATCATGAAAGTATTTTTATCATCACTTATTGTTCAAGTGATATATATTTTAAATCCTATCATGCAAGTATTGCTTTCCCTATTCTCAGTTCTGAATAGATAAATGTTTTACATATCGCTGAATTATCATGCAAATACTCTTCTGTTATTCTATGTTCAGAATAGCTAAGTGATTTTACTTATCAAATTACTGGATTTATAAATGTGTTGGATTTTTAGAAAAATGATTTGGTTGCGAGTATTCCTGCCCAAGTAAATGGGGGAAATAAAATTATTTTGGGTGTCAATTATTCTGACCCCTTCTCAATAAAAGATTTTAAGATTGGATCATAATTGCGTAAGTGACCGGGACGGACGGTCCAACGGAGGGCTATTTCTAAGTGTCATATGGAATATTATAACACAATTTTGCCAGAGGCAGGTATATTGCCTTTTTATTTGAGTACTCATATTTTGGGGACATGTTTCTATGAATCATGACCTTGTGTTATCACACGAGCTGATCAGCATGTGATAGTATGTCCGTCGGAGAATGATCCCAATCTAAATTATCATATCATTTTTGATATTCATAGAATAAATGAATTATCAATTGTTTCTATTCTGGATAAAAGGTGAAATGCGGTTTTGATTCAGTTTCTGATTTATGCTGATACTTACTTTATTGTTAAATATCAAAGGTGGTATTAATATAGATGATTGATGTTGACTTCAGTATGGGATGTTGTGAGCATCAAAGTTCGTATTGATATCTAATTTGATATGACAGTAAAATAAGTATTAATTTCAAGAGATCGGTTTTGAATAAAGTTTGCGATTTAATCCATAATCATTGCTTCTTGTTATTATTGTTTACGATATTTCCGTAAACTCAGTTTTACGAGTTTTATCCTCATCAAGATTCAAAGTATTGCTGAAGCATTTCGCTCGAAAATATCAAAAAGAGTTTTAAATACAGTGAGAAATAATTATCCGATTCTTTACGTGATTTTCTATTTCAACAATTATGATTTTAAAATGTTCTGCGTTATTGCAGATGTCGGTTTTATATCAAAAACCCTATACATGCTATAATGAACTTGCTGAGCATTTCTTCCGCTCATACTTGCCTGTTTTAAATTTAACCTCCAGTGAGGATTAACTTGCGTTGTTTAGCCGCATACCTCAAGGAAGCAACGTTGAAGCTTTTGGGAAGGTGGTTGGTCCAGGGTTTGCGCACTAGTGTAAGTTTTATTGTATAAAGTTGTATAGATTATATTATATTATAATTGTGTTATTTTATAGTTGGGACTAGTATACTTCTTTTCGAAGTTATACTAGCGGGTTAAGTTTTGAGATTGAGAATTGTTGAAAAGAGTTTTAAAAGAAAGTGAAAAATTTAATTGTGGAATTTGGATATCTTATTTCTAGAACTGTAAAAGATCTTGGATTAGTTTGGGGTCATAGATGATAAATATCTTCCGCTGGCATTTATTTATTGATTTAATAGATTGATTTGGATTGAGGTTTCATAGTGACGACCAAATCCTCTGACCCCGGATTTGGGGGCGTTACAAGTTGGTATCAGAGCCAGGTTATAGTAAACTAGAAACGAGAGTGTGTAGGAGTGTGTATAGCTATGTGAGGATGTTTGAGCTCATATCGAGTTCCTGTTGGACTATTGGATATGGTACCAACGAATAAGTTAAGATAGGCGCATTCGTTTGAGATGGTTGTATTGAGCTGGATAAAACTCGTGGCAGTTGCGAACGTCTTTGGTGGAATCTTCTGAGGCTACTATGTTTCGACGATGATAAAGATTATCGATATCCTGGGAACTTGAAGAAGCGTCTAGAATCAGATGGCGAGTCAACTGAAGAGTTCAAATTGAAAATAAATGTTAAGACTTTGGCAATACCTTTTCTTTCTATAAATTCTTTTGGCTTCTCTCAAAAATAAATATCAGTTAGAAGACATAATCCCTAACACCCGTTTATTCACTTTGTGCCAGAATTATGTTCTCTGGATTTCATTTGCTTCAGAAATATCAACTTTGAAATCTTTTCAGTTTTATTCATTCGATTTTAAATTCCTTTCATATTCTTTATTCTGACTGAGATGAACAACCTTAACTATAAGGGACGCAAGGTATACCTGTCTGCGTGATAGGAGTTGGATGGGACACCATCACTTGTGTGTGTTGTGAATACAAGAAGGTTAACAACCTTTAGTGGTGTCTTAATTTGGGCACGCAACACTAAGTTCGTTTGATCATATTGATCTCTCAATTATTCTCTTATTTCAACAATACTTTTTTCACAAATTCAGATTTTTTCTCTTCTTTTTGAAATTTCATGATTTTATCATCCCAAACATTCGAAGGTATGCCAATCAAGTTAAGCTGAGTTATCCTGGTCAAGTCAAAGCAGGGCTATGTGATGGGATTAACAAAAACAGCAGTGAATTGCAATGCGATTAAAATATCAGTGGCGTGTAACTAAGTCAGTCTATTTCTTTATTTCTATCTCTCTATTTGTTTCTATCTCTCTTTCTTTTTCTTTCTCTCTATCTTTCTATCTATTCTTCTTTCTCGCAATCAGTAAAAGCGATTCTATTGAGGAATTGGTCAAATGATATGTGGAAGGAACAATGGTAAGGAGGGAAGCTCTCATGATCATTATATTATACAAGGACTCCGAGCTTATTTGAGATTTAAGAAAAGTTGCTTATGCAAGATTGGAAAGTTGGCCAAAAGATCCCTAGTCTTCTCTTCTGCTGATTCCGTGGATGGAATCCTTCTAAGGGGTAGATTGTAATATCCCATATTTTCAAATATTATTATTATTATTTGGAATTGTTTTACGTGATTTTATGTGAATTTTAGTGAATTTTAGTGAATTATATGATAATTTTGAATTGATGCTGGGATGTTTATATGTGATATTATTTGAGTATTTTAATTTTCATATGTGCAGAATAAAATATAGATAATTATGGTATTTTTCTGGTAATTTTTGGATTGTTATATGATTTTATAATGATTTACAGATTTAATAATTATTTTTCGTATAATTACAAAACTATTTTATAAAACCGTGAATCGTCCAATTTCAACCGTTCTTACGTTTTTACAACCCGAAACTCTTCGGAAAACTCTTTTCTAACCTAATCTCATAATTCCGGAGATTTTTCGTATTTTGAATTTTTTGATCAGGATTACGGTTTGACCCGTATACGTCCCGACGTAAAATTTTTGATACGATAATAGTTTTGATAAAACAACAAAACCCGTATTCTCGAAAAGCGAAATATTATTACATTATTTTCGTATAAAGTGTTTTATAAGAAGCCTGGTTTTGATAATTATCCAAATCTGATATTAAATCGGGTCGTTTTTACAGTTACCTAGCGGCTAAGTAACCTATTTTGTTATGATTCAACAAGTATTAATATCCCATAGGTATAACTAGCTTTTATCATATTATATTTTATATTTATTCGATTAAAATTATTCCTTATAAAATATCAGTATTGGGCTAGTTATATTAAATTGCGAGATCGAAGCATCAATTTGTGATTTAGCGGGGATTAATTTACGATAAGTATAAATAGCCTATTTATCTATTTATTCATTTTTTTATTTTTATAAGAAAACAAACTAGGAAACTTTGTTCTTGTGGGTGTGATTTCATTCTTATACAAATCCTTTGATTCCCGGAGCTGTAGACCTCCGTTATTTGTGTTCTTTATACCGAATTGAAGCCCTTGAAGAGGCGGTTCTTTTGATACCACAATCACGATCAGAAATCGAGTATACTAGTAATTCGATTTTTCGAAATTTTTCATTAAATTTGTTTTCGATTTTGAGGGATTGTTTGAGGATTTTGTTGATTGGTTATTGTTCCTGGGTTCGTGAGGATTAATTTTGTATATATAAGTGTCGATTTTGATCCCATTTTGAATAAGACCCGAGTTCTTATTTTTTTGAGATTTCGATTTTTGGAATTAAAATCTGAATTGATTGTTGGTTGTGATTATAAATATAGATTATGTATTTCCCAGGCTTGTTTTGGTATAAAACTCTTTGAAATTGGTCGAGAATTGATTAAAATCAAGTCGGCCGGATTGGAGCTCGGTTTTGTCAGGCTTAATGGAGTTCCGGCCGGCGTTTTTTCGCCGACGACGTTCGAATCCGGCCGGGAACGATGAATTGTTGTGATGTTGTTGTTGTTGTTAAGTCGAACGAGTTGACAATTATGTGTATAGTGAGTTTCGTGCATAATCGAGGTCGAACCACGCTGTATGAGGGCCATTTCGGCTTCACCGGAATCGGGCCGAAGGTGGCAGGCCGTCGGATTCTGCGGGTTTTTCCGGCGGTTCTTGCTAACCCGGTTTTGACCCGTCCCTTGAACCCGGTTTTGATCCAAATAATCCCCAAACCTTATATCAAATGTTGTTTGTACAAATTCTGTTTTAAAATTTATTTAAAATTCAATTGTTAATTTCAAAAACTATTTATTTTATTTCCAAAAAGAATTTAGTTAATTATTTTAATTAACTAATTATTTTAAATCCCAAAAATCATTTCCTTTTATTATTTTCAAGAATCCAAATTTATTTATTTATTTAAGTTGAATAATTATTTTGATAATTAATCAGTTTATTTAAATAATTTGTTTTAAATTCATTTTAATTCCAAAAATTATGGGAAAATAATTTTAAATTCTGATTTTTCCTATATAATGATTTAAAAATTATTTTGAGTTTTAAAAAAATATATTTAGGTATTTAAAAAAATCAATTAATATTATTATTAATTGATTTATTTTCATTTAATTCTTATTTTATTCGTAATAAATAAACCGTTCGTCCAATTAATACGAAACGAACGCGTCTAGACTCAGAAAAATATTCCGCTTTCAATAAAAATATTTTCGAGACCCAAATTATTTTGTTTCGAAAGGTCGCTTTTTTTACGAATCTTTCTGAGTCGATTTTTGATCGATAAAATTATATTTTTGACCCGATTTCAGTTTTAAACATATCGAGTCGAACCTTTTGGCGAACCGAGTCATATGTGATGTGAATTATGTGATACGTGAGTTACATGTTTACATGCTGTGTGAATTATGTGCATATGTGGGTCAAAAGTCTTGTGTTTGACTGTTTCCTTTATGTGTGGGGTATCGTATGGCTAGACAATAGGGTTTTGACGCGCAATTCGTCGAGTAATTATCATTTAGGCGATTAAAGAGTGATGTTTTAATTATAGATACGAGTCTTTCAAGACGAGCAAGACCAGATGGCATGAATGAAGACCAGAGTTGAATAGTGTGGAATATTGAGTTACAGCACTAAATGAGCAGCAGATCAGAGATTTAGTGAAGTAAAAGACGGTGATGCCTTGAGATGCCAGACTGAGATAAATGCGTTTATACGAGTGTGACTAACTTCTAAAAACCCAAAGGCAAGTATTTTTATCATCACCTATTATTCAAGTGATATATATTTTGAATCCTATCATGCAAGTATTTTTATCATCACTTATTGTTCAAGTGATATATATTTTGAATCCTATCATGCAAGTATTGCTTTCCCTATTCTCAGTTCTGAATAGATAAATGGTTTATATATCGCTAAATTATCATGCAAATACTCTTCTGCTATTCTATGTTCAGAATAGCTAAGTGATTTTACTTATCAAATTACTGGATTTATAAATGTGTTGGATTTTGAGAAAAATGATTTGGTTGCGAGTATTCCTGCCCAAGTAAATGGGGGAAATAAAATTATTTTGGGTGTCAATTATTCTGACCCCTTCTCAATAAAAGATTTTAAGATTGGATCATAATTGCGTAAGTGACCGGGATGGACGGTCCAGCGGAGGGCTATTTCTAAGTGTCATATGGAATATTATGACACAATTTTGCCACAGGCAGGTATATTGCCTTTTTGTTTGAGTACTCGTATTTTGGGGACATGTTTCTATGAATCATGACCTTGTGTTATCACACGAGCTGATCAGCATGTGATAGTACGTCCGTCGGAGAATGATCTCAATCTAAATTATCATATCATTTTTGATATTCATAGAATAAATGATTTATCAATTATTTATTCTGGATAAAAGGTGAAATGCGGTTTTGATTCAGTTTATGATTTATGCTGATACTTACTTTGTTGTTAAATATCAAAGGTGGTATTAGTATAGATGATTGATGTTGACTTCAGTATGGGATGTTGTGAGCATCAAAGTTCGTATTGATATCTAATTTGATATGACAGTAAAATAAGTATTAATTTCAAGAGATCAGTTTTGAATAAAGTTTGCGATTCAATCCATAATCATTGCTTCTTGTTATTGTTGTTAACGATATTTCCGTAAACACTGTTTTACGAGTTTTATCCTCGTCAAGATTCAAAGTATTGCTGAAGCATTTCACTCGAAAATATCAAAAAGAGTTTTGAATACATTGAGAAATAATTATCCGATTCTTTACGGGATTTTCTGTTTCAGCAATTATGATTTTAAAATGTTCTGCGCTATTGCAGATGTCGGTTTTATATCAAAAACCCTATACATGCTATAATGAACTTGCTGAGCATTTCTTCCGCTCATACTTGCCTGTTTTAAATTTAACCTCCAGTGAGGATTAGCTTGCGCTGTTTAGTCGCATACCTCAAGGAAGCAAAGTTGAAGCTTTTGGGAAGGTGGTTGGTCCAGGGTTTGCGCACTAGTGTAAGTTTTATTGTATAAAGTTGTTTAGATTATATTATATTATAATTGTGTTATTTTATAGTTGGGCCTAGTATACTTCTTTTTAAAGTTATACTAGCGGGTTAAATTTTGAGATTGAGAATTGTTGAAAAGAGTTTTAAAAGAAAGTGAAAAATTTAATTATGGAATTTGGATATCTTGTTTCTAGAACTGTAACCTTAAAAGATCTTGGATTAGTTTGGGGTCATAGATGATAAATATCTTCCGCTGGCATTTATTTATTGATTTAATAGATTGATTTGGATTGAGGTTTCATAGTGATGACCAAATCCTCTGACCCCGGATTTGGGGGCGTTATAAATGGTCTTTCTTGTTTGATTCTATAGTGAGGGCCTTCACCTGCAGAAAGACATGATATGACAACATATCAAGTATGGTGCAGAAGCTGGTGTTCTCCATAGCCCACAACAGACACTTGAATATTGGTCTATTGATCTTGGAAGAACTTGCCACCAGGCTCACAATGCCCTTAGCTACAAGAGGTAATGAAATTTTCTTTCCTAGGTTTATCATGTCTATTTTATATCATAAAGTTTTAGACATTCATGTACGTAATGGTATAGATAATACAAAAATAGGCAATTGTAAACAAGTGTGCAAAATTATATTTGCTTCACTTACTACAAAGAATAAGGTAAGTGTGAGTCTTAAAATCACTCTATTTATGATGGAGAGGTTTAAGACTTACCCTTATCCTATGTCTGATATGAGAAGCAATGCTAACTCTTGTACAACTATGGCTCATGTCTATGTGGAAGTACAAAAACAGGACAACCAACAGGGGCCTTCCCAAGCTGATACCACTTCTTCTATACCACTAGAAGCTAGGAAACCAACCATTTCATCCTCTCAAAAGGGTGAAGTGAGTAAAAAGAAGAGAAAGCAGGAAAATCTGACAATCATAAATGAGAGTGGTGAGGAACAGACAGAAACTGAGTCACCCTTGGTCAAAAAGACAAAGAAGGCTAAACAATCTGAGCTGGCCATTCAAGCCACCTCTCCATCCTCTCAAAAGGATGTAGTTGTAAAAGAAGGATAAAAACAGTCTCTAGGGGCATCCTCTCAACATGGTGTCTCTGTTGAAAAGAGCATTCTCCCTAGTGTACCCTGTAATGAGTCTGCACAAACACCTGAAGCAATTCAAGTGTATGGAAGGAGGAATAAGGATGGCACACACAAGGAGAGCACATCCCTTGAAGCTCCCTCATATGTTCAGGGGGAGCTGCCAACACTCCAATATGAGATTCAAAATCAGATTTCTAAAATCTCTCCATCTTATAATCAAACACTTGAATCTGATCCTCAAGTGTTGCCAACTTCAAGTGACATGGTTCAAGAAACTGTGCTCACCACCCAGAAACCAAATCTAGATGTGGAGAGGCTACTAGTTGGGGTAGACCTTAATGATACCATCACAAATATGGGGGGTCCATCAGTTCTTACTGAAGACCCCATGGTAGTTACAGAAGCACCTTTATGTGCAAATCAGCCTTCACATGATGTAAGGTTTGAGGGTAGTACTCCTGAGGGGGAGCTATCTAAATCCTCTCCAATTCAATTGGAGGTTCCTATTGATGGAACAACTCCTCTCAAAATCCTAGCTGAAATTGCACTCACAATTGAAGCTAGGAGTACAATTGTCAGTGATCCTGTTATAGGGGAGGCAAGTTTAGCACATTCAAATGCAAGCTTACTGCAAAATGAGCAAGGGTTTGAGGCTCGAGTACATGACAGTAACCTAGATAACTCCCCTCCAATTTAAATGGAGGTTCCCACCATAAGTGAGGAACAACAAACTATCAAAACCACAGAGCAATATGTGAGTCAAACTGTAACCTTAGTCATAGGTGGTTCTAACCCACCAGATCGACCCTCTACTTCTCAACCACACATCATCTCCCAATGGTTACAAACAGCTGAAACTCAACCACCAAATATGGATGATCTCCTTGTTGATCAAATTTCTGGTCTAGCCAACATCTCACAACATCTTTTTACCTCAGATATGAGCAACCAAGACTATAAATCTATTCTGCTAACCTACAATGAAGAAGTTGAAAAGAAGAAGCAGAAAATAGTTAATAAAGCTGTGAAAGATTGAAATATAGATGCTTGATTGTCTAAGGACTTTTATTTGGAAATAGATTAGGTCTTGGCTAGGTTTAGAGATGAACATGTAACCATACTGGGAAGCAATGCCAAGGTCCTGACTCCACAAGAGGTCTATGATGCAGTCAATGAAGTATACAAAGATAAACTCAAAGCTTTTCACCTATTTGGGTATAACACTGGAAATAAAATTGACTGGTCATGAAGACAAGATTAGGAAGCTGGTGAGAGAGAAGATGGATGAGATTATTCCTTCTCAAGTCACAATCACCTCTAAATTCCAACATTTTGCTGATCAAGTGGCAAGAGTTGATTTGACTTCTGTAGATAAGGATGTCAAAAATTTCATACAAGCCTTCATAGCTTTGCATGAGGTGGTTCAACAGCATATAATCAACTCCAATGATATAAAACTCAAATTGAATTAACTTCATCAAAGTAGGTAAGAGACTTCTGCATTGCTAATGGAAGGAATCAAGAAAGCTGTCCAAGACACCTTTGGTGCCTCTCTTCCCTCAAGTTCCTAATAACCCACTTTTACATCCACAAACTTGCAAATTCAAGCTCTTCAAGAACAAGTTTCAACTTTACAGTCTTCCAATGATTCACTCACAGCTCAAGTGCAAGCTCTCACTACTCTGGTGCAGAGTCCACAGGAAGATATATAGACCTTGGTGGACTCCCATAAGCATTTACAAATTCAAAACTCTGTAGCTTTGGGAGCCATCATGGGAAAACTTAACATTCTAGTGCCTGAACTTCCTGAGACTGTGAGACCAGAAATTCCAACTACCCTACTCATGCCTGTTCCCAAGACTAAGGGGGAGATGGAAGCTAGGATTCAACAATCCAGAGATGCTGGTAAATCAAAGGATCTTAGAAAATTGACATCTACTACTTAAGCTAGTCAAAGTTTTTTAAAAGCTCAAATCTCTAAAGATGTTGGGAAGGACAGACTTCTAAAAGCTGCAGAAGGACCCTTTTAGGATAAATAATTCAATGAACTTATGTCAGTTTTAAGGGTGTCTCTCCAGAACAACTACATCACTTAAAAAAGAGCATTGGCAAACAATATCAACTTTGTTAGAGTGGTGATTGTCAAAGTTGATAACTTTCTGGAGAAGAAGATTGTAGCTAATGTGAATGATTGTGGATTGGACAGATGTCTGCAAATGTCTCTCTCTAATATTAAAAAATTGAGAGCATCTGAGGTGGATGTAGTGATTGATAAAGTACATGCAGTTATTCCAGAGGACACCCAATTGCTACATGAACTCAAGAAGACCCAGATAGATGCTTTTACTGAAGCCCATCTCTATCCAAGCAAAATGGGTGGCCTACATCTGTCCTCAGACTAAAAGATGTAAAATATTCAATATTTCTAAGAATTGTGTAAGAGGAAACATGAGGCTGATAATGACTCTTTAATCTGATCTGAAATGCAAGAAGTACAAGAAAACTGAAGATGAAGAGATGATCGTAATTCTTGACAGATACCTTTTGAATGCTGATACCATGTTGTCAAACTCTCAATACAACTTAAAGGATGACAAGGATGATGTTGAGAAGAAGCAAGATGATCAACCACCTTCTGGCTCAAATCCAAGTCAATCCTTTAGAGAAACTGGTAATAAAGAGAAGAAGCAGGATGAGAAAAAGCAAGATGATAAGAAAAGAGGAGAAGAGAGAAGAAGGAAGAAGAAGGAAGATGGCTCAGAACCACAACAACAAACCCTAAAAATCCAAATCAATCAAGCTCAACCCTCTAAGCCAACAAACTCAGATACTAAACCACCCCAAACCTCAAAGCCTAAATTCTTGTACAAACAAAATGCTAACACCTTACTGAAAATACCAATCACCTCAAGCCAAACATCTCTAAAGAAAATCTCAAACATACCTTTTGTTAATCCACCAACCAAACTTCATTACAAATATAGAGAACTCAGAGACTTCGATAAGTTAAAACAACTATAGAGTAATAAGAGATCTCGATAAGCCATTATACTTATCAAGATGTTGAGTTCTCTATATAACAAACTGGAGATCTCGATATGAAACTCAAAGTACAAAATGCAGACCTGTTTAATATCCAAGATTATCAATCAACAAACAAATCAATCACTGATTTGAAAAGTCTACAATAAGCAGCTTAAAGAGTACAAGATCATAGGCCAAGATTAACTGACAAAGTAAAGGCACAGACATGCACGATTAACAAAGATACACTAAACCAGAAATAGAAAGTTTTAGTTAACTTAAAATAAGGTTTAGTACATATTATTGCATGCTATGTAAAATATGTGTTTACTGTTGTATAAAGTAAACACTGGATGCTTTGTTTGAGTTGTCACAAAGGGATCTAGATAACCTTGTAACTCTCTCAAGAAAGAAGCTGAGTTCTTTATCAATAAAGAACCCAGAAATTTGTAGCAAAACATACTTTATTTTAATATAAAATTAAGTGAGTTTTGAAGATAGTGTGTTCGTGTGCATGTTTTATTATTTCTGTTAAAACATTATATCTACAAATTAGACTACTTTGTTCACCACATACATAATAGTTCAAAAAGCTTAAAAATAATCCAAAACACATTCACCCCCTCTGTGTTGTATTTATTACCTAACAAAAATAAGTATTGATATATTCAATTTCAAAGTCTAAATCATAATCATAATTTTATTTATATTATAAAACTTTAAAGTAACTATAGTGTACATAGATCATAACTTATATAACTTAAATGACATATATAAAAAATTACAAACAGGATATTTCATGATAAACATATACGCGCTAAATTTTAATAATTTTGATAAATATGCTAGAATTGCACATATATTACTAAAAATATCAATAATTTTCAAATTTTTATTCATTTAATAGTAATAAGTTATCTTTTATTAAAATTTTCTAATTTAATATAAATTAAAATAGTCTCTTGTTATTTTTATTTTAAATTATTTTTCATTAACATCAATATTAAATTACATAATAAAATGTATGGTATCATTTGTAGTCCTCTTGGCTTATGTTCAAACCTACTTAACTGACCCAACTCTATTTTGAGTTGATAAATGTCACACCCCAAACCAAAAACACACATACACACTAAATAAATGCGTACCATAATTATATTACAAACTTATAAGTCCAAAAGATAATAATAATACGATTACGGACCCGACCAAAATAATAGCAATCCCGAAATCTTTACAAGTTCAGAGTTTGGAATAGCCCTTCTAACTAATACCACAATTACATAATGGCGGATATTGCCTATATATATTCTACTTGCACCCTCAAATGGTCTTCACCCTGCCTACCGGTTGACTTATGGGCGGTCTTCTTGGTACGAACCATGATTTCTAGCTGTAGAACAAGGTTAAATATAAGAAAATGAGCTAATACACTCAGCAAGTACTAACAGTTCTATTGTACAATGCATTATCTCAAAATCACGGGTTCGTGATTCAAGAGGTTATAGATGCTTAAGAAAAATGACAATAAGAAACATGAAGTAATAATATAAGAGCATGGTAGAATCATAACAATCGAAACATGGCATATGATATCATGGCATCAGGCAATCATGTTATAAATATAAAATCATCAAAATTATTTTAGGACGCTACGGATTACAGCTGGTGATCAGCTGTGAAGTAATCCCTAACCGCGTTGGGTTCTTAAATATAATGGGATCCCTAGGCTATATGTGTGCCTATCAATAACGTGAAAAGGACTTGCGTCTGGGTCCAATCCAATAAGATAAGAAAATATTTTATTTTTAATGATTTATAAAATGGATATCGGGGAAAGATTTGGTATCACTTTAATGGAATTGTAACAAGAGAATTCAAGTTCACTAATGAGGTTCACTTTAGGGAATTTGATGGAGAGTTTAGTATTTACGGTCTAATGGATAGGGAATGTTTTGAGGGTAAGGTACTAACAAGATCATGAGATATTAATGAAAGTATTCGAATTAATTAATAAATTGGTGATTATTACAACTAAGCATTCACGAAGGAAGTATATATACTTGCAACAATTATAATTTTAAGGAGGTAGTAACTTGCCAACAATTATAAGCATAAGAAAGTAGTAACTTGCCTACAATTATAAGCATAAGAAAATAGTAACTTGCCTACAATTATAAGCATAAGAAAGTAGTAACTTGCCTACAATTATAAGCATAAGAAATTAGTAACTTGACTACAATTATAAGCATAAGAAAGTAGTAACTTGCCTTCCAATAGTTCTAAGATTATTCGATCTTGACGGCACGAGTCTTCCCCATCACTTCGGAACCTACACATTATATTAACTTTATTACTATTCATCCTTTACACCTCATACACCTATAAGCTCCTAGACTCACTATTACCTTTATCATAACTATTATTACACAAGAACTTATAATTATAAGAATACACATAACTTAATCGCATACAATTCAAGTAATCCACATAGTCACATAATCACATAACGGCATGGCATATACTACAAGTTATTTATACTATAGTATCACCTAAATATCTAAGCACATAAGAAAGTAACACATAAGAACTATTATTGACCTTAACTTAACCCTAAAGATGATCTGTAACAATCAGACTCTTTGCCTCTAAGTCCCAATACAACGAATACCACTAAAGCTTCATAATGCCACTCGAAAGGTGCTCTCGGGTTTCTTGGTGGAAATGGGGTGTCTCCACCTTGGGCCTTCACTCCAATTCACTTCCTACAGGTTGTTGAGACTCAAAGGCCTCACTCCTATAGGCTTAAAAAAATCAATACTCACACTAAGGTTCCTGCTAGCACTAGTTTGCACGTCCTGTGCCCCTTGGACGAAATCTCAACTTCTACCCGGGGCATTCTAACAAAACCAATTCCCATGGATTTTTAAGACCTAAAGCTATCTCTCAAACTTGGTTTCAGACCAAGGCCTCACCTGGGCCTCTTTAGGCCTCTGCCCAAAGTCGACACTATCCATCCTCCCTCGTAAACACTCTGCTCTATTTTTACTCACATAAAACTCACTTTTCTCACTCCATTTTTAATTCTAATGGTTTTTTAAGCTTACTAAGGATGTATTACACTTATTTAAGCCAAGGCCCCGTGAAATCCTAGCCTATGGCATGGTTAAAGTCGACCAAAGTTCAAGCTTACGCAATTCTTCGCTGTTCTGAGTTACTCTCGGAAATGTGTGTGTGCACCTACCTAAATGTAAGTTTTTCAATGAATCAAAGCCACTGGACTCAAGTACAACTCAATTCCTAACTCCAGTAAACTCAGGACTAGCAAGGCCTTACCAAAACTCACCTAAAACAGCCTACACTTATGGTGAAAAATTCTGCTACAAAGTGCCTAGTGTACCTCCTTCCACCTTAACTCCCATATCAACACCAAAACCAACATGCAAGCCCACAAATCTGTCCTAAATTGTACAAAACCCTATTAACTATCATTCTATGGAAAAATTCGAGCATAAACCTAGCCATAAAAGCCATTTACCGAGGCAAAAACAGAGAGCATAGCAGAGCAGATTTTACACATGAAATTTTAAGCAAATATTCGAACCAAAAACATATGGTATCAACTTGATGTCTACAAAATTTGATCATAACTCATCAAGTCACATAGCATTCTAGAATCTTAGAGCAAGAACCGTGGCATGAATTGCATAAAAACTCAAATTTAGATCACATAGCACATTTATCCGATATACTACTTATTCTACAATATGCAAGTATAAATTCAACTTTTTAACATAAAAATCATGGCATGCAAGGATGGAAACTTGGTAAAATACATCTTATAAGATCATAAGTTCTTTTAAACGTCACATGCAAAGTCTCTTTCTTCTTGAAAGCAAACAAAATGATCACACAAACAAAAATCCATTCGGCTCCTTGGGATCATTGTCGAATGCTTGAGGCCAAGATTATGGCTTAAAAATGGAAGCAAAACACTTCATCAAGACCATCTCTTTCTCAAGTTTTATGAGCCACATTAGGTTCAACTCTAGATTCACAAGAATCAAAGTTAAACCCTTGGCTTTAGCCAAATGCAACTAAGAAACTAACCTTAAATGAAGATGTAACACTAGGTGATGTCCCTTGCTTAGTTGAGTTAAAAGGTATTAAGAAAATGAAGAAATGAGGAAGAAAAATGAGAGGGATGGGGAGGGTTTATGTTCGGACGAGAGAGGGTAGGGAGAAGAGAGAGTGGAGTGATGTGTTGGTGGAAAAGAAAATGATGTAAAAATGAGTGCTTTACTTGGTTTTTGTCTCACCAAATGGTAGTGTAGTTTGAGTTGACTATTTTATCCTTCATCCACTAATAGCAAGCTTTTGCATGCAAGGTTTTATTGGTCATTTGTTTGGTCAAATGGAGTTAGTGGAGGGTGAAAGGACGGTCTTACCCTTGATCTCTATTTAGGTGGAAGTTGCATGCTAGGGCACACTTGTAATTCAATAATTATTAAAAGTATAATTAAAAAGAATGTGTTTTAGTAATCAAAATATAAATCCATAAATCACCAAATTAATACCATAAATACTATGAGATTTTAGAAGTTTAATAAAATTGTTTTAAAAAATTTCGAACCAAAATTTTATATTAAAAGAATTTTTCTAATATTATCACACTAATAAATAATTCATGTAGAATATAATTTAACACATTAAAAAACACATAAGCAATTACAAATAAATTGACTCTACTCCACAATATTAGAATATAATTTATCAGTCTATTCTCAACTCATACAAATATCACTATATCGCATGAATCTCAATTATTACTTAATCACGTAGTAGCAACTAATCAAATTGCGCTACTTATTTAATCGCGTAACGAAAATCTTACTCGCGTACAAAAGCTATATGCTAAAAAATATTCCAGCAACATTCGCAACGCCATACGACAAAACTAAAATATATAATAAATCCACATAGTCGGCCTTATAACACAGAATATTTATGAATATAAACATCGCATTTATAAAACAACTCAAATATTTACTGGTTGTCACATCCTCTCCCCTTATAGGATTCTGTCCTCAGAATTTAGCAAAATAGTTGAGGATACCGGTTCCACATTTCAGATTCTAACTCCCACGTTGATTCTTCGACTTTAGGATTCCTTCACAATACTTTCACCAAATTTACTGATTTATTTCTAAGAATTCTCTCTTGCCGATCCAGTATCTGCACGGGTTGCTCTTCATATGGTAAATCGGCATTAATTTCTACTAGTTCAATCTCTATCACATGATTGGCGTCCAGATTATACTTCTTTAGCAATAAGACATGAAATACATTATGCACGTGCTGATATTGTGGCGGCAAGGCTAGCTCATAAGCAACTTTCCCTACTTGGTTCAAGATTTCAAAAGGTCTGATGTATCTTGGAGTTAATTTCCCTTTCTTACCGAATCGGGTCAAACCCTTCCATGGTGATACTTTTAGCAATATAATTTCCCCAATTTCGAATTTTACATCCTTCTGGGTGGGGTCCGCGTATTTTTTTTGTCTATCCTGAGCAGCAATAAGTCTCTTCTTGATCACAATGATGGTGTCCTTCATTTGCTGAATCAATTCAGGTCCAAAAATCTTTCCTTCCCCAAATTCATCCCAACTCGTCGGTGTTCTACACTTTCGCCCATACAAAGCTTCGTATGGTGGCATGCCAATACTTGAATGGTAACTATTGTTATATGAGAACTCTACGAGTTGTAGATGATCGTCCTAACTTCCTGAAAAATCAATTGCATAGCTTCGCAACATATTTTCAATGGTTTGGATTGTTCGTTCGCTTTGGTCATCGGTTTATGGATGGTATGCCATACTCATGTTTAATTTTGTTCCGAGATTTTATTGAAATTGCCTCTAAAACCTTGAATTGAATCGCGGATCTCGATCTAAAACTATCGATATAGGTACACCATGGCGTAACACGATTTCGCGTACATACATATGAAGTAGTCTGTCTAACGAAGACTTCTCATTGATTGGAAGAAAATGAGCCGACTTCGTAAGGCGGTCAACTATCACCCAAATTGCGTTGTGTCCAGAACGTGTTCGCGGTAAACCCATTACGAAATCCATGGAAATATTTTCCCACTTCCATTCTGGAATCTTCAATGGTTGAATCAAACCACTTGGTTTCTGATGTTCTGCTTTTACTCTTTGGCATGTGTCGTATTTTGAAACCCATTCTGCAATTTCTCTTTTCATGTTCAGCCACCAAAAACTCTTCTTCAAATCATGGTACATTTTGGTACTTCCCGGGTGAATTGAAAATCTTGAGTTGTGTGCTTCTTGAAAAATATTCTTCTTCAATTCAGTGACATTTGGAATCCAAATTCTTGTCAAAAATCTCAACATACCTTGTTCGTCTTTTTGTGTACATATCTCTTCTCCTATCAACTGATTATTCTCTTGAGTCATTACTTAATCTTAGCATTTCTTTATCCTCTCTAGTAGCTCTAATTGAAATTTTTCAACTTCATCAGATACTTCCTTCAGTATTGTTATCATACTTAGCTTTTCCTTCCTACTCAGAGCATCTGCTACCACGTTGACCTTTCCCGGATGATATTGTATCGAATAATCGTAGTCTTTGATCAATTCCAACCATCGGCGCTGTCTCATATTTACCAATTAACAAGAAAGAATGCCCAAAATACACCACTTTTCACCTTCAACTGCCCAAAATGCACAGATGCGCGCGAACCGCCCAAAATACCCACGAAATTCGCAGTTAAGGGATGCGTATGTAACCTTCTAAAATTTAACAAAGAATACGCATGTTGAACATGCATATTCACTTTTGCTTTTACAAAGAATACGCATGTTCAACATGCGTATTCATAAAAAAAAACAAAATGTGAATACGCATGTTGAACATGCGTATCCTTTGTTAAATTTTTAAAATCTGAGTCCGCATCCCCCACATGTGTATTCAGTGGGTAAAAAGGGCGGAACATCCCGCCAATAGGCATTTTGGGCAAATATCCCCAAATGGTGGTTATTTTGGTTTTTCACCCAATTAACAACCTGCAACGTAATTGTTTGTAAATAATTTTGAAAACAAATTTGATGTATTAAACATTTTTCAAAAATAATAATATATTATATGAATGACTACATTGAATACTATTATGAAGAGTCACTAAATAATATTTTTCTAACTAATGAATGAGTAGTTGCAATAAAAAACAATAGTTATTTATCTAGATTTTTGAAATAAATAACTCATTGACTGCGAACTTAAATAAACTTGATACTTTTATTTGGAAGGTAAAATAATTAACTAATTTTAAGTAATACGATATCTATAAAAATAATTAAAATTAAACGAATATATAAAAAAATCAAGATTTCTTGCGTTAAAACTCAAATCGTCGAATAAATACCGAAGAAATAAAATTTGTTGTGTTGAGAATTTTGAATACCCGATTCCTCCTGAAATATTTAAAAATCCAACCAAACATGTGATAGCACATGAATTATCGTAAAGAAATATTTTTATAAAATTTTGGCAGATCTTTGATCGCATATATCCAAACAAACAAAACTATACAATCAAACTCAAAATATGATTAGAAAAGATTGAATAAATAAATAGAAAAACTTTCAATAAGGCGAGTGATTATTAAACAATCATAAAATTAAAAAAAAATAATAAGAAAGGAGGTTTATCCCCGACCAAAATGGTTGATGATACCGTGTAGGTTTTTCAGAACATGGAAGGAAAGGTTTAGTTATCATCTTGTTGTAATATCCCATCATTATGATTTTAGATTAATATTAATAAAAGCATAATAGAATAAAATGGATTAGAATTTGATAATGATTAGAACAATAAAATAAGGTAAGAGTAATATGCCTAAAATTTGGATCATTTTTTTAAAATGGAGATTAAAAAATTAGTGTTTTGTATCGCTATATATTCATCATATTCTCCTTCCTCGTATTTAATATCAAAATTCGTAGGACTTTTTCACATAATAATCAGCAGTCTTGTAAAATTCATAGAAAATTTATCGTAAGTCAGAATTCAGTGATTCTAGAATTTTCGGAAAAATATTTTCGTTCTCTACAACTTTTGTGCTTCGTATTTTTCAAGAAAACTTCGCTTAGAGGGTCAAAAAATCTAAATTCAGATCTGGTTAGATTTTCGATCGATATTTTTAGTGTTTTCAAAATTGTGTGTATATTTGATTATAAAAATATGAGTTAAGTGATAATATATTTGAAAGTATTATGTGTTATAATATATGTGTATTGCATATATGTGGTGTATAGATGATAATTTTGGATCTATGATTTACGACATGTTTTGTGAAATATCGGATAAAAACTTATGACCGCACTCACCGGATTGTAGTGACCATTCTATGAAAATTTAGGACCGTTATCACGGGGTTGTATTGTTCGTGGCATGAATTATGTGTTTTAGATTATTATTTTTATGTGATTATCTGTATTGTGTGCATCAAATAAGCATAAGAATGTGTATCGAAAGTGTTTGGATCATATATCGTATCGTATATACTGTCATGTTTTGTTATATTTGTACATGTTACTTGGCCTACTAGTTGGATCGATTGGTTTCTTACTAGGTTGTATAGCTCATTACTTACAAATTTCAGTTTTCGTCTAAGATTCGAGTTTGATAACATTCGATGACTTAGGATTTGAGTAGATTGACTTTCGGACTGACGCTTTTAGTTGCGTGTTTGTAGTAACAAGTTTTGTAATAGAATTTTGAAATCTACGCTGTTTCAACTATAACAAATACCAAAATACCTTTAAACTGGAGACACTATCCAAAATACCACTAATTACTCATTCTTGAGTTGATAGTATACGCATGACATATTTACATAGTTTTAATTTATATATACTAGCTTAAAACCTGTGCGATGCATGGATCGTACAGATTTTTTTAATATTATATATATATATATTTTAAAAATTTAAATTCAATTCTTAATTTTGTTCATTTAATATTTTAAATGATAAGACTTCATAATAATTATATTAGTAGACGTGTATGTTCATAACTTTTTAGAACATTTAAACTTGTCATACATAAGTGATGATGTCAATGATTATTGAAGATAACAATATCATTAGTGGCCCTGGTCAAAGTGTGAAGCATAGCCAAATGAACATCTGATCTAGGGAGAATAATGAACTGTTACTTTTCATAATCTGTTAAGCTTGGGGTTAGTCTTGTTAACATGCATGAATGTACGTTAAGCAATCTTCTCACCAGTTGGGAGAGATTGTTGTGCAAGACATGCCTGTATCTAAACAAGACTAAGTGATTTTGTCAACCCTAAGTAAGTTGTATTATGATCCTAATCTGTATTTTGTACTTGTAACATTTATAGTCTGTAAAAATGTCAAAGGAGCAGACTGGAGACTTTTTCTATAAACAGTATCAAGCCTAAGAATTCTATCTGGAAGAAGATCAATAAGATAATACCTCAGAAGAATTATAAGGAAGCTTGGAGTTGAATAAAGTTGTTTTAGGAAAAATACTCTAAGTCAAGATCTCTATAAGTCACAGATTTAATGTTATAGAGAAGTCATTCGAGAACTCCAGAATGGCTTATAGAGAAGTCAGGAAAGCTACTAGAGAACTCAGAGAGATATCGACAAGTCAAGAAGACATGAAGATTGGAGATATCGACAAGTCATTTCTTCACTAGAGAACTCAGAGTTATCGACAAGTCTATATTCATTAGAGAACTCTGAGTTATCGATAAGTCTAAGTCTACTAGAGAACTCAGAGATATAGATAAGTCAAAATTCACTAGAGAACTCTAAGTTATCGACAAGACAAAGTGAACACATGATGCTGAGAGATCTCGACAAGCTAAAGTTTCATTCGAGAACTCAGAGACCTCTATAAGTCAAATTCACTAAAGCATTAGAGATCTCGATAAGTCATTTTACTTATCGAGATGTCAAGATCTCTATATTTCTAAACTGGAGATCTCATGTAAAATTCTCAAAGTACAGAATCACAGACTAGTTCAATATCCAAGATTAACAATCAACAAACAATCCAACCAGGTGGATTAACAAGTCTACAAAAAGCAGCTTGAAGAATGTGCAAGATCAATGGTAAAGATTAACTGACAAAGGAAGATCAAAGTGAACACGGGATGCTAAAGATATGCTAAGCCAGAAATGGAAGATCTACTTTTCCAATAAATAGAAATGACAAGTGACAGTTTAGAAAAGCTAATAGCTTATCTTATTACACACTGTGTAAACCAACAGTTAATTAAGTTATAAAGTTAACACTGGTCCTTTAGTTAGTTGTAACAATTTAGATCAAATTTCTTGTAACACTCTCAAGGAGAAGCTAAGCTCTTTATCAATAAAGAGCCTAGAAATTTTGTAGCAAAACAGTCTTAATTTTAATATAAAATTAAGTGAGTTTTGAAGATCTGTGTTCTTTATTTTCTGCAAGCTTAAATTCTGCATGAACACACTTTATTACAAGATTTAGTTTACTTTGTTCAACCATAAACAATCAAGAAATGCACAAAAACAATAAAACACATTCACCCCCCTGTGTGTTATTCATTTCCTAACAAGTGGTATCAGAGCAAAATCTGAATGTAAACAGATTCAAGATCTTGGAAGAATGAGTACGCAGAAAATCAGTAGCATCAAAATTCCTACCTTTGACAAAGCTAACTACACTCTTTGGAAAAAAAATGATGCTGTTTATCAGGATGGCCAATCCACTCTACATTCAGATCCTCAAGAATAGACATTTCATTCCTATGGTTAGAGTTGAGGAATCTGCAGATGAAGACATGGTTATCCCAGCTCATTATGCTCCAAAAGATCATGCTGAATATTCTGATCTTGAAAAAAAGAAAGTTTCCCTGGATAGCAGCTTGCAATTAATATTGATTGAGTCACTTGACAATGTGATGTACAACAACTTTGTCAACCGTGATAGTGCCAAGCAAATATGGGAAAATATTGAGATACTCTGTGAGGGAACTGAGGAAGTTAGGTCAAACCAAAGAAGAATAATAATTTCACAGTATGAGGGTTTTAAGGCAAAGCCAAAGGAAAGCATTACTGATGTGTTTGAAAGATTCAATAAGCTGATAAATGACTTGCAGCTTCATGACAAATACTATGAAGCGGACGAAGTGAACCTAAAGTTCTTCCTTACTCTCCCTGATCATTTGGAACAGAAAATCTCAGCAATCAGGGAAGGGAGAGACTTGAGCAGAATAACTCTGAAAGTTCTATATGGAATTCTCAAAATATATGAACTAGAGATGATTCAAAGGCAATCATTGAGATCTGGTCAAGGACATGTTGTGGGTGGCTTAAGTGCTTTAATTATAAATGAAAGCCAAACATCCAATGATGAATCAAGATCTCAAACTCCAGTTGCCTCAACAAGTGAGCAAAGAACAAATGATTCACAGGAGCAAGTCATTCTGGAATTGGAAAAAGATGAGTTATATACTCTTGAAGAACTGGATGAGCTAGATCAGTCAATGGCTTATTTGGCTAGAATATTCTCTAACATTAGAGTAAAGAAGCCAAGATACTTCAAGAGTAAAGGACAGTCTTTCAACAAAGATAGCAGCTGGAAGGAAAAAGGGAAGTACAATTCTGATAGCAGAAATGGCTACAAAATTGGATCTGGTGACACATCTAAGATAATGTGCTTCAATTGTGATGAACTAGGCCACTTTGCTACAGAATGCAGGAAACCCAAGAAGCCAGATAAAGATAAAGCTTATCTTGAACTTGAAGCAAAGTATGAAGCTCTTCTGAAGAAACAACAAAGCAAAGTTTATATTGCAGAAGGTAAAAGTTGGGATGACTCCGAAAATGATGAAGATGAAGAACTTGGTAACTATGCACTCATGGCCTTGGAGTAAGAAGAATCATCCTCATCCAAATCACATGTACCAACTCTTATCACCACTGATTTAAATGTGAATCAATATAAGGAAACTGTTGAAAAGATGAGTACAGAAATGTTTCACATTCATACAAGCATGGTGGCTGCAAATGAAGAAGTGAGCAGACTGACAAAAATGAATGAGAAGCTTGAGAATGAAAAACAAGGAACTAAATTGTTGATAGTAGAGCTTGAAGCCCTAAAATAGAAAATGGTTATCTGAAGAACAAGCTTAAGTGTGCAAATGAGATTGAGGTTGTGCTAAGGGAAAACTGGAGAAAAATGAAGTAAAGTTGAAGTCCTTCAATAATATATCTGAATTGGTTGGTCAGTACTATGAGAAAAATAAACCATGTGCAAACATTGCTATTGGTCTTGATTATGATGCTTTGAACAACAAAAAGAAAAACATAAGGGACAAAGGAAAAGCAAATTCAAATGATCTCTACTCTTTCTGTGACAAATTTGACTGCATCCCTTGCAACTTAAAAGTGATAAAAAGTTGCTACAAACTGATAGTAGACCTTAAAGAAACAAAAATTGGGTCTACATCAAATAGAGAAAATGCACAATAATCATTGAACTCTATTTTATCTGAAATAACTCACTCTACTTCTGCTAAATCAGTTAACAAAAAGAAAATATCCAACACTGCTTGGGTCACTAAACACACGTGAGTCTCATTGTGTGCAGGACAAAGTGAAGAAAGTTATATGGATCATTGATAGTGGATGTTCCATACATATGACAGGTGATAAGGCCCTACTATCACAGTTTGAGGAGAAAGTTGGCCCATTGGTGACCTTTGGAGACAACATCAAAGGATTTACAATGGGATATGGCAAGATTGTTTCTGAAAATATTGTCATTGATGATGTAGCACTAGTAGCTGGTATTGAAGTGAATCTTCTCGGTGTTAGCCAATTTGCAAACAAAGGCTTTGAAGTTTTATTCAACAAAGAAGAATGCACTTTTATCAGGAAGAAAACTGGTGAAGTTGCTCTGAAAGGAGCAAGGAAAAGAAGCTTGTTTGTTGCAGACTTGGACTCAACAAATAAGGATGGTATTTGCTGCTTCTACACCAAGGCATCAGAAGAACAAAACAAGCTATGGCATAAGAAGTTGTCTCACTTGAATTTCAAGGCAATTAACACCTTAGTCAAAAAGGAGTTTGTAGGAGACATGCCCAAACTGGAATTTGCTCAAGTTGAAGTTTGTGAAGCATGTCAGAAAGGAAAAATGAAAAGATCTAGTCACAAGTAAAAAACTGTGAATTCTTTAAGTGCACCATTGTAACTTATTCACATGGACTTATTTGGACCAGTGAATGTTTTATCAATTTGAAGGAACAAAAATGCACTTGTGATGGTGGATGATTTCTCAAGATACACTTGGATAGAGTTCATGTACTCTAAAGATGAAACTCCACACATCATAATTGAACACATCAAGAAGATAGAAAAACAGGCTGAAGATTACAATTGTGTGAAAAGATTGAGAAGTGATAATGGAACAGAATTCAGAAATGCTACATTGAGTGATTTCTGCAAAGACAAAGGCATTGTTCAAGAATTCTCAGCTTCCAGAACACCTCAACAAAATGGAGTAATTGAGAGAAAGAACAGAACATTGGTTGAAGCTGCCAGGACAATGTTGCACGATGCCAAGTTGCCAACTAATTTCTGGGAAGAGGCTGTTAACAGTGCATGTTATCAGAACAAATATCTCATTAACAAGGCATATGGCAAGTCACCTTACTCAATCATGTCTAAAAGAAAGCTTACTGTAAAGCATCTTCATGTGTTTGGAATCAAGTGTTACATTTTAAAAGACAACTTTGAATATGTGGGAAAATTTGACTCAAAGGTTTTTGAAACAATTTTTATGGGATATTCACTGGAAAGAACAACCTACAAAGTTTATGTGATTGATCAAAAGAAGATTATGGAGAGCACAGATGTGACCTTTGATGATGACAAGTATCCAGGCTTGAAATGCCTTGATGATAATGAAGCTGAAGCCCTGGCATTTGAAAACCTCAACATTGATAGTGACTCTGATGGGGAAGATGAAGTTGATGCACAACATACATTAAATGAAGAGACTATTCAACAGGAAAATTATGTAAATGGAAACTCATCTCAAACACCTAAATTTGAGAGCACAAACTCAGGGGGAGAAAGAGAAGAAGGATCCAGCAGTCATACCAACAATGAAGAAAATAATAAAGGCACAAGTCAACAAACTCATACAAGGAAATGGGATAGTAGTCACACTAGAGATGCAATTATTGGTGATCCTACTGCTGGTGTGAGGACTAGAAATGCAACTTCTAATGAGTGCCTACATGCATATTTTCTGTCTCAAGTAGAACCCAAGAAAATTGATTAAGCTCTACTGGATCCTGACTGGATATATGCTATACCGGAAGAGCTGAATCAGTTTGAAAGAAGCAAAGTTTGGAAGTTAGTTCCTGTACCAAAGGATAGAAGCATTATTGGAACAAAATGGGTGTTCAGGAACAAGATGGATGAAAATGGTGTAGTTACCAAGAACAAAGCAAGGTTGGTTGCAAAAGGCTACTCACAAGAAGAATGAATTAATTATGATGAAACTTTTGCTCCAGTTGCAAGACTTGAAGTAATAAGAATTTTTCTAGCATTTGCTGCACATTAGAATTTTAAAGTGTATCAAATGGATGTCAAGAGTGCCTTTCTAAATGGTGAGATAGAAGAAAAAGTTTATGTGCAACAGCCACCTGGCTTTGAAGATCCATAATTTCCAAATTTTGGGTACAAGTTACTTAAGGCTCTATATGGACTAAAACAGGAACCTAGAGCTTGGTATGACACACTATCATATTTCCTACTGAAGCATGGTTTTACTAGAGGTACCATAGACAAGACTCTTTTCTTCAAGAAGCATGATGATGATTTGATCCTAGTTCAGATTTATGTGGATGATATCATCTTTGGTTCTACTAATGAAAAGTTTTGCCAAAGATTCTCCAAGCTTATGCAAAGTGAATATGAAATGAGTATGATGGGGGAACTAAGTTACTTTCTTGGACTTCAAGTCAGTCAAAGAAGTGATGGTATCTTCATCAGCCAAACTAGGTATGACAAGGATCTATTGAAGAAGTTTGGTATGGTTGATTGTTTACCTGCATCCACACCTATGTTTACTGCAACAAAGTTGGATGAAGATAAAAAGGGCAAAAGTGTATATATCTCAAGCTATAGAGGGATGATTGGATCATTGCTTTACTTAACAGCAAGTAGACCAGATATCATGTTTGCAACATGTCTATGTGCAAGATTTCAAGCCAATCCAAAAGAATCACATTTGATGGTTGTAAAGAGGATTTTCAGATACTTGAAGGGGACTCCAAACCTGGGATTATGGTATCCTAAGGGAACTGATTTTAAAGCTGTTGGTTACACAGATGCAGATTTTGCTGGATGCAGGGTTGACAGAAAGAGTACCAGTGGAAGCTGTCAATTTCTAGGACAAAGACTTGTGTCCTGGTATAGCAAGAAACAACAATTTATATCAACTTCTACAGCTGAAGCTGAATATACATAGCTGGAGGAAGTTGTTGTGCTCAAGTGCTTTGGATTAGAAATCAGCTAATGGATTATAGCCTAGTATTACACAAAATTCCTATTATGTGTGACAATACTAGTTCGATATCTATAGTAGCTAATCCAGTTAATCATTCTAGGACAAAGCATATTGATGTAAGGTACCATTTTATCAGAGAACATGCTACAAATGGTACCATTGAGCTCATTTTTATACCAACAGAAAAATAATTGGCTGACATTTTTACTAAACCTTTGGATGAAGCAACTTTCACTAGACCTGTAGGTGAAATTGGAATGCTTAATTCTTCATCCTAAGACAAGAACTCAGATAATGTTTTGCAGCAGATTAATCTCCAGTAAATCAATATTAATTTGATTAAATTGGAAATTAACTGAAATATGAATTATAAATATTTCAGAATTCTCTGTATATTTGTTTTTCAAATTCAAATTGGAATTTTTTAATTTTTAAGTAAACCGCTTAGTTGTTAATTTACATTCTTGATATGTAAAATTAACACAAAGCAGAGTTACAAAAACCAAAAGTATATAGAGAACTGAGTTCTCGATAAGTCAAAATTGACTTCTCGACAAGTCATTTTAGGACTTCTCAAGTGAGTCCTCGATAAGTCAATTTACTGACTTCTCGAGTGACTCCTCGATAAGCTTAACAATGACCTATCGATAAGTCCTTGAAGAGTTCTCTAGTACTGATAGTTCACAGACTTCTCTACAAGTACAATTGTTGACTTATCAATAACTCAGAACTGAGATAATTTAAATCAATAAATTATTTTGGTAAAATACTCTTGGAAAATTTATTCTAACTTCTATTTTTGAAATTATTCAAATAAAAGTGGAATTAATTCAGTCCACTTTTTGGACAAACTAAGTATTTATTTGACATCTCGATAAGTCAATTTTGAGTTCTCTAAAAGAGTAATTTAAAATGACTTCTCGATATGTACTTCATTTCTTAAAATGACTTCTCGATAGACAAACTCCAAACGTCTATTTTTGAGTTCTCGACAAGTCATTTACTTTTTCTCTAAATACCCAGACTTCTCGATACATATTTTAACTTGGAATTTTTCAAAAACTCTAAGTAAACTGTATATTTATTAATTCATATCCTAAATATATGAAGTTAATAAATAACAGATCAAAAGAAGCAAAAAGTATGAAAAACTGGAATAATTTAACTCATAAATTATGTTCAGCAAAATACTTTTGACATACTTTGTCTATAATTACTCAAACTTATTGACACATTTACTTGCTTATGTGCATTATTTTTTTTCAAATGTGGAATATGTGAGTCTAATGTACGTAGACTAGTATATTATATGTGATGTTTTGAGAATACTGATAATAGTTGAATTTATTTGACAAAGTGCTTATTATGTGTTTTTGAATTTATTCAAAATAAATCTTTTTCAGTACGAAGTATTTAATTTAATTAGTGTTCTTGAGTACTTGCATGGGGAATAGTTAAACCTTTTGTGTAAGTGTTCTTGAGTACTTGCATGGGGAATAGTTAAGCTAGAAAGTTAAGTCACTTTTTAACTGCCTAGATTCATGTAGTGTGTGTGTGGTTATAACACTTATTCACCAGGCAACTCAAGTGTCTCTTTGGCTTATTTTCTCCCTCTATAAATTCAAATCCTTCTCTCTTCATTATTCATCACTATTTTTTTCTCAACAAACATGCTAACTCCAAACCTTCATCTTGTTCAAATCTATCCAATGGCTGCTCCTGTATTCTACACACTCAACAATGGTGTTTATCTTCCAGCCCTTCATTCTGCTGACAATAAGGTCTATTATGACCCTTTTGGGCTTCGAGTCCGCATCAAAGGGATCATTTGCAGCCCTTTTGATGTTCCCCTTGAAGTTTTTGACGAACTTTCTTGGGATGATCAAATAAACTTTCTATTTTTCGAGGGAGAAGTCTCTCTGGAGTAAGAGAGACGTGTTTTGGTGGCTGAGTAGGAATGCCTTGCTGCTCTAGAGCTGCAAGAGAGAATCATTTCTCTTGCACACTCCATGTCCAGAGCGTACCAATGCAGGGCAAGGAGGATTGAAGCTGAGAAGAGGCAGAGACTAGAGTAGTTAAGATTAAGGTTTAAACTGTTAAAATCTAAATCTTCATGTACTCTATTTTAATACTAATGAAAATATATCTCCTTCTCTATTTTAAAGTTGTTTGTGTCTTGTTTGCTATGTGTTTACAATTCATCTGAGTATCATACTTTCTGTAATACTGTATGCAACTGAAAACATCATAAATATACATATGTTCAATACAGTACAAGGTAAACATAATTTCTTCAAGACAACAACAGGGAACTCAGTCAAATCACTCGAAGCAGAGATAACACAATTGATTTCACCTGATGCATCAGACATATTAATGGATAAGTAAAGTAGAATATTACACAAAATTACTTTTGATTTATGTTTTGAATCTCTTAACTTTTGTATGTCAACATCTTTGAAAATCAAATTTTTGCAAAATTCTCTGAATTTGCCTAAAAATTGCAAGAAACTTGTAAATTACAAGATTTCTGAGATCTATGGATCACCCAACGGGCATTTGTACTAAACGGAAGTTAATACATTTTTCACATCCAAACTACAGTTCCCCCAGGCACAGCAACACAAACTCAAACACAATCCCACTCAGGTAACTCTCAAAAAGAACTTGTTTTATAAAAAATGAAAAAAACCTCATAAAATGTTCTTCATTTGGTTTGTTGTTTGAGAAAAGAAGAATGTAATAAGCCGAGATCCTCATGCTTATTTAAAACTTTCAGAATTCATGAGGAGGATACTTGTGCTTACCAAATCAGAACTGCTACAAGCTATTCTGATTCATCACCAAAGAAAGGACCAGAACTTCATTTGCTAATGGTCTTCACAGTAGCTCATCAACCATGTCATGTCAACCATAGGGAGGATTTGTTAAGGGAAGCTGTAAAAAGTTCCTACAACAGCAAAGTAAAAAGAGAGTAAAGGAGATTACTCTTGGACATATAGATGAGACTATCAAAAGATTTTTACCTCCTGGATCATGCACACAAGAACCTATGTCTTAATGGGGAATAGCAGCAACATCATTCCCTGATCTATGTTCCACAAGAATCTATATTTCACATAGTATAGAAGACAAGGAATCATCTCTTGAAGAACATGACACGACTGCACAACAAACAGTGTTAACAGAAGCTCAGAATTCAAACAGTGGAGTAGAGTACACAAGAACCTGGATGTCAAGGTCATACAGTAATTCTTGAATCTCCAGCCACACAAGAACCATTACCTCAAAATGGTGATGAAGGCAAAATCACTGAGAACACTGTGAGAACAGTTGAAACTGATGAAAGATGCAGCTGCATACCAATATTAAATTAATCAGCTGCTTCTTCAAAATCTCACAAGGTATGAAATGCATATCTACTTTTCTGATAAAATGAGTATGATTAGACCTATATGGATCACCCCTAATCATATGATCACAGACAACTCTTCTCAGCCACCTCTTATTTCTGTAGGTCAAACAACATTTGATCCTTTCATGTGAGGATGAGAGAAAAGATTGAGTGAAAACAGAAAATAAGAGAGGCAGGATCCTTCCTGGCAAAAGGAGAGGTAGATGAGTGTCTGGATTTAGTAATCCTTGTGAGGAAACTCTGACTCTTAAAAGTCATGAGACTAGTGCAGTGAAAAGTAGTGAGACTACCGTAAAAGAACAGAGATTTTAGGACTAGTGTTACTAAAAGACTTTTTCCGCAGGTCTAAGTCTCCTATTCTACCTGTTGAAATCACTATAACTTGAAGCTGCAGATATTGTTCTAAATGTACAATGACACAAGCTTGAACAACATGCATCTAGCTGATTCTTCCCACCTCAAGATAATGTCAAAAACGGGGAGAATATATCTAAATGCAAAAACAGTTGTTGGATGATGCCAGACAATAATACTCTCTTCTTGATAGGGGGAGAGATTAGTAAATCTAAATGCACTGGGAAGATTGGGAAGATTGAATTCTGCATTTAGATTGAGTTTTGACATCATCAATCTGAACTTGTGCATAATTTCATAATGAACAAGTTGGGGGAGATTGTCATACATAAGTGATGATGTCAAAGATTACTGAAGGTAACAATATCATTAGTGGCCCTGGTCAAAGTGTGAAGCATGGCCAAATGAACATCTGATCTATGAAGAATAATGAACTGTTACTTTTCATAATCTGTTAAGATTGGGTTAAGTCTTGTTAACAGGCATGAATGTATGTTAAGCAATCTTCTCACCAGTTGGAAGAGATTGTTGTGCAAGACATGCCTATATCTAAACAAGACTAAGTCATTTTGTCAACCCTAAGTAAGTTGTATTGTGATCCTAATCTGTATTTTGTACTTGTAATATTTATAGTCTGTAAATATGTCAAAGCAGCAGACTGGAGTCTTTTTCTATAAACAGTATCAAGCCTAAGAATTCTATCTGGAAGAAGATCAAGAAGATCATGCCTCAGAAGAATTATAAGGAAGCCTGGAGTTGAATAAAGCTGTTTTAGGAAAAATACTTTAAGTCAAGATCTCTACAAGTCACAAATTTAATGTTATAGAGAAGTCATTCGAGAACTCCAGAATGGCTTATAGAGAAGTCAGGAAAGCTACTAGAGAACTCAAAGAGATATCGACAAGTCAAGAAGACATGAAGATTGGAGATATCGACAAGTCATTTCTTCACTAGAGAACTCAAAGTTATCGGCAAATCTACATTCATTAGAGAACTTTGAGTTATCAATAAGTCTAAGTCTACTAGAGAACTCAGAGATATCGATAAGTCAAAATTCACTAGAGAACTCTAAGTTATCGACAAGACAAAGTGAAGACATGATGCTGAGAGATCTCGACAAGCTAAAGTTTCATTCGAGAACTCAGAGACCTCTCTAAGTCAAATTCACTAAAGCATTAGAGATCTCGATAAGTCATTTTACTTATCGAGATGTCAAGATCTCTATATGCCTAAACTGGAGATCTCAAGTAAAATTCTCAAAGTACAGAATCACAGACCAGTTCAATATCCAAGATTAACAATCAACAAACAATCCAACCAGCTGGATTGACTACAAAAAGCAGCTTGAAGAATGTGCAAGATCAATGGTAAAGATTAACTGACAAAGGAAGATCAAAGTGAACACGGGATGCTAAAGATATACTAAGCCATAAATGGAAGATCTACTTTTCTATAAATAAAATGACAAATGAGTTTAGAAAAGCTAATAGCATATCTTATTACACACTGTGTAAACCAGCAGTTAACTAAGTTATAAAGTTAACACTGGTACTTTAGTTAGTTGTAACAATTTAGATCAAATTTCTTGTAACACTCTCAAGGAGAAGCTAAGCTCTTTATCAACAGAGAGCCTAGAAATTTTATAGCAAAACAGTCTTAATTTTAATATAAAATTAAGTGAGTTTTGAAGATCTGTGTTCTTTATTTTCTGCAAGCTTAAATTCTGCATGAACACATTTCATTACAAGATTTAGTTTACTTTGTTCAACCATAAACAATCAATAAAAGCACAAAAACAGTAAAACGCATTCACCCCCCTTCTGTGTGTTATTCATTTCCTAACAAAACTTGTTTAAAGTGATAGCATTGGTAAGAGGGAAATGTTATTATAATGAAATCATTATTTTATTGAGGGTAAAAATATAATTTCTACATTATGTTGGGACCTTAAAAAATATTATTTTGGCATGATGATGACTTAATCGATTAACTATAATTCTATAAAAGATATTTGAAAAAGACAATATTACTGATTGAACGATATAGTTTTATTGATAATTCTATGTATATTTCTAAAAAACTATATTATGTTTTAGTTAAAATTTTATTTTTTAGTTCACATCAATAGTTAACGAATTATACTTAGTTTAATGTTAATTTGATTTATCTCGGATCAGTGGTTTATATTATTTTATTTTAACCCGATGCTCAATCTGCCGACCAAATCAAACTAATTATTTTTAGTTTAATTTTAACTTTTTTTAAAGTTTGGATCAATAAGATAATTTTATTTTAGATTGAATAATTAGTATATATGATTTTATTTTTGTTGGTCGAATTGTATTTTTATTTTAGTTTTGTGTTAGTCTGAATCCATTATATAATGTATTTTTTTATCCTGGATAAATAAAATTTATTATTTTGTTTATGCAAGTTCATTAATATAATAATGCTATCAATACTATCAATACTTCGAAAAAAATTATATGTGCACCAACAAATTATGATCTTTTGGGGGCCTGTGGTGGGCTAGTCGTTACCCAAGTTGGCTGTATTCGGGACAATATACTTCGGCTTATTTCGGACTCATAATGGGGACTTGACCCGGTTTTCAAAAAGACTCGGGATTTGACTCGGGTTGTCACATATGGTATCAGAGCCGACTCTCGAAAGTTTGATGCGTCAAGTTGCCGGAGTTGGGGACACGAAGGCTGGTGGTATTATCCCACAATGGCAAGAGGCCCAGAGGTGGGGACACGAAGTCAGCCGGTATTATCCCACAATGGCTAGAGAGGTACGATCTTGGTCCTATGGGATATCCGTTCAGGCCTGACGAGGACGTCAGGAGTTAAAGTGGGGGGGTTTGTAACATCTCAGTCCCACATCGAGGAGATTTGAGACTTATGTTCAGTTTATAAGGCAAAGTACTACTACTATGTGCACCAACAAATTATGATCTTTTGGGGGCCTGTGGTGACCTAGTCGTTACCCAAGTTGGTTGCATTCGGGACAGTATACTTCGGCTTATTTCGGACTCGAAATCGGGACTTGACCCGGTTTTCGAAAAAGACTCGGGATTTGACCCGGGTTGTCACAAAGGGTGTAATTTTAATTATTTTTTGAATGATTTTCAGCTTTACTAGTAGTAGACGAAGAATTTAACAATATAGGATTTAGACGCAGTTCTGCAATGCGTATAGAGTGAGTAAAAAGGGTAGCACCTACCGCCAACAGCTATTTCGGAAAAACATGACTGAAATATAGGCATTTCGGTCAATATTTCAATTTCGAATTGGTAAATTGTATTTTGTTTTAGTTTTTGCTTTAAAATTAATAGTCCGAAAAATTGAGCTATTACAGTTAGTCTCGGAGCAGGCTGTTTTTCGGAGTGTATTAGACATGTGACTAGTACATTATCTAATATATATTTATGTGGCCATAGTTTAAGTTTGACCTGTAGGAGATTAGGTGGCATTAACGTATGGGATTGTTGTAAGTTTGGGGACCAAATTTTTTTTAAGGAGGGTAATATGTAGTATCCAGTGATTTCTAGATTAATATTAATAAAAGAATTTTAGAATAAAGCGGATTAGAATTTGATAATGATTAGGATAATAAATTGGAATTAATTAACAGCCTAAAATTTGATTAATTTTTAAAATAGATAACTTGTAGGTTAAAAAATAAGGTTTTGTATCCCTACATATTCATCATACTCTCCTTCCTCGTATTTAATATCAAAATTCGTGGGGTTTTCTCACATAAAAATCAGCTTTCTTATAAAATTTATAGAAAATTCACAATAAGTCAGAATACAGTGATTATAGACTTTTCGAAAAGATCTTTTCATTTGCTACAACTTTCATGTTTTCAAGAAAACTTCGTTTAGAGGGTCAAAAAAGCTAAATTCAGATATGGTCAGAATTTAAGGTAAATTTTCGATTAATCTTGCTAGTATTTTCAAAATTGTATATTATGTGTATATATTTGATTACCAAAATATGGGCTAAATGATGATATATTTGAAAGTATTATGTATTATAACTTAGGATCGCAGTCACCAGATTGTAGTAACAGTTTTCTCAAATTTTTGGATTGTTATCACCGGGTTGTATTGGTTGTGGTATGAATTATGGCTTTTGAATTATTGTTGTTATGTGATTATCTGTATTGTGTGATCGAATAAGAATAAGAATGTATATAAAAAAGTGTTTGGATCGTATATCATATCGTACATTTTATCGTATTTTGTTATATGTGTACATTTTACTTGGCCTATTAGTTATATCGATTGGTTTCTGTGCTATATAACTTATTATTTACAAATTTCAGATTTCGTCTAAGATTCGAGTTGGATAATATTGAATTTCGAAAATATAGTATTGAAATAGTTTGACTTTTGGGATTCGCTTTTAGCTGCGTTTTTGTAGTAAAAACCTTTTGTAATAAAATTTGGATTGATAAATTGTATTTTGTTTTAGATTTAACTTTAAAATTAATAGTCTATAAAGTCAGAATGTTACACTTGTGCTTATTTTAGACTTTTTTGCATCAGTATTAAACTAAAGTAGTTCTGGGGCAGATACCCGGTTACCTCATAATTATTTTTAAAAAATTATTTTAGAAATAGTTTAATTCAAATATATATTAATACTAAATTTATAATATATAATAATGTGTAATTTAATAAAACTTTAAAATAGTAGCACACAAACTATAAATATTGATTATCAACTTTTTATTAAATTAAAAATATATAAATGAATTGATGAATATTTAAGTGAATAAATTAAAATTTGATAAAGATAAAATTAGTGGATTAAAGAGAATTATTGTAAATTCTAAATTTAAGAGTATAAAAATGAGGAGGAAACGAAATAGTAGAAATGAAGAAGAGAAAGAATTAATGAACTTAATAAATGAGATAGATTTTGAAAATAAATTAAATGAATAAAAAATTATTAGCCGAAGAAAGTGGATGAGAGTTGGAGATGACAGCTGTAAACATGATACCTAATTTCCTTACCAAATGTCCAAAGCAAATAATTTCACTTAAAAGTTAAAGGGTATTTGTATAATATATCCCAGTTAAATAGGCTACTTTATAAATATGTCCCATTTTGATTAGAAATTATAAATATGTCACGAGGTCAATTTTTAACTGATACATAACTCATATACATTTTTTTAATTTATATATATATAGATAAAGTTAGCTGAATATGACTAATATGCACACCATAATATATTTAAAATAGAAATTAAATTATCTGATAATTAATGTTATCCGGGTAAACTTTGTACATTACCTCCTAATGTATTCTGTGAGAATGACCAATTATAAAAAAGAAGAAAATACAATAAATTAAATCATATAATTATTTAAGATAATATTTTTTATAGTTCAATTGTAAATATCCTTTGTCAAACACAATAATTTTTATTGAGTTGATAATTTTTTTGTCATTTGGTACATATAGCTTGAATTCCAAATTAATTTTATTGATTTGTAAATTTTATTTTTAGAGTGATAAGTCATACTTTTCTTTAAAACTTTAGCAATGCAACTCTGCTTTATTTTTATTTTATAATATAAATCTTTTATGTTTTGTGAGTCAGGATCGTAACCAGCTGTATGCCATTTCAGGGAGGAAAAGAAAACTACATCATTGAAAGACTGTTAAGAATCACTTGGACCTGATAGTTGTTTTCTATTTTAAAAATCAATACATGGTTAATACATATTTTTTCTTATTTTTAATACATATTTGAGTGTTAATACTATTTTAGCTTAAAAATTTATTTTTATTTTAATTTTGTTTAAGTGTTATGTATTTACAATAATATTAGCAAAATATTATATTATTCTTGCAGTATAATTTCGTGTGGTGGATGTTATTTTTTTTTATGAAATTGTTTATATGTGCTAATAATAATAAACAAGTTAAGTAAAAAGGACCTGGTGTGTGAGTAAAAAACCTATATTTATCAACAAAAAATGTGAAATAGTAAATTTAATTATAGTTAATTTAAAATTGTTAAAAAAATTTATATTTGGGACATATTTATAAATAATGTTAAAAATGGGATATTTCTGTAAATGGGCTTTTAAAACGGGACATAAAAGCCCAAAGTTAAATTATTAGAGTTAAAATATTTTTTTACCTCAACCACGACAACCCCCGACCCATCTGGCTTGTATCTTGCCTGGCGCACGATTTTTTAAATTTACTTTTTACGTTTTTAATATAATATTTATAGTGTTAAGATCATATAATAAATATGAAAATTTATATTTTTTATTTTTTTTAATAATTAACAGTTTTAGTTATATTAATTAAAACTGTTTATTTGTTCCCAAACAAACAAATAAATTTATTTATATTTTTATAATTATAATTATATTAATAATTTTGGGTCATTAATTTTTTGAGTAAATTTATTACTTTATTTTGTTTATACAACTTCATCGAATCGTCTCCCACCTAACTCTAAATAGGTATATCAAAATTGATGTTACACTAAATATTTTGATTTTTTTAATATATTTTCATGTTATCTTGAACACATTTTTTACATTTATATTCCATCAGGTCACCCCTTTATTATTTTTAATTTTTATTTTTGTATTTAAATATTAAAATAATCTATACAATACAATAAATGGGTAAAATTTAATATTTGTAAGTTAAAAGTTGAATTTGAAAATAATATAATTTATGCTCTAGGCGGTGATTTTTTTTTTCGAAATTTGAGATAGCTTGAAGCTTTTATACAACTCTTCGGGCTTGACTATATGTCAGCTCCCCCTACGTCCTCTTAGCGTTTGGGCCCAACTATTATGTGAATTAAGTCATTCTTGTGTATTATTCTTTTATTTTTTTCAATAATCTTTCTTTTCAGGGAAGAATTCTTACGTATTTAGTTTGTTTTTAGATCTGTTAGATTTTCTTTCATCTTGAATTCAAGGAACTTTTTATTTAGATTTTCAGTTTAATTTCTCTCATCTGTGAGAGTTTGTTTGTTTCTCTCATTTATTGTGAGTGCTAGATCTGATTTAGTGATGAAGGTTTATATTGAGTTATTTATGGTCGATAGCTCAAACGCGTTGGGATTTTGATAAAACAGGTACATGTAAATATATTTTTTTCAACACATTGCTTGATGGTCTCTGCACGAATGACCCAAATAACACACTCCACAGCTAGACAGCTGATCAATCTCACATTGCTGCTTATTTGGAAAATTCTCCAACTTTATGTCTACAATCATAAAACTTAATTAGTACTGTATATTTTTCTATGTAATATCACGGTTTATTTTACGCTAATAATCATGGCCGAGTATAAAAATGGTATTTATTTTTTCATTAAGATTAGACTTGAGAATATAATATATTGTTTAGCAAATATGATATGAAAATGGTGACCTTAAAATATAAGAGCAACTTTAATAATTGATACTTTTAGTAAATTTTAATTTTGATATGTTACCGAATATATATTTTATCTCTACCATCTATTATGCTTGATATCTTAATTTGTAAAGTGCTAACTAAGATGTCTAACTACATGCTCGTTTTGTTTTTTTTATTTGTCATTTTGACTTTTGCACACATTTTAATATATTTTGACTCGCTAGTTAGAATTATCGTTTACAAAATTTTCTTTTTATAAATAAAAATAGACAACCTATATTTTAATTAAAAAATTAATAAATTTAAAATGATATTTCTAGGTAGCCAGTCAAATCACATTAAAATGTGTGCAAAAATTGCGGTAACAAATAAAAAAAAACAGAAAAAATATTTTTATTTGTGATTTGATTTATAAATTAAGTTAACAATCTACTTTATAATGTTAACTTCTAACATATCAAGTTAACATTTCATGACAACTCACTTGAAATTAACGTCCAATAACTCCAATTAAATGTTAACTAGAGTGTCATGACCTAACATGTTAGGGCGCTGCCACTTTCTTAAAAAGACAGTGGTGCTCTAATGTCAGAGTTGGAATAAAATGTCTATGGCTATGATTTAATCTTATGAAAACATATATATGATCCCAGAGTTTTTGGAAACGGAAATGGAAAAGGAAAAAAGAAGTGATAATGTGTTTGAGGCCAACCTTCGTTTTTGCTCAAAGCCACCCCAACAAGGCAACATTTATCACTTTATGAGTATAAGGTTTCCCATTCTGGCTTTTGCTATTTCAAGTATTTATGTCATTACTGCTTGAGGACCCATCATCAGTGGCTTGCTCAGCTCTATTTTTCCAACTCTTCAAGCCAATTTGACTTCTGTCTTGTTCTCATCCTGTAAATACTTAGAAACCAACTAGATTTGAACAACTTGGTTTTAGAAACCAAACTAGAGTCTCCAACACTTTGGTATTTGTACCAAGGCATGTTTAACACATGGCATTGAGGTCCAGCCGTCCAGACACAAATGGACGACTAGGGGCCTGTTCAAAGTAAAGCTTATTAGCTTATATTTTCACAAAAGTAAAATCTTGTTTGATCAAAATGAACCGCAGCCTTATTAGGCTCAAAACTATCCGAAGAGCCTAGTTGATATCCTCTTCTCTTGTAACCAACCCCCTAAAACACAAGGGTATGAGTATATTAGAAGCTGGAAACCAATTAAGCTGCACCGGAGGAGGACAAATTATATAAAGACATCTAATCCTTACTAAATTATGTAGTTTTTATATTACAGTGAATATGTTAACTGAATGTAACATGTTAGCAGCATTTAGAGTATAATAAGTACCAGGGCATTTACAGTACAGTTCAAGGAATAACAATTTCTACCTGAATTTTGGGAAGAGAATGCTTACAATCTCTGAAAATCTAGGAAAACAAATCATGCAGTCACCTAAACCAGTATACATTAGCCGGGGTTGGTGAATGTCAGGTATAAGCAGCTATAACTCAATTTATGTGCTGCAATTCTTATAATATTTAGTTCGGATCGGACTCACAAAGAAAGAAGAAATTATTGAGATTAAACCATTTTAAAGGCCCACCTGAGATGGACACTGCTGAGGGGCTCCAGTCCAGGCAAATGCACACGGATGATCTGAACAAGATTATCATGAATATTCAGAAAATTCCCCAGCGTTTAGCACATGATCTCGCGTTTCTACAATCATCATATGTCAACTTAAGACTACAGATGTATAATAAAGAAGCAAAAGAATTTTTTAAAAGGAAGGTCAAGACAACTTTAACTATTAAAACTATATAGCTTCAGTTTCGGAATTTTGTTTGGCTTTTGTTTACCCCCAATACAAGTAATAAACACTACCAACATCAATTGAAGCTGATAGTGGCTACAATCAAATTTGTAGAAACATGTAATTTACTTGTATGCTTTGTAGAAACTTGTGAGGAAAAAACTTGAGAATGCGTAGACAAGTGAAAAGTACATGTTAAACAAGAAAAATGAAACAAACCACTCAAATAATTATTTTCATATAAATTTGAATAATATCGACGATCTTGACTAGTTTATAGATCATAGGTTAACATCTTTCTCCCTTCCTTTACGATTTTGTACTTCTCGACCTGTTTCTCATAAAGTCATGAGGATATAACATGAAACTATATTAATTTATGTACTCCCTCTGTCCCTCCCATTTGTTTACACTTTCCTTTTTTGGATGTCCCATCCAATTGTTTACATTTCAAAACTTTCCAAAAATAGTAAGATTTTTATAATTTTTAAAATAACTACATCCACTACTTCTCTCCACTATACCCACTTTATACATATAATATTAATCGGTCCCACTATTTTACTCACTTTTTTAACTTTCCTTCACTATTTTATCATTTTTCTTAAACTCCGCGCCCCACCCAAATGTAAACATTTGGGAGGGAAGGAGGGAGTACCTTTCTTTCCTTACTGGCATATTGACTACCTGATAAAGCCAACAGGAAACAGCAAGGACTTGTAAATGTCATTTCTTACATGTACTTCTAAAATATATGTTACCAGTAAGTAGAACGAATGTAAATGTCATTTCTTTAGCTCACAAGTCTTTTCAAAAGATTTTCCATAAGAAAAGTTGATTGAGCTAACATTTTAACGTGCGAAACTCATGTAGGAGGATGTTAAAATGAGCACTACTTTCTCCGTTCTTAGATAGTCATTGAGTATATATAACTTGTTCCAAATCGAGTAGAACTGAGTGCTTTAGTGTCTTCGAGCAATTAATCATCCAGGTTAAAAACAGGCAATCAGTGAAATCTCAACCGCGTTGCTAGAAGAGACAAATATATTTCTATAGACCTGAACTTACTCAAAATAGACTAGTGTATGCATGATGTCTAAACAGAGTTGATACATCATTCTTATATAACATGCAGCACATGCACGAGTCATCACTTCATTGTTGTGGATTAACATTGGAGCATAACAAGTTAAAATTTCAAAATCATATACCTAAAATTAACATAGTTGGCAAGAGAAGTGTCAATTTAGAATTACCTTGAACTTCTGATAATTTCCAGGAACCAGGAGTATTGAAACATGATTAAGCATCCAGCAAGATCAGCTTGCGGGGGAAAGGGACTCATCATCCTCAATTGGACCCTATTTATAACAAAGGCCCCTGCAGTTTTAAGTTCAGACGACGCATCAGTATCGGCATTAATTACATGCTTGTTGTGGTCGGACCGAGGGGAAGAGATCACCTTACGGAGGTGATGACCTAGGCAGATTACATAAAATGAAACGACTCAAGAGGATAGAACTCAACCACCCACGTCCATTGCCAGACCTGCGGACAACAAGTTTAAATGATTAATCAGATTTCATGACTGAACAAAGTAAATTCATTAAATGGCAGTATCAACAAAATATACAATTATTACCAACCATTGTTAAGTAACCAACTCCCTAAATCACCCTCACTCCGCTCGAGGGCCATTTTTGCCGACCAGAACTTTAATGTCATGTTAACTAACCAACTCATCAAATCTTAAGGTGTCAGAGGAAGACCTTATCATGATCCATATATCATATTCTAACAACCATTAACCACATTCATTTAATGCATTTTTTTAGCTATAATACAATAATCATCAACTAGGACCACTAAACTCAATGGAGTTGCATTACAATTATATGTATTCACATAATAAGACAGATTAGACCTTTCATACCTTTGGCCTCAAGCTTGATCATCAGACTAATATATCATTAGCCACCACAAACCCCTGTTTTCGTAATTGGTCGGGAAAATTAATGAACAAGTCAAGAATAACATGTATCCCAAAATTGACAAAAAAAATTATCACTGGGAAATCAAGACAAATTGGACAAAAACAAAAGAGATTTATGTATTGAGGCATAATCACCTTACTATAATGCTTCATTAACTCAGAAGGAAAGAAAGTCGTTGGGAATGAAATGAAATTTGTGCTGTTTTCTAAGTAAGTATCCATAATTTTCATTATTTACTAGTACATTCCAATAACTCGAAGATAAACTAGAATCAATTCATTTCATTCTCGTTCCATTCATTCCAACCAAACATAACACATTTTCCTAGAATAATTCAAATAGCTAAACAGACAGACGAAAAAAGTTCATGGGAGCCAGACTTGAACACGTCGATTTGATCAGCGTTCTATAAAAACACCATGCAACAAGTTGACAGTTGCATATAATCAGAATCTCATAATGAAAACAACGTAAAACATGGAGTATTAATTGTGGAGGACAACTAAACTTGAGTGAAGAGAATTACAAATGCCTAATGCATGACAAACAACAATCCACGTCGCCATCTGTACTCAAATCTTAAGAAACTAAATTGTACCTAAACATTGACACAATATTTATCACAATTAATTTCGGGATCAGTGAGCCAAATCGTCAAACAGTTGATATACGAACCTGTACTGAAAATCATTAGATGCTGGCCTGCTGAGATCAATTAATTGGCTTAAATTCTAGTTAGACCGTGTACCTCGGGTTATATAAAAATTTGTGTTGCTGAATTATCACTAGATTTTTAAATGCGACCGTGCTCGCCTAAATGATACCTCCTAGGGGAAAATGGACCAAAATAACATATCGGAAAATTATGACTTAAAATATTACTTTCATTTAAGACGTTACTTCTCTTTGGGGCTTCGCTTTATGTTTAACTCGTTTTTTGTATATTTAAATTTTTAATAAGCAAATCGCTAGACGACTAGTGACATTTTATTGCCATCAACAAATGTCTAAACAAACTTTGGATTAGAGACTAAAACCAGCAGAAGGATATAAAATCTGCAAATTAAACATCTAAAAATCTTCATTACAAAATTAACAATTAACAATATATCACTATCAATACACATCTAAAGAGCAACAAAGTCTTAACCAAGTCTTAACCGGAAGGCAACATAAAATTTTAAAACTCATCAAAGCTCTGAGGCGAGTTCCATTTTAAACGTCTAGACATTCGTTTACAATTAGCTAATAAACATTTTTAGAATCCTGCCGCAGTTGGACTTCTTTTCCATTGGTTGCCCCTTGATCTAAAAACTACTCTAGATATTTTTTTTGTGTGGCCCTAAATGTCATTTTGAAGTGAAAAAATGGTACAAAATATCAATGGGTTAAATATCAATTTGGTCACTGAAGTGAGAGCCTAGTATCAAAATCTTCATTATTTTTATCGGGGTCTCTAATGTACCACTCTAATAGCGGATAATGACAATGCCGTTAAATTATTTACTTGACCTAACGGAAGAATCTACGTGGCAGTGCTTTGTTGGACACAGTGTAAACAACTTGTTATGTGTATTGTAACGTGTATTGTAACGGCTATAAATAAACATGGTTATAAATAAACAGATAGAAACCACAGTCCCCTCTCTACACCATTATTAGGGTTCTTACACCAAAAATCCAATAGTGGGAGTGAAAGGATAAATTAATGTAATTCATTGAAGATTAAGCAGCTGTCGTTGATGAGGAGTGGAAGCCCTAACACAAAAACGTGCGGTAGCACCTCAATTGAATCAGTGAAAAAGTCCGGTTATCAACAATGTTTTTGTGGGAGATTAGCAAGGGTTAGTACTTCTTGAAGCTTCTATACATGTCAAAAACCTAAGGTATATATTATCGTTTATGTAAGGTTTTATAAAATAAATTTTGATAATATGCAATGTGTTTGATTTTTTTGCTATGAAATTAGGAGGTTCAAGGCTGCCACTTCTTTGAGTGGATTGATGAAGGATTTAATGGGAGGGCTTATGATGTAGTCACTCATTTGAATCACAAAAGGGTGTATTTAGAGGAAAAACTGAAACTTGTTGAAGAAAATCTGGCAAAAGCTGTTGAAAAAAGAAGAATGGTGAAGGGTGAGAAGATGCAAGTAGAGGAGGCAAACAAGGACCTGGAAGCTGAAATAGAAAGGCTTAGAAGTAATTTGAAACTGTGTGTGTTTGTTGCTGTTGCAGCAGCCCTAATAATGTTGTTTGTTAGGTAGATGTAATACTGATGCAATTGGTTGTATGTACAAGATGTAGTTGGTTCTTTTTAATGAAATTGTAGTTGGTTGATATGGTTTCTTTAATTAAAATTGCCATTGTGTATTATAAGTTTCTGTGTGTGAGTGTGCTTATAGTTGTCATTGTCCGCAAACAAGGTAAAATATGTGCAAAGTAATGAATATTTACAGAAAAGATGACACTAGAATAAAATAAAACCACAAGATTCCATTCCACTAGGATAAGGCCAGGTCCAAATATTATAGTAGCCATACAAAAAGCAAGCAGAATAGTCTTAAAACGAAAGCATACTCCTGGTCCAAAGCATAACAAAAGCACTACAAATCCCATCTCAAAAGTTTGGCCATAGTCTTAAATCTACTTAATGAAGCAAAGCAAAAGTAGGCATAACAAAGGTCTAATCATCCAGCTTAACTGGATCATCTGGTGTGTTAGTCCACTTGAATGCTCTCTTCTCAAGAAGTCTTACTGACCTCCTGCTTGGTTGAAGTGGATCTTTTGCCTCCATGTCTGCAAGTTCATCTTCTTCTGCGGCCTCCATGTCTGCAAGTTCATCTTCTTCTTCTGCCTCCATGGTTGCAAGTCCAGCTTCTTCTTCAGCCCCTATGTCAGCTGGATCGGAGATTTGAGCTAGATTGGATGGATTTACTCTAGTAGTAGAACTGTGTTGACTACATAAGTGAAGTGCTGGAGGTGTAGAAGCTTCTGGTGTGCTTCTTGGGGGCAAGAATGGGACGAAGCCTGATGCAGGAATGAACACTGCTTTATACCCAACTGGACCTAGTAGGTTCTCTTGGAAATGAGTTGGATCTTTGCCTTTATTCACCACATCATCATCTGCCTCATTAAGAAAAAGCAATTTCTTTTTAGGCACCTTCAATGACTTCTGACCATCCCATATGTTCTGTTGTCCTTCATTGTCAATAGCTTTTCCCTTGTCTTGCCTTCTTATCTGAAGCTTCTGTCTCTTCATCTCCTTTGGGGCTTTTTTCTTACTAGCAGAAGTTGTGTTGTGGTCAGGCCTTGTTGCATCTCCTTGCTCAAATGTCCTCATATCAGCTTCTTCATCAAGTGGTGCACCATTTTTTTTGGTTGGACAATTAGTTTTCCTGTGAGATGAGCCCCCACACAAGGAGCAATGCATAACCCTTTTGTTGCTATACCTCTGCATAACTGGACCACTTACAGTTTGAGATCCTTGCACTCTATTCCCACCTTCCCAGTCCTCCTTCCTTCTCATTTTTTTGGGCCTTCCCCTTAGTTTTTTTGGAAGATCTGGAGGTAGAAGCTCATCAATAGAATGGACCTCCCAGAATTCTTCTCCCTTTAGTGCTTCTAGAGGGAAGTTATATGATGCCAAAAACTTCTGTTTCTTGTAAAAATCAGAGACATAATCCACAGGGTGATGCCTCCTATCATGTATTGCAGCAATGACATGTTCACAAGGTATGCCAGTAAGGTCATACTTCCTACAATCACATAATTTTGCATCTAAGTCAACTGTAACAACTTTTGTACCATGTTTGACACTATACCTGGTTGCACCATTCCAGCTAGCTCTCCAGTTTTTGGATTCAGTAACAAGTATGTCCAGCTTCCTTTTTATTCTTGGGCAAAGTTGTGCATCACTTCTGATCATAGCATCCATATTCAATCTGATTCTTGTCAATAGCTTGAAATGAATTTCTTGCATCATTGTCAGCAGAGGCATGTACTTAGTAACATGTAAAACAGTAATCATTATATTTTATCCAAAATATTTTGTAAACATTAAAAGTTCCAAATAGTTGAAGTTATTTGTACCTCTCATGTAGAATCCATGCATTAAATGACTCACTCATGTTGTTTTCTACATTATCAGCCTTGCAGAATGTGCTGAAATGTGCCTTAGTCCAAACCTTTGGGTCCAGCTTGTGAAGATGTTCATGTGCTGGCTTTGATAACTTTTACAGCTCTTTCATTGCCCTTGCATGTGCTGCAGGATAGGGTGATATACAAGCATTCCAGAATGCCCACTTCAAGGCCAGAGATGAAAACCTAGCAAATAAAAAAACTCAGGATACAAACAGAAGATTCATATGTAAGTAAGAGATAAGATGCAAAATATGTAAATATCTAACCCTTTCTTGTAGTTATTATATAAATGTCTTACACAGTATCTATGTTCCACTCTAGGGAGGAGCTCTTTCAGTGCATTATCCAAGCCTTTCTGCTGATATGAGATTATGGTGTAACCAAAACCATCACCAAGACTGAGATCTTCACTTAGCAACTCAGTAAACCATTTCCAACTTTCTGTATTCTCACTTTCCACAACACCATAAGCTATAGGGTACATTTGATTATTACCATCCCTCCCCACAGCTGATAGCAACTGACCACCATAAATTGTCTTCAAAAAACATCCATCAAAACCAATAACAGGCCTGCATCCAGCCTTCCAGCCTTCCTTTAAAGCATGATAACGAAGGTAGATTCTTTTAAACTTATTGGAATCACCCTCATTCAGCCTTGTGGTCCTAATCTGCACTATATTTTTAGGGTTGCTGGTAAGAATCTCATGTGCAAAGTCCCTTAGTCTTGAGTAATGGTCTTTCAATGCCTCATGTACACCCTCTAGTGAAGCCTTTCTCACCCTTAAAATCTTAATCCTAGGAACCTCTATCTCCAACTCCTGCTTGATAGCCTCTGCCATTTCCTTCACTTTCCATTATGGATTTTTTCTTATCCTGTCCCCATATAACTCTGTCAGATATTTCACACTAGCAAGCTTATTTGAGTATGGCTTACTGCAGTTATGCTCATCAAATAAGGTCTTGATAGTGCAGTTGTCTGAATCTTTGTCTTTACTGCACCAAATGTAGAACTTGCATTCAGCTTCACAACTAACTTGACATCTCTGTGCATCATTTGTTATAAACTGGACTCCTCTTCTCTTCATAACTCCATATTGCCTAACAGAATCTCTAAACTCTACCATGCTTGCAAATTTCATTCCAACCTCCCATTTTATTGTGTCACTCTTTTGCCCATATTTCACACTATTTCTTTTTATTTTCTTGATCTTGGGGTTGGGAGGGCCAATATAGCCAAATTTGTGATTTTCATCTTCACTGGAAGATGAATCTGACCTTAGCTCATCAGAAGCATACTTAGAATCATCACTTAAACTCATCACTTTCTCTCTAACTTCAAGAAGATTACCATGATTCTGCTTCAAGGAATCCTTATATTTTATCTTTTTCTCTCTAAACTCTCTCAACTCTTCATCACTATCACAGAAAGAATCATAGCCTTTCTCATCTTCAGATTCATCACTCTCAGTCTCTACATCATTTCCCTCATAACCATATTCTGGATCATCAGGATCACTATCATCCCCACTTCCCTCATTACCATCTTCCCCTCCCCGGTTACCATTTTCCCCTCTTTGATTTTCATTTTGCCCTCCTTGATTACCATATTCCCCTCCCTCATTATCATTTTCATCTCCCTGATTATCAATTACCTCATCCACATCATAGTGATCAATATACAAATTAATTTTACCAATTGGTTTATGAATGTCTACCATAGCTCTCACAGTACTATCATCATACAAAAGTCTCATACCACTTTCAAAAGTCAGACCATCATTTTTAAAATACACTAAGTAAGATTTTGCATAACCACATTTAACAGCAAAATCATCCAAGTCTCTAAACGAAAACAAGTCAGAGTCAAAGCCAGGTATAACTTCTACAGCACCACCTACATACTTTGGTTTAGGTTTATGTTCAAAATCCCCATGGTGATGTATGTAAATAGTAACCGACGAATCCATACTGTCAATTAAACACAAGAACAAAAATAAAAAAGATACGATTTCAATAATAAACATATATAAATCACAAAAACAACAACTATTATTTATCAACACATATCACACAAATATACAAGGACATGCATCATACATATACAGGCTCGCAAAGTTTGTTCAAGATCGATTAAACGTACCTCTCTCACTGAAGAAGATTTGCGAGCAAGATCGAAGCAGATTTGCAGTTGAATCGATGGCCAATTGAGTTTTCTTCAAGAGCAATTGAGCAATTAGGGTTTTTAATCCCCAATTTTTTTATCTCTATTATGTTAAATTGTGAGGATATATTATACATATAACTATGATTTAATTTTCTTAATATATATTTAGAACATGTCAGACGCCAAGTATCTGCCACGATGTTGCCACATAATCTCCACTTTGACGTCGTTAATTTTTCTGTTAGGTCAACTGGTCAATGTAACGGCGTTGTCATTATCTGCTACTAGAGTGGTACATTAGAGACCCCGATAAAAATAATGAAGATTTTGATACTAGGCTCTCACTTCAGTGAACAAAGTGATATTTAACCCAAATATCAATTCTGAAAATTATGGTCCTAAATATCACCTCAAAACACTACATTGTGCAGCGTTTAGGCAAGAAGTCCAAAACACTACATCGTGTAGTGTTTTGTTTATTATTATTTTTTGAATTTAGTAAACGTGACTTTAAGCAGTGTCTTGGTTCCGAACATTGCGTTTTTTGCCCCAACCGAATGTTGCGTTTTTGACCCAAAACATTATTTCATCTAGCGTTTTACACATATATTTTTTATAAAAATAATAATAATTTTAACCTCAAATAAAAAAAATTTAATTCCCAAAATACTAAAGAATTATTTAAATTATTTCTAAAATCCAAAAGGGGATTGTTGAACCCTAAAATGTTAAAAGTTATTAAATTAAGTTACAGTTTTAAATTTAAAATTGTTTATTTAAAATTTACATTTTTGGTTCCTAGGGTTTAGGGCTAGCTTAAATTAGGGTATAGACTCTAGGGTTTAGGGCCTTTACTAAACCCTAAATCATTGTAACATTTATTAATTTCATTTTTATTATTTCTAAAATCCAAAAGGGGATTGGTGAACCCTAAATGTTAAAAATTGTTAAATTATGGTATAATGTATAAATTTTAAAAATATTAAATAAAAAGAAATATCGAAAATGTAGAATTAAGTAATGTTTCCGGACCCCTAAATAATACACAAAAAAGCTAAAAATAAGAAAAAACAAAAAAAATACAAAACGTGATATGAAGTCACGTTGCCACTGAAATGTAAAAAAAACAAAATGCTATATCGTGTAGCTTTTTGTGTGGTTTTCCAAACGTTACACGATGTAACGTGGTGAATTGATAATTTGAGCATTAATTTCCAGAAGTGATATTTTCGACCATTTTACACCCCAAAATGACATTTTGGTCCATATCTCGATTTTTTGCTAGCAGCTAGTTGATTAGCAATTTTGCATATAAAGTGAGAAAATCCATTACACAAGTGTTAGGAGTTGTCCACATCGTTTGTTGGAGGGGTAGTTTTCTAGTATATAAGCAGGCAGATAACTATGAGGCTTTTAGGAGTGATCCCAAAACAGATCTGTGACTCTCGGCTCAAAGTGGACAATATCATACTAATGTGGATTTAGGACAAGTGGTATCAGATGCAGGTTATAACGGTCGATAACAATCTCACGAGGGATCCAGAAGGGACCTAGGAAGCGGCATATGGGCTACCCCATGATGGGCTTAAGGGGGTGATAGACGGGCCTTTCAGTATGGGCCTAGGGGGAGTAGATAGCCACATGGACTTCTAGTATGGCTCCACCAGATCACACAATCAGGTGGCAGATTCGACAGGTGTTAAGCCCAATGTGTGAAGAGGAAGATTGTTAGGAGTTGTCCCACATCATTTGTGGAAGGGAGGTTTGCTTGTATATAGCAGGCAGATAACTCCATTAGTGTGAGGTCTTTTGGGACTGCTTAGTAAGCCCAACAAGTGGTATCAGAGCTTCAGGTTATAACAGCCCATAACAATCTCAGTTGGGCTTCCAGATGGATCAAGGAAGCGGCAGATGGACTAACCCGGTATGAGCTCAAGGGAAAGGCACGTGGACCTTCCAGTATGGGTCTAGGGGGAGCAGATAGCCAGATGAACTTTCAGTAAGGGTCAAGGGGGGTCTGATCACACAATCAGGAGGAATAATCGAAAGGTGTCGTGCCCAATGTGTGAAGAGGGAGATTGTTAGGAGTTGTCCCACATCGTTTGTGGGAGGGGCATTTTGCTAGAATATATGCATCCAGATAACTCCATTAATATGAGGTCTTTTGGGATGTGCCCAAAACAAAACCGTGCAAGCTCGGCCCAGAGCGGACAATATTATATTAATGTGGAGTTAAGGCCTGCTTAGCAAGCCCAACAACTGGTATCAGAGCTTCAGGTTATAACGGTCCGGAATAATCTTAGTTGGGCTTCCCGAATGGACCAAGGAAGCGGCAGACGAGCTACCCCAGTATGAGCTTAAGGGGGAGGCAGGTGGACCTTCCAGTATGGGCCTAGGAGGAGTAGATAGTCGGATGGACTTTCAGTAAGGGTCAAGGGGGAGCCTGATCACACAATCAGGAGGCGGAATCGACAGGTGTCGGGCCCGATGTGTGAAGGGGGAGATTGTTAGGGGTTGTCCCACATCATTTGTGGGAGGGGCAGATTGCTAGAATATAAGCAGCCAGATAACTCCAATAGTATGAGGCTTTTTGGGATGTGCCCAAAAATAAATTTGTACGGGCTCGGGTCCAATGGACAATATCATACTAATGTGGAGTTAGGCCTGCTTATCAAGCCCAACAACAAGGACATAAAATAATTCATAAAATAGATGTCATAATAGGCAAATATGGGGCATAAACAACCTCTAGTACATTCAAGAACACAGAGGAATTCACAGAATGTGACAACGTTGTCACAAGAAAATCAGAGGAAATCAGGAGTTGAATGAGAAAAGGCTCAATATGTCACCATTTGATTGCATAAATCCAAAATGGCACTATTTAAAAATAAGGCCCAAAATATCACTACAAGACTGGAGTATCATGTGTACGCTCAAATATATTCCTAAACATATGTACCTGAAAATTAACAAAAGAAGGGACACACGTGTTACAAGCTGCATATATGAAATAAAGCTACTAATAAAATATTTATAATAAAATTACCCAAACATGACAACCTATACACTGTACAGACTGAATTAAGAACAAGAAAACTTATAATGCGATGATTAAATGCGTCGTACGAGATATGAATCAAACATTCCTCACAAGATACCAAGAATAGTACTTGGGGCACTGCACTCTCACCAATAATCAGGTCCCCCGCAAAGATATGATCCAACCAACTCGCCACATAGCTCTACTCGCTTCATATTTCCTAACTAACATTGCCCTTCAAATCCATCTTATGTTCTACATCCGGTACACAAGATCACCAGGAATAGTCTGCACCATCCCAAACTGATAATCAAATCTACGAGGGCAATGAGACTCCACAACAAAAACATATATCAGAGGCTCGCAATATCATCAAACATGCTGGCCAGACAAGCAGTAAACAGGAACATCCGTAATGACATCGGCAGAGTAAGGCTCCTATTATCCCATATGAAATAAGATGGTCCAAGCCCATCCAGGAGCGTCTAAGTAATAGAGAGTGTACGACCACCCTTATCAGAGTAGAAATGGCCAAAAAGCCACCTAGAATTAAATTACAACAAACAATAAGTTCAAGATTTACATTAAAGTCCGGTTCTTAAGCCTTTAGGCCTCAAGTCCTAGATCAAATTAGAGTTAAGGCTCAAGGAAAATGCCCTAAACTCCAAACCCTAAACCCTAACCCGTTATGTATTACATTATAGTGATAAAAGTTTCAAAAACCCAATTAGGGAATTAATGAACCCCAAACTATTAAACAATGTTGAATTAAGTACATATATGAAATTAAAGTCCGGTTCCCAGGGTTTATGACTTAAAGGCCCTAAACGTCATATTAAATTAGGGTTTAGGGCCTAAGAGCAAGTCCCACCTTAAACAAGCTCTTGCATCTAAATATAAGGATTTTGATAGAAAATGATAATTCAAAACTGTCTTAGTGGTTCGTTAAGTCACTAAGACACCATCATCATACCTTATTTTTTAAGTTACCACAAGTCATACCTTATATCATCTTTATCAATAAAAACTTAATTTCTCTATCTTGTTTTTAATTCTTTTCTCTCTCTTCTTTTTATTTATTGTTTATATCCTTTTAAATATATTATTATAATATTAATATGGAAGGAGAATAAGGAACATTGTTGAATTTGAAATACCATACCATATCCTAAATCACTGAGAATTAATATTTTATAATATTTATAAGGAACTCATTAGCATACTATTGGATTCCTTTAAAGGTCATAAACCCTCAAACTTAAATACTAACCGTTGGTACATTACATTAAAGTCGTATAAAAGTTTCTAAAATCCAATGATGGAAATGAACCATAAATTATTAAAAGTTGTTATATTAGGTTTACGTTAAAAATATATATTATCTGAGTCCAAGTGGACCTGCAGGCTACCCCTCCTACATACGAGTATCAATTAAAGGATAGTGGTGTGAATGAGAGTAAGAGTGGGTAATCTCTCCCATGCTCATAACTGCAACAAGATAAGACATCCAGCTACCTCCTCGATGCCCTTCTTGCTTTCTTTGCATAGCTTTCTATACGGATATGTAAGAACCGCAGCACCAAAAGCATAATTATCACATCTTTCAGGGTCACGAAGAAAATGCAGAAACATGGGAAGAAAAAGACCTCTAGAATGATCAGTTAATTAAATGCCACCAATCACATGAACTAAATAACACAAGACCTGAAACCGAATATTGATACGTCATGTAGTAAACTATGTTGGAGCACATACAATAATATAGTTCAAACACATTCTAGCTCTATTCATGTTATTTTTTACATGCATTTTTCCAAATATGTCCCCAACATAACTCTTCCAAGTCATACCAAGGTCGTGGGTGACATTATAGATAACAACATCACCATCAACATGAAGACCTAAAAGATTTGCAATATCCTGAAAAGTGATGTTGACCTCTCCCATAAGCAAGTGGAATGTATGTGTCTCAGGACTCCACCTCTCAACGATTGCTGATACAAGACTCCAATCCAACTATAAAGATGACACTTGGGCTGCACCATCATAACCAGTAGACTAAAGCAAAGGAATCATACGAACATTCATTGCGAAAAGATTAATCTGATCTGAATTTTACGCCTACACCTCAACATATCACCACCTCTAACCTCCAAATCTCAACAACACTCAGATGCATCCGCAAATATTAACAAAATTAGTAAATCATTAAAAGTCAGTAATATATTTATATAAATAAACAAATTTAAGTTGCATAATTATTGAATAAAATTAGTTCAAATCATTAACATTCAGTTTTGTAGGTACTAGCACTATATATAATCACATTAACGTCTCTTTCGTCTTTAAACAAAATATTTCTTAATCTTATTATCATTTTTAAATATCGAAGATTCATTTTCAATCGAGGATACATTTAATATAACAATAGATGGATAATTTAGAAGGTGAAGCCCTTATTTTCTGTTTAATCTAGGTATATTCAGCATCGGCAATTAAGATGCAGTCTCAGGATGCTACATCGTCACCATTTCTTAAACATTTATTAAAACATTAGAAGTAATGACTTAAGGCCTGCATTTTGGCTCATTAATTTAAAATATTCATTAAAATATTCTGTAGTTATAGCTAAATAACTTCTAAAGGATCCATGATAATGCCAGTCATTGCAGCAGGAATTACTCACTTAAGGCCTGCATTTTGGTATTATTCAGGACTGGCGAGGGCTTTATAATATGATAACATTAGAAGCGGCTTAGCTAATCTTTTTCCTTATTTTCTAGATAGGTTCTCATACATGCTAATCTTCCTTTTTCATAAATTTGTTCCAAGTCGCGAAAGGAACAATGTATTTTTCCCTTCTGCAGCTTGACATAACACATTCAAATCATAGACACCTCAAGATTTCATCTACGTAAGGCTCACATAATCATATTGTATATCATCAAGTTCACAGGCTCACAATTTTTCAACAGATCTATAGTCTATCTACCATCAACACTTATTTTATAAAACACCAAAAATCACAAGTTTATTCGAAACATTCAATTAATAACAAAGATCTCATCAGTTTTTTTACTAATATTATTAATATTTTAGTTTCTGTTACTCTCAACATTTTCATCAGCAACTATTAATCCCTTTAATTCTGTTCAAGATTTTGTTAAATATCTTATCCTTTCGAGTTCAACTTCCATATCACAAGTCACTTACACCTCACAAAACTCTACTTATAACTTTGTGTTAAAGTTTTTCATTAAAAAATTCTCAAAATGGAAGACAATCGTTTCAGCTTTATATCACCTATTTCAAAGCTTATATAATTGAAGTTCAAACAAGATCGAAGATGGAAGAGGGATATGAATTTATTTTAAATGAGCGTTTTATTCTGCGAGCATATATATATATATGTATGTATTTATGTATGTATGTATGTATGTAGGTAGGTATGAAAAAAATTGTATGGAGACCTTGGAGACCATGTATGTTCTGCAATCAAAATATTATAAAATATATTATTTTATGAAGTATATTCTATAAATATCACTAATTTATTAAAATTTACGAAGATCGTTTAAGTTTAATGAATTGAATGTGTATATTCTGCAAACTGAACAAATATTTTACAAACTAAACATGTTTCTTAGAATAATACAGTTTGTAATGTTCTAAATGTCGTACATATATAATATTCAAGATTTTGAATAAAATAATGATCTTTACAGATCATGATTCACAAAATGGTACGTTTTGTAATATTTTTAGGCAATATTTGTACTTGCAGAACAGAATTGGTCTCCAAGTTCTCCAAAAAAAGTTGTCTACATACAAACTCAGGTCCCCCCCTCTCTATATATATATAATAGAAAACATGTAAACGTATAATTTTTCTATTTTATAAAAAAGGCTAAACGATAATCCATCTTGGAGTGACATTTTGAACCTTATTTTCGAACAGTGTCATTTTGGACATTATGCAGTGAAATTGTGATATATTGGGCCCTTTATCCATTATCCATATGAGAAAACCCAAAAAGTTATCGACCAAATTACCCGCCGAATAATATGTAAAATGAACACACATTACAGATATACGTGTTGAGTATTTTTTTTAAGTATACGCATGTTCACGTGTTCAATAACCCCAAATTTTTCTGTAGAAAGAAATCCCAAAATTTAATTACACTAAATATGCATAAGTAACACGGGTACAGTTAAAAAAATGAAGACAAATAAGTTACATGCGTATTTGACGAGTATTTTATGCACTATTTCACGATAATATGTATTTTATGGATCCAGTTTTGAAAATTGAGGTAATCCGGGTATTTGTTTTTTCTTTTTTACACTACCTTATATCTCGTGCAATGCACATTTTTTAAAATATTAATATTTTTATGTATTTTTGATATTTTAAATTCAATAATATGTATAATCATTATTATGTTATATAATTTGAATAATATAGTATAGTAGTATAAGAATATGTATAATTTTAATATATCTGATTAGTATCAAACTTTATTTTTAAGGTAAAATTTTAGATGTATACATTTTACTTCTATTAAAAATAGAATTTTTTTTAATATGAACTCTAAATTTATCCATACTTCTATTATAGATTAAAAAATATATAATATGGTATAATTCGTAAATTTATTATTTAATTAAATTGGTTTCCTTATTAAAGTAGTACTATTGGTCTCATTCTTCTAATTGATTTTATGTAATAAGTATTTATTCTAATAAGATATAATTTTAATCATCTATTTCTAAAAATATCATATTAGCGGTAGATTGTTTTGGCGTTATATAAACAAAATTTTGGATAAAAGGTCTATCACACTTATTATATTTAAGGATACGATGATACAGTTTATTTTATCTTATATTTAGAAATATTCTAAATTTATATCTTGCGTTTGACTTTTTAGAACCACAGGTTATAATATATAAATTCTCATGACTTTTTACTGTCTACTTTTGTAGATTGATTGAAAGAATGTATGACTCCAGCCGAGTATCTGATTATTTTTAGTACATATTTATAATCCCCTTTATTACCTGCGGGTGCCATTGTTCTTTATGCATGTTTCTCTCGCATGAACGTATCTGAAAAATATGTTGTTTATGTAAAAAATAACTAGATTTTAAGCATCGTTGTTACATGATCAAAGATGTGTTGTATGATATTCTTTAAAAAACAGAAATTTCAACTAAAAAAAGGAACTAGTGAGCTTTCTTACCTTTCGGGGGGAAGTTAGATCGACACATATTAGATCGACTGATTTTTGGTATACAGTTGGATTACATAAAAACATACTTGTATTGATCTTATAAAAACAATTTGCTCAACGATTTTGGTAATGAGATGTTTATAGTTGGTCATGTTAGGAGGAAACACACACGCATATTCAATTTTTAATTATATCAAATTGGAGTTACACACAAAATATATCATACGGGAAATTCACGTCCCAACTTGTATTATTAATCAAAATAATTATTAATAATACATCAATATATAACATCTCAACAGTGTCCCAAATTAATACTTGAGCTAACCGATTCTCAAGCATATCCCGCACGATACCTAAGATGACTACATCTCTTAAGCATACCTATCAAACATAATATGACTATTTATATATAACTATTCAAAACATAGCTAACAAGACATACCTAATACGATTATAATAATAATTGTCTACACATACAATTCTTATCCAATCCAATTATTATAATAATTGTCTACCCATACAACTATTATTTATTCTCATTATGATAATAATTATCTATCACCAAGCCCATATTACCCATTGGGTTTAAGCTCATCAATCCTCTCCTTCAAACCAATACATTAATTTCACAACCGAATTAACGGTAAACTTCAAGCCATCGATGTTCGTTCGCCAATGCTTCCCCTCGAACAAGAATCCATTAATCTCGTTCTTGAGTGCCTCCTTTTCATATGAGTCACCCGATCCCTACTTTCACAATTCTTCGGCCTCTTGAAAAAGAACAACAACATCATCCAAAAATATTCACCTGGTGGATCAACTATCAAACTATTGAAACTATTGCAATGATCCCTTTCATCTTCCATATCGAGTCTTAAGGAATAGATCCACGGTGCAAGCCAACTATCATACCGCATGTAACTTTGCCTCTTCCCACGTTAGCAGACTTCTTATCATCAAACCATCATTGCGCTCTACCATACCAATTGAATCTCGAACGTTCCTCCAACCCATTTCATCACGAACCCAAACCTTGGCTCTTGATACCACTTGTTAGGAGGAAACACACAAACATATTTGAGATTCAATTATACCAATACCTGTTAATCCCAAACAATCTAATAAGAATTACAGAAGGGGGTTGAATGTAATTCTGGTTACTTTTTGAATTTTAAGAACAGTTCTACTATGACTATATAACTGTGTTTGATTTGGCTATGAAGCGAAATGAAAGTATTAAAGAAATAAAAACACAAAGTAATCAAATACAAGTATTTAAAAACTTTCTGGTGGATTGAACTTTTCCACCAGAGATATATATTAGGTAGAGAACTCTGTGTTATAATGTTGTACATAGCTGCTTACAAGTTGAACTACAAGAACAGATAAATTCTTTACAGATTTTGCCTTATCTATTTCTCTGGTAATTGCTTACTAACTTAGATAGATTTCTTAAAATTATACTTGTTACTCTTGGTTTATATATCACCAAGTTACATGATAAAGAGACAAACAAATAAGACAAAATATTTCTAGTCTAATTTCATGCTCCTTCATTTCTCTATCCAATATCTTTGAATATCTTCAGTTTAGCATGGAAATGGAAATGCTTCTTTGTTCTCTAAATCCTGTAAATAGGCTGTCACATTCCATTTGCATACAATCAACGCATGTGACTGTCAAGTCACTATCAACTGCTCTTTTAAATTTGAACATTTGTTGAAGCTTCATTGAATCATCCGTTGAAACTGTGGCTGGTCATCCGTTGAAACTTTGGCTGATCATCCGTTGAGTCTATGTGAATCATCCGTTGAAGCTTTAGTTGAGAATCCGTTTAAGCTTTGTGAATCATCCACTGAGACTGTTTTCTTGGCAGTTAATTCCATTTCATTTATACAAGATTACAAGGCATCTAATATTTACAATTAACCAACCTATCTTGCATATCAAGCTAGTAGTCAGTATGACTTAAACATTTTGCAACATCTAATTCACTAAGGCATTATAAAATGCAGGAATGTGCTACTAAACTTATTATTACATAAGCTACTCTTTCAATGGATGTTGAATTGATCATCCGTTGAAAGCTACAAAATCACTTAAATAAAATCTACTAAGTATTTTGTTCAAGTTATCATCAAGTACATAACATATTCCTAACAATCTCCCCCAATTTATGTCTACTAGAATTGTAGCAATAAATTAAGAGAAACTTGATGATAAAAAACACTCTATAAATACATATTAAAATAAAGTAGATAAATTTTACAAGTGTTGCAATTTATTGAAAATTCTTACAGAGGAAGATTTGTAGAGTATCTCACAGATCATTTTCAAGGTGCTCCTCTAGGCTGAGCAAATTTAGATTACTTCCTTGATTGTCTTGACTTCTTTCCCAGCTTCACATTATTTTCCACAATTTGATATTGGAGTTTCTTGTAGAACTCAAATTCATCTCCAATTGTCCGATCCAGCTTCTTTTGCATCTCCATGAGAGTTTCATTGCTTGAAATCTTTAGTTGATCTTCCAATTTGAAGAATCTTCTGATGCATTTTTCATCTTTGAACTCCATTATCCAGTAAGGCCTCAAATGCACCCTATCTCCAGCAAAGGAATTGTAAATACTCTTGGGAGTGCATTTGGTCCTCTCCAGCTATTTCTAATCTCCTCAATCTTGTTTAGTACCATTTTCTTTGCAACTATGTTGAATCCAAAGTTTTTCTTGATTGAAGAGAAGATAGTCACCAAAGTAGAATAACCTTCATTGAGAATTTTGTGAAGGGGCCATGTCATTTCGCTTCCACCCTTGTACCTGAAGATTAATCTTTCTGAAAGATGTTTGTAAGCATCAATAGCTCTAACTTCATCTATTTCTTTTAGATAAATATTTATGTCTGAGAATTCTTTGATGTCACAGATGAAGAGTTGATCTCCCTTATTGATAATAGGTTTGGGTTTGGCTAATGACTTGGATTGAAGTTTGACAGGCTTGACCATCTTGATTGCTCTTTTCTTTGTCTTTCTTAGTTTGGCATAGATTGGAATGTTTAGAATAGGAAGAGGCAGGCTGTCCCAATCTATAGGTTCATCCTTGGGAATTACAGGTTCACCATGGAAAGTAATGTTAGGATCAACCTGGAATTCGGCCTCCTCCAATGTAGGTATGGTTGGTTGTCTTGAAGTTGTAAATTGGGATGTCATGTATTCTTCCTTATCTTCATTAAATCTAGCTTCCTCTTTGCTGGGAGTTTGCATCTAAATTTCCTCTTAGTCTTCTTTGGTTTTTCTTGCTTTTCTTCAATCAGATTCTCTTTTGTCACAATAGGAAAAATAGCTTCTGTGATTGCAGGCTTCTTGGCTAGGTTATTGGCATCTAAAGCAGCTTGCTTTTGTTGTTATTTGAGCCTCACCTTTTCTTCTTTCTTAGCCTCTACAAACTGTGGATGTCCAACCACTACATAGATTAATTTTCCATTTCTGTAGATCTTAGAAATTCTTTTCTTTGACTTTGTGTCTCTGGGATCTTTGCAGAAAGCATTAGACCTTCCTAACAGCTTCTCCTCATCTGGCTTAGGGGTTTCATACATTAGGTCAAATGGATTTTTGTCTGAGTTCTTTGGATAGTTTCTCTTTGGCTGAAAAATCACATTGGCCTTTGGAGATTTGATTTGTTGAGGGTTGACCCCTTTCCATATTCCCTAAGCTCATTTCATTGGCTGAAATTTGTCTCAATCTAGAGAAGTGAGAAAAGACCTGTCTTGCTTCCCAATTGCGCCAAACTTCTTCTTGATGTTTTCATCAAGCTTCTTCCATTTTTCATTCAACTCTAGCTCAACTGTTGTTGCATCAAGCTTTTTCAATTTCTCATTTGACTCCAACTTAGCTGCTGCTATTTTGATTAGATCAATACTGTCAATGGCTTGTGGCTTAGTGAAAGTAATTGTTGGAACAATTACCTTGCTAACTTGTATGTTGAGCACTTTCTCCCCCTCACTTGTTGAAGAATCCCCCTGGCTAACTGGAATAATAAAGACTTTCTCCCACTTTTTGTTAGCATCAAGTTGAGTGAAGGTAGAGGTTTGTGCAGCCACCAACTTTTGTAGAAGCAGTGTTGTTGAGCTTGATGGAGGTGTATTTCAGTGATTGAGGTTTCCAGGGTCTTGAGCTTGATGTCCAAAGAGTCCACCTTTTTTACTAGATCAGAGTTTTTTCTAAGCTGTCTGTTGATATCTAGTATTGTTGTGTTAAGAAAAGTAGCCTCTAATCTTGCGGTAATATCCTTTTTGACTTGACCAATTTCAGTCTTGAGCTCAGTTACATCTTGATTTTGCTTTAGAGATTGGATTTGATGCAGTTGAAGAGACTCAAGATATGCTTGAAGAAGTCTTTTGGTGTTGGCATCTGTAGTAGCTTGAAGAGTTGTCTGAATCTGCTGAATTATGTGAAGGATAGTTGATTTAAAATGATGCTCATCACATGCTTTGCTAAACACCCAAGATGAAGTGTTTGTACTTGTTGGTGAGACTGCGTAGCTGAATGAACAGTTACGTGATAACTCAACACGATAACAACACTAGAACAAGACAGGTTAATAATACTATGTCTACACAAGAAATTAGGAAGAATGAAGACAAGGAAAATACAAGGAATCAGAAGATTAGAAGAAGGCTTGAAGTCGGTTTACAGGTCACTGAAAGAACTTCATTAATATGGTCATGCCTCAGTAAAGAATAAAGGTTAAAGACTTTCAGGGTTTCAGAAATGATGAAGATTCAGTGCATAAAGTGTTATCAGAAGATTTCAGTGTATTGGCATTGATTGAAGATAGACATTGTATAAAGTATAGGAATCTGAAGAATTGAAGACAGGGTATAGACAGAGGTTAAAGAAGACAGCTGCAGTCTTGAAGTTGTACTCACTGACAGGAGTTCATTTATATGTTCAAGCGTCAGTGAAGAACAGTGAATGAAGTATTCAAGATTATAGTAGCAATGAAGACGTTGTCTAAAGTACCAGAAAGGATTCCAGTGAAAGCACATTTGTTTGTTGACAGTCAGTGTTAGAAACAAAGGATATTCAACCAATCTATATCAACTGAGAAATAGAAGTCAAATTGAACTAGGTTTTCTCAATGCTGTTTTTTTGTGAACCAGACAAGTGCACCAAACATCAGTATACAAGAAGGGATTTTAATTTAATTACAGAAGAAGGTGTTGATACATTGAAGAATGGTTCGACAAGAGCAAGAATATTTTAAGTCATAACAGTCTTCGACATGGTCGCCATAGAGCTATATACAAGGACAATCTATGGTCGCCACAGAACTGGTCGCCATAGAGCCTAGTCGCCATAGAAGAAGACACAGTGGCTACATGGTCTCCATAGAAGCCCTAGTCGCCACAGTATAGAAATAGACTAAGTGTCTATCATTCGCCATAGAACTCTGTCGCTGTTAGGGCGAAATCATGCACTAATATTCACGCAAGTATACGCGTTCGCAAGTAATATAAAATACTTTCTAGTTCGTTCCCTCAGAGACTCAGACTAAGTTATTGTCTAATTAAACTCACTCACCAATGTATGATTACTTCTCAATGTTAAGATAATAACACTTAAAATTGTTGATTAAATATTAACTATAATTAACTACTTAATTAACCACTTAACTAACACTTCAATTTATCAATAATAAAACACTCATGAGATCACAACTTCATTATTAATTCCTTCTATAGCCATTGTTATTACCTTTAGCATGTGACAGTGATGATATTAATCGAATAACACGGAACTGATAAAAGCCAACTTTCATTGTACTAATACCATTCTACCAAACATCCACAATTAAGATAGAAGTTGAATAGTCATCAATTATGTTGAGTTCCTATATGTCTACAGAAATTGACAACACAACGATTTAAGCACAAGTTATTCCTTTTGATTACATAGGGCAAATAAAACTGTTAGAGTTACCCACTAATCATGCACAACGTACATGAACCTATGCTAGCATGGCAAGTTCTAAATCTCAAGATCCACTGTCGCTTCACAAGAGATTAACACCCTATCTTATATGTTCACGACGCACATAAGACGAATACGCACAACCAATACTAGATATCATGCAATCATCACACACTAAAGTATTAAACAATTAACTAAAGAATTTCATAATAAATCCGTTGCAACCCCATGATCACGATTAGCCCATAATAGAACTTATCGCCATCATGGGTTCATATGAAATCATGATAAACAACACAAGAAAATAATAACTAAACTAATTATATTAAAACAGAGTACGTCACAAGAGTAAATAAGTCAAAGCAAGAAAACTAGCATCCAACGTTACAACGAAACAAGAATCACAAGAATATATGCTTCCTCTTCGTTGCAGTGTGCTAAATCGGTCTTCTTCCTTATCTCCTTCGCTTCTTGCGCAAAACACAATCTAAAACATAATCTCCTTCATATTCTCTATGAAAACGTCTCAAATCTACTTATATAATAGTCCCATAAAACTCAGATTACATAGAAGTTGGAAGCCAAACAGAAGTAGAAGTCTAAAATAATTCAGCTTTTTCCCCGACCCTGCGCGGCCGCTCAACATTTCTGCGCGGGCGCGCAAGGCTGCTGCGCGGCCGCTCAACATTGCTGCGCGGGCGCGCATGACCCTACTGGAAAAAATCCAGGTTTGCTCCGTTTCTTCGCCGTAATCTGCCCGTTCTTTTCCTCTCGCAATGGTGAACACATGCCAAGGCTTATTCTTGATGATTCCTCCTCCGAAATGCAACTAATACCCTGAAATGCATAAACACTAGAAAAACGCATCAAATACACAAAATACTTGATTTCAAGACACCAATTTAAGCCATTTTAAGACGTTCTAAGTGGTATAAAATGCCACTTATCAATCGCCACAGAGTTTTGTCGCCACAGAGAAGGAACAAGGGAAACTCTGTCGCCACAGAGCTGTCGCTACAGAGAAGGCACAAGTGACTATGTCGCCACAGAGATATCGCCACAGAGAAAGCACAGGGGATGTTGGTCGCCACAGAGCTCAGTCGCAATACAGATATTCATTGATTCATTTGCAGCAATTCAAGGATTTGTGTGGACATAGAAATGCCACATGTCCAATTGAATTGATATAAGTCTACACTTTGAAGCAGAATGCAGTAGTTCTGAGTTCTGTTCATCTTCTCTCTCACGAGAGGAGATAAAAACAAGAAATAAAGAGAATACAGAGAAGCTCCGGGCACATTATTTATCCATTTAACTTCTCACCGGAGTAACGTTATAATGCCCGATTTAACTCTTGTATATTCTTAGGGGCATTATAATCGTTATCTGGTAATTAAATCATTAGACAAACAAAAGCTAGATCATTGTATAAGATTTGATTTGTAAATCTTTGTAGAAGCTAGGAACTTTGTTATTCTTAGATTGTAGCCGGTAAATTTATTTACCGGAGTGTAGCAACACCCCTCGAGAATTTATATACGAATATATATACTTCCCCAAATATCTTGTATTCCTCGTTTTATTGTTCCAAACACTATTTCTCTCAAGAACACGAAACCATTAACCGAGCACTAAATCTATATCCGCTAAAGATTTGAAAGAATTTTTAATTTAGTGATTATCGTATTCAACCCCCCCCCCTTCTATGATAATTGGGGACCTAGCAATTGGTATCAGAGCTTGTTAATCGATATACATATCAGATCTGGTGTATCAGCCCAAATAGTCAAGTTCTCATATAGCCATAATTTTTATTTCTGATTTATTTATTTTTACATAAAATTTAAAATTCTTAAATTTATATTTTTCTTAAATAATAATTTATATTTTATTTAATATTTAAGAAAATTCGAAATTCTTGAAAATTAGATTTTACGTAAATATTCATTTTTGATTAATTTATTTTCTAAGAAAATTAAAAATATTGGAAATTTAAATTTCTCTTAAATATTAAATTAAGGGTACTCAAAGTATCGGTAGACTCAAGATTCCTCCGGGCGTTAAAGATGATTTTAATCTTTCGAAGGAAACGAAGACCGTGTGCTATTCAGACGGAAAATTCCCGAATACGGAAATTACAGATAATGGTTTTCTTACTCCTATGGAATTGATTTCAAGACCTACAGACGAAAATTGTGGATCTTCCTCAAAGGCTTACTCCATAGGATACCACTGGGTTTTCAGACGCAGGAAATGAATGAAATTTACACGAGTACAATTTTTCTCGGAGATTTTAAGACAACTTTATGATTCCAAATTATACAGTCACACAGTGGTGTGTACCAATGCTATATTTATCTGGGAATCAATGAGATCATACAGGCAGGAATTATGGAGGTTAGAGAGAATAGTGGGGACATACAAATATCTCAGTTACATGCATTAAGGTTGGAACCTCAGGACAGAATGTAGGAGTTACTGATAGTTGAATCAGAAGAAGCTCAGGTAGAAGTACTTGAGGGACTGGACGTCAGGGCAGTGTTTCACATGTCAGGGAAGTTTGGTCGTATCAGATTAATAAGGAGTACATAAGCTATATCCAAGGATCAAGCCTATCTATTCTGAAGCAGAGATTCTTACAGATTCAGTTCAAGAGGTTATTACAAGACTGAGTTTGGGACATATACAAGATTTGATAGCTACAGTTATGACAAGACATATGTGTCAAGTAACTATCAGGGGTTTTGCTATAACATAACAAGAAGCTTGAAAAACAAGAGTAGGGATTCAGTTAAAGAGCTGAGACAAAGGTGGAATATTTTCTTAGGGAAGCAGCCATTCAAAACTTATAGTGCACGGGAAAGAGTTGGGATGGATCAGATGACGAGAATCATGAATATCTTGCTTACATAGCAATCTCTGAAGATGGTCCAACTCACATATCTCAGGTTTCAAATTCTTGAACCACTGCGATATTGTGCTCTCAATACTTAATGCATGATAAGATCATAGTGTTTAAATGTTTAACACTCGCACAAGCATGATAGCATCACAAATATATAATGCTGAACTAGTTCACTAGATTATTTTTCTGGTAACTAGGATTGATGTTTACTTGTGTATGTTACTTTAGCTGATCTTAAATATATGTTTGAATATTTATTGAACATGATTAATTGCTTTAGTGAGATAGATGTTTTCCAGCATATAAGACCTTTGTTTTTGCTTATTCTCTGTATCCTATTATAATATGATTTGCTCATTTATTCTGAATTGGTTGTTAAGATGTGTTAGTTATAATTGGATTAAGATAACTAGATGAGATTTACCAATAGGATTGGACAGATAGAATTAGTGATTTATTTGTTAATTTTGTTTGTTCCATATCATGCCTGTCTTGCTTAATTCTTATGAGTAATGTATCTGAATGAATGCCATGTATTTTTGATACAATGCTTGCTCAATAATAGTAAAGCATGTTTAGGATCACAATAGGGCAAAGACTGCTAGTCCTCCTTATGTAAGGTTGGAACCAATTTTCCCCTAGCCTAGAGACAATTATGTCAATGGTATTAAAATGGAGAAAATGGTCAGTCAAAGATAAGAATTAGCATGATAAGGTTGCAGTTGTTGTTATCTCTGTTTATAATAAAATCTCTAATCCAACTGGACCCAAACTGATAAGTTGGGTACCAAGAACTGTTAATCCATTTGCGAGTGTAGGACATAACAGGTTAATTGATTCATATATATTCTTGATAATTCATACTCAAGGCATATGATCAAAGAAAGAGCCTCACAATCAAATGAGATCAACAAAAGATATTCTGTTAGTAATCTTTGGAGATGACAACAAAGGTTTTCATTACGGGATAAGCTATACAGATAAAGGGATGTCATCATGAATTGAACAATTGGTACCACTAATAACAACTAATCATTGGTGTCACTGATAATAATTGAAGCAATTTCCTTGATGGAGAATCAAGGCACAAATCCTCTTATCAGACAGTTCTGCATCAAAGAACAAAATGTCAATTCAATGAAGGATTAGTGTCTCACCTGAAGTAGGAAGATTGAGAAGCTTGCTCTTCTTAGAGTAAGGAAAGGAAATGCTTGTGGCTAGACTGGAATCTCAGGAAAGGTGAAGTCAACGGTTTCTACTGTAAAGCTTCATCCGACAAAAGTTTAGCTATGGCATTGGAATCTCTCACCCTTGAATATCAACACAAGGAACTCTTTTGTTAAAAGGGTTTAGTGAGAGGACTGCCTAATCTGGAATTCAGAAGACAATAAATGTGAGGCATGTCAGAAAGAGGAGTCAAAGACAACATCACATCAAAGCAAAGATATACCTTAGTGATGGTGGTTGACTACTCTTATTAAACAAAGTTGTTGTCCGTGCGTTCTCAAGATAAGACATCACATATGGTGATTGATCATATCAGGAGATCAAGCTGGAAGCAACTGTATTTCAGACATATTCAGCACATGGAGCTCCGTATCAAAATGGAGTGGTACAAAGGAAGAACCAGAACTTAATTAAAGCTACAAGGGAAATATCAAGCTAATCAAGAATTCCTAAATATAAAAGGGCTAGAGAAGTCAATACAGTTTACAACAAGTTAGATCAAGCCTTGATCAGGATGTATACATGAAGACTACTAATGAGTTAATGGCCAACAGAAGCAAACATTGGATAACCTGAAAGTGTTTGGAGAGAATGTTCTACAGGAGTAAACAATGAAATATTTTCAGTTGGTTGAAGATCTTGACATTTGCAGCTAAGACTTGTAAGGATATTCTTCATGGCTACTCAGTGGAGTTTATAACCTACTAGGCATTTGTGGTTGATCAGCAGAAGATGATAGAAAGTCTAAGTGCACAGTTCAACAACTCCATGCTCCAAGCTGTTAAAGGAGAAATTAATGGTATTGATGACTCATATCCAAGCAGTGGAATGGAAGTGTATCTACACATCTCATTACTTCAATGAAGTCATTCACCAAGGTTAAGGATTTTCAGGAAATCCCAGCAACAACTTAGGGGGAGCAAAAGAAGGAACAACTAGTTAGACACTACACCACATTGAAAATTCAGAGGACACAACAAGAACATATCTGCTGAGACAAAGGGTTTGATGTCAAGTCTATTCCCAGAGTCTAGTTCTTAAGTGATCCAGATGGTGGAGTACTGATTAGCAGGGCTACTGAGTATAAATGAGTATCTCTCTAGTTTTCTATCTAAGGAAGAAACTAAGAAAGTTATAAAAGCTGTGATAGATCCAGATTGATTGGGTGATTACAAAGCAAGATGAACTCAATCAGTCAGCAAGCAGATTGTAGGGAAGCTGGTATCCAAACCAAATAACGGTATTGTAATTGGTACAAGGATAACCAGAAGGCAAACTGGTTGACAATGGCATTTTTATGAGGGACAAGGCTAAACTGGATGCTAGGTTATTATCAGGAAGCAGTATCTGACAGAAAGCACCAGTGACGAGACTTGAGGATATTATGACATATCAGGCACCTGATACACATTACACTTAGAATTAGACTCTATTAGATGTGTACAAGTGCACTCCTGGTTGGTGAGTCAAAAGAGGAAGTCAGTGCACAACAGTTCATGAACTTTGCAGTTACAGATCTATTGGACTATACGTATTTCTTCTTCACAAGCTCACTTCAGGTTGGTATGAACTAGTATACTACTCAAGAAATCGTCAAGGACATGGTATGGCACTCTAACTGAAGTTATAGTCTAATATGAACTAGTAGAGTCGTCATATTAATAACTCTCTTATCACTAGGCACAAACATAATGTTATATATGTGCAGTGATATCATGATAATGTTATATGTTGGTCTACTAACAAAGACTTGTGCAAGATTATTTGCTAATTTATTGCAGAGTAGGTATGGAGGAGCGTGTTGGAAAGGTTGCAATTCTTTTTAGGATTACTTTAAGCAAGCCATTAGAATAATTCTTTTAGGAGCTCAAAGAAGCAAAAAGAACAATTCTTTTAGGAGCACAAGTAAACCAAAAGACCAAAAGAATAATGGCAATACAAGTAAGTTAAGGATCTTTTGAAGATGCAAAATTTGGAAGATTTTGAACATGCCAAGACTACTTACCAACAGAAACCACTAAAGCTTGATCAGTGCAACTAATGACAAGATATAGAGGTATGACGGGCTCACTCTTTTACTCAAATGCTAATAGACAACATGTAATGTTCTCAAGATGCCAAAGTGCAAGGTTCCAAGTGGATCCCAGAGAATCCAATCTTATAGCTATTAACAAGATTATTAAATATCTTAAGGGACTATCAACTCTTGGAGTAAAGTACCCTAAAGATATTGTGCTTAACATATTTGGCTATATAGATATAGATTACGCAGGTTGTAAGAAAGACTGGAGAAGCATCTCTCAAGCTGTCAACATAAGTGACAGGGAAGCATCTCAGAAAGCTGTCAACTTCATGGAAGAAGATTGATTTCCTGTTATGATGAGAAATAACTTCAAATCCAACAACTCTGTGGAACACTCTATAACAAGGCACCTTCACACCAGGTATCATCACTTTAGAGAGCATGTCATTTTAGTCAAAGAGTCACTTACAGAAACACTTATTAAATCACTTGTTAAAGTTAATTTTTCAAGACTGGTTTGTAAGTGTGGGATACCATTCATTGCCTATTAGCTGGAAATCCCATCTGCAAGGAATTGTTCATATAAGTTCACAAGTATTAAATCTTTAATATTTAAAGGACTTGTGAATTTATCAGTAATCCAGTACCTCGTACTTAGTGCTACTATCTTGATTGTCATGATTACAATGTGATATACATTTGTGGTAGTTAAGTATTATAGCATTAAGTTTGAATACTATTTTAATTGATTTAAATTATGACTGTAGACAATTCCATTCTATATCAGTCTCATAATTTAAATTATATTAAAATAATATGCAGCATAGTTATTTGTATCTTGTACGAATAATTGTTAGACTTTTAGTATTAGTGATATTATTTGGAATTTTTGTTCTAAGTAATCAATGCTTATTTCTAAAATCACTAATATTAAAAAGTGAAGCATTTTCTAAGTGATGTGTATAAAACTCTCAATGTTTTATATGCTTAGAAAGTATTTCTAAAATTAATAATTATCCAAAGAGTGATTGCCATGTATATAAGTCATATATCCTATTGATGATTATTAAAGGATAATTATAAATATTTAAGTGCTAGTGTCTAACTCATAGATATTGAGTATTTATTTATTTAATATTTATTTTGGGTTGTTTGGATTATGGAATTCGAAGCAATGCAATGATTTATTTGCTCCATAATTCGAACTAACTTAAAATAAATAAGCAGCATGATTGATTATAACCAAATATGTCAATAATTGATATCTAGTATATTGATTGTAACTTATGTGTTATAAGTTAATTATGAGATTTTGGTTTTAGTAAATTTAGCAATGCTTATATCTCAAGAATTCACTGAAATCAGAACATGATTGTAGCATGATTAGTTGTGTGTAAATTCATGACTTATAATAGCTAATGATATTTAGTTAAAAGTTTAACTATGAACTAATTGTGAAGTATTAGTATTTGTGACATTACTTAGAACTCGTCTGAGTAATCAATACTTATCTTCAGACACTTATACTAATATAGAAAGTGTAAAAATATCTCTTGAAGTACAACTATTGTAATAACCCCAATTTTTGGAATTTTTGAAACACTGATGAATAGTAACTTTTGCTGATGATGCTGATTAAAGAAAATTATCAGACCACACTATATAGGAGTACTGTTATAGAAATTCTAAAATCGTATTAGTATTCCATAAAGTAAATAAGTGTATGTAAAGATCGTCAGAATCCAAATTCGAACACTTTGATTTTCCCAAAAATCCACCAGATACCGAAAGAATTGAGTATAAGATAACATGATCAAAAGGATTTAAATTCAAGGATTATAAAAAGGGAACATAAAAGGAATATAAAATATTGAGAAAGGTTTAGGGGAAACCCAAATAATAAGATCCCGGATATGATCCCTCGAACGATAAACGCGAACGAAAGTTAAGCGAACCGTATAACAGATAAGCGGTCATTAGCCAAGTAATTAAGGGTTAATCAAAGAAGTTAGGGGATGATGATGCCATCACACCAACAAGAAGAAGACAAATGTAACAAGATGACCTAAGCTTGATGACATAAGCATGACAAAGTGGGAAGGATTGGTTGGTTGATTGTGAGCCACACATTTTCACCATGGTAAAAAGCAATTAACCAACAAAAGGAAGCAACCAACCAACAAATATCATAACACAAATACAAATTGAAAGTTGACTTTCCATTTTCAAGAAGTAAGCTCTCAGCTTCTTCATTCTTTTAAAGAAAAGAAAATCAAAAACCAAGATCCAAGCATTGTTAAATTGTGAGGTAATTATCCAAGGTCCCTTATACTTAGATATAGCTATCCTATGAATCAAAGCTTCCATTTCCTTCACAATCTCTTTCAATAAATCATTGAAGAAGAGAGTGAATAGTGTTTTCAAGAACTTGAAATTTTTGATCTTGTGTTTTTGTTTAGATATAGCTTTTATAAGAATTTTCAAGGGTTGTTTCAAGCTCCTTAGTTACTTCTACTCACAAAGGAAGGTATAATCTCATAACCTAGCCTTACTTTTGAATGTTTAGATCTTGTTATGTTTGGTATAGTTCATGAGAAGCATGATTCATGTATATTTAGAGTTTGGTTGGATTTGTAATGAGTTTGAGTTATAAATCTTGGATTATTGGTTAATGAACTTAAGTATAGCTTTTAGTTCATGTTTGGGGGTAGTATAAATTGGAAAATCTTGATATGTTGGAACTGATTTAGTGAAGTTTGGATGGATTTTGGTTGTAATGTTGATTGTGGGTTGATTTGTGAATTGATTGGAGTAGTTTAAAATTTGGTAATCGCGTAAACATAGCCGTCGTAATGCCCGATTTACCTTAGACTGTTTTTGTTCTTAAGTTCAGGACCCGTGAACTCACTGTTAGATTCTAAACATTGCCATGTTTAGATAGTTCATGTTACGAGCTTCGTTTTGATATGTGGTTCACTTGAATCCGATGCACGGTTTAGGAGAAACGACCGTTTTAAGTAACGGCGTTTCGTGAACGAACCATTACCCCTCTCCTTACTTTGAAACCTTGGTTAAGGCTCTTAAATGACTAATTGGAGTATGAAACAATTATCTAAAGTGGATTAGGCAGTTGGTAGAGTACTCGCGAAAGAATCTCCTTAATATTCCTAATGGTTAATTTATTAAAAATGGTGGAGCCGAGGGTACTCGAGCGACTTAAGTGAATCGTCAAGCGCAAAAGCGAACGTTAGAGTCTAATTGGTTAAAGTCTAGATTCTTAAGCGACTTTGGTTTAATTCCAACTTATATGTTGTTTTTAGGTTACCAGACTCACCCCAGGCCTTTTACCACCCCCAGTCGCTCAGGCAAGTTTTCTACCCGTTATACTGTTGTTGTGATGTATATATGTATATGCATTATCTTGTGATAAGTGCATGGTTATTATTAGCAAAGTCTTGCGATATATTGGAGCATGTGATATGATATTTATATGCATGCCTGTTTCGAAATCTTGATATCTCGTTTTTGATTCAATTGATTATAAACTGCATAATACTTATGCTAGAGATAAGCAGTACTTGCGTATACCCTTAATATAGGGGACCCAGAGTTGAACATCTTTCTAAAACCGGGAGGCGATGTTCCCGAGTATATTATATATATATAGTTTTCAAAACTATTAATCGAATAAGGTTTATTCGATAGTTTTATTTTATAAATGAATATTATTTTGAATATTCATTCGAGGACTTATGACTCCGCTTATTTTATTTAATGAATACTATTTTGAATATTCATTCGAGGACTTATGATTTCGCTTATTTTATTAATTAATATTCTCTTTTTTATTAAAGAATAATGTTTCGATATTTTCCAAGTATTCGGAAAATAATTGATACTATCAAATCATTCTTACTTTAAATATTTCGAGAGATTATTTTCAAACTTTATCAAAACTATTTTTGGAAGGTTAGAGCGGATCCCAAAACTCGTTTTCAAATTTAAGATCTTCCTTTCAAAGGGGATTTAAATACTCGCTCAAAAATCTGAGGGATCCGGCTCCGTGATGTATTTTTATATTTGCAACAAGGTTGTTATTTTGATAAAAGAGTTTTTGATTACTTACCCAACACTCGGGTAGTAAAATTCTTGGAATAAGTTAATCCATTAACAGGCATCGCCTGGGAAATATCGGTGAGTTTTCCTTTCCATCTAGATACGACTTCTTGGTGGAGCCGTATCAACAAGTTCTACTTGGGGAAATGGGGGACAAGCTTTATGTTTCAGAGTCATGGATTTCATCTGAACTAGGAGTGGCGCCGGCCCAACCTTATTATATTGGCCCAAATGGCCCGAAATTTCCTCTAAGTCGGTCCATTCCTTAGGAGTGCAGTGTTCGGTTGACAAGTAAATCTGACTGTTCTCCTCTATATGTAGAAAATGGTGGGGTTGCACTACTGCGACTGATCATCGTGAGTGGTCTTCCTGGCGCGATAAACTCCCGTAATGAGTTCATCATCCAGTTTGGATATTTCTGCAACACTACCCAGAGCATTTCGATAGAAAGGCTACGGCTGGGCGATTGTTGAGTGTTGGCAGGGTCGAGTTTTCAAAATGATATTTTCATCAAATGAAGTATCTCGTAACTTCATTTCATTTTGATGACATTTCAAAGATTGATTCTATACAAGTTTTGTCTTGTAGCTTCATCTATAGGATAAACTAATTATAACTTGAATGTTGTAGTTCAAGTAGTATTCGGAAAAGATATAAGTACATTGGAGTATCTTGCAACTTCATCTTTTCAACTTAAATCTGGTTAATGATTATCTTATGCATGACAAAGATTTTCAGAAAAACGTTGATACAAGTTTAGATATATGAGATCACCTTGCAACAATATTTTTATACAGTTATAAACTGGAACTCTGTGTATATTATGCATGGAAGAGGACTTCCAAGATTTTGAAAAGTATATATACATATATACTGAATATTTTGCGACTTGGTTGCGTTAAGATATCAAACTTGGTTCATTTCTTCTTGACCAAGACTTTCATGAGCACTATGAGAATGCTCATATATTGTTAATTATTATACATATTATTTCGGTGGGCTTGTTGCTCACCCTTGCTTTCTTTTTTCATCACACAACAACAGATAGACAAGATGAATAGGACCAAGCTCCTAATTCGTGAGCGGATAGGAAATGTTCCGCAATTTTCTGTAGGCGTTGATTCCACTGTAGCCGAGGTAGTAACTACCAATAGGCTAGGTTTTCAACTGTTGATGTACCAGACTTATGTATATTTATGAATTTTAATAATGGCAAGGCATATGTAAATTTATTCAGAAACCCTTTTGAGGTGTAATGGTTTATAATTGTGGAATAAAATGACTTGTGTTATTTTTGGATATTCATCTCTGAGACTATAACTTGTGGTGTGTGTGTATATTGTGGGGTCACAGTACACAGTAGTTGGTTGATTATTAAGATTAAGTATTATTAAGGGAAATGGAACTCGTGACAACCCGGATCCCCGACCCCGGATTTGGGGGTGTTACAGAAATGGTATCAGAGCTAAGCGTTATAAACCTCAGAGATGATGTGACATTAAAATAATAAGTTCACTAAGATAATAAGAACTCTTGCCAAGTTCATAGTCGGACTACCTAACGTAGTACTGACAGTTAAAACCCTTATGGGAACCCTTATAAATATCGTGATAGGAGCGCAGTTCGTTATCATATATGGTAGCGGGACTCCGAACCCTGAGGTTGAGGAGCAACAGTGCGATGATGTTTTATTACTTATTGGAGATCAGATAGTGGATCCGATAGAGCGTCCTAACAAGGGACCGGATGATGTTCATATTGAGGATGTAGCGGTTGAGGATGTTGTCCTAGAAGGGATAGTTGCTGAGGAGGATCCCGTAGAGGATCCTGACAAGAATGAATAAAGGACCACTGAGGAATTGATGACCATGGTTAGGTCGACTACCAGAGGTAGGATTGGCCGGTCACTACCGGAGGTTCGTTCAAGTTTGTAAAGATAGTAGCCCCTTTAATGCGGCTTACTCGTAAGACTGAGAAGTTCGAATGGACAGAGAAATGCGAGAACAACTTTTAAGAACTAAAGCAAAGGTTGGTGACGACCCCTATTTTGGCGTTGCCGGATGGAAAAGGAGATTTTGTGATGTGTAGTGACGCTTCGCATAAGGAATTAGGGTGCTTCTTATACAACACAATAAGGTAATCGCGTACGCATCAAGACAATTTAGGGAATATGAAACTCAATATCCCACCCATGATCTTGGGCTCACGACAATAGTTTTTCCCTAAAGATTGGAGGCACTACTTGTATGGAGAGAAGTGCGAGATTTACACAAACCATAAGAGTTCTAGTATATTTCCACGCAGAAAGAGCTCAACATGCGCCAGAGGAGGTGGTTAGAGCTAATCAAGGATTACGATTATGAGATTCTTTATCATCCAGAGAAAGCCAATATGGTGGCTAACGCCCTTAGTAGAAAGGAAAGACTCAAGATGATAATGTCTTCGGAAGTGTAGATAAAATATTTCGAGAAAATGGAAATAGAAGTGAAGGTAACTGGAGACAGTACTGAAAAGCTGTTGAGATTTGCAATGCAGCCCAAATTAATGGAAAATAGCGTATGGTGCCAAGAAAAAGTGATGAATAAAGGCAGAGAGCCAACAAATAGAGAAAAGATTAATACCGAGAAAGATGATAAGGGAATAATGAGGTATTCCTACAGAATTTGGGTTCCAAATGTTCAAGCGCTTAAGGACGAGATCTTAGATGAAAGCCATAGTTCGAGGAATAAGATTTAGGGAAAACCCTTAATGTGATAGTCAGGGAGGTCGCCATCAAGAAAGAAAGAACCCATAACATAATGAAATGGAAAACAAGGATTTTAACGTATAAGATAACCCTGATTATGGGAGAATGATGAAACATTTCATACTGAGAAAACAGAAGTCGAGTAAGGAAAGGAGACCTGAGACGGTACTCCTATATGGCAATTCATGGACATGTCTAAACAGAACTTAGAATATTATCCCCAACCAGCACCCTGAGGAAACAATGCAGTGAGAAATTCTTTCAGGACCTTTAAGTCGCTAAGCTCTCAGAGTTCCAAGGAACAAGATGACCTAGCCAAGGCAAGAGGTTGGCTAAAGGAAATAGAGGAATGATTTTATATTCTAAATGATTGATGAAGCGCAACAGACTGTTTTTGTCACTTACCTTCCTAAGAGAGAGGCCACTCGCTGGTGAAAGGCGAAGAAAGACACGGGGCCAGAGGTTATAATAAACCGATTAAAGTTCAGTCAATTATTTTTGGGAAAGTACTTCCCAAGGTTACAGAGATAGTGTAAAAGCTTTAAAGCTAGAATAAAAGGTGGACGAGTATGATGAGTTATGAATCTAAGTCGTAATAGTTGGCAAGATTCGTCATGAGGACACGAATCCCAGAACGACTTGATGTTTGAAGTAAATGATTAGTGGGTTCATGAAATGATTGTAAGAGAAAGGAAAAAAAGAAAAGAAAAGAAACTGAAGTGGAAAGGAATATAAAGGCAATAGAGTTGGAGGAATGATAAGGGAATTGGATATGAGGAAACCCTAAAGACTCGTAGCAATAGAAATAGAAAAGTATATAATCTTCAGGATGAGAGTGATTCACCATGAGTTAAAACTGATGGATGAAGGCATGAGAGATACATATATTTTATCCCCTTTAAGTTGGGAGGATTCGAGGAAACCTTGAGATAGTTCGAAGGATAAACAATGAGATGCGGATAGACTGAGGAGACAAGAAAGTAAGAAATTAGGAAAATTGGATGAAGGAAGTGACCTTCAAGAATGTGAAGTGTAAGACCGGGGGTATGATACCCAGAAAGGGAGACGCCAGGTATGAAAGATATCCCAACATTGAGATGACTGTTGAGATAAACAACAAAAGTAAATAAGGATTTATTAAGAAGAAGTTCACGTTGAACACGACCAATATCTTCCAGAAAATCCTTGTGATCATTACCAAATCAGGAAAGAAAAGTGGATAACCGTTGTTATCTTTTGGAGGCCATATTGATTGACCTAATTTTAAATACAGATGTTATTGTGAAATTAGGCATATACTATCGAGGTGGGAATGATTGAATAAGATACCCTTATCAGGGATATATGACTTGATTTATCCATGTAAGGATGCAAGTACCTTTTTAAAGGTGGAATTAAGGATATAACCTCAGTAACTTGAGATGAATCCTAGGGGAATGCATAAAGGTTGGCATTTCACCCTTAATAGGGACAATATGAGTTTTGACAGGAAAGAATTAAGGTAATAATGGCCTTTAAGGATCAGTGGAGAAACTTTTCAGAAGTATATAGACAATGGTTCTAATATTTGTAAATGGTATTTTGATATGCCCTGTATCTAGGGGATACAGGAAGAACGATTCAAGGATAACCTTAGAGGTTTTACAAGGATAAAGTTAATATTCGAAGTTCTGAAGAATAGAAATTTCGATAAAGGAAATATGACGTAATTGTAATAATGCCAGGTGGGCACGTATTGAACCATAAGAAAATATAGATCGACCCAATGAGGGTCGAGATTGGTGACAACGAGAAGTACCCAAGATAAGAGACGTCCAAAGTATGATCGAGAGTCAGTCGTGACAATGTTCACATTCAAAGACCGAGGAAATAAATTATTGGAAAATTGTGATATATTTTTTTTTCTCACCAAAGCTTAAGGAAGAGCATTTTCATACCAGCAGTGAATGGAAATGAGGTAGAAAATTTAGTTGAAGATCGTTCAAAGGACATTGATTGTAAGGAACTATTGCTATCAGGAAAGGCCAATGAGGTGGCCGACACTCTAACTATAAAAGAGAAATTATAGGCACTCGTTCCATAGGAATACAGTAATGATGGTTAAAGTCGTGAAGGTGGTATTATGGTGTGAAAGATTGACATTCCTTCTGATGATTGTGCGATACTCAACTGTAATAGTAGTTTGGTAAAGATTTAATTTATACAATCGCCGTAAGCGGGCTATCTATCTTAGAAGGTCATATCTTGAGATAAGCCAGGGCCATGTTATGAAAGGACTAAATGAACCCTTGAGTTTCCAGTCTCTTATTGAGGACATATGATTAAGAATGGTATTAACCTGCTATCGTTGCTTTGATTGAAACTCTTCTACAATTTTATCTGCTTCATGGCATATGTACGCCAAGTTTAGGAGTGTTCTTCATGAATGGTGATTATGTTACCTCCTTAGAAGAATTCGATACGACAGGTATGGACTCTATATGATTAGCTATTGAGATTTCGAGGAAACCGAATGACTACAGTAGTACAGCGATGGACCATAGTAATGCAGCAATGATTATGCAAGTAATGAGCCGATTACAACTGTAAGAGTTGTATTAGAATGGTTGTTGAGATTGAGTACCACTAATCGGGTCGTGGTGATGCATAATTTATCATTGATAGACTAATTAAGTCGATTATCTACCTATTGAATATTTATTCCTTCTTATCAATAGAGGGTCGTATTACTATACGAGGAAGGTTGCGATGAAAGCATAGAATTCTAATAACGATGATGTCTAGAATGTAATCCCAGATTCAATTTTCGATGTCGAGGGAGTTTCAAAGGTGATTGTTTATAAGCTCGAGCAAGAGCATGGGACCATAGAACAATGGACGGAATAGTAGATATTCAGGAGCGTGAAATGTGATGCTATAATACTTGATGTTGATATATATATGCGTATATATTTTGTTCTCCTATGATAAACCTCTATAGTTCAGAGGTATATTCCAAGCTAGATATTTTGTGGCAGTATATTTTTACATATATACAAATCTATTCAGTTCGTTCTTTTCTCTTCTTTTCATTACATGTAAGCTGAGAAGAACAACCCTTTCAGAAGGGGATGTATTGCCGAATGACTATCTATCTGTGTGATAGAAGCCTAGTAGGATACCACATGTTGTTTAATTGCTTGTCAAGTACTAAAGGCTGACCACCTTCTGTACTAACTATGCAATAGAACAAGTGTTCATGATCATAGTGATCTCTCAATAAATTCTCATACTTCTATACGAAGGACCAAGCTTTCGAAGATGGAGGCAGATAGAGATGAAGTGGTACCAAGTACGGTGGTATTCCGATTCTAACGCGTTCGTGATACTAAGGTTGACGCGATTATTAAAAGGTTATAAAACTCTAGCGAGTAAAGGTATATCTAGAATAGTATTATGTACGGAAGATAGTAACGATAATGAACTGGAAAAGAATGGATATTGAGAAGCAAAATCTATAATGCTAGAAGCTATGATGAGAGTCTGTGCAATAGACTTGAAAGAATTTAGAATGATCACTTAACGCGGATTGAGTTTTCTCACAACCATAGATCGTATGTGAGATATCGAGATGTCGCCTTATGAGATCCTTGAGAAGACAATGTCGATCTCCCTTATGTTAGGATGAAGTTGTAGAGCGCAAGATGCTCGTACCAGCAGTGGTCCAAAGGACCAAGGATATAATAAATCTAATCAGAGGACGGCTGGTAGTAGCCCAAGATGGACATAAGAGGTATATTGATGTGACACAAAAGGACAAAGAGTAGGAAGTAGGGGACCTAGTGCTGTTATAGGTATTCCCTTGGAAAAGATGGATGTGGTTCGGAAAGAAAGGAAAGCTAAGCCCACGAAGTGTTGGACCCTTGGAGATATTAAGACGTATTGGGAAGTTAGCAAATGAGCTAGCCCTACCCCCGAACCTGTAGCAAGTTCATAACATGTTTCACGTATCAATGTTAAGGAAGTGTAATCCGGATGCCAGACAAATAGGGGCATATAAGCGCATAGACATGCAACCAGACGTAAGCTATATGGGGCAACCAGGAAGGGTTATAGATCGAAAAGGAACAAGTGCTTAGGAGAAGGGTTATCAAACTAGTCAGAGTTTGGTGGTAGAATCACAATGTGGAAAATTGACTTGAGAGTTAGAAAGTGCACCGCTAAGAAAGTATCCCTATTCATTTTCTATCTGATTTCGGGACGGAATCCTTTTAAGGAGGGGAGACTGTAATAACCCCAATTTTTGGAATTTTTGAAACACTGATGAATAGTAACTTTTGCTGATGATGTTGATTAAGGAAAATTATCAGACCACACTATATAGGAGTACTGTTATGGAAATTCTAAGATCGTATTAGTATTCCATAAATTAAATAAGTGTATGTAAAGATCGTCAGAATCCAAATTCGAACACTTTGATTTTCCCGAAAATCCACCAGATATCGAAAGAATTGAGTATAAGGTAACATGATCAAAAGGATTTAAATTCAAGGATTATAAGAGGGGATCATAAAAGGAATATAAATATTGAGAAAGGTTTAGGGAAAACCTAAGTAATAAGATCCCAGATATGATCCCTCGAACGATAAACACGAACGAAAGTTAAGCGAACCGTATAATAGATAAGTGGTCATTAGCCAAGTAATTAAGGGTTAATCAAAGAAGTTAGGGGATGATGATGTCATCACACCAACAAGAAGAAGACAAGTGTAATAAGATGACCTAAGCTTGATGACATAAGCATGACAAAGTGGGAAGGATTGGTTGGTTGATTGTGAGCCACACATTTTCACCATGGTAAAAAGCAATTAACCAACAAAAGGAAGCAACCAATCAACAAATATCATAAAACAAATACAAATTGAAAGTTGACTTTCAATTTTCAAGAAGGAAGCTATCGGCTTCTTCATCCTTTCAAAGAAAAGAAAATCAAAAACCAAGATCCAAGCATTGTTAAATTGTGAGGTAATTATCCAAGATCCCTTATACTTAGATATAGCTATCTTATGAATCTAAGCTTCCATTTCCTTCACAATCTCTTTCAATAAATCATTGAAGAAGAGAGTGAATAGTATTTTCAAGAACTTGAAATTTTTGATCTTGTGTTTTTGTTTAGATATAACTTTTATAAGGATTTTCAATGGTTGTTTCAAGGTCCTTAGTTACTTCTACTCACCAAGGAAGGTATAATCTCATAACCTATCCTTACTTTTGAATGTTTAGAGCTTGTTATGTTTGGTATAGTTCATGAGAAGCATGATTCATGTATATTTAGAGTTTGGTTGGATTTGTAATGAGTTTGAGTTGTAAATCTTGGATTATTGGTTAATGAACTTAAGTATAGCTTTTAGTTCATGTTTGGGGGTAGTATAAATTGGAAAATCTTGAGATGTTGGGACTGATGTAGTGAAGTTTGGATGGAGTTTGGTTGTAATATTGATTGTGGGTTGATTTGTGGATTGATTGGAGTAGTTTAAAATTTGGTATTCGCGTAAACATAGCCGTCGTAATGCCCGATTTACCTTAGACTATTTTTGTTCTTAACTTCAGGACCCGTGAACTCACTGTTAGATTCTGACCATTGCCATGTTTATATAGTTCATGTTACGAGCTTTGTTTTGATATGTGGTTCGCTTGAATCCAATGCACGGTTTAGGAGAAACGATCGTTTTAAGTAACGGCATTTCGCGAACGAACCATTACCCCTCGCCTTACTTTGAAACCTTGGTTTAGGCCCTTAAATGACTAATTGGAGTATGGAACAGTTTTGTAAAGTGGATTAGGCAGTTGGTAGAGTACTCGCGAAAGAACCGCCTTAAAATTCTTAATGGTTAATCTATTAAAAATGGTGGAGTCGAGGGTACTCGAGCGACTTAAGTGAATCGTTAAGCGCAAAAGCGAATGTTAGAGTCTAATTGGTTAAAGTCTAGATTCTTAAGTGACTTTGGTTTAATTTCAACTTATATGTTATTTATAGGTTACCAGACTCGCCCCAGGCCTTTTACCACCACCAGTCGCTCAGGCAAGTTTTCTACCCGTTATACTATTGTTGTGATGTATATATGTATATGCATTATTTTGTGATAAGTGCATGGTTATTATTAGCAAAGTCTTGCGATATATTGGAGTATGTGATATGATATTTATATGAATGCCTGTTTCGAAATCTTGATATCTCGTTTTTAATTCAATTGATTATAAACTGCATAATACCTATGCTAGAGATAAGCAGTACTTGCGTATACCCTTAATATAGGGGACCCAGAGTTGAACATCTTTCTAAAACCAGGAGGCGATGTTCCCGAGTATATTATATATATATATAGTTTTCAAAACTATTAATCGAATAAGGTTTATTCGATAGTTTTATTTTATAAATAAATATTATTTTGAATATTCATTCGCGGACTTATGACTCCGCTTATTTTATTTAATGAATACTATTTTGAATATTCTTTATTTTATTTGCCAAGTATTCGGAAAATAATTGATACTATCAAATCATTCTTACTTTAAATATTTCCAGAGATTATTTTCAAACTTTATCAAAACTATTTTTGGAAGGTTAGAGCGGATCCCAAAACTCGTTTTCAAATTTAAGATCTTCCTTTCAAAGGGGATTTAAATACTCGCTCAAAAATCTGAGGGATCCGGCTCCGTGATGTATTTTTATATTCGCAACAAGGTTGTTATTTTGATAAAAGAGTTTTTGATTACTTACCCAACACTCGGGAAGTAAAATTCTTGAAATAAGTTAATCCATTAACAGGCATCGCCTGGGAAATATCGGCGAGTTTTCCTTTCCATCTAGATACGACTTCTTGGTGGAGCCGTATCAACAAGTTCTACTTGGGGAAGGGGGGGGACAAGCTTTATGTTTCAGAGTCATGGATTTCATCTGAACTAGGAGTGGCGTAAGTGGTCGAGTGGCGCCGGCCCATCCTTATTATATTGGCCCAAATAGCCCGGAAGTTCCGCTAAGACGGTCCATTCCTTAGGAGTCCAGTGTTCGGTTGACAAGTAAATCCGACTGTTCTCCTCTACATGTAGAAAATGGTGGGGTTGCACTACTGCGACTGATCATCGTGAGTGATCTTCCTGGCGCGGCAAACTCCCGTAATGAGTTCATCATCCAGTTTGGATATTTCTGCAACACTACCCAGAGCATTTCGATAGAAAGGCTACGGCTGGGCGATTGTTGAGTGTTGGCAGGGTCGAGTTTTCAAAATGATATTTTCATCAAATGAAGTATCTCGTAACTTCATTTCATTTTGATGATATTTCAAAGATTGATTCTATACAAGTTTTATCTTGTAGCTTCATCTATAGGATGAACTAATTATAACTTAAAATGTGGTAGTTCAAGTAGTATTCGGAAAAGATATAAGTACATTGGAGTATCTTGCAACTTTATCTTTTCAACTTATATTTGGTTAATGATTATCTTATGCATGACAAAGATTTTCAGAAAAACGTTGAGACAAGGTTAAATATATGAGATCATCTTGCAACGATATTTTTATACAGTTATAAACTGGAACTCTGTGTATATTATGCATGGAAGAGGACTTCCAAGGTTTTGAAAAGTATATATACATATATACTGAATATTTTGTGACTTGGTCGCGTTAAAATATCAAACTTTGTTCATTTCTTCTTGACCAAGACTTTCATGAGCACTATGAGAATGCTCATATATTGTTAATTATGATACATATTATTTCGGTGGGCTTGTTGCTCACCCTTGCTTTCTTCTTTCATCACACAACAACTGATAGACAAGATGAACAGGACCAAGCTCCCAATTCGTGAGCGGATAGGAAACGTTCCGCAGTTTCCTGTAGGCGTTGATGCCACTGTAGCCGAGGTAGTAACTACCAATAGGCTAGGTTTTCAACTGTTGATGTACCAGACTTATGTATATTTATGAATTGTAATAATGGCAAGGAATATGTAAATTTATTCAGAAACCCTTTTGAGGTGTAATGGTTTATAATTGTGGAATAAAATGACTTGTGTTAGTTTTAGATATTCATCTCTGAGACTATAACTTGTGGTGTGTGTGTATATTGTGGGGTCACAGTACGCAGTAGTTGGTTGATTATTAAGATTAAGTATTATTAAGGGAAATGGAACTCGTGACAACCCGGATCCCCGACCCCGAATTTGGGGGTGTTACAACTATGGTCAATGAGGATTTTGTTTTATTAGGAGTAACCATATGTTGCCCACTTAGAATAATTTTTATACTTACTTGCAAATTCCTAAACACTTTGATAATAGATGCAATACTCAATGGATCAAAGTATATGGAACTTAGAATATTTTTCTAAGATTGCAAACAAGTCAATGTTGGTTAATGTTGCTTTATTTATCGAACCAATATTGTTTGAGATATTACAGTTGTTAGGAGTTAACAATTGTATGATATATGAAATTGAATGCTGATATCTTTTTGATATATATTTGGTATTTAATTCATTAATATCTTATTTTAATATTTAAAATAGGATGCAACATAATTATTGGTATCCAAAGTACTTGACAAGTATCAGACAATGATATATTGTTAATATTTTGTTGCAGATAATTGTGAGATTTTAAGTTCTAGTGGATTTATATGAGTTGCTATATCTGACAGATTCACTATAATTTGAAATTAGCAACATAGTCAGTCTTATTAAGTATATTTATCAATAAATAATTTTGTTTATTATAATCTTATAAAGATATATTATGGAGCTTTTGACATGAATGAGAATTGCTTAGACTTTACCCTAAGTGATCAATGCTTTTACAAAAACCATTCATATTGAAAGACAAAATTTTTCTTTCTCTTCTTAATACTGCTAGGTCATCAGTCTGTGTCTTATCAAATTATTTATCTTTTTAAGCATAAAAACAGACTTGTGCACTCGAATAGTTTTAGGAGAAAATCAAACTTCTTTCTACATTGGTGATTACTTATTTCATTAAAATCTTTTGAAATCACTATTGTACATCATTTCTCTCAAAGATTAAATGCGTAATTTTCATTCATTATAGATCTTAAGTGCATTTTATCTCTATATTGCCATATGTTCTGTTATGCAGGATCAACCTCAAATGGCCTTCTTTCATTTGATAGTCATGAGGTTGAAACCCATAACTTCTATCCCAGACTGTAAAGACAAACACAGAAACAAAACCAACCAACACTCTCTTACCACATAAGGAAGGTTCTGAAGTTAACCAGCAGCTCTGTCTCCTACAAAGATGAGTAGTATTTAAACCGAGGCAACTGCTAGCCGTCATACATCTTCTCAAAAAGATGTAATGGCTGAAAAGGCACAAAATAGTTACTAGATTCATCCTCTCAACAAGGTGTGTCTATTGAAATTCGCCTATCGGCCAGGGTATCCGATGTAGTGTCACCACCTTAAACATAAACAATTTTTGATACACAAGGAAAGGTTACACACACAAAGGATGAGTTGATGGAAATAAGAGTTTCGACCATGTTACGGTCAGAATCGATTGTTCAAGGTTCTCTAATGGACCAATTGCCTTTACAGGTGTTAGGTGAGGATACTGATACTGATCCAATAGCCATATATCAGTGGTCAGTGTCTACCTCCCCAGGACTAATAAACCTGGATGCATCTGCGGATAGTGGATCTGACATAGGTGCAGATCAGCAACTTGTTGACAGTGATTCAGATATTACCTGATGAGTCACAAGAAAATGTCTTCACAGACGTTAGAAGGGAACTTTGATCTTTATGCTAAATTCTTTGGATCATTGTTTACCTTCTCAGAGTTTAAACCTGGAACCCTAAAAGGGAAACTAACAACTTGTAGATTATGACTCAGATTCATCTGACGAGTGTAACAAGGATGGGGATTTGTGAACTCCCATTGCACCACCTGTGACCTCCTTAAGGATGGCTAAGGTGATTTTCCTTGCAGGTACAACAGGATTTTGGAGCTATGAGAGGAGTAATACACTTGTGAGAATGAATGTAAACATGAGTGGAGAGAAGAGTGAAACACATATGAGGTACACAAAATAGAATCACAAACTCATAGTGAGGAAGAAAGAGAAACACCATATCCCATTCCCTATCCTTAAATACCGGTTCTTGATACTTCGGGTCTCGAATCTGTTTATGACTGGAACCTAACTCTTAGGGACCTAACACTTACAGATTGGATTAGACCACTTCGGAACCTAACAAGTTGGGAGCTAACAATTGGTAACAATTGGTGATCTCACAGTTGGGAGGTATAAGGATTTTGGAAGATTGGTGAACATGATAATCAACAGTGAAGTCATTCTTGTAGAATTTAACGGGACATGGTTGATCAGACTCTGACTTGTTATTTCTTTTCCAACCAAGTAAACGAGAACTCCTCCAGACAACATCATACATTTTTTCTCTAAGGAGGAGATAAAAGCTTAAGTAATAGTTTGGAGGATTCCTCAACTAAGGGGGAGAAATAGCAGGGAGGAGGAAAAAGGTAAAGCACATGTACACTACACCACACCATTTTTGTTTGTAACTACGGATCCTATTGTACGGGAGAGGTGGTAAACACAAGGTGATTTCCTAGTGATAAGAAGAAGTGGTTTGGTTCATCACTATTCTTCAAAAGGGAATAAGCTATTTTCCAAAAGGGGAGTACCATTGGTTTTTATCTGCGGATCCTATTGTATGGGAGAGGTGGTAAATGAAGATGATCTCCTTTAAGCAGTTGATTCTCATAGGGGGAGAAGCAAGAGAGATATGTGCTTCTCAACAGGAAATGTGGTTGTACAAAAGAAGATGCTAATGATTACTTTAAGACTGAGAAGTATTATCTGGCAGAGATTTGAAGAATCAAGGAAATAAAGATGAAACTACTTGAAGATCAGTTCAGTGCTAGAGGAACAAGCATCTTTCATTTTAGTTACTCAAAAAATCTGGAAATGCAATATTTGATCCAGAAAACCAGTAGCATTAGTTAGAAGTCCTGGTACATTACTTTTTCTAGTTGTTAGTTGAGTTATCCTCTCTATTTAATTTGTTTGTTAGGTTTAACAATCAAATATGGGAGATTGTAGGTGAGACTACGTAGCTGTATGAACAGTTACGTGATAACTCAACACGATAACAACACTAGAACAAGGCAGGTTAATGATACTACGTCTACACAAGAAATTAGGAAGAATGAAGACAAGGAAAATATAAGGAATCAGAAGATTAGAAGAAGGCTTGAAGTCTGTTTACAGGTCACTGAAAGAAGTTCATTAATATGTTCATGTCTCAGTGAAGAATAAAGGTTAAAGACTTTCAGGATTTCAGAAATGATGAAGATTCGGTGTATAAAGTGCTACTAGAAGATTTTAGTGTATTGGCATTGATTGAAGATTGACGGTGTATGAAGCATAGGAATCTTAAGAATTGAAGACAGGGTATAGACAGAGGTTAAAGAAGACAGCTGTAGTCTTGAAGTCATACTCACTGACAGGAATTCATTTATATGTTTAAGCGTCAGTGAAGAACAATGAATGAAGTATTCAAGATTGTAGTAGCAATGAAGACGTTGTCTAAAGTACCAAAAAGGATTCCAGTGAAAGTACATTTATTTGTTGACAGTCAGTGTTAGAAACAATGGATATTCAACCAATCTGTATCAACTCAGACACACAAGTCAAATTGAATTAGGTTCTCTCAATGCTAGTTGTTTATGAACCAGACCAGTGCACCAAACATTAGTATACAAGAAGGGATTTTAATTTAATTACAGAAGAAGGTGTTGATACATTAAGAATGGTTTGATAAGAGCAAGAATATTCTAAGTCATAACAGTCTTCTACATGGTCGCCATAAAGCTATATACAAGGACAATCTATTGTCGCCACAGAACTGGTCGCCATAGAGAATTTCTCTAAGGCAACACAGTGGTCGCTATAGAGCCTAGTCGCCATAGAAGAAGACACAATGGCTACATGGTCGCCATAGAAGCCCTAGTCTCCACAGTCTAGAAATAGACTAAGTGTCTATCAGTAACCATAGAACTCTGTCACCATAGAGTTTTGTCGCCACAGAGAAGGCACAAGGGAAACTCTGTCGCCACAGAGCTGTCACCACAAAGAAGGCACAAGTGACTCTGTCTCCACAGAGCTGTCGCCACAGAGAAAGCACGGGGGATGTTGGTCGCCACAGAGCTCAGTCGTAATACAGATATTCATTGATTCATTTGCAGTAATTCAAGGATTTGTGTGGACACAGAAATGCCACCTGTCCAATTGAATTGATATAAGTCTACAATTTGAAGCAGAATGCAGTAGTTCTGAGTTCTGTTCATCTTCTCTCTCACGAGAGGAGATAAAAACAAGAAACAAATAGAATACAGAGAAGCTCCAGGCACATTGTTTATCCGTTTAACTTCTCACCGGAGTAACATTATAATGCCCGATTTAACTCTTGTATATTCTTAGGGGCATTATAATCGTTACCCGGTAATTAAATCCTTAGACAAACAAAAGCTAGATCATTGTATAGGATTTGATTTGTAAATCTTTATAGAAGCTAGGAACTTTGTTGTTCTTAGATTGTAGCCGGTAAATTTATTTACTGGAGTGTAGCAACACCCCTCGAGGATTTATATATGAATATATACTTCCCAGAATATCTTCTGTTCCTTGTTTTATTGTTCCAAACACTATTCCTCTCAAGAACATGAAACCACTAACCGAGCACTAAATCTATATTCGCTAAAGATTTGAAAGAATTTTTAATTTAGTGATTATCGTATTCAACCCCACCCTCTACGATAATTCGGGACCTAACAGTACTTGAGCTAGGGCCTTCTTCTCCCCCTATGAGCATGAAATCTCCTTCATCATCATTTTCATCCCCAAACATATCCTCAGAACCACCAGTTGGATAATCAAAGTCATCACCAGCTGTGGAGGGAATGACAGTGATTGCATCCTTGGCCCTTTGCATGGAGGTATTTGTGTGCACCAAATTTAGAATTCTCTCAGCAGCCACATTGTTCTGTTCAGCTAAAACTTGATAAGCTAGAACAGGGTGAGTAACTGCCTCAGCTTCATAATAAACAGAGTCTAAGACAACTTGATAATCTTGCTAAAATAGTTGTTTCTTTTCAGCCTCATTGACATCCCTTAACTCACTTACAATAGGCTCTTCCCATTCTTCTGTACCTTCTTTTCTCTCATAATCTCTCTTTTCTTGCATCAAGGGCTCCCTTTGGCTTCCCACCCTTACACCCTAACCTTCACCTACTAAGATGGGACTCCACTCACTCACTTTTGCCAAGCTGGAAGAAATAGCTTGTATATTTTCTCTCTTTTCCTCTCCTTTTTCCTGAGAGCAACTCAGCCTCTCACTCTGTTCACTCCATTCCCTCAATCCTAAGAGTGATTGTACAACTACTAAATCATTTGCACTTGTGACAACAGTTGAAATTTCAAGTTGTGCAGTGATTGTCAACGGATGAGAAACATCCGTCGAACCAGTAGTTGATAGTGTCAACGGATGATTACTGGTAAGCACATCCGTCGAGATACAATCACTAGTCAACGGATGAACAATATCCGTCGAGATAGTAGAAATGACAGAGTTTGGAGTAGAGACTACTGTAGAATCTGTGGTGATTGATTTGAGATTTTGCACAAATTTCTCAGTAGAATCAGAAAGAAATGGCAAGTGAGCCAACAAATCATCTAAAAGATGATGCTCACTTGCTGTAGATTTTGGCTTCTCCATGAGAGTTAAAGATGGATAATCAGGAATTGATGTGTGAATCATGTCCACATCCATAGAATTTGTGGGTGAGTTTTGTGTGTAGGTGCTTCTATCACTAAAAAATTTGACTGTGACTCCGCATTTACAGGAGCCACATCAATCTGACTCTGAGAAGGTGCTGTAACTGAGTCTTTGACTACAGTTTGCACAGTGTGTGCACCCTGTGTGCCCCAAGTGTTTTGGACTTCTTCTTTCTAGCATAAGTTTGGGGTGAGCTTGTGTCCCTAACCCTCTTGGCATGTGCTCTTGGTTGAGAGCTTGTTTCAATAGTAGCATCCTTTTGGGTGGATGAAACTAGTAATGAGCTTATATCTTTATTAATCACTACAGTTTGTTGGGAAACTGCAGTGTGGCTAGGTTTGGTTACACACACCTCTCCATCCATATTCTTAGGGCTTCTTTTATGTTCACCATGTCCCTCACCAGACTTACTTCCCTTCACTCCCCCCTCTTGGTTTTTAGTGGATCTTACAACTAGCTTCTTTTGGGAGAAACTAGAGGGGGCTTTCCTTGACTTGGATTTTGAAATTTTTGGTTTTGCGGCTTGAGTAGGCACATGTTTGGTCACTGTCACAGGTGACATGGCCATAGTTGATTGCAAAGAGATAGGTGGTTGAGAAGGAGTAGGGACAGAAACATTTACCTCACTTACCTGAGGGTGTTCCATGATTGGCATGTAAATAAGGGGAACCTCACTAAGGTTGTTTGCCCGTTCAAGTCAGCAATACCACTTCTTTCTTTAACCCAACAATCAAGCTTGTTGGTTGGGTTCTCAATGATAAGATCTTCAGAAACAAAGTTAGCCAATAACATAAAGAATCTAGCATAATATATGTTTTTAGATCTTTTTTTAATGTCCCCTAGCTTAAAACCTAGTTCAAACAAGACAGATTCACTAAAGTTATGACACTTATCACTAAGCAGGATATATAACACGTTCACAAGTGAGTAAGTCACAGTATCAAAATTACTAATTTTTCTAAAAAATACTTTAATGAAAGAATCACAGAGAAAGCTCCACTCCTTTCTGAGGCCTTTTCTTCTGACGTCACCTAACTTGGTGGTGTCAAGAGCATAGCCCATAGAACTGAGCATAGAACTCACATTTGTGTCTGTGTGTGAAGTTAGTGTATTATTCTCAGGCAATTAAAAACATGCACGATTTATATCACTGTTTATGCAGTAATTTGTACCTTTGAGAGTAAAGGTAATGGTTTTGTCGCTTGAGTTGTAAACAGCAGTGGTCCATATCTCTTCAACCACTTCGCAATAGATAACGGGAGACTCTAGCATAGCATACTTCAGTTTGCAACTTCGAATGAAATCCATCACTTTGTTGTAATCTTCAGAAGCAGCAATCTCCTTATTCACTAGTGCGATGAAGTTGTTCTTTTCATACACAAACCCAGATTGGGACATGATCTTGAATACTGGTGCCATTGCTGAGAATGAGAGTAATTTGCAGAGAGAAAAATATTTTGCTTTGGAGAAGAAAGAGTTAGGGAAATCGCTTGAGAAAGATAGAAGTAAAGAATAGAAATGAAATTAGCTTATATACTTTCTCAGAAATAAACTGTCAAAAAGTAAAAAGTAAAATAAAGTAACCAGTCAAATTATCCCAAAATAGCCGTTTAAAAATAAATAAAACTATCAAAATTCTAAGATTATCCGTTGAAATATACATACAGGCTGTAAGTAAATTCGACGGATAATGCTTAAAATTAACGGCTAAGATAGAGTGCAATTCGACGTATAATGATAAAAGTATCCAGAGTAATAATTGATACTTCGACAACTGATAAGATTTAACGGATATTCATTTTCAATGGATAATGAACATCCGTCGAGATATAAATTCCGACTTAGCCAAAATTTCATCTTTAACAGTACGTATCAAATTTTACTCTGGCTGCATTTCAATTTGCTTAGACATCAAAATAAATTTAGAGTAATTAAGCATACCTAACTCACTTACCAACCTAGTAAAGGTGGATTCATCAAGTGGCTTGGTAAAGATGTCTGCAAGTTGCTTCTCACTTGGAACAAAATGAAGTTCCAAAGTACCATTCATGACATGCTCTAATAAAGTGGTACTTGATGTCAAGTGCTTGGTTCTTGAATGTTGTACTGGAATTTCAGTAATTGCAATGGCACTTGTGTTATCATTGAAAATAGGAATCTTATTCACCTGTAGACCATAGTCCAATAGTTGATTTTTCATCCATAAAATCTGTGCACAACAACTAACAGCAGCAATATATTCAGCCTCAACTGTAGAGGTAGAGACTGAATTTTACTTTTTACTGAACCAGGATACTAGCTTGTTTCCTAGAAATTGACAGGTTCCTATTGTACTTTTTCTATCAATTTTACAACCTGCATAATCTGCATCTGAATAACTAGTTAGATCAAAATCAGAATCTCTAGGATACCAAATGCCAAGTTTTGGTGTTCCTTTGAGATATTTGAAAATTCTCTTAATAGCTATTAAATGAGATTCTCTAGGATCAGCCTCAAATCTAGCACAAAACAGGTAGCAAACATTATATCTGGCCTACTGGCTGTTAAATATAAAAGTGAACAACCATGCCTCTATAACTTGAAATATCCATAAACTTTTTCAGTAGTTTTTAGTTCAAGTTTAGTTGCAGTGGTCAGGGGGGTTTTTGCAGATGTGCAATCCATTAAGTCAAACTTCTTCAAAAGATCATAAATATATTTGGTTTGACTAATGAATATTCCATCACTAACTTGCTTAACTTGTAAGCCAAGAAAGTAAGTTAGTTCTCCCATTACGCTCATCTCATATTTACTTTGCATCAATTTGGAAAACTTTTTACAAAGTTTTTCATCTGTAGAGCCAAATATAATATCATCTACATAAATTTGAACAAGTATACTAGAGACATTAAAATTTCTATAGAATATAGTTTTATCAATAGTACCTCTGGTGAAATGATTTTATAAGAGAAACTTTGACAAAGTGTCATACGAGGCTCTAGGTGCTTGCTTCAGTCCATAAAGTGCTTTCAAAAGATAGTAGACATATTCTGGAAAATTTAGATCTTCAAAACCAGGAGGCTGACTGACATAAACTTCCTCCTCCAAATTTCCATTTAGAAAGACACTTTTGACATCCATTTGATAGACCTTGAAATTGGCATGGGCTGCATAGGCTCATTAAATTCTTATTGCTTCAAGTCTTGCAACAGGAGCAAAAGTTTCATCAAAATCTATTTCTTCTTGTTGACAATAGCCCTTAGCAATCAATCTAGCTTTGTTCCTGACTACTATGCCATTTTCATCCATCTTATTTTTGAATACCCACTTTTTGTCAATAGGATTATTTACTTTAGGCTTGGGTACCAGCTTCCAAACTTTATTACTTTCAAATTGGTTTAGCTCTTCCTGCATAGCTAAAACCCAATCCGGATCTAACACAACTTCTTCTACCTTTTTAGGTTCTTCCTGAGATAGGAAGATGCTATACAGACATGCTTCTTGAGTTGCTTTCCTTGTTTGCACTCTTGAAGATGCATCATCAATAACTAATTCAAAGGGGTGATTTCTAGTCTATTTACTCTGTTGAGGTAGATTTTCTCTAGATGAAGAGGCCTCATTTTTGTCTTGATGTGTGACAGAGTTTTGATTAGAAGAAACTCCCCTGAGTTTGTAGATCTTTGATTAGAAGTTTGGGTTCTTTCTGATTGTGATCTGACTTGGCTTTCGACTCCTATTGATGGATCAACGGATGTTGTTCTTTGCCTTTCGACGAATGATGCAGATTGTCTTTCAACAGATGATGCACTTGGTCTTTCGACGGATGATGAGTTATGTGCTTCATTAGTTGTAGATTTTTCTGTATTATCTTTAGATTTTGGTTCTTGATCACTTTTATCATCATTATTTTCACAAATCATCTCAACATTGTCAAATTTGAGGCTTTCATGGAAATCTCCATCTTGCAGTCCTTCAATCTTTTTATCATCAAACACAACATGTACAGATTCCATAACAATGTTGGTTCTGAGATTGTAGACTCTATATGCTTTTCCAACTGCATATCCAACACATATGCCTTCATCAGCTTTGGCATCAAACTTTCTATTTTGATCAGTTTGATTCCTTAAGATATAGCATTTACAGCCAAAGACATGAAGAAAGTTTAATGTTGGCTTCTTATTCTTGAACAAATGGTGTTTCAATTGATAAGCCGTTTTCTATTAAGTCTTCTTTTAAACACGTGGTTTTTAAGACTGTTTATCATCAGGTTGATGTTCAGAACAAGGTCAGGGTCTGCGACTTTATACACTCGCAATCTACTTAAAATAGTGTATTGCATAAATTTACCTTGATCTTATTTTTACTGTATAATTTAATGACAATGATTTTATAGATTCTTATACTAATTAGAATTCTATTGGTAATTCTACAGGAGGGGGAAGTAGTAGAAATAGTGAACTCATGGGATGACAAGGAGACAAGTGGTCTTATTCAACACATTCTTTCTCCTTAATAAGTTAATAGCAGAACTAGCCTTGTATTTTTACCAATGCCCTTTGTTTTAATACAGAATGGAGGAGAAGGGTGTTCGATCAACACTACACAAACGACTATGACTTTCAATTCCTCAACGGTGAATCAATTATGGTTCCTTTCATGACCAGTTATATGAAAAAATGAATTGTTAGTATTTTCGATGGTTTCAAAATATTGAGCTTCTTTATAAATAAGGACACAATATTCAAATTACCGGTCCTTTTTCTTGTTCATATTCCTACGAGATGCAAAACATGGACTTCCACCATTATTAAAGAATCTCCAGTCATGTATCTTGAGCACCCACTATCCAAATACCAAAGATTCTTTCTGTTTCCCTGCACACAACAAAATCAAATCAAGTTGATTTTGGTACCCAGGTTTCCTTGGGTCCTGTTTTCTTAGCCTTTTTCTTAAGTTTCTCGGGCTTGTCCTCATTTGACTTAGGCATTTGAAATTCTTCCTTAGTCAATTGAGTAGAACCCTTAAAACCATTCATCATTGCATAATTATCATGCACAGGCTAGGTAGCATGGAAAGGCATATTTTGTGCAAACATGTTATTCCAGTATGACATGCTAAATGGCATTTGTGGCATTCTAAATGCAACATAGTAAGGATTTTGTGCAAAATGACATATTAGCAAACTGACCATTCAAATTATGTGCAGGCATAACATTCACATGCATTGTAGGTATACTGGGAAATGAAGGACGTGCAGACATGGGAGCAGGCATAGCAAGTTTGCAATTAATAGATAAATGATTAACACTACCACACTTAACACAGATTTTTCTTGGTGCATATTTATCAGGTGTGTAGTTGTCATGTTTGTTAATTCCTATTGTTTTTCCTTTTAGACTCTACTTTCACTTCAATTTTCTCCAATCTGTCATTTAATTGCTTAATAGACAGATGCCCTACATTGACTCTCTTTTCTGTTTCACTTGACTTGCTTCTCCTGGAACAAAGTTCTTAGAAACTGATCCATATTTTTCATTTAATTTAGCTAGTTTGGCTTTGCTAACTGGATTTCTTTCACTCAACGGATGTGATTCCTTGTCTTTCGACGGATAATCTTTTTGTTCATTCGACCGATAACATTCATCATCCGTCGAATCCACATCCGTTGAAAGTCCTTCTACCAAATTAGAATCTAGTTTCTCCTTACTCTTTTTTCAGGCTTCATCACAGAAGGATTTTATACCTTGAACTTTAGTAATTTGAGCATAGACATCTATAGATGATTTCCATGCCTTAATTACTTCATGTTCTCGTTCAAGCTGTTTTTTTAAAATGTCCTCTTTCTTTAAGGATTCAGTTAGTTCATCTTTAACAATCTTGCACTCTATCTTCAATTTTTCAAACTCAACAAATTGAGTCTCTAGTATATTGTTTCTTTCACTTAAAGATAAATTGTTCTCTTTAATTGTAGTGTTTTCTTTAGTGAGAGATTTGAGTGTAACACGCAAATGATATAACTCAGTAGACATGTCATTTATAGTATCATTACACTCGGCTTTAAATAAATGTGCTAGATTAGTTGTGATTACCTGATTACTTGATGAACTCACTTTTGTTTCATCTGACTTGGCCATAAGTGCTAGATTGACATAGCTTGTATCATCATACTCTTCTAGTCCATCTGCAGCCTAATCATTTTCCTGTGTGATGAAAACCCTTTTCTTTTGTTTGAGCAACTCAAAATATTTCTGTTTGTAATCAACAGGCTCAAACTAGTAACCAGAATCAAACTTTCTGCATTCACTAGCAAAATATCCTAATAACAGAAGTATCACCTGAATACGTATTTTTACCATTATATTCTTTAACGAGATCAATCGAACAATTTCTCTAAATAATAGATAGAATAATATTTCTTTTCTTGCACTGCGGCAATCACCGGTCAAAGGATGGATCCCTTGAAAACTTAAATATTACAAGTACTTGCTGTTGGAGGAGCACGAACTTCCATTTTGGAACACTTTTTCCTCCGCATCTTGGCAACTGCAGGCTGCACCCAAGAAAGTGCTTATTTTCTGTTTTTCCATGTGTGTATTATTTATTTATTTATTTGCTAAATTTCTTTGTATGTGTTTTTATAGTCCAATCCAGCATAGCAAAAATGTCATCCCTAGCAATGTTGTATGGCATCAAATATTGTTTTGGTGCGAAATTTCAAAATCGTTAATATACTGTTTGTGTATTTTGTGTAATTTTTATTTTTCTGATTCAAGATTTTAATAAGAGTGTTTTGGTCCAAATTGATTTTTTTAAAGAGGTTAATGATTTTAATAAGAGTTTTTTGTAACAATCTTTGAAACACTTAACATTTTTCTCCGGAAAATATATTTTTGTGAAATAATGATTGGTATTTTAAAAGACTCCTCAATATATGTAAATTTAATTACTCAGTGTCAGATTTTTATATTTTAAACTTGAGATAAAAAAGGCTTATCTTAGGGTTGAAATCTAATTGATTTTGAATATTCATTTTAACTTTTAATGTAATTTATGTATTCAAAATTAACCCTATTCCACACATCTTTAATTTACATTTTCAAGATCAACCATATACCACATATTATATTTATTTAAGACAATTGATACACATTTTTCTTATCAAGTCTCACTTTTCTTAATATATTTGAATTTTTTAAGATGAACATGTAATTTGAAACGGAGACAAAGTGAATATATAAATTTCTTCAATTATCTACTGAAAAGTTTCACTTATTTGATTAAAATTCGAAGTTCTTTAATTATCATTAAATAAATAATTACTATTAATTTATTTATTAATATTCCTAAGAAGTATATTTTTCTTTCTAAACGCTTAAGATTTTTGTTGAAGATATCATACATTCATTCTTATGCATTTTAAAGTTGAGCAACTCGGTTTTGAATACATTAACAGGTCATCTTGATTCGAGTTCCAACCCTACTACCTCTTGTGTGCAAGTAATTAGAATCACGCGCTTAAACAGGGGAGTAAAGGGAGAGATTATGGATAAGTAATGGAAGAGAAAGTAGTTCAGTTTGGAGTGGTGCCTAGCTTTCTTCTTGTTTGTACGCTAAAATCACACACTCCCAGTCCCACTCTGCCTGCTCTATTTCCAGCTTATTACTCTCCCTTCCCCCCACTAGCTACTCCTCTTATCTCTCTCCTTATCTCATCTCTCCCCCCCCCCCCCAACTTAATCTCTCTCTCTCTCTCTCTCACGCACACGCACGCACAGACACAAGCACAGACTGTCCAGATATTCCTGCAAATTTAATAATGGAGCACCTGTACGGCCTTCACTCCACACCGGATAATTACTCCCACACAACTCCTAATACCTCCCTCCCTTTTCCGGCCACCGAGTTCCAGCCTTTCGATACTTTTTATCATCCTATCTTCGAATCACCCGAACACATGTTCTCCGCAACATCATCATCTGCTATATCCGATGCGGCTTCAATACAAAGATGCCGACATAACAGTAATAGTACTGGATCAGAAGATGAGCTTTCTAGCGCAATTCGTGCTAAAATTGCTTCTCATCCTCTTTACCCTAAACTCCTCCAAGCTTACATGGATTGCCAAAAGGTATATCTGATATGTGTCGTTAAGGGATCGGGTTCATATTATGTATTAATAAATGAACTAAAGACTTCTATAGAGACTTTTGCATGATATGATATCGGTACACATATGTCAATTTCATTAACTGTTGGAAGGCGATTTGCGATCGTTTTCACCAGATATATATTATGAGAACTGTTCGGTTATGTTTTAGCTGCAGATCACCAGTTGGATCTGTAAAGAAACCTAAAAAGTAGAAAAAGTCTTCGCTCTACAGTTCAACTTTCCGTGTGTGCTTATAAAATCTTCATAATTAATTTCTTCTTCTTCTTCCTGTTTAACTTACGTACTTTGTACTAGCATCGCTCAAGTCTTCTCAAGTCGTCAAGTTTTATCGAAGATTAATTAAGTTTTTGACTTTAAGTTTACTGTAAATCAACTATTTTCACACCGACGACGACTGTACTAATACTCGGGTCTTTCAATAGTTGCCAACAAGTGAATTTATGAGTTTCTAGGTTAATTTTTTTAATGGAATTCTTCTCTCCGAATTTTCCTCAACCAAAAATCTCAATTTCTTCCGTTTTTAATATTATAGTGTGTGTGTTTGGTTTGTTTTTTCGAATTTCTGCAAACTCATTATATATATGTGCTACCTTTTATTAGGTAGGCGCATCTTCAGATATAGCTGATCTGTTAGAGGAAATCGAGAGAGAGAAGGTCTACTCTGAAAGATCGGTATCTTCAACTTACATAGGCGACGATCCTGAGCTCGATGAGTTCATGGTTTCTCTCTATATCTCTACATTTCTTAACTATGTCTATGATTAATTTGGAAGCAGCTAACGTTTGCTGTGTTTCGAAATTCTTCATCAGGTAACTTATTCGGAGCTACTAGTTAAGTATAAATCAGATCTTGCGAGGCCTTTTAATGAAGCAACTACGTTTTTGAACGACATAGAATCTCAGCTCCAAGATCTCTGCAACACCTCTTCTAGAACCTGTATTTCAGGTCATTCTCCTCTATATATATATAAAAATATACTCCCTATGTATGTGTGTATGTATAGCTATATTATATTTGAGCACAGCGGGTAAAAATTATTTGAAGTAATTGTTTAATGAGTTCATAGACTGCAGTGCTGTGGATTTAGTTAATCTGATAGTTGAATAAATTTATATGATTACGCACACCCAAAAGAGAATATAACTGCAGTTACCTGGTACACTGCGTGCGAATTTTATAATCAGTTCCTGCCTTCGCCAACCGCTAAACTTGGCCAAACCGATGAGTTTAACAACTAAATAAGATCATAAACGGATCAAAATAGCCAATGTTTGGCAGCTAAATTAAAATAGAGCGTATGACTGTAACTATAATTCTGTAATTCCCAAAACCTAACCCTTATTTGGTTAGAAAAAAACCCTAAACTTTATTTCTTTTGCATTCAGCATTTGTAAATCTGTAGCAAATTTAAATAATCTCACGCACACTCGCGAGAGTTGAAAGTGTTCGAACAGTTTTTCTGCCAAAACTGGAAACTCTTATCGAGATATTTAAAGAACAGATATATCTTCATGTCTTACATTGCTAGAGAAAAGTTTGAATATTTCTTATTAATCCATTATTTTTAGTTAAATATAGCGAAGTCTCTCCTTGTCTTGTGGTACTTTAATCGATTATAAGTGTTCAACATGAATACGTGTTCAAATATCGGAATGATAATATTTTTAAACAAATATATATATTTTTTACTTAAAATAAGTCTCAAATCCGAATATAGAGTGTCTGATAATGGAATACTGATAATCGAAAGTAAAACGAAAATTAAGGCTGAAATAATGTAGCTGGTGTCTTCTAAGAATTCATGTCAAAAGCTTCCAATTCTAGTTTAAGAATAAAATGCCATGTTGGGATATCTACTTTTGTATTTCTTGTTTGTTCTCTTATGAAAATGGGAGGAATTCTTTTAAAAAATGAGATGATTTGACATTTCACTGGGCAGTGATTGACATAAGCTAAAGTACACAGCCTGCATAGTTTCTCTTTTATTATTTTTAAATCTTCTTATTTTGTTAAAAGAAGCTGGTTAAAAGGGTTTCCAATCTTTTATGATAAATGGCTTCTGCCTTGGAGTACCGCTTGGCTTTAGATGTTTTAAACATAGATCTAGTAAGTTCTTTGGAAAATTTAATGTTTAACTATTATGTGAACTTTTAATTCAAGGCATTATAATATCTCATAATTATAGGATGAATTATATTATCTCTTAATTATGTGATAATTAATAAATGAATTATAAGTGAACTTTTAATTGGAGTATACAAGTGATAATATTTTAGAAAAATGGAAAACAATATAGACAACATTCTCTCTTCGTGTGAATTATAGGTGTCCTGATCAATTTTTAAACAATTGTTATGATGTAAAATGGAAAATAGGAGATACAGTAGTAATACTGCTGTCGGGTAAAATCAATTAAAATAGTAATCATATAAATTTCGTGGGCTAACAAATAATAATTGATTATCACGTTCTTAGTCAGTTTTGCACTTTTGCTACAATATTGATCTCTCATAGCATTCTTCTTCTGTTTTTTCTATTTTCTTTAATACTAAGGAGAAATAATAGATATAAATTATGTGATTCATGCACATAAACCAATAGCAAACCCAAGATTATTTTACCAGTTGTTCGTTTTCAAAATTATAAAGAAAAAAGTTCTCATACAAGGTCTTATAATTAATAAGATAATATAACAGAATTAAGTAGTTTTATCTTAATTAATCTATCCTAAAACCCCTGAAAGATAAATAGACGTCAAAATTAAAAAAATTTAGCACAATTTTTCTCTATCATCTTTTGTTAAAAGACGGATTTTGTGTAGTACTGTTCAGTTGCAGAACAAGTATTTACATTTGAAAAGCTTCACTAAAAATGAAGAAAAATAAAATTTTATAATAAGGACTTAGTTAAGTAGATTAGCTAGCGCCCTTACGATCTTAAGACATAATTTAATCAAATCCTATTTATATAATGGGAATCGTAGGCTCTTTTTTCCCTGCCATTGAACACGTGATATCATGGCAGTCAAGTACAAAAGCTAGAATTTCAAAATATAATTGTAGCTGAACTGATCTTACTATCTATAGACTATATAAACTAAGTTGTAGATAATTAATTAGTTATTTGAGAAGTTGAGGGACTGTAAGTGTAAACCCTCGCAGTTTACGCTGGCATCTCCTAAGTTCTAACGTTGTACTGTACTAACTACATTCCCATTTTTAGGTCAAACTCAAGTGAATTTATGGAACCCCTTAATGACTTTTAGTAATTAGTACTCGGTCTGGACAGTCTTAAATTTGGAGTGGACGACATATTTATGTAACGGAGTTAAGTGATACATTCCACAAGTGTTGTACGTGCTCTCTCCCAAACTACTGGTCATTCCCATTTCTTACATGTATTTTGATGAGTGCAAAAATAAAGCTACTATTATTATTCACTACTCCTGTATTTCTCGGAAGAAAAATAAACTAATTGGCATGAAACGCCCTAATATTTTATTTATGTTTCAACTCCAAAGTTAAGTCTGAGACATTTCAAATAATTAGTTTTGAATGTCATCTCATTCTGCACCTCATTAATATCTCAACAACTCTAGTAGATTACTATCCTCATATCTGTTTTTCATTTGATGCGAACCACTTATCTTTTTGGGATGTCTCAAACCTTCCATTAAATTATCACAATCACACATTATTATGATACACTTACTTTAACATCCATTTTGTGATCTAAATTTAAGTCAAGTATAAATTTCTTAAAAATTGTTCTATTCAAACGGACTCATATAAAGTGGGAAGGAGAGAATACTAATAAGAATGTTATGTTATGTGTTCTACTTTTACCCATGGTTGATCAGTTGCTGTTAATGGGAGTGATTACTGATTCTAGACAAGGGGTGGTTCTTATGACATTTTGTCAGCATTATGTTCCCATCACTCCCTGTATGTGGCAAATCGTTGCATGGTGTTATCACATCCCACAAAACACGCTTCTGCTTTCTATTATGGCCCCCCCTCAATAAGTAAGGACTAGGTCGGGGTATGGGCGTTTTTGTGTTAAAATGGACAAAATCTGCTCTACTAAGATCATGTAATTTTTCAGAACTCAAAGCCGACGAATATTATTAGAAATAGATTTGTTCGACGAATGCTGTAAAAGTAAAACTATCTTGTTTTGGTTCTGGTTTTTTTTTTTACAGTTTCAATTTCTACTGCTACAGACGAAACCACGGCCTCCTCGGAAGAAGATCTTGGCACCAGAGAGGTAGATGTACTGGAATATGAGCAGATAAGAGAAGATCGAGAACTTAAAGATAAACTGCATCGTAAATATAGTGGGTATATAAGTTTGCTTAAGAATGAATTTTCAAATAAGAAGAAGAAAGCAAAGTTGCCCAGGGAAGCAAGGCAAGTTCTGCTGGACTGGTGGACTCTTCATTATAAGTGGCCGTATCCTACGGTACGTATTCATGTTTCTAACTTGTCTCTAAGTATCTTTGTTGCTTAAATGTTATAATTATGTGCAACTCCTGTTGGGCAAATGATGAATGTTCATATTTCACATTGATTGAGAAGGAAGCAGACAAGGTAGCTCTAGCAGATTCTACAGGCCTGGACCAAAAGCAGATTAACAATTGGTTTATAAACCAACGGAAACGCCACTGGAAGCCATCCGAGAATATGCAATTGGACGCCATGGAAAACTTATACGGATCTCTGTTCACGAATAAAGAAGGTGGGATTTCATAGCATTCATCAAAGATCTGTCTGTGTTCATTCTTGACTTCTTTTCCACATGCTTTTTATTAGTTAAAAAGTTTAAACTTAATAATGCACCGGAGCTTGGGCTATAATAGCCGATGTAATGTTATTTTGAATTATTTCCAGACCTCTAAATGTTGTAAAATGTCGTTTATAAGCAAATCAGAACTTTGTAATTAGTTGTGTGCATGGAACTGCTGTGCTAATATACGAAATTGTACATAAATTTCGCGCCGGGCATACAATCTACGTATCTTCTTTGTTATCGATCGTTCTTGCATTTTTTTTATTGTACAAGCTGGAAAATGACGTATGTCTGCAACAAAATATGTCATCGTCCTACCAACGTTTTGGCTTATTTTTATAAAATTGTGATGTTCATATATGGTACACCATAAGATTGTTATTGGTATTTTATCGGATCGTCAAGAAAATGGGTCGGATCACTGATGAGGAAGAAGACGGACGAGTTCCGAAGAACGCGTCTGTGGAGCCTAACACGCACCCTATAGGGCTCACCCTATATATATAGGGGAGTCGATTACGACGACTATTGACGACGAAGAGTTATAACCGTGATTAGTGAAGTTTTTTATGAAGGCTTACGACGACCATCACAACAACCATAGTGAAAGAAGTGCGCGACGACCGCTACGACGACGATAACACGACGGTCGCTATAGTAGAAGATGATTACGAAGAACAATTATTGATAAGGAGTCTCTAAAGGATGATTTTAAGCAAAGAGAGAAGAAGTGAAACAATCAAGGAACAAAGAATGATCCGGGCTCCTGGAAAATGACCCCGGATTTCTCTAGGGCGCGCCCCGTGCTGTATGGTCGCACGGGGTGGCCGCTCCGCAACGCAAGTGAAATGACTAAGAAGAATTACTAAGGAGGTTGGTCCCACGACTAAAATAAAAAGTAAATGAAGCATAAGAATCACACAAGAGAAGAAGAGGATCCCCGGAGGAGCTTTCCATGCTTAGGACGCCCCCTAGGCATGGAAGGGGAATCCGGAGGACTCCAATCCTTCCCAGGGCGCGCCCGAAGAAGGAAAAGGGCCCTCCGGGAGCCCGTCGTCCCGGAAAACATATTGAAGGCGTCGTTATGTAGTCTAGCAAGTTATCCTCGTAGGAGAATGGTCCTGAACACTTAGTGTATGCTTTGGAAGCCCTGTCTCTGCATTCATCGGGTTGTGGGAGCGATCTCCTTACTAATTCTAATGCTTAGAATAGCGGCATACCCCTTTTTGAACCTTACAAAATCTTGAAGGGAGCGGCTTCAGTGTAAAGCAGTTGTGGTAATTTCGGTTTATCTAGTGCTCTTAGGTTGATCTAGACATTTCACCACGGGGATATGAAGAATCAAGTATACCTAGTGCTCTCGGAATCTACTTGGTGGCTCTTTAAGATCTACCACAGTCCTAAAATGGCCTTAGATATTAAATGTGTTTGTTATCATTTTTTTTATTTTTTTCCGTTAATATGATGCATTTATCTTGTATTATTGAATGGTTGTAAAGTGGTAGATCTAGAGATATCAGGGTATTAAAAATAATTCTTTAAAAAAAATGTGTTGTTTTCTTTAAATATACAAAAAAATTGCAAAACATAGAGAAGTCGTGGAATAGATTGCAACAAATGCTTCAAAACTTTCAAAAACACTTTAATTTGTTTTTTGGATTATGGACCTTTGAACATTGTTCAAGGTTCCATATAGATCATCTCTGGTACCTGAAGAGTTTCTTGGGGAGGTGGAGATTGCTTGAAGTTCGCGTAAGCATCTGACATTTTAAGTTGCTTAAGAAAAAGCAAGCACGGTTGCGACTGTCAAGCAATGTTGTCTGCTCCCTTGTTTATATGTTTTTATTGCCAAGTCATAGAAACTAACTATGTAGCTGTACCAATATAACATATAGCCAAGTTAAGTTTATAATACAATATTTTATGGGACTGTAGTGGCAACTTATAGGGTTGCTTAGAATTAGAAGGTTTTTTTAACAAATATTGCTCAAAATGATGTGGATGAGAAAGGGCATAAAATATTTTATATATCTTCATGATTTGTCAAATTTAGAAACTTTTTAAGTATCTAGAATTGGAGTTGCTCTTACACATAGAAAGCGGAAATGATAATATGAAATTTGAACCCTGATGTTTACATATAGTTAATATCTTGGAAAATTTATTATTTGTCAAATATGGTCCTAATTGTGATTCTTATGTTTCATTTACTTCCCAATTTAGTTGTGGGAGCGACCTCCTTGCTAATTATTCCTAACATTTCAATTGTGTTGCATAGCGAGGGGAGTCCGGGGTCATTTCCCCGGAGCCCGGATCATTTTTTGTTCCTTGATTGTTTTCACTCTTCCTCCATTGGCTTAAAATCATCCTTTATAGACTCATTATCAATACTTGTTCTTCTTCATTGTCTTCTACTATAGCGACCGTCGTGGCATCGTCGTCATAGCGGCCGTCACACACTTCCTTCACTATGGTTGTTGTGATCTCTCATTGGGATGGGCGTCGTAAGCCTTCATATAAAACTTCATCAATCGTCGTTATAACTCTTCATCGTCAATAATCGTCGTAAGCGACTCCCATATAGGGTGAGCCCTATAGGGTGCGCCCTAGGCTCCAGATACGCGTTCTCCGGAGCTCGTCCGTTTTCTTTCTCTGCGGTGATCCGACTCATTTCCTTAAAGATCCGATAAAATACCCTTGACGATTTTATGGTATAACAACTACCCCACGATTTTATAGTTTGTTGAAAACAAAGTGGAAAATCTTCTCTACTTCCTTCGATCTTCCGTGAATAATTCTACCTTTATCATCTACAATGTCTTTACTTCATCTTTTGCTAAAAAGGTTCCCTCCATCTGCGTAATTCCGTAGAAAAATGCTTTAGTTGATAATTTTCATCGTAAAATTTTCTTCCGAGTTTCCTTGACAAGTGCTTTAATTTTTATTCCATAAAATCTCTCACCAATACAAATATTTTCCTTAAAAAATTTCTTCATTCCGCCATTCGGAGATACGCGGGGCACGTCCAACCCCCGTGAGATTATTCTGGGGTTCAAATTTCAAGAAATTTGAATTTTGATTCCTTTTAAACTTTCCTTCTTCCTCTTTTTACTTTATCCACCATCTTCTAAAATACCCAATTCAAAAAATGTAAACCTATCTCCTCCAAAAATTTCAAGAAGCTTAGATCTAGCTTGTTATTGGCTCCATCTTTGCTTTAGCTTCAACCCATTCATTCTCTATTTTCCAAGGTACTCTCCCATGCTTTTACTTTCACTTCCTTCCATGTATATTTCTAGATGTATGAATTTGGAGCTTCTTGAACTTCCATGTTTTTTGCCATGTTTTGTATGTATATTTATGTATATGTTGTATGCACAACTTCTGGATTCTTATAGATACACCAATTTGGCTCCCAATTGTGCTAGTAACTTGAATTTGAATTTTAGGGTTTAAAATTTTACCCAATTTATACATGGGGAGCGCCCAAGGCACGCCATGAGGGATCATGAGTCGCGACCCCCTTTTCTCTTTGCGGGGCACACCCGAAGGTAGGGGCTCTCGGGCTGCGGCCTCCGCACAAGGCGGGGCGCGCCCGGAGCTTGTGAACTCTCCGGTCGTGCCCCTCGCATAGTGTGAGGCGCGCCCGAGGTTTATTTTTGGAGCCTAGTTGCATTTTTTTGTTGGGGCGTGTCTTAGCTCCTTCAAAATGTGCTCTAATTTTTGTTGATGTTGCGGCACGTCCTGACCTTTTTTCTTTCTTTTCATTGTAGCTGGACGACGACCAATATACGTATTTTCATCCGTTTGCAGAATTCAACCGTAAGTTGGGGATTTCCACCACCCCGCTTCGATCACCATCTCCTTTGTCGGCTTTGTCCTTACTTCATCTTTCCGAGACTTTGGTAGACAAGGTTCGGCGAGGATAGATTGCTACTATGATTATTGAGCATGAGGCGTCTACTTATGTTTTTTCTAGACCGCATGCTCCGAGTCGTCACTCCATTTTGGAGAATTGGTCTGAGGATGACATTTCAAATTTAGAGGCGAGCGACAAGAGGAAAGGCAAGGTTGTGATATCTGATGAGGAGAGTAAGTATCCTGTACATAAGCCTACTACTCAGGATATACTTAGAGATGAGGCAGAGTTCTTTTCTCCGTCTACTACTGAGTACATCGTTACTCCTCCGGATTCTCCTATACCTTATTTTCACTCGAAGATTAAGGAGTCCGAGTTGGATTTGAATTGGACGAGCAATCAGGAGGAGAAGCTTACTTCGAAGCAGATGGATAGTCTTCGGAAGCTCCCACCGATAGGCTTGTGTTGGTACGACATCACGAGCATCGGATGCCAAGATTGGGTTTACCATGGAGTATTATATGATGGAGGGCATATGAACTCGTTCATTATCTTTAATGAGATTCCATCTTTTTAACCATGTGGAGAACTTTAGGATTCCTCGGATGGTCACTTCCTTGAGTTTGATTGATCTAGGCATCGATGCACCTCTTCATCCTTTTTTCCGCTCTATCTTGGAGTGGTATGGCATATCTCCACTTCAGTTATCTCCCAATAATTGGAAGTTGGCATTGGCTTTGCTTGTGTTGTATGATTGTCATGATTTTAGTGCTCCTACTGCGAGGGAGATTACTTACTTTTTTAATCTTCGTCGGGGGTTTAAGGGTTTCTACTACTTGGTTGTATGTTCGTGCCATGACTTGTCTGGGTTCTCCGAAAAAATAAGAATAGTTATGATAAAAGGGATAAGGACACCTTCTTCTACTTGTATGATATTGAGAGAGTTCGCATGAGTTTTAATGGAGATGCTTGTGAGTCTTTCTAACTTATTCATTATTCACTCATTACATTTATGTTCTTGCACTTTCCTTATTTTGTGACGTCATCTCTCACTCCTTTAAATAGATGATACGAATGTGATGAAGTTGAGAGGTGTGGCCGCGGAAAGAGCTCGTGCAATAATTCATCTCCCCGATACAGATTTTGACATTGAGGCTCTTGTTAGAGAGGATAACTTAAGGAAGATTGGAGTGCTCCACCCTGGTGTGGGTTTCGAGTAGAGAGAGAGAGAGAGATGATGTGGAGGCCAAGATGGATGTTCCTTCTCATCCTGGTATGTTCTGGGCGCCCCCTACCTTAGGTAGTATACCTTTAGGGCGCGCCCTAAAGAGTAGTGGTAGTATTTTTCCTTGATTTCTGCCTTGGTATATTTTTCATATCTTGTATACCACTTCTTGTATGCACTCCTTTATTTGCATATGTATCATTATTATACATATTTCATTTATTTCTTTTATGCGTGCATCTCGTCTCTTTGAATTTTTTTTAAATGCCATGCCTTACCTGTGTATATTGTACTAAATTGTTTCATGTTTAACTTTCAGGTATGGATCCTAAGATACCTAGGTATTTCAGGCTCAACTTGACTCCTGATATGGTATTTCCCGAGGGAAATGTTGCTTAGCCTTCTTCCCGGCGCGAGGCCTAGCACTACTAGAAAAACGCTAATAGACATAAGTTAAAAATCGATGTTTGGGAATTTTAAAATCGATGTCTTTGTGGGTTATGTTAAAGGGTACCCCCTTTAATATCGGTTTAAAACTAATGTTGAAGAGTACATATTACATCATTTTATTATAAAAAATCGATATCTATTTTCCTATTTAAATTTTTTATGCACTTCTATCTTTTAAATATTCCCATAATATAATATTGTTATTAATTTAAACATATGTTAGATAAAGGCCTTTTAGTAGTTTTTAATGAAAACTGATGTCATTATTACATTTAACATCGATTTTTAAGTAAAATCGATATCTTTAAATAGATTTAACATCGGTTCTTAAATATAAACAATGTCAGAAACTAAGGAACAAATATTTATTATGATCTTCAACATCATTTTGTCATAATAAACCGATGCCTATTCATTTATTTAAGGAACAAATATTTATTGTGATCTTCAACATCGTTTTGTCATAATAAACCGATGTCTATTCATTTATTTAACATCGGTTGTGTAACTGTTGTTTATTGATCCATTTAACATCATTTTTCTCTATACAACTGATGTTATATAAACCTCATTACATCGATGTGATGTAGTTTAACTGTTATCTTTAGAAGCGTTTAACATCAGTTTCGATTACAATAGATGATGTCTGATTATATGTTTACAATGACGTTTTAAAAATATAGATGCCAAATATATTGTCGGACCAAGAAAACTACCAAATTTGATTATTTCATAATATCAATTGTTTACATCCATCCAACCAATATCAAGTACTACACATCAGATCCTAAATCAAGTACTACACCAACCTATAAAGACAATTATAGAAGCTTACACACCATTCTTTGTCCAAATAACGAAATAAATATCATCAATCTAGAACAAGTACTACTTCAATTTTTAGAAAATATTAAAAGTTAAAACATTAAGTTTTGAAGGAACTACGACTAACCTCTTTCAATGTTTAAGCAAACCTAAGATGACTCACTTCTGCCACTTGGGGATAATGATATTATAATCATCAACATTAGCTGGACTTTCTTCATCCTAAGCAACTGGGCTATGACTTGTTCCATTAGCTATGCCATTAATTTCCTAAGGGCCGTCATTACTTGAGAGATTGGACTGTCCCTTTCAGGGCTTATAATATTTCTGACCATACCTCGAAGACTTTCGCTGTATTCAGACCCATCTTGTTCAGCACCCTGTTTAGCTCTTTCGAAAGAAGATACTAAATCACGAGCCCAGTTCCCATCAAGCTCACAATCGAAGCAACACCCAGACCTAGGAGGGGGGCCTTTACTATGATGTTCTCGAGAACCCCCTAGATCGTGTGGAACCTATACAATATAAGCATCAGATACCTTAGTAAGAATTCAAATGACCCAATAAAAATAATAAACCGCCTAGAGGCCTAAAACATGATTTTGCTAAACCAATTCAACCTTCACAAAGCAGTTACTGTGTATAGATTTATAAGTTAGTCCAATTACTCAATAAGAGTCATAAAGAGTATATGCTAGTATTCTTAGAGAAAAACTAGCACAGTTAAAAGTGACACTTATATTCAGAAGCTTGAGTAAGTAATTATACAATAAGTAGTTACTTCTAAATAATTCTAATATTTACCAGAGAAGTAATTGATGAGTAAAGAGTTTTGTTTAAATAATCAGTATAAATTTGAGTTATGCAAAAAGTTTTCAAAGGACTAACAACGGCCTCAACTTGCATAGTTATTTAGACTATATTCCTATTTCTTTGCCTTACCCACTTTGCTTCAATCCACCAAATGGTATTACATCATCAAACACATTATGATTTCTTGGTCATTGTTAGGTCACACACACACTGTAGAGGGGGTGAATACAGTGTATAGTACACTCAAATCGAACTTTAAGAACTTAAGTAACAGAAAACAAATTTTATTGAAACAATAAACTCTGTTACAGTATGGAACTGTTACCTCTCAGTGATGAACAAATATCACGAGAGCTGCTAGGGTTACAATGAATAATCTTCTCTAATAATGATAACACTTATAGTGTAAACCCTATGTCTGTGTTTATATACTACACAGTTACAAGATAATCGCTAATTGATATGGAATATAATTCTGCTTCCTAAAATATATCAATCAGATATCTTTTCTTCCAAGTATTCCATTCTTTACAGAATTCCTTCTTCATGCATATCTCTTCTTATGTTTATATTGATCTTCTTTCCTTTAATCAGCTACTGTCCTTATCTGATTGTCCTTCAACACTTAAGTTCTGATATCTATCTTCTGACGATTATCTCCTGATAACATACGTACTGATATCCTTAAGTCCTGACTTCCAGTATAAGTACTGATCAACAGTTAAGTACTGATTTATCCTGTTCAAGTAAGATCTGAAAGCTAAACATAAAACATATTAGCCATGACATTATCAAATATATCTAACAATCTCCCCCAACTTGTAAATTAACATAATATACAAGTTTAACAGATATTTGATGATGTCAAAAACATTAAGTACAAATGCATGAGAATTAGACTAGATAACTACAACTTACAGTCCTTAAAGCTTTTACCAATTTCAACTTCTGATAACAACTTCAGTCTGTATAAATATCAGTATTTAAGCAGTTGTAGATCTTCGACTTGGCTTCATCATTTTCTGATCTCTCTGATGTCAGGAGTTGTTCTGAGATAGTTCTTCAACAAACATTTCTCAGCATATCTTAGTTCATCAATCATTCTCCTTTTGACATCTTTAAGCTCTGCAGTATCTTCACCAGTTTGAAAGATTGCAGCTCTGAGATCATTGATCTTTGCTTTTCTCAACTCCTGATCTAGTCTTATGACATAAGCTTTGTCAGACTCCAGATTAAATTCAAGTCCCTTAATACCAAGATATGTTCTGATCTGTGCAGTATTAGGCTTCATATCAACAATATCACCATTGTGATCTCTGTACTTTGGAACATATATGTTGTCAGACTTAACAGAATAAAGCCTTTTCTGTCTCTGAATCTGTTCTTTTAAGTAGTTTGCAGCAGTCTCTGTTATTCTGTCATCCACTTGAAGTAAGTAAAGTACATGCTCCAATTCTTCAAAATACTTCAATGGAATGGCATTTTGTCTTATATGATAAACCCTACCATCTGTCATGAAATACAACATGATGTATTCTTTCAAGTAGGTATGGTAAACCATCTGTACAGATTCCAGTTGATTCAATCTCTCAGGAGTTGCTCCAATACCCGGTTCACTCAAGGAAGTTGGATCATTGGTAGTGTTGTGTACTCTTCTTTCATCAGCACTTCCCAATCCAGTTTTATCTCTAGCTTCCTTTACAGTAACTACTCTTGCTTCAAAACCACTTGCAGTAGTCTTCAAAGATTGAGTCTGTTTTGCTTTAGTGAATCCTGGTAAGAGTGTCTTTGATCTATTTTCTGATATCAAGTTAACTTGAGCTCTGTCAGAGGTTACTTGCTTCTTCTGAATATCAGAACTTACAATTTCTTGACTCTGAACAACTTGAGCCATGTCAGAGGTTGTTTTAAGAACTTTTCTTGAAGTCAGAGCAAGATCATCCTTTTCATCAGTAATTTCTTCTTCCTCAGGAGGTACATAAACCTTGATAGGTTCACCAACCTTTTCTTTACCCTTGGATCTTGGATCTATCTGTGGTTGTGATCTAGCCAACGTTGCTTCAGTATGTGTCCTTTCTTTGATCACAATGCCTTTGAGTTTTGGAAGTGAATTTTTACCAGAAGCTTCAGATTTAGATGTGACTTTCTCTGATTTAAGTCTGGCTTCTTTTTCCTTTAAACTTTCCAAGTCCATTCTTGGATTTTCTTGAAGAAATAACTGTCTTGACATTTCCTCATCAAGATCTAGAAGTTCATCAAAACTTATCCTTTTACCAGTAGCAGAACTTATTCTTTTCCCAGTATCAGAACTTGTCCTGTGACTAGCTTGTCTCGATGTAAACCTTCTACCTTGACTATGACCGCTACCCATTCCAGAGTATCCTTGATCATCATTTCCATCATCCTTTCCTTGCAGTGTCTTGTTAGTGTTGCATTTGGACTTAATTACCTTCTCCCCCTTTTTGGCATCAGCGGGTAGTAAAAGAGAGATAAGTAATTCCACTGAGGATTGGATTTCAGTAAGTTGCGATTGCTGAGAAGCTTGATTTGTCAGAATGTCATCAATCTGAGCTTGTTGTTTCTCTTGAGTTTTCTCAATATAAGCAATCTTGTCAATGGTAGGTTGAAAGAACTTTTTCTTATCAATTTTCCAAACTTGTTCTTGTTTGATAAAGTTCTCCTGAATCTTGTGTAGCTCTGCATGAGTAGTTGAATGAAGACCTTGTAGATGTTTAATACTCAATGCAGTGACTCTAAGCTGGGTTTTTAAATCATCAGAATTTAACATTTCATCAGCTTTAGTCAAGTGCTCAGCAAGATGTATTGCAGTTGGAACACATGAAACTGAGTTCCATTCCTTAGTCCACTCCTGACCTGCAGGAGTTTCACTCCAAGGTACTGGTGTAGCCCCGGTAACAAACTTCTTTACCAGTTCAGACTTAGAAGAGTCTGTTGAGGAGTATGTCCTGAAGGACCTGCTTCATCAGCATCTACAGTTGGAGCAGCATCACCAGTATCTCCAGCATTTGCAGCATCAGAATTTAAAGAATCAGTATCTTCTGATAAGACAACAGTGTGAGTAGCAATGGAGGCTTCAGCATCCTCTAATTGCTGATCTGATACTAAGTTCTGATCAACAGCCATATCCTGATGATCACCTAAAGTCTGATCATCAGCATCTTGATGCAGAGAAGGTGTTGTTGATAACTCTAGAGTTTGAACATCATCAGTAACAGGTGTTGTGGAAGGATTATTTGCTGTTGGAGCTTCTAAGAGAAATACTTCAGACACAACCAAGTGTTGAACATCAATATCAGCACTTGTGCCTGGATCAACAAGAGACACAGATGGTGAGTTAGCCTTGTCAGATACAGCTTCCTGAGATGGAGTTGATGGAGAAGAAGTGACTGGAGCAAATTCCTTGTCTTGTGAGATCAGAGATTCCTGATCCCCTTCCTTAGCTGCTTCCTCTTCATCATCTGAAACTGGCCTTTGTGCCCTCTATTTCTTGTACTTCCTTGTTGATTTGGATTCCTTGGGAGTTTCAGGAACTATGATTCGTCTAAGCCTCTTGAGAAGCCTAGAACCCCCAATTTCAGAATCCTTCTGAGAAATCTCTTTCTCAGCTTCAGTAACAGCAGGTTCTCTAGCAGGAACTGGTTCCTCGGAATCAGATTCATCGCTCAATGCAATCCTCCTTCTCTTTTGAGATGTTTGAGGAACATTCTTTGTCCTCTTTGGCTTGGAAGATGAAGATTTCACAGTAGGTGCTGAAGATGAAGGTCGAGCAGTCTGTGAAGTTGAGAGATAGGATTTGAGATATGTTCTGAGGGTAGGTTGAGTAGAATGAGAGGTAGGTACTGAGGTTGATGGATTTTGGGTGTTTGGAGTTGGTTGGACATCAGAGTAAACAGATCTATAAGTATCAGGATCAGCATTTACCAGGATCTGTTTTACAGACTTAGGAATCTGTAATGGTCTAACCACTTTTTTCTTAGTATCAGCATTTACCAGGTCATTAAAGTATCGTTTTGCAACCTTAAAAGGTGGGGTTTGAGTGCTGACTAAATGAGGTTCATCAGTACAGTAAGTGTAAATAAGTTGACAGAATCTAGAAAAATAAACAACATCTCAATCCTCTGTCATCCTATCCCCAATAAAACCAATTATTCCAGTTGTAAAATCAAAATGAGTTTGATGAATAATAGCATACCCTATGTGCTGACTCAGAATTGGGATAGCATCAAAATTTGAACATTTGTTCCCAAAAGCTTTGGTGATGCAATCAAAGAAGAAACTCCATTCTCTTCTGATATTAGCCCGTTTCAACTGTCCAAGTTTCGTCAGACTCTTTTCATATCCCAATTCAGCCATTAACTCCCGAAGGGCTGAGTTCTCTGGAATTGAGAAAGTACAATCTTCTGGAAGATGTAAAGCCCTGCGTACTGTACCAGGAGTGACTACAAAGGATGAATCACCCACTTGGAAGATAATACTGGGAGTTCCACGTTGACCACTATCATCAAAAAGTCCAGTCCTCCAAAACCTCAGAACTTGTTGGCTTGAAAAGAATTCAGGCTGTGTTAATGCATACCCAACCTCACTATGTGCAAGAAGATCTTGCACAAAGTGCAATTCAGATGGAGCTTTAGTGTGATCAAGAACTGCAGCATAGTTGTTGGGGACAAACTTAGCTCCATCAATGATTAAATCCTTTGGTGCCATGTGAAAAAAAATGAGATTCAAGTATGCCTGTTAGGTGTTTGAGATAATGTCTGTATGAAAAACCAACGTGAGAAAGAAAGAGAAAGAGAGTAAAAGTAAGGAGAGAGATAAAATATAAAGAAAATAAAAGATTAAAGAAATCTTCTCTCTGTTGTACTTATACTCTGAACAAAAATGTTACCGTTGGACACCTGTCAGACATGCAGTAATAACGGACAGTTACTGGGCTGGAGAAAACAGGATTCATTACTTACCCAGTTGCCTAGTTTCAAGGAAAAACCGTTTCATTTATCAAGAGAAACAGTTTTAATTCAAAATTTAAACCGTTAGCACTGATTGAATTATTTTTCACTGCATCATTGATATTCTGAAAATATATCACATGAAAATGACCAAGATAAATTAGATAAGTAAGTGCTGAAAATGAATCAGAACTTAATATAAAACAAAATTTATATGGTCATCAGAATATCAATCAGGATTTATCAACACAAGATAAAATAACTCAGAGACAAAATCTTGAAGGAAAAACAACTTTCATTAATATATCAAGATAATACATTTATGAAATGGAAATTACATCAATACTTATACAAGATTTTCCCTAAGCTTCTAATCCTAACATCAACAACCTTAGTCCTAGCTAAGAAGCCTGACAAAGCTGATGATGAAGAAAAACAGGAAGAAGACGAGGTTAAGTCATCTTCTTCTTCCTACTCTCGACAAACAGAATGGCGAGTCGGATGATTCGCTCTTGCTGGCGGAGAGCTTCCAGCCTTTCCTCCTCCAATCACTCCAGATGGCGATGGTAGTCCATATAGAAGAACAGAAGGTGTGTCAGTACCTCCTGTGGGACAGTCAGGAATGGCTGTGACATGCCATTCCTGATGCCACTCGGCACAACTTAGCTCCATATTGAAGTTTTTGTAGTTCAAAAACATGTTGTATCTGACCATTGTGTTTTTGAAAGAAGAAGTATGAAGATAAGTGTGTGAGAAGAAGTTGATGGAAAGACTGATGTGAAGTGGCTGCTTATATAGGCAAGAGAATGCCAAGAGACGCAAAGAAATTGAATGCTGACAGGTAGAATTAATTCTACCTCTTCTCCCTAGACTTTGAAAAAGAATAACATTCATTGAAAAGAGGAATCATGGTTTAAACCGCACAAGAAACAAGAAACAGTGGACTGTTCAAGTACGAATACCATTAATCCTAATCATAGTGACTATTAATCTTCCACTTCAACATATTCTAGTTCGAACTGAGACTGTTATCAAATTTTATTCACAGATAAGCCAAGTAAAGGATTAGACTGAGAAATCAGAACTTAGACCTATACCAAAACTTAACAGTCATCAGAACATAATTTCTTAACTCGAAAAAGGAATGCCCATCTTAGTAAATCCTCATACAAGTTCTGAGTTATAGACTTCAGAACTTAATCATCAGAATGTGTAACTAGAACTTGTCCTCAGAATTTGTGCAATAATGACACAATGACTGTTTATCTAAAATAACATAGACCACCACAGAAATTTTCATCATTCAGATGGAGTGATTAGTGTGTGCATTAAGCTAAATAACAGACAAAGAGTAAAGTCTGATTCACTTCAGTACATCTTAGAAATAAGGCATAACTAAAATTTTGCTAAAGAGCTGTCATTGTCCTGAAACCTACTGATGAATGAGTTCATGCTTGAGTCCACCTCAGCTGTTTTGTGCTAATTTTATGCATCTTTTGAAATTCTATTTTACAGTGGCTTCTCAGTGTAAGTGAGTCACGACTGTTTATCAGAATTTATGCTATTATCAGAGTATTTCTCCAGTAATCATAGAGTGTGAAAAGTCACCAAGAAAATATTTTGCTTTTCTAATGCATATCTACTTATTACCAGCAATGCACTTGGGTCATCCCTTCCACATTTTTACTCTAGATCTCAAAGGAGTACCTGATTTTATTCTTTGATCTTTTTGCTTTTTCTTTTGATAAGTGAGGTTTATCAGCACTTAGTACATTCAGCAGTTTTACTAGTATCAGAACTTAACAGATGAGTAGCATTATTCTAATTTGTGACTTAGTAATAAGATATACAAAGTAAACTTAACTAAGCTCAATTATCAGAATTTGCTAGTGTCATAGGGTTTCCACTGAAATAATTACTTCTTACATGGAATCATTTGTTTATTGAAGACTACTAGGTCAGTATCTAGCACAGTTATCCTCATAGGATAAAATAGGTACTTGAACAGACATATCACTTATCAGAGTTTAGAAATATATATCAGACAACAGTCAGTACTTAAAGACATTTATCAATTAAGCACAGAATATACAATGAGATTAATTCTGTAAATACTGAGCATAAAGTCTGATAACACAGAACAAGACTAAGCAGATTTAGAGAAAGAACCTGAAACCATTCCAAGTTCATTTACCAATCTTGTAAAAGTAGCTTCACACAGTGGTTTTGTGAAGATATCTGCTAGTTGTTGATCTGTGGGAACAAAATACAATTCCACTGTACCTTCATCCACATGTTCCCTGATGAAGTGGTACCTGATGCTGATGTGCTTTGTCATTGAGTGTTGAACTGGATTACCTGTCATAGCAATAGCACTTTGATTATCACAGTAAATAGGGATTTTGAAACATGTTAACCCATAATCCAGTAATTGATTCTTCATCCAAAGAATCTGTGCACAACAGCTTCCTGCAGCAATATACTCTGCTTCTGCAGTTGATGTGGAAATTGACTTTTGTTTCTTGCTATACCAAGAAACCAATCTGCCTCCAAGAAATTGGCAGCTTCCACTTGTGCTTTTCCTGTCAATTTTGCAACCTGCAAAATCTGCATCTGAGTAACCTATTAGTTTAAAATCTGATTCTCTAGGATATCATAATCCCAGAGCAGCTGTTCCTTTAAGATACTTAAAGATTCTTTTTACAGCTGTTAAGTGAGGTTCTCTTGGATCTGCTTGAAATCTTGCACAAAGACAGGTAGCATACATGATATCAGGTCTACTAGCAGTTAGATAGATTAGAGAGCCAATCATACCTCTGTAGTCAGTAATATCTACTGATTTACCGGTATCCTTATCCAGTTTTGTCGCAGTGGTCATTGGAGTGGATGCACTTGAACAATCTTGCATTCCAAATTTCTTCAGCAAGTTTCTGGTGTACTTGTTTTGACAAATAAAAGTGCCTTCCTCATTCTGCTTGACTTGAAGGCCCAGAAAATAGCTAAGTTCCCCCATCATACTCATCTGATATCTTGACTGCATTAGTTTGGCAAACTTTTTGCAAAGTTTGTCATTTGTAGATCCAAAAATGATATCATCAACATAAATCTGGACCAGAAGTAAGTCCTTTCCATGGTTGAGGTAGAACAGTGCTTCATAAATGTTACCACGCTTGTATCCTTTCAGAACAACTTTGCCTTTAGATTTACTCACAATTTCACAGTGTTCTTCAAAGAAATTAACATGATAACCTCTGTCACAGATTTGACTTATACTCAGTAGGTTGTGTTTAAGTCCTGAGACTAGAGCTACTTGTTTAATTATGACACTTCCAAGATTGATATTGCCATATCCCAATGTTTTTCCAATGTTGCCATCTCCATAAGAAACACTTGGGCCAGCTTTCTCCACAAAGTCTGATAGCAGGGCCTTATTTCCAGTCATATGTCCTGAACATCCACTGTCCAGAACTAGAATATTTTTCCTGTTGCCCTGCAATCACAAAGACCACTAATTATTAATTTTAAGGACCCAGACTTGCTTGGATCCTTTGGCCTTATTAAGTTTGTTAACATTTGCAGCGAATTTAGCATCAGAGTTTATGTTAACATTTTTCTTATCAGAACTTACACTATCAGACTTTGAATCAAAACACTAGAAGGAACAATGGAAACTTTCTTCAAAGAAGGTTTTATTTGATAATAATCATAGTACAAGCTATGATATTCCTTACAAGTATAAATGGAATGCCATAAACTACCATAATGAAAACAAGGATTTTGTGGTTTGTATCTAACAGACTGACTCTTAACTCCTGATTTTGAAGGTAAGGAGTTAATATTCTTATTCTTCATGCAAAAAGAAGCCAGATGGTTAGAACTTCCATAGTTATGACATGTTTTCCTAGGAGCATCAGGAACAGGTTTATAATCATTGCTTTTATTCACACCTTCCTTTCCATTCCTATTTTTCCTAGGTGATTTTACCTTGTTTGCATTCTTGACATCTTTCAGCTTATGCTTAAGCTGCTTCTTTGTCATTAAGCCTATGTTCACTTCAGCTGTCTTTTCCTGTTTTAGTTTATCAGAAGTTAATTTCTTTGTAACTTCTGATTTTTCATTTTCAGACTTTACAGTTACAAACTTAACAGGTTTTAACTTTGGCTTTTGCTTATCAACAGACTTAATTTCTTCAGTTCCTTTATCTTTCTTATCTTCTCCATAACCTAAGCCCTCTTTCCAGTTTCCACTACTTAGCAAATTTTGAGTTGTTTTGCCAGAGTTAGTCCAAGTCCTGATAATCTCTCTTTCCTTTTCTAACTCAGTTTTTAGAGATTCATTTAATTTTAGCACTTCATTCCTAACATAAAAAGCATCATCTCTATCCTTCTGAGTTTGATGGAACATGACTAACTCTTTTTCTAAGAAATCATTTCTTTTCTTAAATGCAAGATTTTCAGAGGTTAATCTTTCACATGTAAAGTTTGATCTCTATAACTAACAAACATGGTTTTAAGATATCTTCTCAACTCATTAATATCATCAGTATGAAAAGCATAAGTAGTCTGAGGTACCTTTGTTTCAGCAGCTTTAGAACTACTCACAGCACTTTCTTTATCAGCATTTGCCATCAATGCATAGTTTTCCTCACTTTCAGACTCTGAGGTGTCTGTCCAGCTTTTCTGCTTTGTGACAAGAGCCTTGCCTTTGTCACCCTTTACCTTCTTGCAGTCAGGAGATATGTGGCCTTTCTCACCACAGTTATAGCATTTAACATTGGTGTAATCTCCTCTGTCAGACTTTCCTCCTCTGTCTTCAGATCTTCTAAAATTCTTCTTATTAGAACTTATGCCTTTCCTGGAAAACTTCTTTCCCTTCCTGAACTTCCTGTATGCAATATTTGTGATTCCTTTCACCATAAGAGCACACAACTTCATCATCTCCTCATCAGCATCAGTCTCAGGCAAGCTTTCAGAATCTGAGTCATCATCACTCTCAGAACTTGATGACTCAGTATCAGACTTTATGAAAAGAGCTTTACCCTTGTCTTTCTTTGAGGAAGCTGCTTTGGGGAATTCTTCTTCAGCCTTAAGAGCAACTGTCCTTGACTTTCCTCCTTTCCTCTTGCTTCTTTGTTCCATCTCCAGCTCATGAGTCTTGAGCATTCCATAGATTTCGTCAAGAGTTGTTTCATCAAGATTGTAGTTGTCTCTTATTGTCGTTGCCTTCAAATCCCATCATTCAGGAAGAGCTAACAGGAACTTAAGGTTTGAATCTTCAAGATAATACTCTTTATCAACCAATGACAAATCATTCAAAAGTTTGACAAATCTATCATATAAATCATTCAATGACTCATTAGTCTTTGAGTCAAAGTGTTCATACTCTTGAGTGAGTATTGTCTTCCTGTTCTTCTTAATTGTGTCAGTTCCCTGACACCTTGTTTCCAGAGCATCCCATATCTCCTTAGCAGTCTTGCAGTTGATTACCCTGTTTGACATTACATTATCAATGGCGCTATGCAGTAAGTGTCGTACCTTAGCATCCTTAGCAATTGATGCTATGTCTTCAGCAGTATAATCACTCTTATCTTTTGGTACGGTCTTTGCTGCTTCACCTGCAACTGCAACAGCAAGCTTGGTTGGTTTGTGAGGGCCTTCCTTGATTCTATCAAGGTATTCTGGATCTGTTGCTTCCAGGAACATGGTCATCCTTACCCTCCATATGGGATATTCAGATGGTCTCAGTATGGGAACTCTGATGGTCTCATACCGACTCTGAATTTGTGTCTTTGATGATTCCTCAGTTTTGGTAGGCTTAGTTGGAGTTTCTGTGTCCGACATGATTGTGTTTGTATCTTTAACTGTATGTATGTTAACAGATAGGCTCTGATACCAATTGTTAGGTCACATACACACTGTAGAGGGGGTGAATACAGTGTATAGTACACTCAAATCAAACTTTAAGAACTTAAGTAACAGAAAACAAACTTTATTGAAACAATAAACTCTGTTACAGTATGGAACTGTTACCTCTCAGTGATGAACAAATATCACGAGAGCTGCTAGGGTTACAATGAATAATCTTCTCTAATAATGATAACACTTATAATGTAAACCCTATGTCTGTGTTTATATACTACACAGTTACAAGATAATCGCTAATTGATATGGAATATAATTCTGCTTCCTAAAATATATCAATCAGATATCTTTTCTTCCAAGTATTCCATTCTTTACGGAATTCCTTCTTCATGCATATCTCTTCTTATGTTTATCTTGATCTTCTTTCCTTTAATCAGCTACTGTCCTTATCCGATTGTCCTTCAGCACTTAAGTTCTGATATCTATCTTCTAACGATTATCTCCTGATAACATACGTACTGATATCCTTAAGTCCTAACTTCCAGTATAAGTACTGATCAACAGTTAAGTACTGATTTATCCTGTTCAAGTAAGATCTGAAAGCTAAACATAAAACATATTAGCCATGACATTATCAAATATATCTAACAGTCATGCTACGAAATCGTTATTAAAGCATTTATAGATTTAAATTTCCTTATGTCAAATTAGCAATCTTTTTTTCATTTTTAAAATTGAAATCACAAGGCCAGATCTCATATAATTACTTCAGCTCTAGTGTCATTAACATTGATCTGGAACCAGACTAATTCCGTACTTTATTGAGAGACCAGACACCAGACTAAATTCACATTCACCGAATATTTTAATCATATTAGCAAGGTAATATGTTGATTTTAGTTGAAGTTTAATACCTTTGGGACATTCTCACCTTAATATAATGTGAATACAAACTAGAGTTACGTTCATGGTAGTTACATTTGGCACAATATCACGGTCAGGTTTTAGTAACAATACTAATCATTCTCTCAATATAGAGTCAGTTGGGAGGCGCCAATAATCAATTGCCAATGGTTCCAATTATGAATAATCCTAGGGCATAAAAATAATACCTCTTTGTTCTCTAAAATAATTTAAAACTCATAAGCGAGTAAGAGATTGTATTTGATATGAAAATCAATCCAAAACAGACATATCATTCTTGTCCAAACAAAGAAAAATACACTACTGGTGTCAAACAACATTTAAATTATTACAACTAACGATGTAAATTAAGTTACTAACAGCGACAACCACTAATCTGGGTATAATTAAGCAATCTGACAAAAAATAAAATAAAACCCAATTACAATAAACTAGAAAATTCATGAACATAGGTACATGATTCTAAAGCCCAAGAATATTAAAGTCAAATGACGGCTTTAATCAAAATATTAACAAACCCTAGTAATTGAAACAAGGGAACACATCACAAAATTTAAATTCCCATGTAAATAAAGACATCGAATACTAAGATATAATACATAGAAGAAGGCATCAATATGAAACATGAGAGACTTAATAGTATAGTAAGAAAATTGTGGATATTAAGCCTTGACATCTCTGTAGACGAGCTTTCCATTCTGGAACATCATTCTAGAACATATAGTAAGTCTTCTATCTATGGAACAAGATTCGAAAGTCTTTATGTGTTAATGGTACTCTACTAAGTAAAATACGATTATTACTCAATAATTCCATGGATATTCAAAGTAGAAAATATCAATCACCCCAAAAAACAAGCAAATGAAACTTTGCCACCATGTTTCTTGAGCTCAGAAATATCATCAAATTAAGTAACCTCGATTCATCTCATTGGTACTGCCCTAAATTACAAAAAAATACAAATACATAAACATCTTAACCATCGATTACAAATATCAAATTTCAATATTTTAGTCAATCAATTACTCAACTCCGTGAACTAATTATAACTAATTTACTCATATCCTCAACTAATTAAAAATTAGGGTTTCAAATTGAAACCCCCACATTAAAACTCGGTGTTAGAAGTTTACCATGTTCAAGCTTTATCCTCCTCCTTATAGTTTGAAACCTTTGAACTTAAAATCTCCAAATTGAAACCTTAATTCCCCAAAGCTTTGACCTCAAAGCTTTGACCTCAGAGTTGAAACCCCCAAATCAATACTTGTAGTTGTAGAGATAAAGACGAGAAAAGATGAAATTGAAGCAAAGAGTTGAAGTTGTAGATCTTCGCCAGCAAAGACAATCCATTGTTCTTCGAGCACTAGGAGAGAGAAAGACGGGAGAAAAGAGTTAAATGTTTTTTGATTTTTTTAATTATGTTTTGAGTTGTAGTGTAGATTTTATTATTTTTATTTTATGTTTTGAAGTGTAAAGTTGAAAAGAGGGGGACTCTGAATAAAAACTAAGGCAAAATAGAGGGAGTTTCAAGAGGGAATGAAATTTAGGTTAAGGGGAAAATGAGGACTGCGCGCTTTAGCAAATTTTTTAAACATACTTACAACATCGTTTGAGATAAAAAGCTGATGTCTATTTTATCAATAGACATCGGTTAAGACCAAACTGATGTAATAAAGATTTTTCACATCAGTGGACAGTACAACCGATGTCTAAACGGTGATGTCTATTCTACTTTTTCTAGTAGTGTAGTCCTCCTCCCGCAGAGGTTGTTCATGCACTCTCAGTCCCTCGCTGAAGCGTACTAGATCTAAATTGAGAGTTGGTACTTCAAAAAAGGTGGAGGTTTCTTCTTTTCTTTCCCGAGTGGAATCTCACTTGGGTCTTTTAGTCACTCCATTCCTTAAAGATAATGAGTTATCTTCCTGGAGGGACTTAGCACTAGCTGACAGAGAATTTGCAAGAGTTAGAGTCGTTGCACATCTACTATTTCTTTCTTTAGAGGATGCCTCCTGACAGAGAATTTGCAAGAGTTTGAGTCGTTGCACATCTACTATTTCTTTCTTTAGAGGATGCCTCCGAGGCTCCGAGCGGCAGGGCTCATCTGGAGAGCCTTGAGAAAGAGCAGAAGAGTTTGCTTGTTCGTGCTACCACCACGGAAGAGAATCTGAAAGGGATCCCCAAGGAGAAGGATGTTATTATATCAGGACAAGTGGATGAGCTGAGACAGCAGAGAGAGATCATCACCGACTTGCGTAGCACTTTGGATTTGACACTTGTGGAGAAGTTCCTATTTCAGACTCAGATTGACGAGATTTGAGAGGATCAACTACACGGTTGGCAGGAAGAGAGGAACAAGATCCGTTATGAGGGGATTGAACAGTTTTCTATGCTTCTTACTACCTTTTTGGCCAACGATCCTACTTATAACTTTAGACCCTTCGGTGTGGAGATATTGTCCTATGTTGTTGACTTCAGGAGGGACAAGCACAAGCCATTATTGACAAGAGGGTTGCTTTATGATTCAACCACCGCCATATTCAGGCTTAGGGTGTGCTCATTGTAGCAGTACGCATGATAGGAGTTGTAGTTGATGCGACTAACGTTGGTGCTCCTCTGTATGATGTTTCCCCTTTGTACGATGTTATGCCCGCGAGTGGCGTTTCCCCCATTGTGACTTTTCCTTACACATATTATCTCTTGTCCACACCCCCCCCCCCCGAGAGTAGGGGTGTGCCTGCTAGGCCCTTCATTTCCATGGAGGTGTGCCTGTTAGGCCCTTTATGTCTTGTTACTATTTTCTGTCTATTTTTTGCTACTTTGTGACTAATTCTATGACTCTTATTCGAGGTGCGGGCCTCTGTAAAATCCTTGCAATTTGTACGTATTTCTTTATTTGTCGCACTTTTATGTTTAGACTCCATATTTCATATCTTGTTGCATGTTGTCTCTTTGCTTTTGCCTTAAAATATTTCCATCTTGCAAAACTAACCAAGGAACTTGTAACTAAATGAAGTAACTCCAAAAATCCTTCCTTTGGAAGAGAACCTTCTCAGGACACGCCCTAGTAAGTAAACGGCTCCTTCGGGAGGCTTTTGCTTCTTCTTGCATGTTCGGGAGCTATTCTTTATACTCTTGAAATTAAAACAAGACTATAAATGAATTCATTGTTTTAACAACTTAATTCAAACAATCGTACACTTGAAGGAAGGCCTCATAGGGTGTGCCCTATAAAGTATAACACTTCATCGGGAAATTTTACGTCTTCTAGCTTGCTAGGAAACAGTCCTTTTTTGATGATTAACATAACTCAAACTTATCGTAATGACTAGAGTTGTTCTTCATATCTTCAAGATAGAAACTTTGAAATAAAAAACTTCAAAATTTTATTAATGATGCGCCCTGGTGCAAAAATTCATACTAGTTCCAAGCGACGCTATTGTCGGTTAGGGAATGAAAGAAATAAACACAAGTAAATATCCTACAACTAACTCTAAGTAAGATAGTACATACACTACCCCTAGTCTAGGAGGAATTTTATTGCTGCTAGTCTAATATCCGGGCTAAGCTCTACTTGAGTCAACTATATATATGTATAAGGAATCCCCACTTTTCATTCATAGCTTCGGCATTGTGTAAACCGAATGGCATAGAAAAATTGGGATCAAACTCTTCCTTCATCTCTTCGTCTTCAAGCTCTTGCATTGAATCCTCCATTTTCTTTTTAACTTGTACGCCCTATTTTGGAGAATCTTCCAAAATGACATCCTTTACGACCAAGGTTGCATCTTCCCTTATCTCGTCTTCAATTTCCATATCCTCAAATTCCATGTTTCCTTCCTTTGATTCATCAAAAGAGTATAACATGTTGATCCTCTCACTTTGGTTAGAACTCTTCTTGTGGAATTCTCTTATAGATTTGTTATAACATTCTCTTGAATCCATTTGACATCCTCGGACGCATCTTATGCAATTATGTGTTAGAAACTTCAAGGATAAGTGATAAATGGAAGTGACGACTCGCATATCCTTCAAAAATGGTCATCCAAAAAGAGCATTATGAGATGACTCATTATCCACCACCATGAACTAGACGATCTGCGTTGTCGATAGAAGACTTTCCCCAATAGTGACAGGGAGTCTCACTGTCCCTTTTTCTTTCACAGCTTCTCCGCCAAAATCAGAGATGTATATATTCTCGCATTCCATATCTTTGTCAAAATATCCCATTATTTTATAAGCATCATAATAAAGGATATTAACTGAGCTTCCATTGTCGATGAACACGTGACAAACATTCATCGCCGCAATATAGACCTTCACAACTAAAGCATCATTGTGAGGATGATGAACCCACTTGGCGTCTTCCTCTGTGAAAGTGATGTCCCTTGTCTCTCCTTGGAACATTTTGGGAGGTCCATCCTCGAGACGATTAACTTTAGTAAGTATAGGTACTCTTGCTTCCCTAGCATATTGGTACATCGGTCCATTTGTGTCTGATGTACAATGAGATCCTCCAAAGATAGTGTGAATGCTTCCTGGCTTGACTATTAGGTCCTTAATACAACTGTAGAGGGGGGTGAATATAGTTTATGTAGACAAATTGAATTAAGCACTCAACAGGATAAACAATTTTGTATTGAATGATAAAAACTGATTACAAACTAATCTCTCAAAGAATGAACAGATTTTGTTGAGAGCTGCTAGGTCACATAAAAGATATCTCAATGCGCGACACTTAAAGTATTAACCTAATATATGCTTATATACTGCACAGCTACACATTCAAATAAGGAATCCTATTCTATTACAATAAGGAATCATTAAACATATCCTTATTTTGATTGCTACTAGAAGTAAAGTCCTTCACCGACTTGAATTATGCAAATCATTTCCTTCTTTGATATCTCCTGACTTTTAGCTGAAGTGACTAAATACTAATATTAATTACTGATCAACAATGCCGATGACATATGCTGATCATCACATTCTGCTAAACTATGATATCAAATGCTGATAATAAACTCTGATAGTTTATAAGATGATATCATCAATTTTTTCTAACAATCTCCCCTAACTTGTGCATTATGAAAATATGTACAAGTTCTAAATTGATGATGTCAAAACTATCTAAATACAGAAATACAAACATATAATCTATCTTACAATCAGTGCTTCTAAACTTTATCTTCAGTCTTGAACTTCAGTATAGTCAGTAGCTTCATCAAGGAGTTTCCTGAGTAGTTAACCTTCAAGAACATTTACATACATTTTCATTCTCTGTTTGATATCCTTGAGCTCCTCTGTTGACTCACCATTTTGATAAATAGCAGCTCTAAGGTCATGTAGATTTGATTCTCTAAGTGCCAAATCATCCAGTTCCATAATTCCAATTTTCTTTCCATCAGTATTGAAAGTAAGAACTTTTCTTCCTAAAGACTTAACCACTTTGGCTCCTTCTGTAGGCATATCAGCAGTATGTCCAGATTCATGAATGTACTTTGGAACATAATTGGAATTGTATGCCATTCCTCTCTGCTTCATGTGTACTAAGTTCTTCAAAAATTTAGACCATTTAGCAGTAGTAGAGTTGGTTACCTTGAGTAAAGTAGTGACAAATTCCAACTCCTACCATGGTTTATTCTTCAAATGCTCTCGAGTGAGCCTCAACCTTCTTCCAGATTTCAGAAAATAGATCAGCTTTTCACCAACGATCATTTACGATCTGTATTGATTTAATTTTCTTCAAATCTTCAAACTTTATGTTATCACCAATTTCTGTCAGATTCCCAGGCTTGCTTAGAATTAAAGAATCAGCAACATGAGTATCATTATTTGGAAGTCCCAAGCCACTTCTTCTACTAGCTCTTCTAAACTGAGAGTTTCCACTCTAGATCTTCTTTATAGTCTCAGAAGATCTCTGACTGGTGCAGGTGTCTTGCTTCCCCATAATAGCTTCTTCTTTTCTTCAAAGGTTAATTCTGGCATATCAGAGTTTAAGTCCTCTGAATTAGGATTTATGACTTCAGCTTGCATTTTACTTGAACTGTCAACAACTTGAGTAGTATAAGAGGTTGTGATTGGTTGAGCATCGGCATTTATTTCTTATACATACTTGAGCATTGTCAGAGATTGTTACCATCTTCAATTTCTCAGCACAATCAACTCCAAGAATCATCTTCCTTCTTTTGTAGAAATGATTGGCTTCATCTTCCTGAGTCATTTGTTCGTCAGCATCATCATAAGCTGCTACTACTGAATATATTGGATCTATCAGTTTTTGTGATTTTGAAACCTTAGATGTTGATTTCTTCTTAGATTTTACTTTAGACTTTGGCTTTGATTTTTCACCAATCTTCTCCTTCCCCTTATAACTCCTGTCAGCATTTAAAATTGCTTGAGACCTTAAAGGCCCCTCAGCATCAGTTTAACTGACCTCCTTGATCACTACACCTTTTGTAGGTTTACTACCAGGAATATCTTCATAAGGTAAGACAATAACTTTATTTGCTATTTTCAAAGATTTGTACTCTTCTTCCAAAAGTCTAAGTTGTTTCATATCAACTCTGGGATTTTCTTTTTCAAATATTCTTCTACTCACCTCAGAATCAAATGCTTGAATCTTTGGATTCTTGTAGAATAGAGTTATTTTCTTCCCTTTTACCTTCAGTGTTTGTAGATACTGACTTGCTTCAACACCAGCTTCTATCTATATAATGCCTTGGTCTTCATCACCATTTGTGACTTTCAGAGTTTGTGATTTAGTCACAGTCATAGTCAGTTCCCTACTATGCACAGTCTTTGAGACTTGCTGTGGTGCCCTCCAAACCTGGGTCAGAAGTTTGGGGTCCACACACACATACCTTATTTATAACCTGCTTACAATAATAATAAAGATAATAATAATATGCAGTGACCCTACTTACCAACTACCACGGACAGCAACAGGTTAAAGTATGTACACAAGCCACACACACACACTTTATATTACAAACATCCAAATCATAACTATTCAAACTCAGAACTGAATATTAAACATTATTACAAACTTTTACGAACTTAAACTATCTCAAAAGCTGTCCGCTAGCTTAACTTGATCAACCTGGACCCCTAGCCCTCACACTGGATTGGGGATCCTCGCTACCAACTGGTTCCTTCTTAACCGGAAAAGAATATAAACAACATCGCACAAATGAGCTAACTAGCTCAGCAAGTCACAATGACAAGACTGAGAAAAATGATCATCAAGTGAAAAGGGTTAAGGTGTTAAGTGAACAATGATTAATGATTTAGAATTGGATATTATATTTTTATTTTAAAAACCAAGGTTAGGCTGCTGATCAATCACGCACTAACCCCGAGCAAGGCACACAACTCTGCTCTAATTACTGGATCGAAGGCACACATTGGCCTAACTTGACCACCAATCTGGTCTGACCACGAATCTGGTCCACAATTTTATAAAACAATCCAATTCTAACATAATAACAGAATAATCAATGTAAAGCAATAAACAAAATCATAAACAACATTAGATGTTCAATAATGAGATGGTTTCAATCTTCACAAAGGAACAATATGGCAATTTCAAAGAATGGCTGTTAGGTAATGAAAGAATTGGATAACAAAGGAATCAACGTTTCAAGGTTACAAGAATTTAGTTTTTCAAAGCATAGGGTACAATGGTTTGAATATGTAAGTCATTTGATTCAGTGGTTGTATTTAGTTTGTATGTATTTTTGGAGTAGTATCGTATATCTGTGGTTTGTACTCGGATATTCAACAATCAATGGTTCAGAAAGAATAAGGTTTACGGCTCAAAGATCAACAACTGAAATCAAGATTTAGGGTTCAGTGCTTCAAAGCACTTGCAATATAGAATGGGACTATCAATCATCTACAATATATTTTGAGAAAGTTCAGAACACTTGCCTGGTACTAGCTTACTATACTGCACTAACTTTCAATCACAACCATCTTACTCCTCGACTATCTGCTTTCCTTTGCTAAGCCTTGCCTCTTCTGCTCACATATCATAAGCATCTATCAATACACAACTTCATACGATTCTAGTCGGTATACACTTATATCTACCCTTCGTTTTACCCAAATCCGACTAACGGATTGAAAGTTACGCTATAAATAAGTAAACACCAAACATATAGACCGACAATCAAACAACAAGTCACATATAACACGTAACACGATTTATAAAGGAGTCTCGGGTCATAAACAAGCTTTCGGGTATTTAATATGATTTTTAAAACATTTTTCGAAATTAAAACGAGTCGTTGAATCAATTTTAAAGCAATAAACAAGGTTCGGTTGGCCAAATCTGGCTTCAAGAAAATTTTATAATAATAATTGAGCCTTGAAAACAATTTAAAATAATATTTTAAAGCTCGAAACTATTTTTCGGAATTTTTAAATCATTTTTAAATAATTAAATCTAATTAAATAATTAAATAAAATCAATTAATAATTAATTAAATCAATTAATCAATTAATTTTCGAATTAATTGACCAATTAATCAATTAATTATTAACTAAAATTAATTAACTAATTAATTCAGATCAATTTTTAAATTATAAATAATTTTTGGAACTAAAATAATAATTTTTGGAATTTTTAGAATTTAAAAACGAATTTATAATTAAAATAAATAGAAAATATAATTTTTAAATAATTTATAAACATGAAGGTTATTTTTGCAAATTCTGGAAACTTCAGGGACCAAACTGCATCGTCCCCAAAAGTTCAGGTATTAAACTGTAATTTGACAGGGGTTCGGCGGAAAACACCCCTGTCTCGCCGGAGAAGACGATCCAGGGATGCTCAGGCCACCACCACCTCTAGATCATATCTACACAACACCAGGAACACAACCATGCCATCAAAACACATAACCTATACCTGAGTTGGCCGGAAATTGGCCGAGAAGTTCGCCGGTTTCCGGCGAGCTCGACGTAAACTTAAAAACACAACTCCCTTCGATTCAGGGATCCTCTGTTAGCGAGCTATATACCAATCGATTGCAAATTTCATAAGGAACACAACCCACTATATTTCAACACCTAACAACCCCTAGAACAAAACGCCCTAAATTTCAATTAAGAACATTCATACGGGTTATAAACCCTAATTTTAAAATTCGAAGATTAAACTCAATTTTAAACATGTTATTGAACTCCAAATCAGTCATATGACATATGAAAATTATCAGGAAAACAAGCTCTACAACATGCAATCATCAAATCATTCAAACAATCATCCGAACAAAAATTCATAATTTTAATCAAAATAATTCAAAAATAAATAAAAATATAGAAAATAAACCTTTGATTCTGCAGTGATATGAAGCATAGATTCTGATAGTATATTTTAAGAGCTTTGATTTGAGTACTCGAGCTTCACCAACGGATTCCGGTAACACCTTGAAATTGAGGTTTGATTCTCGGTAGGTTTTATGAATATATGAATTTTCTCTGTAAAATTATATAATTACTGTTTGCAAATGATTTTTGGTACAAAATAAAATACGGTAAAGGCTATTTATAATTACAGAAAATTAGTATCCCGTTGGATCATTCCGGATATAAAATAGTACGTTTATTTATAAAAACAGATCCAAACGGTACCGGTTTTCGGGATAATTATCCAAATCAGTACTATTTGTACTGCGGTCTTGGTCTCAGCGCCTGGTTACACGTATTACGAGATGATAATTATAATAGTTTAATAAAAAGATCCCGTTTATCAAAAATACGAGTTTTATTGATTTACCGAAATGAATAATGTATCGAAAATATTACACCGGGACCCGCGCAGGACAAAATGTACACCGGATCAAAAAAGTTGAAACATGGAAAATTCTCGGAATATTGCAATTGGGTTAGGAAGGAGTTCTCGGAAGAGTTTCGGTTTATAAAAATATAAAAACGGGTGACGTCTGTTGGTTCCCGATTGTATAAAATAGTTTATGAATACTCGAAAAAAGAATTTATAAAATTCATATATTTCCTATAAAATCATAAATCAACATAAAAATAAATAAGAAGATATGACAATTATCTATATTTTATTTTGGGCATATAAAAATTAAAATACTCAATTGATATTATTTTTAAAAATCCAAATACATGTACCACTTAACAATTAATTCATAGAATAAATACTGAACATGCATAATATTTATTGATTAGCAAAAATAATTACACGATATATCCCAGATATTACATCCTTCCCCCCCCTTAAAAAGATTCTGTCCTCAGAATCTCCTAAGAAAACAAATGAGGGTACTTTTCTCTCATGTCACTTTCTAACTCCCAGGTTGACTCTTCAACCTTTGGGTTTCTCCACAATACTCTTACTAACTTTACCACTTTATTTCTTAACACTTTCTCTCTTCCCTCTAGAATCTCCATCAGACTCTCTACATATGACAAATCTGCTTGAAGCTATATTAGCTTGTATTCGATTACATGCCTGGAGTCTGGATTATACTTCTTAAGCATCGATACGTGAAAAAAATTGTGAATGTGCTCCATGTGCGGAGGTAATGCCAACTTGTAAGCTACTTTTCCAATGCATTTTAAAATCTCAAAAGGTCCGGCATATCTTAGGCTCAGTTTTCCTTTGTTTCCAAATCGTGTCAATCCTTTCCACGGCGATACTTTCAGTAATACCAGATTTCCTTCTTCGAATTCCATATCTTTCCTTGATTGATCTGGATATTTCCTTTGACGGTCTTGTACTGCTATCAATCTCTTCTGGATAACTTCAATAACTTCCTTCGTCTGTTGCACCAATTCAGGTCAAAGTATTTTGCGTTCTCCTACTTCGTCCCAATATACGGGAGATCGACATTTGCGTCCATAAAGAGCTTCATAGGGTGGCATCCCAATACTGGTGTGATAACTGTTGTTGTAAGCAAATTCTACTAAGGGTAAATGCTCGTCCCAACTTCCTTTGAAATCAATGGCACAAACACGTAATGTGTCTTCGATTGTCTGGATTGTCATTTCGCTTTGGCCGTCCGTCTGTGGATGGTAAGCCGTACTCATATTCAGTCTCGTTCCCAAACATTCCTGAAATTTTTTCCAAAATCTCGAATTAAATCTCGGATCTCGATCGGATACGATAGACACAGGGACTCCATGACAAACTACGATTTCTTTCAGGTACATATGAACTAACTTATCTAGTGAAAATCTTTCATTTATAGGCAGAAAATGAGCTGACTTGGTAAGTCTGTCCATTATAACCCAAATGGCATCATGATTAGCTTTCATTCTTGGTAATCCGACTATGAAATCCATGGCAATATGCTCCCACTTCCACTCTGGAATCTCTAATGGCTGCAACAATCCACTTGGTCTCAGATGCTCTGCTTTAACTTTCTGACATATATAATATCTGCTAACCCATTCTGCAATTTCCCTCTTCATATCGGGCCATCAATAATTTTCCTTTAAATCCCTGTACATCTTGGTACTTCCTGGATGGATTGAATACCTTGAATTATGAGCTTCCTGTAAAATTTCATTCTTCAACTCCGTTACTGGTGGAATTCAAATTCTAGAAGAAAACCTAAGAATACCCTGATCGTCCTTCTGCGTGCACAATTCCTCTCCTACCAAACGATTAATGTCCTAATCCATTATCTCTGCTTGACACTTTCTTATCTTTTCTAACGACTCCGGCTGGAAAGTCATACCATACACTTTTGTTTCATCAGGCTTGCAAACTCTAATCTCCAATTCCAGTTTCTGAAATTCCTTGTATATCTCTTCGGGTACTGATAACACATTCAACTTTTCTTTCCGACTTAACGCATCCGCCACAACGTTTGCTTTACCGGGATAATAGTTAATCATGCAATCATAATCCTTAATCAACTCTAACCATCTTCTATGTCTCATATTAAGCTCCTTCTGCATGAATATGTACTTCAAGCTTTTGTGATCCGTATAAATCTCGCATTTCATTCCATATAGATAATGTCTCCAAATCTTTAAAGCGAATACTATAGCTGCTAGCTCCAAATCATGGGTAGGATACTTCTGTTCCTGTGGTTTCAATTTCCTTGACGTATACGCAATAACCTTATCGTGCTGCCTCACAATACTGGTGGAATTCCTTTATTGGAAGCATCGCTATAGATTACAAAATTCCTTTGGTCATCTAGAAGCGACAAAACAGGTTCCGTGATTAATCTTCGCTTCAATTCCTGAAAACTTTCTTCACATTTATCATTCCATATAAACTTTTCATTCTTCCATGTAAGCTTCGTCAATGGTGTTACAATCCTTGAGAAATTTTGAACAAATCGGCGATAATATCCCGTTAATCCCAAGAAACTTCTTACCTCTGTCGGTGTTCTCGGTCTTTCCCAATTTGTAATTGCTTCAATCTTCGCTGGGTCCACTTTGATCCCTTCATTACTGATTATGTGTCCTAAGAACTGGACTTCCTGTAACCAAAACTCACACGTCGAAAATTTAGCATATAACTTTTTCTTCCTTAAAATCTCCAAAGTTGTCCTCAAATGTTCTGCATGACCCTCTGCTGTCTTTGAATAAATCAAAATATCATATATAAACACAATAACAAACTTTTCCAAGTACTCCTTGAAAATTATGTTCATCAGGTCCATGAATGCTGCCGGGGCATTGGTCAATCCAAAAGACATCACTAAAAATTCATAATGTCCATACCTTGTTCTGAAAGCTGTCTTTGGTATATCCTATGGCTTAATCTTTAGTTGATGATATCCCGATCTCAAATCGATCTTGGAGAAGTACTTGGCTCCTTTCAATTTGTCAAACAAATCATCAATTCTGGGTAACGGATACTTGTTCTTGATTGTAAGCTTGTTGAGCTCTCGATAGTCGATGCAGAGTCTCATGCTTCCATCCTTCTTCTTGACAAATAGTACCGGTGCACCCCACGGGGATACACTGGGTCTGATTACTCCTTTCTCTAACAACTCTTGCAATTGCTTTGCTAGTTCCTTCATCTCAACGGGCGCCATTCTGTACGGGGCCTTGGATACCGGTTCCGTTCCAGGTGTCAAGTCGATCGCAAACTCAATTTCTCTGTCTGGAGGAAGTCCTGGTAACTCATCGGGAAACACGTCTGAAAATTCATTGACTATTAGAATATCTTCAAGTTTTGCTGGCTCCTGACTTCTATCAATCACATATGCAACAAAATGCTCGCATCCTTGTCATAGTAACTTTTTAGCTTGAATCATTGTTAGAAACTTCTTTGCTTGTTTCTGGCCCTTAAACGTTACTATTTTTTCGTCTGGCGTCTTCACCATTACCTTCTTATTTCGACAATCTATTTGGGCATCATGCTTAGATAACCAATCCATTCCTAAGATAACGTCAAACTCTCCTAGCTTAAATGGTATCAAATCTACACAAAACTTATTACCAGAAATCTCAATCTCACCATTCCCACAAACTTGATTAACAGATATACGTTCTTGATTTGTTAATTCCACAGTCATTATTTCATTTAAATACTCAACTGGACAATTTAACTTACTAACAAAATCTTGTAAAATAAACGGTCGAGTTGCTCCCGAATCTATTAACACTTTGGCACATAAAGAATTCACATTAAGCGTACCTTCCACGACATCAGTATACTGGATAGCGTCCTTCACAGACATATCAAAAACTCTAGCCCTTGGAGTTTCATTCACCGCTGGGGTAGATCCCATTATTCTCAATGCAATACTGACAAGGGCTGGTGTCTTGTAATCCCTGGCTATATGTCCTGGCTTTCCACACTTAAAGCATGTAAATCCAATAGCTGGAACCTTAACCGCTGGATTCCGGATAGGCTGATTCTTGTTTGTTGGCTCTCTCGCTGGCTGATTGCGACACTCCCTCGAATAGTGCCCTTTCTGATTACACTTGACATAAACCACATTTAACTTATTATAGACTCCTCCATGTTTCTTCCCACATACCTGACAATCTGGAAAAGTTAACCTCAACTGATTCGGCTGATTCACATTGACTGGACGGTTGCTTTGACCTCCGTCGCCTGCATTTTTCTTTCTGAAATTAAAATTTCTCCCTGGATGAAACTTGCCCTTCTTAAAATTTGGAAACTTCCCTGGTTGTGACTAACCTTCATTCCCTTCAAACTTCCTCTTCCTACTTTCCTTTTCTTTCTGTGACATCTCACTCTTAGTTTCTGCAATCATGGCCTTCTATACAACTCCTGCATAGGTATCCAATTCAAATATGGCTACCTTCCCTCTAATCCATGGCTTCAGACCTTGCTGGAATCTCTTAGCCTTCTTCTTGTCAGTATCTACATATGACGGCACATACCTTGACAATTATTCAAACTTACTTTCATAATCAGCTACCGACATATTTCTTTGCTTTAACTCTAAAAACTTCAGCTCCATCTGATACTGAACAAACTGGGGAAAATATTTTTCTAAAAACAATTCCTTAAACCTCCCCCAAGTAATAACATATGTACCTTACAATGTCTTCACAGTCTCCCACCAATAGGTGACCTCATTCTTCAAATAATAACTTGTAAACTCCACCTTCTGTTCTTCCTTTACTTTAACTAAAGCAAACGACTTCTCTATTTCCTTTAACCAAACATTCGCTTCAATCGGATCTAAGGAACCCTTGAATTCTGGTGGGTTTACCGCCTGAAAAGTTTTGAAAGTTACCTGGGAATTAGTCTGTCTTTGTTGTTGTTGAGTCAAGTGAACTGTTTGTTGGGCCAAGATTTGGAGAATATGGGCTATTTCTGGGTCTATGGGTCCTCGATTTGCATTCTGGTTGGTATCATCTTGGTTGTTATTGTTGTTGTTGGTTTCTTCATTCTGGGTGTTGGTGCGGGTATTTCTTCTGGGAGGCATTTTCTATAAAGAATCAAACAACTTATTTAGTCTTTAAATGAAATCCTTTGCATAAAAGAAAAGTTTTGTAAAACAGAAATATCACTTTTTGAAAACAGTTGTAACAGTTGAACTAAGTAAATTGCATGCTTCTTTAGAGAATATAAACAGTTAAGGGAATAGGGTATATGGTATCACAGGGGTATAACTGGTACAATAAATAAAGTAAAGTAAAACAGGTGCAATAATGTAAATGACAATGCTGGAAAGGAAAAGGTACTGATATATACAGATCAAAAGTTTTAGGTAGTACAAGCGTAAAGACGCTTCAGAAGTAAAAGCAAAAGGGTACAACAAACCTACTCACTAGTCAGCAGATCTAGTCTATAAATACAACCCAAAAGTCTACTGGTACATACTACACACTACTATACATACTAAACAACCACAACAACACTGCTCAGCATCTCCATCTCTGGATCTAACTCCAAGAAAACTCTGGTCCTCCCAACCTCTCAAAGTCCTCCATCACCTCACTAGCCCATCCCATAAGTGCATCAGGGCCTCGACCAGGTAATGTAGCTTCTTGTAGCCTAGCATCAAGAATCTCGCGTGTCACATGGATCTCCTCTCGAAGCTCCCTCATACCATGATCAATATCTATAGTCCTGATGATATGCTGCAGCTCTCGGATCTGTGCCAATAAGGAATCACGCTCCAATAAAAGAGCCTCATACCGGTAATGAGGAACATGAGGCAATATAGACTGGAATGGGGAACCCGCAACTGAATGTCCAGTAGAATCTGAATCATCTGGTGGGGGTCCTCTGATAGGTGGTCTCATGCCCGAGGGTGGAATAGCCTGCAGTGGTACGGGCTGCAACACAGGTGGAGGTAAAATAGCCAACACTGGTGGAACAACAGGACGTGGATATGAAGATGGTCCTCCAACTGAGGGCTCTGAGTGATCAGCTGATACGGGGATGAAAGAGTCGGCCATCGCTGCTATCTGAAATCATATCGCAATGTAAGAATCTCGAACCATAACGTGAATTATACTAATAACTGTTATACCATCGCACTCTTCCTCTCGATGTTCTATCTTTCTATTTCCTTACTTCTAATCATAACCCTCTACCCATTCCCATCAACCTAGGCTTGTATCAGTGACTTTTAACCTGTAGCTCTGATACCAAAACTGTGGCGCCCTCCAAACCCGCGTCAGAAGTTTGTGGTCCACACACACATACCTTATTTATAACCTGCTTATAACAATAATAAAGATGATAATAATATGCAGTGATCTTACTTACAAACTACCACGGACCGCAATAGGTTAAAGTATGTACACAAGCCCCACACACACACACTTTATATTACAAACGTCCAAATCCCAACTATTCAAACTCAAAACTGAATATTAAACATTATTACAAACTTTTACAAACTTAAACTATCTCAAAAGCTGTCCGCTAGCTTAACTTGATCAACCTGGAACCCTAGCCCTCGCACTGGATTGGGGATCCTCGCTACCAACTCGTTCCTTCTTAACTGGAAATGAACATAAACAACATCGCACAAATGAGCTAACTAGCTCAGCAAGTCACAATGACAAGACTGAGAAAAATGATCATCAAGTGAAAAGGGTTAAGGTGTTAAGTGAACAATGATTAATGATTTAGAATTGAATATTATATTTTCATTTTAAAAACCAAGGTTAGGCTACTGATCAGTCACGCACTAACCCCGAGCAAGGCACACAGCTCTGCTCTAATTACTGGATCCAAGGCACACATTGGCCTAACTTGACCACCAATCTGGTCTGACCACGAATCCAGTCCACAATTTTATAAAACAATCCAATTCTAACATAATAATAGAATAATCAATGTAAAGCAATAAACAAAATCATAAACAACATTAGATGTTCAATAATGAGATGGTTTCAATTTTCACAAAGGAACAATATGGCAATTTCAAAGAATGGATGTTAGGTAATGAAAGAATTGGATAACAAAGGAATCAACATTTCAAGGTTACAAGGATTTGGTTTTTCAAAGCATAGGGTATAATGGTTTGAATATGTAAGTCATTTGATTCAGTGGTTGGTATTTAGTTTGTATGTATTTGTGGAGTAGTATCGTATATCTGTGGTTTGTACTCGGGTATTCAACAATCAATGGTTCAGAAAGAATAAGGTTTACCACTCAAAGATCAACAACTGGAATCAAGGTTTAGGGTTCAGTGCTTCAAAGCACTTGCAATATAGAATGGGACTATCAATCATCTACAATATATTTCGAGAAAGTTCAGAACACTTGCCTGGTACTAGCTTGCTATACTGCACTAACTTTCAATCACAACCGTCTTACTCCTCGACTATCTGCTTTCCTTTCCTAAGCCTTGCCTCTTCTACTCACATATCATAAGCATCTATCAATACTCAACTCATAAGATTCTAGTTTTACCCAAATCCGACTAACGGATTGAAATTTACGCTATAAACAAGTAAACACCGAACATATAGACCGCCAGTCAAACAACAAGTCACATATAACACGTAACACGTCAAACAATCAATGATATATCATTTATAAAGGAGTCTCGGGTCATAAACAAGCTTTCAGGTATTTAATATGATTTTTAAAATATTTTTCAGAATTAAAACGGGTCGTCAAATCAATTTTAAAGCAATACACAAGGTTCGGTTGGCCAAATCTGGCTTCAAGAAAATTTTATGATAATAATCGAGGCTTGAAAACAATTTAAAATAATATTTTAAAGCTCAAAACTATTTTTTGGAATTTTTAAATTATTTTTAAATAATTAAATCTAATTAAATAATTAATTAAAATCAATTAATAATTAATTAAATCAAGTAATCAATTAATTTTTGAATTAATTGACCAAATTAATCAATTAATTAATAACTAAAATTAATTAACTAATTAATTCAGATTTATTTTTGAATTAAAAATAATTTTTGGAATTAAAATAATAATTTTTGGAATTTTCAGAATTTAAAAACGAATTTTTATAATTAAAATAAATAGAAAATATGATTTTTAAATAATTTATAAACAGGAAGGTTATGTTTGCAAATTCTGGAAACTTCGGGGACCAAACTGCATCATTCCCAAAAGTTCAGGCATTAAACTGTAATTTGACAGGGGTTCGTTCCAAAACACCTTTGTCTCGCCGGAGAAGACGATCCAGGGATGCTCAGGCCACCACCACCTCCAGATCATACCTACACAACACCAGGAACACAACCATGCCATCAAAACACACAACATATCCCTGAGTTGGCCGGAAATTGGCCGAGAAGTTCGCCGGTTTCCGGCGAGCTCGACGTAAACTTAAAAACACAACTCCCTTCGATTCAGGGATCCTCTGTTAACGAGCTATACACCAATTGATTGCAAATTTCATAAGGAACACAACCCACTATATTTCAACACCTAATAACCCCTAGAACAAAAAGCCCTAAATTTCAATTAAGAACATTCATACAGGTTATAAACCCAAATTTTAAAATTCGAAGATTAAACTCAATTTTGAACATGTTATTGAACTCCAAATCAGTCATATGACATATGAAAATCATCAGGAAATCAAGCTCTACAACATGCAATCATCAAATCATTCAAACAATCATCCGAACAAAAATTCATAATTTTAATCAAAATAATTCGAAAATAAATAAAAATATAGAGAATAAACCTTTGATTCTGCAGTGATATGAAGCACAAATTCTGATAGTATATTTCAAGAGCTTTGATTTGAGTACTCGAGCTTCACCAACGGATTCCGGTAACACCTTGAAATTGAGGTTTGATTCTCGGTAGGTTTTATGAATATATGAATTTTCTCTGTAAAATTATATAATTACTGTTTGTAAATGATCTTCAGTACAAAATAAAATATGGTAAATGCTATTTATAATTAAAGAAAATTAGTATCCCGTTGGATCATTCCGATATAAAATAATACGTTTATTTATAAAAACAGATCCAAACGGTACTGGTTTTCGGGATAATTATCCAAATCAGTACTATTTGTACTGCGGTCTTGGTCTCAGCGCCTGGTTACACGTATTACGAGGTGATAATTATAATAGTTTAATAAAAAGATCCAGTTTATCGAAAATACGAGTTTTATTGATTTACCGAAACGAATAATGTATCGAAAATATTACGCCAGGACCCGCGCAAGACAAACCGTACGCCGGATCGAAAAAGTTGAAACATGGAAAATGCTCGGAATATTGCAATTAGGTTCGAAAGGAGTTCTCGGAAGAGTTTCGGGTTATAAAAACGTAAAAACGGGTGACGTCGGTTGGTTCCCGATTGTATAAAATAGTTTATAAATACTCGAAAAATGAATTTATAAAATCCATATATTTCCTATAAAATCATATATCAACATAAAAATAAATAAGAAGATATGACAATTATTTATATTTTATTTTAGGCATATAAAAATTAAAATACTCAATTGATATTATTTTTAAACATCCAAATACATATACCACTTAACAATTAATTCACAGAATAAATAGTAAACATGCATAATATTTATTTATTAGCAAAAATAATTACACGATATATCCCAGATATTAAACTTGCCTTCCAAATCTCTTCATTTCTCCATTTGATCTAGATCGACTAGTGGTTTTAGATATACAACTAGAACCAATCAGATATCCACCTTATTTCTTCAAAACCAACGCCTTTTTACTAACTCTTTTACCATCACCACCAGGACCATCCTTGTCATCAGCAGCTTTTAGTTGGAGCTTCTTGCATTTCGATTTCAACACTTTCTTCCCCTTTTTTGGCATCATCACCAAGTAGGAGGGAAATAATAAGCTCCATGGATTGCTGTACCTCATCCAATTTACTAGACATCTTAGCTTGAGTACCTTCCAACTTTGCTAGGTTGGCTTCCAATTTGTCCTCTCTAGCAATAAGAAGTGCTAACTGCTTTTGGATCTCATTGGTTGTGGTCAGCTTGGTCTTAGGAAAAGAGTCCTTAAGTTTATCAATTTGAATATTAGCTTGAGACTGAGTATGCTAAAATTATTTGATCAATAGTGTAGAAGCCTTGATATGTATTAGAATATCAGGATTTGTAATACTCTGCTCTGTTCTCTCCAGATGTTGAGAAGCATTAACAACAACAATAGGATATAAGGCATCCTTCCAGTTAAAATTCCATTTTGCATCAGAAAACTTTTGACTATTCTTAGCATCAAGATTAGCTAATCTCCTTTATTTTTCATGTTTAGGCACGTCTTCAAGAAAGAAAAGTTCATCAAGATCCTCATCAGGATCTAATGCTACATTGACATTTGCTCCATCATTAGACTCGCTTCCATGAACAAATTCTTCATCAGTAACTGGCTCTTATATGAACTGAGTTACTTTATCTCCAGCTTCAGTATTTAGCAAATCATTAGGTATTGGAGCTGTGTGAGAATCAACTACTTCAGAAACTGCCATGTCCTCAGCATTTAACACCAAATCTTCAAGAATGGTGGTCATATGAGGTGGAGCTTTAGCATTTATATCCAAGACCTCAGTACTCGTTGAATGCTGTAGTGATTCTGTAATGATAGGTTCATCTTGAGTGGACTGTTCTGCATCTACATCAACAACAGTAACATGGAGAATGCTGGATGGTGGAATAAGAGATTGACTGGACTGTCCTTCAGCAAGAACATGGATTGTTGAAGTGGTTGACATAGAGATGTGAATGGACTACAGGAAAGTATCATTACTTAGACCTGCAAGGAGAATATCAGCATTTGGCACATCAGAGTTTATCCGAGGGTCTACAGACTGTTGTTCAGCAGTAGTATCTTTAATACTCTGTGCACCTGCAGAATTTTCAATAAAAAAAATTAAATATCTATATTCTTTTAAAGTAGTCTCACTACTTCTCACACCACTCATCTCATGACTTTTAATAGTTAGAGTTTCCTCACAAGGATTAGCTAAATCCTGACACTCATCTACCTCTTCTTTTGCCAGGTAAAGATCCTGCCTCTCTTTATTCTATTTTTCTCTAAATATTTTCTCTCATTATCACATGAAATGGTCAGATAAGTTTGTCCTACAGAAATAAGAGGTGGCTGAGAAGAGTTATTTGTGATCATATGACTAGACGTATTTATTTGTAAAGGTTTAATCACATTTATGTCATCAGGATTTATTGTACATGCTGATAATATAGAATCGGTATTTAAAGTAAATGCTGATAAAGATAAATCATTATTTATACTTTGTGCATCTGAATGATCAGATTCTTTGTAGACATCTAGAGGTTGAACTGAGAGAAGTTCAACTGAAATGTAGGTGTTGGATGTATCCTTCCTTTAGAATCAACTGCTAGAATGACTGAGCCAAGAGTCAAGCCTTCACTACCACTTTGAGGTAATGGTTCTTGTGGGGCTGGAGATTCAGGAGTTGCTGGATGACTTTGATACTCAGGTTCTTGTGTACCCCTAATCTCAGTATCAGTATTTGACTCATGTATAGTTTCTTGATGAAAGCCAGCTGTCTGATTCTACCTTTGAGGATCAATGTTCTTACAGAAGCCCTTGATTTGAGAAGCTTCTGCATGAACCTTAGCAGTAACAGCTTCATGCCATTCTTGAGTTAGCAGTTAAGCAAGAGGCTCTATATCTTCAATGTCTGCTGCACTACTTTGAAGTGCAGGTTCTTCTGTGATAGGATTAGGATTTGTAGTAGCTGTTGTATCCCTTTAAGATACTGGTTCTTGTGTGCTTGATCCAGGAAATAATTTTTATTTCTGCATCCTCTTGACAGATTCCTCCACTTGCTCATGAGTGTTCTCCCTCACTCTCTTGCTTTTTGCTGGAGAATCAGTAATTGTCACAGGTGCATCAGTAATTTGGCTAGTCCACTGATTAGTACCAGTAGTTGCACATTGTGTCTCCTTAGCAATTTCTTTCTTGATCTGCATCAGATTTTGAGCAGTGTAGGTTTTGACCAATTTCTTCTTCTTGATCCTTAGTCTCGGGCTTGAATCTGATTGAACAGCATCACCACCCTCAATAGTTGATAGTACAACTGGACTCTGAGTAGAATCAGGATTTAACTTCCTGAATTTAGATAATAAGGTAGCATTGTCCTCATCTTCTGATTCTGAATCAGCTAGTACAAGCTTTCTATAAACAAATTATGAAGGCTTAGAAGAATAAGAAGCTTGGACATCAGCATTTGCAACACTTGCTCTTTGACCAGGAGACCTTGCAGATTGAACAATAATGTCTTGTGGGTTCTCAATTGAAACAATCACCCTAACATCAGTTTTTTCCGGTTTCTTCCTTTTTACAACAAGTGTCTTTTGGGAGGAACCTGAGGTGGATTGTGTTTGAGGAAGTGTTTGGGTTGCAGTGCTGGGGTTAGCTACATGTGGATTACCAACTGTTATTTTCTGCAGCTTAGCACTCTGTAGGTTTGGCGGACCATAAGTCTCAGGAAGCCTTGCAATGAGCAAGTTCTTGGAAATCACTACCAACCTAAAAGGAGCTAGAGCAACCTTTTTCGAATCTTTAGAAATAAGATTAGAGAAAGCTCTCTTGGTGAGCTTAAAAACTGACATAATTTATTTAGCAGGGATTGGGGTATCAAGGAAATAGACATTAAAGACTAACTGAAAAAATCTAGCATAATATACTATATTCCTATTAGTTTTAATTTATCCTCTATAAATTGTAATACAACTCTACCAAAATCATAATTTACATGATGAATTAGAGAGTACCCAATTTATCATCTCATGATTGGAAGGGCATCAAAATTTGTGCATATGTTGTTGAATGCCCTTGTAATGCAATCAAAGAAGAAATTCCATTCCTTCATATCTTTGTCATAGCCAATTTCTGTGAAGAATCTTCTCATTTCAGCATCTCCCACAAATGTTGCATAAGAAGTGGGAGCTGGGAGATGAAGAGCATCACACACTGTCTGATGAGTGATAACCCTCATCTGTTTATCAAACTCAAAAATTATACTTGATCTCCAGAAACAGTTGTTGGAGCTATGAGAGCATACCCAACTTCACTTGCCCTTAAGAAATCTTGAAAGATATAAAAATCAAAATTTATCCCATTGCTGTCCAGGATAGCAGTATAATTATTTGTGATAAACTTGGCACCGCCATAGTTGAAAGGTGTAGAAGAAGCGGGTGAAGTCATGATTTTTCTGTAAGTAATTGACTCAAAAACTTATTAGGGTTTCAGAGTTTAAGCTTGAGAGAAAAAGAGAGTAAGAAGATAATCAATAAGTGATAAAGTGATAATAAAAATCAAAAATTGATTTTGTTTAACAATCTACTCCACTACTCGGCAACATTTCACCTTTATGGAACACGTGGCATGATATGATTGACTGAAAGGTAATCATGAAAGCATGTAATTATGGCAGTTAATACGTGCACAGTTACCAAACATGGTGTTTGGTAGATAACTCAATTGTTTTTACGTATTCTCACGCCATTAATTAACAACTGAAATTCATTTAAATTTTCCCACTAATTCTACCGCACACAACTCTAATTAAAATACTGACAAAAAGCATTTTGAATAAATTCAAATATAATTAGAATATGATAGTCAATCAGGATTTGACCAATATCAGTATTTAACTAGCTACAGTCAGGATTTATCAGTCAACTCAACTTTGACCAATATCAATACTTATTCACATAATCAGAGTTTATCATGCAACTACTGTCAGAGTTTAACTATCATGATTTAAACTTGACTTGATAATTTAACAACAAAAAGCATGAATACATGGCATCAAAGTTTAACACTATTATCAGATTTTAGCAAATATTGATACATAAGATAAAGATACCACACTCTAATTATTAACTACAGATCACAATTATTCATCAGAATTTGAGAATTGTCCTGAGATTATTCCCAATTCATTCACCAATCTGGTAAAGGTGGCTTTGTTAGATATATTTGATAATGTCATGGTTAATATGATTTATGTTTAGTTTTCAGATCTTACTTAAACAGGATAAATCAGTACTTACTGGAAGTCAGGACTTAAGGATATCAGTACTTATATTATCAGGAGATAATCATCAGAAGATGGATATCAGAACTTAAGTGCTGAAGGATGTTCAGATAAGGACAGTAGCTGATTAAAGGAAAGAAGATCGAGATAAACATAAGAAGAGATATGCATGAAGAAGGAATTCTATGAAGAATAGAATACTTGGAAGAAAAGATATCTGATTAATATATTTTAGGAAGCAGAATTATATTTCATATCAATTAGCGATTATCTTGTAACTGTGTAGTATATAAACACAGACATAGGGTTTACACTATAAGTGTTATTATATTCGAGAAGATTATTCATTGTAACCCTAGCAGCTCTCGTGATATTTGTTAATCACTGAGAGGTAACAGTTCCATACTGTAACAGAGTTTATTGTTTCAATAAAGTTTGTTTTCTGTTACTTGAGATATTAAAGTTGGATTTGATTGTACTTTACACTGTATTCACCCCCTCTACAGTGTGTGTGACCTAACAAGTGGTATCAGAGCCTATCTGTTAACGCACATACAATTAAAGATCCAAACATAATCATGTCTGACACAGAAACTCCAACTAAGCCTACCAAAACTGAAGAACCACCAAAGACACAAATTCAAAGTCGATATGAGACCATCAGAGTTCCCATACTGAGACCATCTGAATATCCCATATGGAAGGTAAGGATGACCATGTTCCTGGAAGCAACAGATCCAGAATATCTTGATAGAATTAAGGAAGGGCCTCACAAACCAACCAAGCTTGCTGTTGCAGTTGTAGGTGAAGCAGCAAAGACCGTACCAAAGGAGAAGAGTGATTATACTGCTGAAGATATCGCATCAATTGCTAAGGATGCTAAGGTACGACACTTACTGCATAGTGCCATTGATAATGTAATGTCAAACAGGGTAATTAACTGCAAGACTGCTAAGGAGATATGGGATGCTCTGGAAACAAGGTGTCAGGGAACTGATATAATTAAGAAGAACAGGAAGACAATACTCACTCAAGAGTATGAACACTTTGACTCAAAGGCAAATGAGTCATTGACTGATTTATATGATAGATTTGTCAAACTCTTGAATGATTTGTCATTGGTTGATAAGGAGTATGATCTTGAAGATTCAAACCTTAAATTCTTATTAGCTCTTCCTGAATGCTGGGATTTGAAGGCAACAACAATAAGAGACAACTACAATCTTGATGAAACAACTCTTGATGAAATTTATGGAATGCTCAAGACTCATGAACTTGAGATGGAGCAAAGAAGCAAGAGGAAAGGAGGAAAGTCAAGGACAGTTGCTCTTAAGGCTGAAGAAGAATCCCCCAAGGCAGCTACCTCAAGGAAAGACAAGGGTAAAGCTCTTTTCACAAAGTCTGATACTGAGTCATCAAGTTCTGAAAGTGATGATGACTCAGATTCTGAAAGCTTGCCTGAGACTAATGCTGATGAGGAGATGATGAAGCTGTGTGCTCTTATGGTGAAAGGGAACACAAAGATTGCATACAGGAAGTTCAGGAAGGGAAAGAAGTTTTCCAGGAAAGGCACAAGTTCTGATAAGAAGAATTTCAGAAGATCTGAGGGCAGAGGAGGAAAGTCTGATAGAGGAGATTATACAAATGTCAAATGCTATAACTGTGGTGAGAAATGCCACATATCTCCTGATTGCAAGAAAATGAAGGATGACAAAGGCAAGGCTCTTGTCACAAAGAAGAAAAGCTGGACATACACCTCAGACTCTGAAAGTGAGGAGAACTATGCTTTAATGGCAAATGCCGATAAAGAAAGTGCTGAGAGCAATTCTGAAGCTGCTAAAACAAAGGTACCTCAGACTACTTATGCTTTTCATATTGATGATATTAATGAGTTGAGAAGATATCTTAAAACCATGTTTGTTAGTTATAGAGATCAAACTTTAACATGTCAAAGATTAACTTCTGAAAATCTTGCTTTTAAGAAAAGAAATGATTTCTTAGAAAAAGAGTTAGTTATGTTCCATCAAACTCAGAAGGATAGAGATGATGCTTTTTATGTTAGAAATGAAGTGCTAAAAATGAATGAATCTCTAAAAACTGAGTTAGAAAAGGAAAAAGAGATTATCAGGACTTGGACTAACTCTGGCAGAACAACTCAAAATTTGCTAAGTAGTGAAAATTGGAAAGAGGGCTTAGGTTATGGAGAGGATAAGAATGATAAAGGAACTGTAGAAATTAAGCCTGTTGTTAAGCAAAAGCCAAAGTTAAAACCTGTTAAGTTTGTAACTATAAAGTCTGATAATGAGAAATCAGAAGTTAAAGAGGAATTAACTTCTGACAAACTAAAACAGGAAAAGACAGCTGAAGTAAACATAGGCTTAATGACTAAGAAGCAGCTTAAGCATAAGCTGAAAGATGTTAAGAATGCAAACAAGGTAAAATCACCTAGGAAAAATAGGAATGAAAAGGAAGGTGTGAATAAAAGTAATGATTATAAGCCTGTTCCTGATGCTCCTAGGAAAACGTGTCATAACTGTGGAAGTTCTAACCATCTTGCTTCTTTTTGCAGGAAGAATAAGAACATAAACTCCTTACCTTCAAAATCAGGAGTTAAGAGTCAGTCTGTTAGATATAAACCACAAAATCCTTGTTTTCATTATGGTAGTTTATGGCATTCCATTTATACTTGTAAGGAATATCATAGTTTGTACTATGATTATTATCAAATAAAACCTTCTTTGAAGAAAGTTTTCATTGTTCCTTCTATGTAAATTCTGATTCAAAGTCTGATAGTGTAAGTTCTGATAAGAAAAATGTTAACATAAACTCTGATGCTAAATCCGCTGCAAATGTTAACAAACTTGATAAGGCCAAAGGATCCAAGCAAGTCTGGGTCCTTAAAACTAATCATTAGTGGTCTTTGTGATTGCAGGGCAACAGGAAAAATATTCTAGTTCTGGACAGTGGATGTTCAGGACATATGACTGGAAATAAAGCCCTGCTATCAGACTTTGTGGAGAAAGCCGGCCCAAGTGTTTCTTATGGAGATGGCAACATTGGAAAAATATTGGGATATGGCAATATCAATCTTGGGAATGTCATCATTAAAGAAGTAGCTCTGGTCTCAGGACTTAAACACAATCTGCTGAGTATAAGTCAAATCTGTGACAGAGGTTATCATGTTGATTTCTTTGAAGAACACTGTGAAGTTGTGAGTAAATCTAAAGGCAAAGTTGTTCTGAAAGGATACAGGCGTGGTAACATTTATGAAGCTAAGCTTTCAACAAGTACTGATGTTTCTGCAATCTGTCTGATGAGTAGAGTATCAATTGAAGAAAGCTGGAATTGGCACAAGAAACTCTCTCATTTAAATTTCAACAATATATAATGAACTAGTCAAGAAAGATCTTGTGAGAGGACTGCCAAAGTCAGTATTTGCTCCAGATGGCCTTTGTGATTCTTGTCAGAAGGCCAAACAAAGAAAATCTTCATTCAAGAGCAAGACTGAATCATCAATTCTTGAGCCTTATCATCTACTACATGTTGATCTATTTGGTCCAGTGAATGTCATGTCTATTGCAAAGAAGAAATATGCGTTGGTCATAGTGGATGAGTTCACCTGATACACATGGGTGTATTTCTTGCACACAAAAAGTGAAACTGCATCTATCTTGATTGATCATGTCAAACGTCTGGATAAATTGGTCAAAGATTCTGTGAAAACCATAAGGAGTGATAATGGCACTGAGTTCAAGAATTTGATAATGGAAGAGTTCTGCAAAAACCATGGAATTAAACAGGAATTTTCTGCTCCTGGAACTTCACAGCAAAATGGAGTTGTTGAAAGGAAGAATAGAACTCTCATTGAAGCTGCACGTACAATGCTTAAAGAAGCAAAACTTCCAACCTATTTCTGGGCTGAAGCTGTGCAGACTGCTTATTTTACTCAAAATGCAACACTCATTAAAAAGCAAGGAAAAACACCATATGAGATGGTGAAGAAAAAGAAGCCAAATCTGTTGTACTTTCATGTATTTGGATGCAAGTGTTTTGTTCTCAAAACTCATCCTGAACAGCTATCCAAATTTGATCTAAAAGCTGATGAAGGAATCTTTATTGGATATCCACTTTCCACAAAAGCCTTCAGAGTCTATAATTTGAGAACAAGAGTGGTCATGGAATCTATCAATGTCTCTTTTGATGACAAGAAGATTACTGGTCTTGAAGATTTTATTGATCATGATCAGCTGAGATTTGAAAATGAAGACTCAAATTCTGATACTAAAAATCCTGACAGTCTAAGTCCTGATACTGTAAACTCTGATGGATTAAACTCTAATGTTAATGAAACTGTGGTGACTACGTCAAAGAAAGATGCACCTATGCAGGGGGAGCATACTCAAGATCTTACCACATCTCAAGAAGCATCAGAACATACATCTGGCTCTTCAAGTTCTGATCCGTCAAGTTCTGATAAGCCAAGTTCTGATAGTTCTGAAAATCTAAATTCTGAAGAATCCAACTCAGAGAGCATAGTTTCAGGGGGAGCATCAGAAAATGAAAATGAAGACAGCATGGATCATGGGGGAGCATCCAGTTCTAGAGAAAACCTTCCATCTGCAAGGAAGTGGACTAAATCACATACACCTGATTTGATAATTGGAAATCCTGATTCAGGTGTCAGAACTAGAACAGGTACTTCAAACGAATGTCTTTACAATTCTTTTCTCTCTCAGACTGAGCCAAAGAAAGTGGAAGAAGCTCTTCAAGATGCTGATTGGGTGCAAGCAATGCAGGAAGAGTTAAATGAATTTGAAAGAAACAAAGTCTAGACCCTAGTGCCAAGACCAAAGAATAGATCTGTTGTTGGTACAAAGTGGGTATTCAGAAATAAAACTGACAGTGATGGCATAATTACAAGGAATAAGGCAAGGCTGGTTGCAAAAGGATATTCTCAACAGGAGGGAATTGATTATGATGAAACATTTGCACCAGTTGCTAGGTTAGAAGCCATAAGGATATTTTTGGCTTATGCTGCTCACAAAAAAATTACTGTCTTTCAAATGGATGTGAAAAGTGCTTTTCTCAATGGAGAATTGGAGGAGGAAGTATATGTTGAACAACCTCCAGGCTTTGTAGATTCCAAACATCCAGATTATGTCTACAGGCTTGATAAAGCACTTTATGGACTTAAGCAAGCTCCCAGAGCATGGTATGAGACTTTAGCTCAGTTTCTTCTGGAAAGTGGATTTAACAGAGGAACTATAGACAAAACACTGTTCTACCTCAACCATGGAAAGGACTTACTTCTGGTCCAGATTTATGTTGATGATATCATTTTTGGGTCTACAAATGACAGACTTTGCAAGAAGTTTGCCAAACTGATGCAGTCAAGGTATCAGATGAGTATGATGGGGGAACTTAGCTATTTTCTGGGCCTTCAAGTCAAGCAGAATGAAGAAGGCACTTTTATTTGTCAAACTAAGTACACCAGAAACTTGCTAAAAAAATTTGGAATGCAAGATTGTTCAAGTGCATCCACTCCCATGACCACTGTAACAAAACTAGATAAGGATACTGGTAAATCAGTAGAAATTACTGATTACAGAGGTATGATTGGCTCTCTACTCTATCTAACTGCTAGTAGACCTGATATCATGTATGCTACCTGTCTTTGTGCTAGATTTCAAGCAGATCCAAGAGAACCTCACTTAACAGCTGTGAAAAGAATTTTCAAGTATCTTAAGGGAACAGCTGATCTGGGATTGTGGTATCCCAGAGAATCAGATTTTAAACTAATAGGTTACTCAGATGCAGATTTTGCAGGTTGCAAAATTGACAGGAAAAGCACAAGTGGAAGCTGCCAATTTCTTGGAGGCAGATTGGTTTCTTGGTTTAGCAAGAAACAAAAGTCAATTTCCACATCGACTGCAGAAGCAGAATATATTGCTGCAGGAAGCTGTTGTGCACAGATTCTTTGGATGAAGAATCAGTTACTGGATTATGGGTGAACATATTTCAAAATCCCTATTTACTGTGATAATCAAAGTGCTATTGCTATGACAGGTAATCCAGTTCAACACTCTATGACGAAGCACATCAGCATCAGGTACCACTTCATCAGGAAACATGTGGATGAAGGTACAGTGGAATTGCACTTTGTTCCAAAAGATCAACAACTAGCAGATATCTTCACAAAACCATTGTGTGAAGCTACTTTTACAAGATTGGTAAATGAACTTGGAATGGTTTCAGGTTCTTTCTCTAAATCTGCTTAGTTTTGTTCTGATGCATCAGACTTTATGATCAGTATTTACAGAATTTAATCTCTTTGAGTATTCTGTGCTTAATTGAAAAATGTGTTGAAGTACTGACTGTTGTCTGATAAATGTTTCTAAACTCTGATAGTGATATGTCTGTTTAGGTAACTATTCAATCCTATGAGGATAACTGTGCTAGATGCTGACCTAGTAGTCTTCAATAAACAAGGGATCCCATGTAAGAAGTAATTATTACTGTGGAAATCTATTGACACAAGCAAATTCTGATAATTGAGGTTAGTTGAGTTTACTTGGTCTATCTTATTACTAAGTCATAAACTTGAATATTGCTTCTCATCTGTTAAGTTCTGATGCTAGTAAATCTGTTGAATGTACTAAGTGCTGGTAAACCTCTCTTATCAAAAGAAAAAGAAAATAATCATGGATTAAAATCAGGTACTCCTTTGAGATCTAGAGTAAAAATGTGGAAGGGACGACCCAAGTGCATTGCTGGTATTAAGTAAATATGCATTAGAAAAGCAAAATATTTTCTTGGTGACTTTTCACACTCTATGATTACTGAAGAAATACTCTGATAATAGCATAAATTCTGATAAGCAGTCGTGACTCACTTACACTGAGAAGCCACTATAAAATGGAATTTAAAAAGATGCACAAAATTAGCACAAAATAGTTGAGGTGGACTCAAGCATAAACTCATTCAACAATAGGTTTCAGAATAATGACAGCTCTTTAGCAAAGTTTTAATTATGCCTTATTTCTAAGATGTACTGAAGTGAATCAGACTTTACTCCTTGTCTGATATTTAGCTTAATGCACACACTAACCAATCCATATGTATGATGAAAATCACTGTGGTGATCTATGTTGTTTTAGATGAACAGTCATTGTGTCATATTGCACAAATTCTGAGGACAAGTTCTGATTGCATGTTCTGATGATTATGTTCTAAAGAATATAAATCAGAATTTGTGTGAGGACTTACTAAAATAGGCATTCCTTTTTCGAGTTAAGAAATTATATTCTGATGACTGTTAAGTTCTGATATAAGTCTAAGTTCTGATATTACAGTCTGATTCTTTACTTGACTTATTTGTGGATAAAATTTTACAACAGTCTCAGTTTAAAGCAGAATATATTGAAGTGGAAGAATAACAGTCACTATATTTAGGGTTAGTGGTACTCGTACATGAACAGTCAACTTTTACTTGCTTATTGTGCGAATTAAACCATGTTTTCCCTTTCCAATGAATGTTTTTCTTTTTCCAAGTCTGGGGAGACGCGGTAGAATTAATTCTACCTGTCAGCATTAAATTTCTTTGCATCTCCTGGCATTCTCTTGCCTATATAAGCAACCACTTCACATCAGCCTTCCCATCAAATCTTTTATCACAAACTCACCTTCATAATCTTTATATCAAAAACACCATGGTCAATTACAATATGTTTTTGAACTACGAAACATTCAACATGGAGCTGAGCTGTGCCGATTGGCAGCAGGAATGGCACGTCACTGCCATTCCTGATGAGATATGGGACTCATTTCCCCCGGAGGTACTCACCCACCTCCTGTTCTTCTACATGGACTACCATCGCCATCTGGAGCGATTGGAGGAGGAAAGGCTGGAAGCTCTCCGCCAGCAAGAGCGAATCATTCGACTTGCTATTCTGTTTGTCGAGAGTAGGAAGAAGAAATGATTTATTTTCTTCTTCCTATTTTTCTTCATCATCAGCCTTGCCCTGCTTCTTGAGCTAGGATAAAGGCTGTTGACGTTAGGTTTAGCAGCTTAGGGCAATCTTGTAAAAAGTTCTGATGTAATTTAAATTTCATGAATGTATTCTCTTAATATATTAATGAAATTTGTTTTTGTTTCAAGATCTTGTCTCTGAGATATTTTGTAATGCATTGATAAATCCTGATACATATTCATATTCTGATGACCATATAAATTCTGTTTTAACTTAAGTTTTGATTTTACTTTATCAGTACTTGCTCATCTGATTTATTATGGTCATTTTCACTCGAAATTTTTTTCAGAATACTGATGTTGCAGTGAAAAATAATTAAATAAGTGGGAACAGTTTCAATTTTGAATTAAAACTGATTCACCTTGATTAATGGAATAACTGGGTAAGTGGAACGGTTTTTTCCTTGAAAAACTACAAGTGGGTAAGTAATGATTACTGTTTTCTCGTGCCCATTAACTATTCGTTTTTACTGCATGTCTGACAGGTGTCCAACAGTTACATTCTTTTTCAAAAGTATAAGTAAGACAGAGAGAGGATTTTTTAATCTTTTATTTCCTTTCATACTTTTTCTCTCTAATTGCTTTTACTCTCTTTCTTCTTCTAACGTTGGTTTTTCATATAGACATTCTATCAAACACCTAACAGGCACTTATAAATCTCGATTAATTTCATGGCACCTAAGGATTTAATCATTGATGGAGCTAAATTTGTTCCAAACAACTATGCTGTAATTTTTGATAATGCTGAAGCTCCGTCTGAATTGCATTTTGTGCAAGATCTTCTTGCACACAGTGAAATCGGGTATGCATTGACCCAACCTTTAGTCTTCTCAAGCCAACAAGTTCTGACACTTTGGGGGACTGGAAACTTTGATAATGGTGGTCAAACTGGTACTCCTAGTATTGTTTTCGAAGTGGGTGATTCTCCATATGCAGTCACTCCTGGTGCAATACGCAAGGCTCTACATCTCACAGAAGGATGTACTTTTTCAATTCCAGAGGAATCAGCTCTTCAGGAGTTAATGGCCAGTTTGGGGTATGAACAGAGTTTGGCAAAGCATGGGCAGTTGAAACGGGCTCATATCAGAAGGGAATGGAGCTTCTTCTTCGACTGCATCACTAAAGCTTTTGGGAACAAGTGTTCGAATTTTGATTCCATCCCCATAATGAGTCAGCACATCGGGTATGCCATTATAAACCAAACTCATTTTGATTTTGCAACGGCTATAATAGGTTTTATTGCGGATAGGATGACAGAGGATAGGAATGTTGTTTACTTTGCTAGATTCTGTCAACTTATATATACTTTTTGTACTGATGAACCTCGACTAACCAGTACCTTAACTCCACCTTTCAATGTTGTAAAACGTTACTTTAATGACCTGGTAAATGCTGACACTAAGAAACAAGTGATTAGACCTTTACAGATTCCTCAGTCTGTAAAACAGATCTTAGTAAATGCTGATCCTGATTCCTATAGATCTGTTTATCCTGATGTTCAACCAACAACCCCCTCCCAAATACCACAACAACCATCAGAACATACCACTCATACTACTCAACCAACCCTCAGGCAGTATATCAAATCCTATCTCTCCACTTCACAGACAGTTCAACCCTCATCCAGCACCTACTGTGAAGCCTTCATCTTCCAAGCCTAAGAGGATAAAGACTGTTCCTCAAACACCTCAAAAGAGAAGGAGGATTTCTTTGAAAGATGAGTCTGACAGTGAGGAACAGGTTTCTACATCAGAACCTGTTCTCAAAGAAGCCGAGACAGTGACTTCTCAGAAGGATTCTGGAATTGGGGGATCTAGGCTTCTCAAGAGGCTTAGAAGAATGACTGTTCCTGACACTCCCAAGGAATCCATATCTACAAAGAGATATAAGAAACAGAGGGCAAAAAGGCCAGTTTCAGATGATGAAGAAGCAGCAGCTAAGGAAGGAGATCAGGAATCTCTGATCTCACAAGAAAAGGAATTTGCTAAAGTCACTTCTTCTTCATCAACTCCATCTCAGGAAGCTATTCCTGACAAGGCCAACACACCATCTGTGTCTCCTGTTCGAACGTCTGTATCTCCTGTTGTTCCAGGAACAAGTACTGAAATTGATGTTCAGAACCTGGTTGTGCCTAAAATAATTCTCTTAGAAGCTCCAACATCAACTAATCCATCAACAACACCTGTTACCGATGCTGCTCAAAATCCAGACTTCTCTTCTAGACCTTCTCTGCATCTAGATGCTAATGATCAGAATATAGGTGAGCATCAGGATATGGCTGTTGATCAGAACTTAGAACCAGATCAGCAATTAGAGGATGCTGAAGCCTCCATTGCTACTCACACTGTTATTTTATCAGAAGATACTGATTCTGTAAGTTCTGATACTGTAAATGCTGGAGATACTGGTGATGCTGCTCCAAATGTAGATGCTGATGAAGCAGGTCCTTCAGGACATGCTCCTCAACAAACTGTTCTTAAATCTGAACTTGTTAAGAAGTTTGTTACCAGAGAAGCACCAGTGCCTTGGAATGAAACTCCTGCAGGACAGGAGTGGACTAAGGAATGGAACTCAGTTTCCTGTGTTCCATCTGCAAAGCATCTGGCTGAGCACTTGACAAAAGCTGATGAAATGTTAAATTCTGATGATTTCAAAACCTAGCTTAGAGTCACTGCATTGAGTACTAAACATCTACAAGGTCTCCATTCAACTACTCATGCAGAGCTACACAAGATTCAGGAAGAATTCATCAAACAGGACCAAATTCAGAAAATTGACAAGAAAAGTTCTTCCAACCTAACTTTGACAGGATTGCTTATATTGAGAAGACTCAAGAGAAACAACAAGCTCAGATTGATGATATTCTGCAAAATCAAGCTTCTCAGCAATCTCAACTTACTGAAATCCAAGCCTCAGTGGAATTGCTTGTCTCTCTTCTACTACCTGCTGATGCCAAAAAGGGGGAGAAAGTAATTAAGTCCAAATGCAAGACTGACAAGACACTGAAAGGGAAGGATGATGAAAAGGATGATCAAGGAAACTCTGGGATGGGTAGAGGTCATAGTCAAGGTAGAGGTTTCTCATCAAGAAAAGCTGAAATCACAAGTCACAGGAAAAGTTCTGATACTGGGAAAACAAGTAGTTCTGCTACTGGTAAAAGGATAAGTTCTGATGAACTTTTAGATCTTGATGAAGAAATGTCAAGACAGTTATTTCTTCAGGAAAATCCAGGAATGGACTTGTAGAGTTTAATGGAAGAAGAAGCCAGACTTAAATCAGAGAAAGTCATATCTAAATCTGAAGCTTCTGGTGAAAAGACACTTCCAAAACTCAAAGGCATTGTGATAAAAGAAAGGACAAATACTGAAGCAACATTGGCTAAATCACAACCGCAGATAGATCCAAGATCTAAGGGTAAAGAAAAGGTTGGTGAACCTATCAAAGTTTATGTGCCTCCTGAGAATGAAGAAATCACTGATAAAAAGGATGATCTTGCTCTGACTTCAAGAAAAGTTCTTAAAACAACCTCTGATATGGCTCAAGTTGTTCAGAGTCAAGAGACAGTAAGTTCTGATATTCCAAAGAAGCAAGTAACCTCTGACATAGCTCAAGTTAACTTGATATCAGAAGTTAGACCAAAGACACTCCTACCAGGATTCACTAAAGCAAAACAGACTCAACCTTTGAAGACTGCTGCAAGTGGTTTTGAAGCAAGGGTAGTTACCGGAAAGGAAGCAAGAGATAAAACTGGATTGGGAAGTGCTGATGAAAGAAGAATACAGAACACTACCAATGATCCAACTTCCTTGAGTGAACCAAGTATTGGAGCAACTTCTGAGAGATTGAATCAACTGGAATCTGTACAAATGATTTACCATACCTACTTAAAAGAACACATCTTATTGTACTTCATGACAGATGGTAGGGTTTATCATATAAGGCAAAATGCCATTCCTTTGAAGTATTTTGAAGAATTGGAGCATGTACTATTCTTACTTCAAGTGGATGACAAATTGACAGGAAGTGTTACAAACTATTTGAAGGATCAGATTCAGAGACAGAAAAGGCTTTATTCTGTTAAGTCTGACAGCACATATGTTCCAAAGTACAGAGATCACAAGGGTGATATAGTTAAAATGACGCCCAACTCTGCTAAAATTATAACTACCTTTCTGGGTTACAGGGCTGTGGAATTCAATCTTGAGTCCGATAAAGCTTATTTGATCAGACTGGATCAGGATATAAGAAAAGCAAAGATTAATGATCTCAGGGCTGCAATCTTTCAAATTGGTGAAGATAATGCAGAGCTTAAAGATGCTAAAAGGAGGATGATTGATGAACTTAGATATGCTGAGAGATGTTTGTTGAAGAACTATCTCAGAACAACTCCTGACATCAGAGAGATCAGAAGATGAAGCCAAGTCAAGATCTACAACTGATTAAATTCTGATATTTGTACAGACTGAAGCTGTTATCAGAAGTTAAATATTGGTAAAGCTTTAAGGACTGTAAGTTGTAGTTATCTAGTCTAATTCTCATGCATTTGTACTTAATGTTTTTGACATCATCAAATATCTGTTAAACTTGTATATTATGCTAATTTACAAGTTGGGGGAGATTGTTAGATATATTTGATAATGTCATGGTTAATATGATTTATGTTTAGTTTTCAGATCTTACTTAAACAAGATAAATCAGTACTTAATGGAAGTCAGGACTTAAGGATATCAGTACTTATATTATCAGAAGATAATCATCAGAAGATGGATATCAGAACTTAAGTGCTGAAGGATGTTCAGATAAGGACAGTAGCTGATTCAAGGAAAGAAGATCGAGATAAACATAAGAAGAGATATGCATGAAGAAGGAATTCTATGAAGAATAGAATACTTGGAAGAAAAGATATCTAATTGATATAGTTTAGGAAGCAGAATTATATTTCATATCAATTAACGATTATCTTGTAACTGTGTAGTATATAAACACAGACATAGGGTTTACACTATAAGTGTTATTATATTCGAGAAGATTATTCATTGTAACCCTAGCAGCTCTCGTGATATTTGTTCATCACTGAGAGGTAACATTTCCATACTATAACAGAGTTTATTGTTTCAATAAAGTTTTTTTTTCTATTACTTGAGATATTAAAGTTCGATTTGATTATACTTTACACTGTATTCACCCCCTCTACAGTGTGTGTGACCTAACAGGCTTCACATAGTGGTTTGGTAAAGATGTCTGCTAACTGCTGATCTGTAGGCACATAGTGTAATTCCACTGTACTTTCCAATACATGTTCCCTTATGAAATGATACCTTATGTTGATATGTTTAGTCATTGAATGTTGTACTAGATTTTCTTTCATTGCAATAGCACTTTGATTATCACAATATATAGGAATTTGAGAATATTCTAATCCATAATCCAATAATTGATTCTTCATCCAAAGTATTTGAGCACAACAGCTTCCTACAGTAATGTACTCAGCTTCAGCAGTTGATGTGGAAATTGATTTTTGTTTCTTGCTAAACCAAGAAACCAATCTGCCACCAAGAAATTGGCAGCTTCCAGAGGTGCTTTTCCTGTCTATTTTGCATCCTGCAAAATCAGCATCTAAATATCCATTTAGCTTAAAGTCAGAATTTTTAGAATACCATAATCCAAGATTCATGGTGCATTTGAGATATCTAAAAATTGTTTTTACAACTAACAAATGTGGTTCCCTTGGATCGGCTTGGAACCTTGCACACAGACATGTAACATACATGATATCAGGTCTACCAGCAGTCAAATATAGGAGTGAGCCAATCATACCTATGTAGTTAGTTATATCTACTGATAAACTAGTATTTAAATCTAACTTGGTTGCAGTGGCCATAAGAGTTATTGCAGCTGAACTGTCTTGCATTCCAAATCTTTTGAGCAAATTTCTAGTGTATTTAGCTTGATTTATGAAGATCCCTTTATCTATCTGCTTTACTTGTAAACCCAAAAAATAACTCAATTCTCCCATCATACTCATTTGATAATTAGATTGCATTAACTTTACAAACCTCTCACAGAGTTTATCATTAATAGAACCAAAGATGATATCATCAACATATATCTATACTAACAACAAGTCCTATCATGATACTTATAAAATAAAGTTTTATCAATTTTATCTCTTTCAAAAGCACTTTCCAACAGAAATTGAGCAAGAGTTTCATACCAGGCTCTTGGATCTTGCTTTAGTCCATAGAGTGCTTTATCCAGTAAGTAGGTATGATTTGAATATTTTGGGTCGATGAACCTTGGAGGCTATTCAACATAAACATCCTCTTCAAATTCACCATTTATAAATGCATTTTTCACATCCATTTTGAACACTTTAAATTTCATGTTTGCAGCATAGGCCAGAAAAATTCTGATTGCCTCAAGTCTTACAACTAGAGCAAAAGTTTCATCATAATCAATACTTTATTGCTATGAATAGCCTTTTGCGACCAGCCTTGCTTTGTTTCTTATAACAATTCCCTCACTATCAGTTTTGTTTCTGAACACCCACTTTTTACCAACTACTGATCTATTCTTAGGTCTTGGTACAAGAGTCCAGACTTTGTTCCTTTAAAATTTATTTAACTCATCCTGTATTGCTGTGATCCAATCAGCATCTTGTAGTGCTTCTTCAAACTTCTTGGGTTCTGTTTGAGATAGAAAACAATTATAGAGACATTCATTTTCAGTGGCTCTTCTAGTTTTCACACCACTATCAGGATTTCCAATAATTAAGTCAGGTGTATGTGACTTATTCCATTTTCTTGCAGAAGGAAGTTGACTTCTTGATGTAGAACCTTCCCCTTGATCCATGAAGTCCCTTGTTTCATTTTCCTTTGTACCACTATTATTTCGTGATGCTCCCCCTGAATCAGTATTTCCACTACTTTTAGTATTTCTTTCATCAGTATTTGAGAAATCAGAATCTGATGGAGTATCTAGTGAAGTTTCTTGATTTAAATCACTTGACCCTTGATGTGAATCATGTTGCTCCCCCTCAACATGTGCTTCAGTTCTAGCATAGTTTCCACTGACATGTGGCTCATCAGAGTTTAGAGTGATGTCAGGATTTACTGTATCAGGATTTATCAGATTATCAGGATCTGTCAGTCTATCTGGATTAACTGTCCAGCATATGATACTTCATTTTCAAATCTCAATTCTTCATGGTCATTTGCATCCTCTAGATCTGTAATCTTATTATCATCAAAAGACACATGAATAGATTCCATGACCACCCTTATTTTCAGGTTATAAACTCTAAAGCTTTTGTTAACAATGGATATCCAACAAAAATGCCTTCATCGGCTTTTAGAACAAATTTTATAAGCTGTTCAGGATGAGTTTTGGGAATAAAACATTTGCAGCCAAAGATGTGAAAGTACTTCAAATTTGGCTTCTTTCCTTTTACCATTTCAAATGGTGTCTTTCCATGCTTGTTGATCAATGTTGCATTTTGTGTAAAGCAAGCAGTTTGCACAGCCTTAGCCCAGAAGTAGGTGGGAAATTTTGCTTCCTCAAGCATGGTTTCTGCATCTTCTATGAGAGTTATATACTTTCTTTCAACAACTCCATTTTATTATAGAGTTCCAGGGGCAGAAAATTCATGTTTGATTCCCTTGTACTTGGAGAACTCTCCCATAATGTTGTTCTTGAATTCAGTTCCATTATCACTTCTAATGATCTTTACTTTGTGACTTGATCCTTTCTCCAGTTCCCTTACATGATCAAGAAGAATGGATGGTGTCTAATCCTTGGTGTGCAGAAAATACACCCATGTATATCTTGTATACTCATCAAAAATAACAAGTGCATACCTCTTCTTTGCAATAGATATTACATTCACTGGTCCAAAGATATCAATATATAGCAAGTCATATGGTTCAAGAATTGAGGCTTCAGTTTAACTCTTGAAAGATGTTTTCCTTTTTTGGCTTTCTGGCATGAATCACATAAGCCATTATGAGTAAATAATACATTGGGAAATCCTATCACAAGATCTTTCTTCACAAGTTCATTGATGTTGTTTAAATTGAGATGAGAAAGTCTTTAATTCCAATTCCAGCTGTCTTCCACAGATGCTCCACTAAGTAGACATACTTCAGAATTATCAGTATTTGTGGAGACCCTGGCTTCATATAAGTTACCATGTCCGACACCGGTCATTCCAACCTTGCCATTTAATTTACTGACAATTTCATAATGTTCCCAATAAAAATTCACATGGTAACCTCTATCACAGATTTAACTCACACTAATCAAATTATGATTGAGTCCTGCAACCAGAGCTACATCTTCAATGATGACATTTTCAAGCTTAATCTTGCCATATCCCAAAGTCTTTCTTAAGTTACCATCTCCATAAGAAACATTTGAGCCAACCTCTTCCTTAAACTCTAATAGCAGGAATTTACTTTAAGTCATATGTCCTGAGCACCCACTATCCAAGACTAGAGAATTCTTCATGTTACCCTGCAATCAGATTTAACAGTTAATTAGTATTTTTAAGGACCCGGACTTGCTTGGATCCTTTGGCCTTTTTAAGTTTGTTAATATTTGCAGCAGAAGATTTTGAATCAGAGTTTATACTAACATTCTTAATATCAGAGTTTACACATGCAGAATCTACTTTTGTTTTATTCAAAGAGGGTTTCAGTTCATAATAATCATAATACAAACTATGATACTCTTTACATGTATAAATTGAATGCCAAATACTACCACAACGAAAACAAGGATTTTTTGGTTTATATCTAAATATTTTATTCCTAAACTCTGACTTAGGAGGAACAGTATTTATCCCTTTATTCTTCCTACAAGCAACAACAGGATGATTAGCACTACCACAGTTAAAACAGACATTTCTAGGTGCATTAAAGATGGGTTTGTATTTGTTCTCCTTATTAACACCTTTTTTTCCATTCCTATTCTTTCGAGGTTGTTTTCGTTGATTTTCATTTTAACATCCTTCAACTTTTGCTTAAGCTTCTTCTTAGTCATTAAACCAACATTTACAGGTTCACACTTATCAGTTTTTAAATTTGACTTAGATGCTGATGTCGACCCTCTTTTATTAACTAACTTAACAGCATTAGCACTTAAGTTAAACTTAATAGGTCTTAACTAAGATTGATTTAGTTTTACCTTAACATCAGTATTTACTGGTTTAACTTTCTTAGTTTCCTTTTTATTTCTCTTATCCGAATTAGTCTTATCAGCATATCATAATCCTGATCCACAACAATCATTTTCTATTAAACCCTGAGTTGTTTTTCCTGAACTAGTCTAAATCTTAATTATTGCTCTTTTTTAGCTAATTCTTTTTCTAGATAAGCATGCTTTTCTAACAATTTCTCTTTAATAAAGCACCATCTTTTTCCTTTTAAGTTTCTGGCATGAAAATCAACTCAGATTCTAGGTAATCATTCCTTTTTTAAGATCAAGGTTTTTACTCTTAATCCTAGATTTTTCAAGTGTTTGATCCCTATAACTAATATACAGAGATTTAAGAAACAATCATAATTCACAAATATCATCAGTATCAAAAGCAAGTGTGGTTTGAGATACCTTTAATTCAGCAGTGTCAGCCTCAGTTGCAGCATTTACCATGAGAGCATAGTTGACTTCATCATCTGATTCTGATGTATCATCCCAGTTCTTTTTCTTAATGACCAATTCTTGTTTTCTCTCAGTCCTAGGCTTTTGACAATCAGCTGTAAAGTGTCCTACTCCATCATAGTTGTAGCACTTCTCCTTTGACTTTTCAAACTTTCCATATTTTGACTCCTTGATATCAGAGTTTCTTCTGTAATTCCTCCTTTCAGAGTTTGAGGGACAAGAGCCCTTCCTGGAAAACCTCTTATTCTTGTTCTTGAAGTTTTTTTAAACCATCTTCTTGAAGCTTTTAACCAAAAGAGTTTCCATTTGCTCAATATCTTCATTGTCATCATAATCACTTTCAGTATCTGATTCACCATTAGAGTTTGAGTCATCATCGGAGTTTGATGACTCAGTATCAGACTTAGCAATCATAGCCTTTACTTTGGAGTAGCTTTTTCTCCTAGCTTTCTCATTTGGCTTCTTTTCAACTTTGAGAGCAACATGTCTTGCTCTTGGTCCTTTCCTCTTACTCCTTTGCTCCATCTCTAGTTCATGAGTCTTCCGCATGCCATACATCTCATCTAGAGATATATCATCCAATTCATAATTATCCCTGATTGATGTGACTTTTAAGTCCCACTTTTCTGGGAGAGCAAGTAGGAACTTCAAGTTGGAGCCTTCCTGATCATATTCTTTGTCAACCAGAGACAAGTCATTGATCAACTTTTGAAATCTGTCATAGATTTCAGTCAAGGACTCATCAGATTTTGAGTCAAAGTGTTCATACTCCTGAGTAAGTATTGTCCTTCTATTCTTCTTAATAGCAGTAGTTCCTTGACAATTGACTTCTAAGGTGTCCTAAATACCTTTGGCAGTTTTACATCCAATAACTCTGTTGGACATAATACTGTCAAGACTATTGTGAAGATTACGTCTCACTTTTGCATCTTTCATAATGGATGAAAGATCTTCAGGAGAATAGTCCTTCTTATCTTTATTAATCATCTTTTCTTCTTGGCCAGCAACAGATTAACTAAGCGTCCCAAACTGTCTAATTAGTTTTACAGATTATTCAAATTTTATTACAAACCTCCAGACTAACTAAGCGTCCCAAACTGTCTACCTGGAAAACACACCAACTATCTACAAGCACACAGCTTCTAGTCAGACCTAGAACTCAAGCTTGCCCTGGCCTAGCTGAAAGAATCAGGATATGAAACAAGTATGAGCGAAAGAAATGCTCAACAAGCAGTAAATAGCTTATGATTTGGAACAATAACAATATATCTGATGAACAAAATAAAACCACAATACCTGAACAGTATCAAAACTGATATATATTTGATAAAAAACAACATTTGCAATATATTTTATTTTGGGGTTGGAATCCTCGAACGACGGTGTGTTGCCACCGGTGATCAGCCGCGGAGCAACACCGGTATGCCGAAGCATATCCAACTAAATAAAAGGTACCTAAGGCACATATCGGCCCAGTAAGGTGTTATATCCTGTAGAGAAATTTAAAGAATAAAATTCGGAGTCAATATCATTTGACTGATAAGTGAAGATATAAATACTTGCATAATATGATTTGAAATAAACGTCACTTGAACGATAAGTGAAGTTAGGGTACTTGCCTGGTATGCTCAATAACTTCGTACTATTATTCTGGCTTATAGCTGCTGGTTACTATCTCCGTCTAACACTTGACCGCACTCCATGCTACTCGATTCTATAAACAAAAGGACTATCTTAATTGACAGAACCCAACTCAATCGACGTAACTATACGTCTTAACATCTACCCGATCGTTTATAACTAAGCATGGCATTTTAAACTGTAAACAGATAGCATGCATATCACGTAACACATATCATGACATTCGTATAACACGTAATCACATATTTCATGTAACACATAAGTTAGATCGTTAAAAGATATGTTTCAGTGCGTTCAGAATGAAAATCAGGTCAATAATAATATTTACCGATCAGATACCGACTCAAACTGATACACAAATCAAATGTCATTGCAATACAAAAGAAATTAGGACTCAAAAGTATTTTTATTGAAAGCGTAGTATTTTTCTGAGTCTATACGCGTTCGTTTCGTATTAAACGGACGAACGGTTTAATTATTATAAATAAAATAAGAATTAATAGATCTAAATCAATTAATAATAATATTAATTGACTATTAAAACAAAAATATAATTTTTAAAAGCTTAAAAATAATTTTTAGGAATTATTTGAATTAATTATAAATAATTTACATTTATTTAACTATTTATAAATGAAATTAATTGATTAAATGATTTTAATAATCAAATTATATTTTTGAAAATACTAAAAGAAAATAATTTTAGGAATTTAAAATAATTAAGAAAATAATTTTTAGAATTATAAATAATAAGTAATTGATTTTTGAAATTAAATAAATGATTTTTAGAAATTAGAAAATGAATTTTGAAAATAAATAAAAAAAAGAAAATTATGCAAACAGGTTTTAAGGTTCAGTTTTTGGGAATAAAAGATCAAAGGCGGGTCAGTTTTCGGGTTTTAAAACGGGTCAGCCGGATTAATCCGGGTCCTCAAGAACACTCGCCGGATTTTTGGGAAACCCAGAAACCGGTGAGTTCTCCAGCGGTCGCGGCGGAAGTCCGGCGAAGCCCAAAACGATCTAAACGAGCTCGTTTTAATCGGTTTTAACAGCAAAATCATTCCATACAACCTCAGCTATCCGTTTCTGCAGTCAACTACCATCCCAGATTCCTCAATCGCCATCTCCGACCAAGAATAATCCCACGTCCGGCAACCCAATCGGAAAATTCCGATTTCACACAAATCGGTACCAAAACTCAAGTTCTCGGTATCAAAACAAAGCCCAAAATAATTAAAAACTAACCCAATCATCAAACATAACCAAGAACATCACTATAATCAAGAAAATCAATTTAAAAAATCCACAAAAATTTAGAACTCGACTTTTACATTCCGAGAATCAAACAACACAAATTTATAATCAAATCGACTGGAAATCATCATCTAAAGCTATTGGTAATATCAAAATCAATCAAAAATCAATACAACTCAAAAACGAAACTCTAGAACATAAACCCAGAATCGATTTTGTAAAATACTCACCCTCGATTCGTAATTTTGATATCAATAGAACGGGCTCGTTACGGGGATCAATTTGATATGTAGAACGTCCGATTTGGTTTCCTGGTTAGCTCAAAATCATCAATTCTTTGTGATGAACAAAATCATGCCCCCAAAAATGTTCTTAGTAATTCTGAACTTTTGAAATTTTAATAATAAAAAAATGAATAAAAAAAAATAGTTTCCCCCTATTTATATTATCTGAAAAATCAATACTCTAAAATTATTTAAGGGTGTTTTTATCCCTAAATTACAATAATTAAGCCCCAAAAAAATAATTACGGGGAATAATTTTAAAAGCGATAAAATACAAAATTAATGTCAAAATTCACCAAAAATTATGAATAATTCAAAAATACAAAAATAAAGGGTATTTGAAATATGAATAATTTTATAAAAATAAAAACACGGATTTTGTGGGGTTTGACGTCCCGGTGTGGTCCCGGTCCGATGATTTTTGAAAAACGGAAACGATCCCTAAATTACCAGAAAATCCCGAAAACACCTAGAATACATTCAAACACGCATAAAATAAAATAAAATAAAATGAGTACCTTAATAAAGATGCTAATAAATACGCGTCCCGATTGTAGATAGATTCATATAATTACAGTTTAAACACCTATTAATCAATCAAAAAAATTCTGGCCCGCACAGAAACACACATAACAACTGTAACATCTAATATCATGGCTATAATCACTTTAAATTTATAAAACACATAATATTTATTTATTTAACATATAATATTCACATAAATTTCTCGGGTATTACATCTTTCTCCCCTTAACAGGATTCTATCCTCAGAATCAGCCTAGGAAAACAAGTGAGGATACTTGGATCACATTTCGCATTCCAACTCCCAGGTCGACTCTTCAACCTTGGGATTCCTCCACAAAACTCGCACTAAAGATACAGACTTATTCCTAAGCACTCTTTCTTTCTTATCTAAAATCTGCACTGGTTGCTCGACAAAAGATAAATCTGGCTGAATCTCGATTGGCTCATATTCTATTACATGATTGGAATCAGGCAAATAACGCTTCAACATTGACATGTGAAACACATTGTGAATATGCTGCATGTGAGGTGGTAACGCTAACTTGTAAGCAACCTTTCCCACACGCCTCAAAATCTCAAAAGGGCCAACATAACGCGGACTCGGCTTTCCTTTTTTCCCAAATCTTGATAAACCTTTCCAAGGTGAAATCTTCAATAGCACCGCTTCACCAACTTCAAATTCCATATCCTTTCTGGCAGGATCAACATATTTGCGTTGACAATTTTGAGCTACTACTAATCGTTTCCGAATGAGTTCTATTTTCTCTTTCGTCTGCTGGATCAATTCTGGACCCAAAATCTTTCTCTCACCAACTTCTTCCCAACATATTGAAGATCTGCATCTTCTCCCGTCCAAAGCTTCGTAAGGCGACATTCCAATACTGGCATGATAACTGTTGTTATAGGAGAACTCAACCAATGGCAAATGTTCGTCCCAACTCCCTTCAAAATCTAGTGCACATACCCTTAGCATATCTTCTATGGTCTGAATCGTCCTTTCACTTTGACCGTCTGTCTGCGGATGATACGCTGTACTCATGTTCAGCTTCGTTCCGAGACAATCTTGAAAACTTCTCCAAAATCTTGAATAAAATCGAGGATCTCTATCTGAAACTATAGATACTGGAACTCCATGTCGGGTCACAATTTCTTTAAGATAGAACCGAACCAATTTATCCAGTGAAAATCTTTCGTTGATAGGAAGAAAATGCGCTGACTTCGTCAATCTGTCAATAATAACCCAAATAGCATCATGATTAGACTTGGTCATTGGTAATCCAACTACAAAATCCATCGCTATATGCTCCCACTTCCATTCTGGAATGTCCAATGGCTGTATCAGTCCACTGGGCCTTTGATGTTCCGCTTTGTCTCGCTGGAAAGTGTAACACTTACTTACCCATTCTGCAATTTCTTTGTTCATACTTGGCCACCAAAAGTTTTCTCTTAAGTCTCTGTACATCTTCGTACTCCCGGGATCAATTGAATACCTGGAGTTGTGAGCGTCTCGAAGAATTTCATCTTTCAGCTCGGCTATATTGGGTATCCATATTCTAGAAGAAAATCTTAATATCCCTTTATCATCCTTTTTACTCCCTATCTCTTCTTCTGTCAAACTGTCTCATTCATGACTCATTACTTCTTCCTGACATCTTCTTATCTTCTCTAATAGTTCTGGTTGAAAAGACATTGCACATAATATATCTGTAGACATACTTGGGGTACTGATTTCTATTTCAAGTTTCTCAAATTCCTTGATCAATTCCTCAGAAGAAGTGATCATGTTTAACCTTTCTTTTCTGCTCAGAGCGTCGGCCACCACATTTGCTTTACCTGGATGATAGTTAATGGTACAGTCGTAGTCCTTGATTAGTTCTAGCCATCTTCTCTGCCTCATGTTCAATTCCTTCTGGGTGAAGATATACTTCAAACTCTTGTGGTCCGTGTAGATCTCGCACTTTTCCCCTTACAGATAATACCTCCATATATTTAATGCAAATACTATAGCTACCAATTCAAGATCATGCATCAGATACTTCTCTTCATGTGGTTTCAACTGTCTTGAAGCGTAGGCTATCATCTTGTCATGCTGCATCAAAACACATCCCAATCCCATGTACGACACGTCACTGTAGATCACAAAATTGCCTTGATCATCTGGTAAGACTAGCACCGAAGAAGATACTAATCTATTCTTTAATTCTTGGAAACTCTCCTCGCACTTCTCATCCCATTCAAACTTCTGGTTCTTCCGGGTGAGCTTTGTCAACGGCGTAACTATCTTTGCAAAATCTTGCACGAATCTTCTGTAGTAACCTGCCAGCCACATGAAACTTCTTACTTCCGTTGGTGTCTTTGGTCTCTCCCAGTTGATTATGGCTTCAATCTTTGCTGGATCCACTTCCACTCCTTTATTACTAATCACATGTCCAAGAAATCGTACTTCTTTTAACCAAAATTCACACTTGGAAAATTTTGCGTATAATTTCTTCTGTCGCATTATCTCAAGAACTATCCTTAAATGCTCTGCATGCTCTTCCTCGGTCTTGGAATAGATCAAAATGTCGTCTATAAACACGATCACGAATTTATCCAAATACTTCTTGAATACTCGATTCATTACATCCATGAAAGTTGTTGGTGCGTTGGATAATCCAAATGCCATCACTAGAAACTCATAATGCCCATATCTGGTTCTAAATACGGTCTTTGGAATATCTTATGGCTTGATCTTCAGTTGATGATATCCGGATCTTAAATCAATTTTAGAAAACCATACAGCGCCTCTCAATTGGTCAAACAAATCATCGATCCTTGGTAACGGGTACTTGTTCTTAATGGTTAGCTTATTCAGTTCTCGATAGTCAATACACAGTCTCATACTCCCTTCTTTCTTCTTGACAAATAGTACTGGTGCGCCCCACGGGGATATACTGGGTCTTATAACTCCTTTCTCCGAAAGATCTTGCAGCTGAGTTGCCAATTCTTTCATCTTCACTGGTGCCATCCGGTACGGAGCTTTAGAAATTGGTTCTGTTCTGGGTGCTAAGTCAATTGCAAACTCAATTTCTCTGTCGGGAGGTAACCTTGGTAGATCATCTGGAAAGACATCTGGAAACTCATCCGATGTCTGAAGTCTCACTTTCCTATTCTTACAATCAATCTGAGCGTTATTTCCTGACAACCAATCCATTCATAAGATAACATCAAATTCTCCTAACTTAAAAGGTATTAAGTTAGCATAGAAATGATGTTCTCCTATCTCAATATCACACCTCGGGCACACTCGGTCGAGGGAAACTTGATTCTTATTAGCTAATTCTATCACTAATGTTTGTTCTAACAACTTAACTTCGCAATGCAGTTTATCGACAAAACTTTGAGAAATAAATGACCTTGTAGCTCCAGAATCAAATAGAACTTTAGCATCTACGGAGTTGACAGGAAGCGTACCTGCAACCATGTCTGAACTATGAATAGAATCATTCATAGTCATGTTGAATATCCTAGCCTTTGGTTGGTCCTTTGCTGGCGGTCCTTCAATCCTTGCCACATTAGCTGATGGTTCAGTTGTCTGGAAATCCCTGGCAATATGTCCCAACTTTCCACATTTAAAACATACTGTTCCTGATTTCTGAGCTGTAGTATGACTTCGACACTCATTAGCATAGTGTCCCTTCTGATTGCACTTGTAACATTACACATTAGCCTTACAAATCCCAAAGTACCTTCTAGCACAAAACTTGCAATCTGACGCTGGTGGACGATTGGGCCTCTGCTGATTTGAATTCTGGAAACGGTTCCCATTCCCTGGTTGTGGTTTCTTGAATCCCACACTCTTGTTATCCTGAAACTCTGGCCTTTTATTGAAACGGCCTTGGAATTTACCTTGTTGCTGGCCTCCTCCTGAGGTTTCTATTTTCCTTTTCTTCCCATCCTTCCCTTTCCGATACATATCACTCTTACTTTCAATCACCATCGCTTTCTGCACCACTGCCGCATATGAAGTCAATTCAAACATGGCCACCCTATTCTGAATCCAAAATCTCAATCCCTGTTCAAAACTTCTTGCTTTCTTATCATCTATGTCAACCTGGTCTGGCACGAACCTCGCTAACTCAGTAAACTTAGCCTCGTACTCAGCGACAGTAAGATCACCCTGTGTCAAGTTCAGGAACTGGATCTCCATTTGATTCTTCATATACCTCGGGAAATACTTCTCCAGAAATAGCTCTGTAAACCTTTACCGAGTTATAAACTCACCTCCTTACAATGCTCGCGTGGATTCCCACCAATAGTTCGCCTCGCCCTTCAGAAATTAGCTTGCAAACTTGGTCTTCTGTTCAGTTCCTGCTCTGACTAATTCAAAAGCCTTTTCCATCTCCTTGAGCCATGCATTGGCTTCCACGGGATCAGCACTTCCCTTGAACTCCGGTGGCTTCACTGCTTGAAACTGCTTAAAAGTCACTGCAGGTGGTGCTGCTGCTTGTTGCTGCTGTTGTTGTTGCTACTGCGTAAGATGTAACATCTGTTGCTGCATCAGTCCAAATATTTGGATAATCGCTGGATCTGTACGGCTCTCGGTACGATCCTTTCCTATATTATTCCTTCTCTTTGGTGCCATTATTCTGATAAGAAAACAAGCAACATATATAATAATCTGTCAAGCATTGTGTCAAATATGTAGCAATTCCTTAGCATATCAAAATTCTCAAGCATTATCTCTTCTCAAAATATCATAAACTTGCTACCATATTAACACAAGTGACATGATTATCACATAATCCTGCTTATTATCTTGAGAATAATAACACAAAGAAAATTGACAAAAAAATTATCCAAACCTTTTAAACCCTTACTCAAAATCTCAAATAAACCAACAAATAGTGGATATGGTTGCAGCACAACTGTAACACCCCCAAATCCGGGGTCGGGGATCCGGGTTGTCACGAGTTCCATTTCCCTTATTAACACCCAATTTTAATAATTAATCAACTACTCTGTACTGTGACCCCACAATAAACACACACACCACACATTATAGTCTCAGAGATGAACATCCAAAAATAATCACAAGTCATTTTATTCCACAATTATCTGCCAATACACCTTAAAAGGTTTTCTGAATAAATTTACATTTTCTTTGCCATTATTAAAATTCATAAATATACATAATCTGATACACCAAAAGTTGAAAGCCTAGCCTATTGGTAGTTCCTACCTCCGCTACAGCGACACCAACGCCTATGGGAAACTGCGAAACGTTTCCTATCCGCTCGCGAATCGGGTGCTTGGTCCTGTTCATCTTTTCTATATGTTGTTGTGTGATGAAAGAAGAAAGCAAGGGTGAGCAGCAAGCCCACCAAAATAATATGTATAATGATTAACAATATATGAGCCTTCTCATAGTACTCATGAAAGTCTTGGTCAAAAGAAATGAACCAAGTTTGATATCTTAATGCGATGAAGTCGCAAAATATTCAGTATATATACATATATACTTTTCAAAATCTGGGAAGTCCTCTTCCATGCATAATACACACAGAGTTCCAGTGTATAACTGTATAAAAATATCGTTGCAAGGTGATCTCATATATCTAACCTTGTCTCAACATTTTTCTGAAAATCTTTGACATACGTAAGATAATCATTTACTAGATATAAGTTTAAAAGATGAAGTTACAAGATACTCCAATATACTTATATCTTTTCCAAATACTACTTGAACTACCACCGTTCAAGTTATAATTAGTTCAAAAGTTCATCACATAGATGAGACTACAAGATAATACTTGAATAGATTCAATCTTTGAAATATTATTGAATGAAATGAAGTTACGAGATACTTCATTAAGTCCCGATATATATATACACCTATATATATATCTCTCATACATTTCCTGAAAACCGCTGTCATGTAAAGTATGAACAGAATTGCAATATCCAATAAATTTGGAAAGGAAAGGATTTTGGCATAAACCTGATATCTTGCTGATCAGGAAAAGATACCAATAAGTAACCTTTTCTACTAGTAGATGGATGAATCCCCCACCGGTCATCACCCTGGCCACATAAGGACCTTGTGCTGGACCGCCACCCGGCCTCTTACGCATTGATGGACTGCCACCCAGCCACTTACACTTTGATAGACCGTACCCCGGCCTGTCGCTTATGCCGACTCAATTAGATGGGCTTACTTCCCGAACGTTGGGTAAGTAATCAATTCATTTGTTTTCTCAAAACAGCAACCACGTTGCGAATGTAAAATGCACCACAGAGCTGGATCCCCCAGGTTTTAAGCGAGTATTTAAATCCCCTTTGAAAGGAAGATCTTAAATATAAAAAAATGAGTTTTGGGGTCCACTCTAACTTTAAAAACAATTTTGAAGACTCGAAAACATTTTTAAGAATGTTTGGAGTACTGCTGATTTATTAAAATAAATCAGTCCCGATATATTAGAAAATATCTGAATATTATTATTTAAATAATATTCTCATAAAGATAATCCTTATAAAAATAATCGAAGTAGAAGTTTTAAAACTTATACTTGAAATGGATATTAAATAATCAAAGATATACTTATACCAAAAGTATTATCTTTATTTGAATAATCGAAAATAAGTTTGATTATCGAAATATTATTCTTTAATAAAATAAAGAATATATCTCAGCAGATAATCGGAGTCATAGATCCTTAAATGAATATTCAAATAATATTCAATAAAATAAATTAAGCTGAGTCATAAGCCCTCGAATGAATATTCGAAATAATATTCAATAATAAAATAAAGGAGTCATAAGTCCTCGGATGAATATTCGAAATATTATTCAATAATAAAATAAAGGAGTCCTAAGTCCTCGGATGAATATTCGAAATAATATTCAATAATAAAATAAAGGAGTCATAAGTCCTCGGATGAATATTCGAAATAATATTCAATAATAAAATAAAGGAGTCATAAGTCCTCGGATGAATATTCGAAATAATATTCAATAATAAAATAAAGTTATCGAATAAACCTTATTCGATTAATATTTTTGAAAACTATAACCATATATATATATAAAATATATATATATATATACAAAATCTACTCGGGATGCTCGACTCCCGGTTTTAGAAAATGTTTTCACCTTTGGGTCCCTATACTAAGGGTATATGCAAATTACCGCTATTCTCTAGCATAGGTATTATCAACTGAACCAACAGATATAAATGGCAAGAATACGAAACAGGCATGCATATGTACCATATCACATGCTACAATATATCGCAAGAATTTGCTAATAACAAATATGCATATATCGCAAGATCATGCATATACACATATACATCACAACAACAGTATAACGGGTAGAAAACTTGGCTGAGCGACTGGGGGTTACGAATGGCTCGGGACGAGTCTGGTAACCTATAAACAACAAGTAAGTTGGAATTAAACCAAAGTCACTTGTAAATCTATACATTAACCAACTTAGACTCTAACGCTCGCTTTGCGCTTACTGATTCTCTTAAGTCACTCGAGTACCCTCGGCTCCACCATTTTTAATTATTTAACCATTACGAGTTTCAAGGCGATTCCTTCGCGAGTGTCTTACCAACTGCCTAACACTCTTACCATAATTGTTTCATACACTAATTAACCCTTTTTGGTCTTTAACCTATGTTTCAAAGTAAGGCGAGGGGAAATGTTTCGTTCGCGAAACGCCGTTACTTAAAATGGTTGTTTCTCCTAAACCGTACATCGGAATCAAACGAACTACATATCAAAACGAAGCTCGTAACATGAACTATCTAAACATGGCAATGGTCAAAACCTAGCAGTGAGTTCAAGGGTTCTGATGTTAAGAACAAAAATAGTCTACGGTAAATCGGGCATTACGACGGCTATGTTTACGCGATTTCCCAAATTTAAACTATTCCAAAACAACCACCAATCAACCCCAATTCACAACCCAATCCAAACTCTATCCAAAATACATTACAACAGCCCCAAACCAACTCATTATAATCCATTTACTTACTCCTAAAACTTGAATTTAAACTATACTACATTCTTTAACCAAATCTTAAGATTTCAACAAATCAATCACCACCATTCCAAACCAAACTCTTAAACAAACAAGTTTCATGCTTCACATATACTATACTACTCATAACCATTCCTAAATACTCAAAACTAAAGCTAGGGTTTGGAGTTTATACCTTCCTTGGAGAGTGGAGAATCAAGAGAATAGCTTGGAATCACCCTTAAAGCCCTTATCCAAGCTTAAACTAAACAAAACTTCAAGAACAAAAATTTTAGTTCTTGAAAAACACTATTCACCATCTTCTTCCATGATTTATTGGAAGAGATTGTGAAGGAATTAGAAGCTTAAACTCATGGGATAGCTATATCTATGTATAAGGAACCTTAGATAATTACCTCATGATTTAACAAAGCTTGGATCTTGGTTTTGGATTTTTCTTCCTTTGAAAAAGATGAAAAGCCGAGAGCAAGATGATGAGAATGAAATGATTTTGTGTTTTTTGATTTGTTTGGCTTAGCTTGGTTGTTTTTTGTTTTGTTTTTGGTTAATTACCTTAATAACCTTATTTTTGTGTGGTTATAAACCAACCACACCTCCTCCTTCCCTATGTCATGCTTACATCACCTTATTGTGTCATCATCTCTTACTTGCCCTCTTCTCATTGGTTGGGTGACCTCATCATCCCTAACCTCCTTGATTAACCTCCTAATTGTTTGTCTAATGACCGTTGATCTGTTATACGGTTCGCTTAACTTTCATTTTCGTTTATCGTTTGAGGGATCATACCCGGGATCTTATTACTTGGGTTTCCTTAACCTTTCTCAATACATTATAATCCTTTTATGATCCTCTCTTATAATCCTTTAATTTAAATCCTTTTTATCCTGTTAACTTATACTCAATTCTTTCCGTATCTAGTGGATTTCCGGGAAAAATCAAAGTGTTCGGAATTGGATTCTGATGATCTTTACATACACTTATATACCACATAGAGTACTAATAATATCCCAGAAGACCAATAACAGAACTCCTACATAGTGTGGCATGAAAAATTTTCTCATTCAGCAAAACACTATTTATAAGGGTTTCAAAAATTTCCAAAAAAAATTGGGGTTATTACAGTCTCCCCTCCTTAAAAGGATTCCGTCCCGGAATCAGATAGAAAATGAATAGGGATACTCTCTTAGCATTGCACTTTCTAACTCTCGAGTAAATTTTCCCACATTGTGGTCCCACCACCAAACTCTGCCTAGTTTGATAATCCTTCTCCTAAGCACTTGTTCCTTTTCACTCTATAACCCTTCCTGGTTGCTCCATATAGGTTACGTCTGGTTGCATGTCTATGCGCTCATATGCCCCTATTTATCTGGCATCCGAATTACACTTCCTTAACATTGATACGTGAAACACGTTATGACTTGCTACATGTTCCGGGGTAAGGCTAGCTCATATGCTAACTTCCCACTACTTCTTAATATATCCAAAGGTCCAACAATTGGTGGACTTAGCTTTCCTTTCTTTCCGAATCTCATTAACCCTTTCCAAGGGAATACCTATAACAACACTAGGTCCCCTACTTCCCATTCCTTGTCCTTTCGTGTCAAATCAACATACTTCTTATGTCCATCTTGGGCTACTACCAGCCGTCCTCTGATTAAATCTATTATATCCTTGGTCCTTTGGACCACTGCTGGTCCGAGTATCTTGCGCTCTACAACTTCATCCTAACATAAGGGGGATCGACATTGTCTTCCCTCAAAAATCTCATAAGACGACATCTCGATACCTGACATACGATCTATTTTCGTAAGAAAACTCAATCCGTGTTAAGTGACCATTTCAAATTCTTTCAAGTCTATTGCACAGACTCTCATCATAGCTTCTAGCATTATAGCTTTTGCTTCTCAATACCCATTCTTTTCCAGTTTGTAGTCATTACTATCTTCCGTACCTAATACTATACTGCTCATACTTTTGCTCGTTAGCGTTCTATAACCTTTTAATAACCACGTCAACCTTAGTATCACGAACGTGTTAGATTCGGAATACCACCGTACTGATACTACTCCTTTCTAGCTGCTTCTATCTTTGAAAGCTTGATCCATCATATAGAAGTAAAAGAATTTATTGAGAGATCACTATGATCATGAACACTTGTTACATTGTATAGTTAGTACCGAAGGTGGCCAGCCTTTAGTACTTGACAAGCAATTAATCAATAGCTGGTATCCTACTAGGCTTCTATCACACAGATAGATAGTCATTCGGCAATACCTCCCCTTCTGGAAGGGTTATTCTTCTCAGCTTATATAAAATGAAAAGAAGAGAAAAGAACGAATTGAAGAGAATTGTATATACGTAAAAAAAAATTTATTGCCATAAAATATCTGGCTTGGAATCTACCTCTGAACTATAGAGGTTTGTCATAGGAGAACAAAACATATGTGTATATATATATATCAACATCAAGTATTATCGCATCGCATTTCGCATGCTTAAATATTTTTGCTATTCCGTCCATCATTTTTATGAACCCATGCTCTTCCTCGAGCTTATACTCAATCACCTTTGAAACTCCCTCATCATCGAAAATCGAATCTGGAATCTCATTCTAGACATCATCGTTACTAGAATTCTATGCTTGCACTGTAACCTTCCTCGTATAGTAATACGACTCTCTATTGATAAGAAAGAATAAATATTCAATAGGTAGATACTCTACTTAATTAGTCTATCAATGATAACTTATACACTACCACGACCCGTTTAGTGGTACTCAACCTCAACATCCATTCCAATACAACTCTCACGGTTGTAATCAGCTCATTACTCGCAGAATCATTGCTGCATTACTATGGTCCACCACTGACCTACTGTCGTCATTCACTTTCCGTGAAATCTTAATATCTAACCATACGGAGTCCATACATGTCGTATAGAATACTTCTAAGGAGTTAACATAACCACCAATCATAATTCATGAAGAACACTTCAAACTCTGACGTACTTTCATGACATGAAGTAGATAAAATTGCAGAAGAGTTTCAATCAAAGCAACGATAACAGGTTAATACCATTCTTAATCATATGCCTTAAATAGAAGAATTAACTCGAAGGTTCGTTTAGTCCTTTTTGAAATATGGTCCTGGATTATCCTCAAGATAGGACCTTCTAAGATAGATAGCCCGCTCATGGCGATTACACGAATTAAACCTTTACCAACTATTATTACGGTTGGGTATTGCACAGTCATCAGAAGGAATGTCAATCTTTTAAACCATAATACAACCTTTACGGCTTCAACCATTATCACTGTATTCCTCTGGCACGAGCGCCTATAATTGTCCTCTTACACTTAAAGTGTCAGCCACCTCTTTGGCCTTTCCTGATAGTAAAATTTCCTTACAGTCAATGTCATTTTAACCACCTCCAAATAAATTTTCTACCTCATTTCAATCACTGCTTATGTGAAAATGCTTTTCTTTAATATCTGATGAGTAAAAAAAAATAAAAAAATATCACCATTTTTCCATAAGTTATTGCCTCAGTCTTTAGAGGTTAATCACTGTCATGACTGGCTCTCAATCATACTTAGAACATCTTTTATCTTAGGTCCTAATTGCCCTGAAAATTTTCGACCTTTACTGGTTAGATCCCTACTTTCTCGTAGTTTAACACGTGCCCCACTTGGCATCATTATAATTATGTCATATTTCCTTTATCAACATTTTTATTCTTGAGAATTTTGAATATTACCTTTCTCCTTGTAAAACCTCTAGGGTTATCCTTGAATCGTTCCTCCTGTATTCCTTAGATACAGGGCATATCAAAATACCGTTTACTAATACCAGAATCATTGTCTATATACTTCTGAAAAATTTCTCCACTGATCCTTAAAGGTTATTATTACCTTAATCCTTTCCAATTCATACTGTCAAAACTCATACTGTCCCTATTAAGGGTGAAATGCCAACCTTTATGCATTCCCCTAGGATTCATTTTAAGTTACCGATGTTCTATCCTTAATTCCACCTTAAAAAGGTACCTGCATCATTCCATGGATAAATCAAGTCATATATCCCTGATAAGGGTGTCTTATTCAATCATTCCCACCTCGATCGTAGATGCCTAATTTCACAATAACATCTATATACAAAATGAGGACAATCAATATGGCCTCCAAAAGATAACAACGGTTATCCGCTTTTCTTTCCTGATTTGGTAATGATCACATGGATGTTCTGGAAGATATTGGTCGTGTTCAACGTGAACTTCTTCTTAATAAATCCTTATTTACTTTTGTTGTTTATCTCAACAGTCACCTCAATGTTGGGATATCTTTCATATATGGCGTCTCCCTTTCTGGGTATCATGCCACCGGTCTTACACTTCACCTTCTTGAAGGTTACTTCCTTCATCCAATTTTCTTAATTTCATACTTTCTTGTCTCCTCAGTCTATCCGCGTCTCATTATTTATTCTTCGAATTACCTCAAGGTTTCCTCGAATCCTCCCAACTTACAGGGGATAAAATATATGTATCTCTTATGCCTTCAACCATCAATTTTAACTCATGGTGAATCACCATCATCCTGACGAAAGCATACTTTTCTATTTCTATTGCTACGAGTCTTTAGGGTTTCCTCATACCCAACTCCCTTATCATACCTCAAACTCTATTGCCTTTATATTCCTTTCCACTTCAATTTCTTTTTATTTTCCTTTCTCTTATCATTATTTCATGAACCAACACAATATAAGCATTGATTTCAAACATCCCGTCATTCTGGATTCGTGTCCTCAGAACGAATCTTGACAACTTTTACGACTTAGATTCATAATTCATCATACTCGTCTGCCTTTGTTCTGGCTCTAAAGCTTTTACACTATCCCCATAACCTTTGGGAAGTACTTTCCTGAAAATAATTGACTAAACTTAAATCAGTTTACTATAATCTCTTGCTCCGTGCCTTCTTTGGCCTTTCACCAGCGAGTGGTCTCTCTCTTAGGAGGGTAAGTGACAAAAACAGTCTTTTGTGATTCCTCAATCATTTAGAATCTCCAATGATTCCTATATTTCCTTTAGCCAGGCTCTTGCCTCGACTGGGTCAACCTGTTCCTTGGAACTCTGAGAGCTTAGCGACTTATAGGTCCTGAAAGAATTTCTCACCGCACTGTCTCCTCAGGGTGGTGGTTGGGGATAATAGTCTAAGTTCTGTCTAGACAGGTCCATAAATTGCCGTATAGGAGTACCGTCTCGGGTCTCCTTTCCTTACTCGACTTTCTGTTTCCTTAGTATGAAATGTTTCATCCTTCTCCCATACTTGGGGTTATTTTATACATTTTAAATCCTCATTTTCCACTTCATTATGTTATGGGTTCATTCTATCTTGATGGCGACCTCCCTGACTATCACGTTCAGGTTTTGCTCTAAATCTTATTCCTCAAACTAGCTTTCATCTAGGATCTCATCTTTAAGCTCTTGAACATTTGGAACCCAAATCCTGTAGGAATACCTCATTATTCCCTTATCATCTTTCTCGGTATTAATCTTTTATCTAATTGTTGGCTCTCTGCCTTCATTCATCACTTTTTCTTGGCACAATAATAAATTTTCCAATAATTCAGACCGCATAGCGATCTCAAATAGCTTTTCGGTACCGGCTCCGGTTACCTTCACTTCTATTTCCATTTTCTCAAAACCTCTTATAAACTCTCTCAAAGACATTATCATCTTGAGTCTCTCCTTTTTACTAAGGGCATCAGCCACCATATTGGCTTTCCCCGAATGATAAAGAATCTCCCAATCATAATTCTTGATTAGCTCTAACCGCCTCCTCTGGTGTATGTTGAGCTCTTTCTACGTGAAAATGTACTAGAGCTCCTATGGTTTGTGTAAATCCCGCACTTCTCTCCATACAAGTAGTGCCTCCAATCTTTAGGGTAAAACTATTGCCACGAGCCTAAGCTCATGGGCGGGGATATCGAATTTTATATTCCCTTAATTGTCTTGACGCGTACGCGATTACCTTGTTGTGCTGTATAAGAAGCACCCTAATTCCTTATGTGAAGCGTCACTACACATCACAAAATCTCCTTTTCCATCTGGCAACGCCATCATAGGGGCCGTCACCAATCTTTGCTTCAGTTCTTGAAAGCTGTTCTCGTATTTCTCTGTCCATTCAACTTCTCAATCTTATGAGTAAGCCGCGTTAAAGGGGGCTACTATCTTTACAAACTTGAACGAACCTCCGGTAGTGACCGACCAATCCTACCTCCGGGAGTCGACCTAACCATGGTCATCAATTCATCAGTGGTCCTTTATTCATTCTTGTCAGGATCCTCCTCAGCAACTATCCCTTCTAGGACAACATCCTCAACCGCTACATCCTCAATATGAACATCATCCGGTCCCATGTTAGGACGCTCTATTGGATCCACAATCTGATCTCCCATAACTAATGAAACATCATCGCGTTGTTGCTCCTCAACCTCAGGGTTCGGAATCCCGCTAACATATATAATAACGAACTACGCTTCTATCACGATATTTATAAGGGTTCCCATAAGGGTTTTAACTGTCAGTACTACGTTTGGTAGCCCGACTATGAACTTGGCAAGAGTTCTTATTATCTTAGTGAACTTATTATCTTTACGTCACATCATCTCTGAGGTTTATAACGCTTAGCTCTGATACCACTTCTGTAACACCCCCAAATCCGGGGTCGGGGATCCGGGTTGTCATGAGTTCCATTTCCCTTAATAACACCCAATTTTAATAATTAATCAACTACTCTGTACTGTGACCCCACAATAAACACACACACCACACGTTATAGTCTCAGAGATGAACATCCAAAAATAATCACAAGTCATTTTATTCCACAATTATCTGCCAATACACCTTAAAAGGTTTTCTGAATAAATTTACATTTTCTTTGCCATTATTACAATTCATAAATATACATAATCTGATACACCAAAAGTTGAAAGCCTAGCCTATTGGTAGTTCCTACCTCCGCTACAGCGACATCAACGCCTATAGGAAACTGCGGAACGTTTCCTATCCGCTCGCGAATCGGGAGCTTGGTCCTGTTCATCTTTTCTATCTGTTGTTGTGTGATGAAAGAAGAAAGCAAGGGTGAGCAGCAAGCCCACCAAAATAATATGTATAATGATTAACAATATATGAGCCTTCTCATAGTACTCATGAAAGTCTTGGTCAAAAGAAATGAACCAAGTTTGATATCTTAATGCGATGAAGTCGCAAAATATTCAGTATATATACATATATACTTTCAAAATCTGGGAAGTCCTCTTCCATGCATAATACACACAGAGTTCCAGTGTATAACTGTATAAAAATATCGTTGCAAGGTGATCTCAAATATCTAACCTTGTCTCAACGTTTTTCTGAAAATCTTTGACATACGTAAGATAATCATTTACTAGATATAAGTTTAAAAGATGAAGTTACAACATACTCCAATATACTTATATTTTTTCCAAATACTACTTGAACTACCACCGTTCAAGTTATAATTAGTTCAAAAGTTCATCACATAGATGAGACTACAAGATAATACTTGAATAGATTCAATCTTTGAAATATTATTGAATGAAATGAAGTTACGAGATACTTCATTAAGTCCCGATATATATATATACACCTATATATCTCTCTCATACATTTCCTGAAAACCTCTGTCATGTAAAGTATAAACAGAATTGCAATATCCAATAAATTTGGAAAGGAAAGGATTTTGGCATAAACCTGATATCTTGCTGATCAGGCAAAGATACCAATAAGTAACCTTTTCTACTAGTAGATGGATGAATCCCCCACCGGTCATCACCCTGGCCACATAAGGACCTTGTGCTGGACCGCCACCCGGCCTCTTACGCGTTGATGGACTGCCACCCAGCCACTTACACTTTGATAGACCGTACCCCGGCCTGTCGCTTATACCGACTCAATTAGATGGGCTTACTTCCCGAACGTTGGGTAAGTAATCAATTCATTTGTTTTCTCAAAACAGCAACCACGTTGCGAATGTAAAATGCACCACAGAGCTGGATCCCCCAGGTTTTGAGCGAGTATTTAAATCCCCTTTGAAAGGAAGATCTTAAATATAAAAAAAATGAGTTTTGGGGTCCACTCTAACTTTAAAAATCATTTTGAAGACTCGAAAATATTTTTAAGAATGTTTGGAGTACTGCTGATTTATTAAAATAAATCAGTCCCGATATATTAGAAAATATCTGAATATTATTATTTAAATAATATTCTCATAAAGATAATCCTTATAAAAATAATCGAAGTAGAAGTTTTAAAACTTATACTTGAAATGGATATTAAATAATCAAAGATATACTTATACCAAAAGTACTATCTTTATTTGAATAATCGAAAATAAGTTTGATTATCGAAACATTATTCTTTAATAAAATAAAGAATATATCTCAGCAAATAATCGGAGTCATAGATCCTTAAATGAATATTCAAATAATATTCAATAAAATAAATTAAGCTGAGTCATAAGCCCTCGAATGAATATTCGAAATAATATTCAATAATAAAATAAAGGAGTCATAAGTCCTCGGATGAATATTCAAAATAATATTCAATAATAAAATAAAGGAGTCCTAAGTCCTCGGATGAATATTCGAAATAATATTCAATAATAAAATAAAGGAGTCATAAGTCCTCGGATGAATATTCGAAATAATATTCAATAATAAAATAAAGTTATCGAATAAACCTTATTCGATTAATAGTTTTGAAAACTATAACCATATATATATATATATATAATATATATATATATATATATATACAAAATCTACTCGGGATCCTCGACTCCCGGTTTTAGAAAATGTTTTCACCTTTGGATCCCTATACTAAGGGTATATGCAAATTACCGCTATTCTCTAGCATAGGTATTATCAACTGAACCAACAGATATAAATGGCAAGAATACGAAACAGGCATGCATATGTACCATATCACATGCTACAATATATCGCAAGAATTTGCTAATAACAAATATGCATATATCGCAAGATCATGCATATACACATATACATCACAACAACAGTATAACGGGTAGAAAACTTGCCTGAGCGACTGGGGGTTACGAATGGCTCGGGACGAGTCTGGTAACCTATAAACAACAAGTAAGTTGGAATTAAACCAAAGTCACTTGTAAATCTATACATTAACCAACTTAGACTCTAACGCTCGCTTTGCGCTTACTGATTCTCTTAAGTCACTCGAGTACCCTCGACTCCACCATTTTTAATAATTTAACCATTACGAGTTTTAAGGCGATTCCTTCGCGAGTGTCTTACGAACTGCCTAACACTCTTACCATAATTGTTTCATACACTAATTAACCCTTTTTGGTCTTTAACCTATGTTTCAAAGTAAGGCGAGGGGAAATGTTTCGTTCGCGAAACGCCGTTATTTAAAACGGTCGTTTCTCCTAAACCGTACATCGGAATCAAACGAACTACATATCAAAACGAAGCTCGTAACATGAACTATCTAAACATGGCAATGGTCAAAACCTAGCAGTGAGTTCAAGGGTTCTGATGTTAAGAACAAAAATAGTCTACGGTAAATCGGGCATTACGACGGCTATGTTTACGCGATTTCCCAAATTTAAACGATTCCAAAACAACCACCAATCAACCCCAATTCACAACCCAATCCAAACTCCATCCAAAATACATTACAACAGCCCCAAACCAACTCATTATAATCCATTTACTTACTCCTAAAACTTGAATTTAAACTATACTACATTCTTTAACCAAATCTTAAGATTTCAACAAATCAATCACCACCATTCCAACCCAAACTCTTAAAGAAACAAGTTTCATGCTTCACATATACTATACTACTCATAACCATTCCTAAATACTCAAAACTAAAGCTAGGGTTTGGAGTTTATACCTTCCTTGGAGAGTGGAGAATCAAGAGAATGGCTTGGAATCACCCTTAAAGCCCTTATCCAAGCTTAAACTAAACAAAACAAGAACAAAATTTTTAGTTCTTGAAAAACACTATTCACCATCTTCTTCCATGACTTATTGGAAGAGATTGTGAAGGAATTAGAAGCTTAAACTCATGGGATAGCTATATCTATGTATAAGGAACCTTAGATACTTACCTCATAATTTAACAAAGCTTGGATCTTGGTTTTGGATTTTTCTTCCTTTGAAAAAGATGAAAAGCCGAGAGCAAGATAATGAGAATGAAATGATTTTGTGTTTTTTGATTTGTTTGGCTTAGCTTGGTTGTTTTTTGTTTTGTTTTTGGTTAATTACCTTAATAACCTTATTTTTGTGTGGTTATAAACCAACCACACCTCCTCCTTCCCTATGTCATGCTTACATCACCTTATTGTGTCATCATCTCTTACTTGCCCTCTTCTCATTGGTTGGGTGACCTCATCATCCCTAACCTCCTTGATTAACCTCCTAATTGTTTGCCTAATGATCGCTGATCTGTTATACGGTTCGCTTAACTTTCGTTTTTGTTTATCGTTTGAGGGATCATACCCGGGATCTTATTACTTGGGTTTCCTTAACCTTTCTCAATACATTATAATCCTTTTATGATCCTCTCTTATAATCCTTTAATTTAAATCCTTTTTATCCTGTTACCTTATACTCAATTCTTTCCGTATCTAGTGGATTTCCGGGAAAAATCAAAGTGTTCGGAATTGGATTCTGACGATCTTTATATACACTTATATACCACATAGAGTACTAATAATATCCCAAAAGACCAATAACAGAACCCCTACATAGTGTGGCATACAAAGTTTTCTCATTCAGCAAAACACTATTCATAAGGGTTTCAAAAATTTCCAAAAAAAATTGGGGTTATTACAACAACCTTCCAACCTCTTTTTCAACACTTCATACTATCCTCAAAACCAACAAAATAGCAAGGCAATAACACAAAGGCCTAAGGCTAAACGCAAAACAGGAAACCTAATCAATTTAACTATAACCCAGCCCAATAACCTAAATTTAATCCTATAAGAGCTAAACTACACGCGCCTATCTTATGTGATCTTCCTATGACTCATCTATGACAATCCTAAGCCTATTTCAGTAACCATAACCTGTAGCTCTGATACCAACCCGTGACGCCCTCCAAACCCGGGGTCTAGATTTAGGGGTCACTAGCCAATAAACCATAATAAAATAATCACAACGGAATAAAATAATAAATATGACTCCTTGCATGCACTGGATCGATCACAGGTTATAGTATGAAACAGGCACTAATACAAACCAACTGTTATTACAAACCATAAGTCTAATTAGTTTTACAGATTATTCAAATTTTATTACAAACCTCCAGACTAGCTAAGTGTCCCAAACTGTCTACCTGGAAAACATACCAACTATCTACAAGCACACAACTTCTAGTCAGACCTGGAACTCAAGCTTGCCCTGGCCTAGCTGAAAGAATCAGGATATGAAACAAGTATGCGCGAAAGAAATGCTCAGCAAGCAGTAAATATAATATGATTTGGAACAATAACAATATATCTGATGAACAAAACCAAACCACAATACCTGAACAGTATCAAAACTGATATATATTTGATAATAAACAACATTTGCAATATATTTTATTTTGGGATTGGAATCCTCGAACGACAGTGAGTTGCCTCCGATGATCAGCCGCGGAGCAACACCGGTATGCCGAAGCATATCCAACTAAACAAAAGGTACCCAAGGCACATATCGGCCTAGCAAGATGTTATATCCTGTATAACACATAGCTCACGCTGGACCGCTGCCACAGCCTCTTATGCAACCATCCAACCTATAAAAACAATTTTCCGTCAAAGGAGTCGAATCAAATGACATCCTTAACCACATAACTCCCCATTTCTCATGGTCCAGAGTTATCTCAATAACCAATGGTGAAATAACTAGAACAATTAGTTATTCGCTAATCTCAATTCAAATCTTCGCTGTATAGAGTAAGTTATAGCAAAATGTAAAAAGATTTTATTATTCTGAACTTAGAATAGTAGTGAAATTGAAAGAATAAAATTCGGAGTCAATATCATTTGAATGATAAGTGAAGATATAAATACTTGCATTATATCATTTGAAATAAACGTCACTTGAACGATAAGTGAAGTTAGGGTATTTGCCTGGTATGCTCAATAACTTCTTACTATTACTCTGGCTTATAGCTGCTGGTTACTATCTCCGTCTAACACTTGACCGCACTCCCTGCTACTCGATTCTATAAACAAAAGGACTATCTTAATTGACAGAACCCAACTTAATCGACGTAACTATACGTCTTGACATCTACCCGATCGTTTATAACTAAGCATGGAATTTTAAACTATAAACAGATAGCATGCATATCACGTAACACATATCATGGAATTCGTATAACACGTAATCACATATTTCATGTAACACATAAGTCAGATCGTTAAAAGATATGTTTCAGTGCGTTTAGAATGAAAATCAGGTCAATAATAATATTTACCGATCAGATACCAACTCAAACTGATACACAAATCAAATGTCATTGTAAAACAAAAGAAATTAGGGCTCAAAAGTATTTTTCTTGAAAGCGTAGTATTTTTCTGAGTCTATACGCGTTCGTTTCGTATTAAACGGACGAACGGTTTAATTATTATGAATAAAATAAGAATTAATAGAATTAAATCAATTAATAATAATATTAATTGACTATTAAAACCAAAATATAATTTTTAAAAGCTTAAAAATAATTTTTAGGAATTATTTGAATTAATTATAAATAATTTACATTTATTTAACTATTTATAAATGAAATTAATTGATTAAATGATTTTAATCAATTAATTAAATTCATAAATAATTAACTAAAATGAATTATAGATAATTAAATCAAATTATATTTTTGAAAATACTAAAAGAAAATAATTTTAGAAATTTAAAATAATTAAGAAAAATAATTTTTAGAATTATAAATAATTAGTAATTGATTTTTGAAATTAAATAAATGATTTTTTGAAGTTAGAAAATAAATTTTGAAAAAATAATAAATATGCAAACAGGTTTTAAGGTTCAGTTTCTGGGAATAAAAGATCAAAGGCGGGTCAGTTTTCGGGTTTGAAAACGGGTCAGCCGGATTAATCCGGATCCCCAAGAACACTCGCCGGATTTCTGGGAAACCCAGAAACCGGTGAGTTCTCCGGCGGCCGGGGCGGAAGTCCGGCGAAGCCCAGAACGATCCAAACAAGCTCGTTTTAATCGGTTTCAACAGCAAAATCATTCCATACAACCTCAGCTATCCGTTTCTGCAGTCAACTACCATACCAGATTCCTCAATCGCCATCTCCGTCCAAGAATAATCCCACGTCCGGCAACCCAATCGGAAAATTCCGATTTCACACAAATCGGTACCAAAACTCAAGTTCTCAGTATCAAAACAAAGCCCAAAATAATTAAAAACTAACCCAATCATCAAACATAACCAAGAACATCACTATAATCAAGAAAATCAATTTGAAAAATCCACAAAAACTTTAAACTCGACTTTTACATTCCGGAAATCAAACAACACAAATTTATAATCAAATCGACTAGAAATCATCATCTAAAGCTATTGGTAATATCAAAATCAATCAAAAATCAACACAACTCAAAAACGAAACTCTAGAACATGAACCCAGAATCAATTTTGTAAAATACTCACCCTCGATTCGTGATTTTGATATCAATAGAACGGGCTCGTTACGGGGATCAATTTGATATGTAGAACGCCCGATTTGGTTTCCTGGTTAGCTCAAAATTATCAATTCTTTGTGATGAACAAAATCATGCCCCCAAAATGTTCTTAGTAATTCTGAATTTCTGAAATTTTAATAATAAAAAAATGAATAAAAAAATTAGTTTCCCCCTATTTATATTATTTGAAAAATCAATACTCTAAAATTATTTAAGGGTGTTTTTATCCCTAAATTACAATAATTAAGCCCCAAAATAATAATTGTGGGGAATAATTTTAAAAGCGATAAAATACAAAATTAATGTCAAAATTCCCCAAAAATTGTGAATAATTCGAAAATACAAAAATAAAGGGTATTTGAAATACAAATAATTTTATAAAAATAAAAACACGAATTTTGTGGGGTTTGACGTCCCGGTGGGGTCCCGGTCCGATGATTTTTGAAAAACGGAAACGATCCCTAAATTACCAGAAAATCCTGAAAACACCTAGAATACATTCAAACGCGTATAAAATGAAATGAAAAGAGTACCTTATTAAAGATGCTAATAAATATGCGTCCCGATTGCAGATAGATTCATATAATTGCAGTTTAAACACCTAATAATCAATCGAAAAATTTTCTGGCCCGCACAGAAACACACATAACAACTGTAACATCTAATATCATGGCTATAATCACTTTAAATTTATAAAACACATAATATTTATTTATTTAACATATAATATTCACATAAATTTCCTGGGTATTACAGATTGGAACTTTGAAAGCCTTATATATGCTCATATTACGATTGATGGGTTGATTGGTTGGTGAAGAGGTGGGCGATTCTGTTAAGGTTCTTTATCTGCCATTGTTAACCGATTTTAGATCTTAAACTGTTTGTATATCAACAACAAGCTCTCATACCAATTATTAGGTCCTTAATACAACTGTAGAGGGGGTGAATACAGTTTATGCAGATAAATCGAATTAAGCACTCAACAAGATAAACAGTTTTGTATTGAATGATAAAAACTGATTACAAACTAATCTCTCAAAGGATGAACAGATATCCTTGAGAGCTAATAGGTTATACAAAAGATATATCAATACACGACACTTAAAGTATTAACCTAATCCGTGCTTATATACTGCACAACTACACAATCAAATAAGGAATCATATTCTACTACACTAAGGAATCATGAAACATATCCTTATTTCGATTGCTACTAGAAGTAAAGTTCTTCACCAACTTGAATTCTGCAAATACTTTCCTTCTTTGATATCTCTTGACTTTTAGCTGAAGTGACTAAATACTGATATTAATTATTGATTAACAAATGCAGATGACATATGCTGATGACGTCACCTTCTGCTAAACTATGATATCAAATATTGATAATAAACTCTGATAGTTTATAAGATGATATCATAAATTTCTTCTAACATTGACAAACTTAACGTCATCGGATTTCTCCTTCTCTTCCCTTTCTTGGGCGTGCCTTAAGCCTTCTCGGTTGGTTGGCGGTCGCCTCGATACTTCCTTACTTTTTTTGACAATCCAATCTCCAAGTTGCCCTTCCTTGATGAGTTCTTATATTTTATCTTTCAAGTGTCGACACTCATGGGTGTTATGTCCGACAAATTCATGGTATTCACAGTACTTCTTCTTATTCATGGTTTTCCATGTAGTTAAGGGAGCCGATATTCAAAAGATGCATTTTTTCTTATTTACTTCATAGTTATGCTCTATGGATGCTGCCAAAGGAGTGTAAGCAATGGAGTCCTTTTCATAGTTATTCGAGGGACTCGATTCTCTTCCTTTGACTTGATGTACTTTTCTTTCTCTTCGATAGTTTGGACTAGGAGTTCTATCTCTTCTTTTCCCATTCTTCACCTTTGTGGCTCCATGAGACTCTGCTTTTTTGTTGTCGATCAATAATTCTTCAACAAACTTAAAAGATTCCGCTTGTTCGTAGAATTCTCCGAGGGTGTTGGGACTCCTTCCATGAATGTGTTTCCAGAAATTCGTTCATATGTGTAAGCTAGCAGTTAAGAAAATTTTCAATATTTCGTTAGTGGCGCCTCTTACTCCTGATGCTTCAACACTGAATCTCTCAAAATAAGCTTGTAAAGTCTCTCTTTTTCTTTATTTCACATTCGCCACGGCCATCACCTGTGGTGTATGCTTCACCGCAGATTGGAATAGAGTGAGGAACATCACTTTCATTTGTTCCCATAACGAGATTATATCCGGTCCCAACTTTTGGAACCAATGTTGAGTGATATTCTGAAAGTTGTCGCTAATAGCATACACATTGCCAAATCTTAAATCAGGTACACATCCATCTCAATGTTTAACCTTCCAAAGAACTCTACCGGAACAAAATTTCCTGTGAAAGCGTAAGTCATGAGTTGTATTTTTATATCATGTGGGTAAGTGTGCTTCCCTAACCACCAAAGTGAATGGTGATGTAGTTTGTGCAGACGTCATGACCTTCCCACCTTCCAAGTATGATAGTAACTTTTTTGGATAATCTACGTAGATGTTTCCTACTTCGGGTATGTTTAAATATAGGCTTTGGCAAGATCGCATATGTTGCCTCTACTTGAGATTGAGTTTACATCACATCTTGCATTTGTAGTGGCACAATAACTTACGGTTGAAGCGCGACTCCTTGTGGTTATGTTAGTGCAACAGCTTCTAGTGGAGGCATAACCCTTTACGGTTGTTTTGACGCAACAGCTTGCGGTTAAGGCGTGACTTCTTGTGGTTGCATTGGCTCAACAGCTTATGGTGGAGGCATGACCCTTGAGGTTGCGTTGGCACAACAACTTGTGATTGTGGCCGTGTAGCATTCTGAGTATTGACCTTTTATTGGTTTTCCGACCATTTGTATTCTCCTTGTTGCCTCATTCCACCATTATGGATTGGGGTGCATAGATCTCTACTTTTCTATTATTGTCGATATATGTATCCTCGAGTATCGCTCCTAATGCCCCAGCTATTGCTCCCGCGATCATCATCTTCATGTTCTTTTTCCTTCCTCCAATATTCAAAACTTCTTTTTATTTTTTCCGGAGAAGGGTATCTATTGCCGCGAGGCCTTTCTTCCCTTGTAAGGGGTGTAATGGTTTGTCCATGAGTCCTTATCTCATGCTGATCATTATTTTGCGTTTCCGAAATCAACTTTAGATCTTTGTCACTTAATTGGATGCTGAGACTCTTCTTCAAACGGGATAGTCTCCTTCATTGTTTTTAATCTCCAAATCATCATGACGGATCTCGCTATGAGTATGTCATGAGCGATGTGCATGCAGGATTATCCTCCATTCTTGATTTGACTCCGATGAAGTCGTTGTTCATTATCTGGGATTTCTACAATCGGAACATTCTTAGTGTATTGCAAGCGACAAGGTGTTATCCCCAGAAAGCATTTGTCATGGATACATGAACTTCCTCATTTTGCTCTTCATAATTTTCCTTAGATTTTCCTTGAATAGAAGATCTCTTAGAGCGATGCTTGTGAGAATAGCGTTCATCCTTCTTATTCTCACTTTTTTCCATAGATTTCAATTTTTCTATAAAGCGATTTAGCATATCACCCATACGATAGAGTTGTTCCATTACATCATTATTGCTGATGAGTACGGGTGGTGTTCTGCTAACTAGTGGAGTTTCCTGCATATCGTAGCGTTCATATTCATGTTCATGTTGCTGGTAGTGTCCATCTTCATGTTGATTTTTCTTGTAGCGTCCATCTTCATGTTGATCTTGCATGTAGCGTTCATCTTCATATTGCTTGAAGCGTCCATCTTCATGTTGCTTGAAGCATCCATCTTCATCAGAGTTGTAACCGTTGTTGCGAGAGTTTTCACCATTGTTGAACATTTTTTCCTTCTAAGATTCGATTTGATTCGAGCCCCTCCTTTTAGCTACAATTTGTTAGGTTAACAAAGATTTGAAGTTTGCGACCGGATCAAAATCTGCAGTGGTGGTCGGCTCTTCAGGATGTACTTTTTCAATTCCAGAGGAATCAGCTCTTCAGGAGTTAATCAGCTCTTCAGGAGTCAATTCCAGAGGAATCAACTTTTCCTTTCATACTTTTTCTCTCTAATTGCTTTTACTCTCTTTCTTCTTCTAAAGTTGGTTTTTCATATGGACATTCTATCAAACATCTAACAGGCACTTATAAATCTTGATTAATTTCATGGCACCTAAGGATTTAATCATTGATGGAGCTAAATTTGTTCCAAATAACTATGCTGTAATTTTTGATAATGCTGAAGCTCCGTCTGAATTGCATTTTGTGCAAGATCTTCTTGCACACAGTGAAATCGGGTATGCATTGACCCAACCTTTAGTCTTCTCAAGCCAACAAGTTCTGACACTTTGGGGGACTGGAAACTTTTATAATGGTGGTCAAACTGGTACTCCTAGTATTATTTTCGAAGTGGGTGATTCTCCATATGCAGTCACTCCTGGTACAATACGCAAGGCTCTACATCTCCCAGAAGGATGTACTTTTTCAATTCCAGAGGAATCAGCTCTTCAAGAGTTAATGGCCGGTTTGGGGTATGAACAGAGTTTGGCAAAGCTTGGGCAGTTGAAACGGGCTCATATCAGAAGGGAATGGAGCTTCTTCTTCGACTGCATCACTAAAGCTTTTGGGAACAAGTGTTCGAATTTTGATGCCATCCCCATAATGAGTCAGCACATCAGGTATGCCATTATAAACCAAACTCATTTTGATTTTTCAACGGCTATAATAGGTTTTATTGGGGATAGGATGACAGAGGATAGGAATGTTGTTTACTTTGCTAGATTCTGTCAACTTATATATACTTTTTGTACTGATGAACCTCGACTAACCAGTACCTTAACTCCACCTTTCAATGTTGCAAAACGTTACTTTAATGACCTGGTAAATGCTGACACTAAGAAACAAGTGATTAGACCTTTGCAGATTCCTCAGTCTGTAAAACAGATCTTAGTAAATGCTGATCCTGATTCCTATATATCTGTTTATCCTGATGTTCAACCAACAACCACCACCCAAATACCACAACAACCATCAGAACATACCACTCATACTACTCAACCAACCCTCAGGCAGTATATCAAATCCTATCTCTCCACTTCACAAACAGTTCAACCCTCATCCTCAGCACCTACTGTGAAGCCTTCATCTTCCAAGCCTAAGAGGATAAAGACTGTTCCTCAAACACCTCAAAAGAGAAGGAGGATTTCTTTGAAAGATGAGTCTGACAGTGAGGAACAGGTTTCTATATCAGATTTTGTTCTCAAAGAAGCTGAGACAGTGACTTCTCAAAAGGATTCTGGAATTGGGGGATCTAGGCTTCTCAAGAGGCTTAGAAGAATGACTGTTCCTGACACTCCCAAGGAATCCATATCTACAAAGAGATAGAAGAAACAGAGGGCAAAAAGGCCAGTTTCAGATGATGAAGAAGCAGCAGCTAAGGAAGGAGATCAGGAATCTCTGATCTCACAAGAAAAGGAATTTGCTAAAGTCACTTCTTCTTCATCAACTCCATCTTAGGAAGCTGTTCCTGACAAGGCCAACATACCATCTGTGTCTCCTGTTCGAACGTCTGTATCTCCTATTGTTCCAGGAACAAGTACTGAAATTGATGTTCAGAACCTGGTTGTGCCTAAAGTAATTCTCTTAGAAGCTCCATCAGCAACTAATCCATCAACAACACCTGTTACTGATGCTGCTCAAAATCCAGACTTCTCTTCTACACCTTCTCTGCATCTAGATGCTGATGATCAGAATATAGGTGAGCATCAGGATATGGCTGTTGATCAGAACTTAGAACCAGATCAGCAATTAGAGGATGCTGAAGCCTCCATTGCTACTCACACTGTTATTTTATCAGAAGATACTGATTCTGTAAGTTCTGATACTGCAAATGCTGGAGATACTGGTGATGCTGCTCCAAATGTAGATGCTGATGAAGCAGGTCCTTCAGGACATGCTCCTCAACAAACTGTTCTTAAATCTGAACTTGTTAAGAAGTTTGTTACCAGAGAAGCACCAGTGCCTTGGAGTGAAACTCCTGCAGGACAGGAGTGGACTAAGGAATGGAACTCAGTTTCTTGTGTTCCATCTGCAAAGCATCTGGCTGAGCACTTGACAAAAGCTGATGAAATGTTAAATTCTGATGATTTCAAAACCCATCTTAGAGTCACTGCATTGAGTACTAAACATCTACAAGGTCTCCATTCAACTACTCATGCAGAGCTACACAAGATTCAGGAAGAATTCATCAAACAGGACCAAATTCAGAAAATTGACAAGAAAAAGTTCTTCCAACCTACCTTTGACAGGATTGCTTATATTGAGAAGACTTAAGAGAAACAACAAGCTCAGATTGATGATATTCTACAAAATCAAGCTTCTCAGCAATCTCAACTTACTGAAATCCAAGCCTCAGTGGAATTGCTTGTCTCTCTTCTACTACCTGCTGATGCCAAAAAGGGGGAGAAAGTAATTAAGTCCAAATGCAAGACTGACAAGACACTGAAAGGGGAGGATGATGAAAAGGATGATCAAGGAAACTCTGGGATGGGTAGAGGTCATAGTCAAGGTAGAGGTTTCTCATCAAGAAAAGCTGAAATCACAAGTCACAAGACAAGTTCTGATACTGGGAAAACAAGTAGTTCTGCTACTGGTAAAAGGATAAGTTTTGATGAACTTTTAGATCTTGATGAAGAAATGTCAAGACAGTTATTTCTTCAGGAAAATCCAGGAATGGACTTGGAGAGTTTAATGGAAGAAGAAGCCAGACTTAAATCAGAGAAAGTCACATCTAAATCTGAAGCTTCTGGTGAAAAGACACTTCCAAAACTCAAAGGCATTGTGATAAAAGAAAGGACAAATACTGAAGCAACATTGGCTAAATCACAACCGCAGATAGATCCAAGATCCAAGGGTAAAGAAAAGGTTGGTGAACCTATCAAGGTTTATGTGCCTCCTGAGAATGAAGAAATCACTGATGAAAAGGATGATCTTGCTCTGACTTCAAGAAAAGTTCTTAAAACAACCTCTGACATGGCTCAAGTTGTTCAGAGTCAAGAGACAGTAAGTTCTGATATTCCAAAGAAGCAAGTAACCTCTGACATAGCTCAAGTTAACTTGATATTAGAAGTTAGACCAAAGACACTCCTACCAGGATTCACTAAAGCAAAACAGACTCAACCTTTGAAGACTGCTGCAAGTGGTTTTGAAGCAAGAGTAGTTACTGGAAAGGAAGCAAGAGATAAAACTGGATTGGGAAGTGCTGATGAAAGAAGAATACAGAACACTACCAATGATCCAACTTCCTGGAGTGAACCAGGTATTGGAGCAACTCCTGAGAGATTGAATCAACTGGAATCTGTACAAATGGTTTACCATACCTACTTGAAAGAATACATCTTATTGTACTTCATGACAGATGGTAGGGTTTATCATATAAGGCAAAATGCCATTCCTTTGAAGTATTTTGAAGAATTGGAGCATGTACTATTCTTACTTCAAGTGGATGACAAATTGACAGGAAGTGCTGCAAACTATTTGAAGGATCAGATTCAGAGACAGAAAAGGCTTTATTATGTTAAGTTTGACAGCACATATGTTCCAAAGTACAGAGATCATAAGGGTGATATAGTTGAAATGAAGCCCAACACTTCTAAAATTATAACTACCTTTCTGGGTTACAGGGCTGTGGAATTCAATCTTGAGTCTGATAAAGCTTATTTGATCAGACTGGATCAGGATATAAGAAAAGCAAAGATTAATGATCTCAGGGCTGCAATCTTTCAAATTGGTGAAGATAATGCAGAGCTTAAAGATGCTAAAAGGAGGATGATTGATGAACTTAGATATGCTGAGAGATGTTTGTTGAAGAACTATCTCAGAACAACTCCTGACATCAGAGAGATCAGAAGATGAAGCCAAGTCAAGATCTATAATTGATTAAATTCTGATATTTGTACAGACTGAAGCTGTTATCAGAAGTTAAATATTGGTAAAGTTTTAAGGACTGTAAGTTATAGTTATCAAGTCTAATTCTCATGCATTTGTACTTAATGTTTTTGACATCATCAAATTTCTGTTAAACTTGTATATTATGCTAATTTACAAGTTGGGGGAGATTGTTAGATATATTTGATAATGTCATGGTTACTATGATTTATGTTTAGTTTTCAGATCTTACTTAAACAGGATAAATCAGTACTTAATGGAAGTCAGGACTTAAGGATATCAGTACTTATATTATCAGGAGATAATCATCAGAAGATGGATATCAAAACTTAAGTGCTGAAGGATGTTCAGATAAGGACAGTAGCTGATTAAAGGAAAGAATATCGAGATAAACATAAGAAGAGATATGCATGAAGAAGGAATTCTATGAAGAATAGAATACTTGGAAGGAAAGATATCTGATTGATATATTTTAGGAAGCAGAATTATATTTCATATCAATTAGCGATTATCTTGTAACTGTGTAGTATATAAACATAGACATAGGGTTTACACTATAAGTGTTATTATATTCGAGAAGATTATTCATTGTAACCCTAGCAGCTCTCGTGATATTTGTTCATCACTGAGAGGTAACAGTTTCATACTGTAACAGAGTTTATTGTTTCAATAAAGTTTTTTTTCTATTAGTTGAGATATTAAAGTTCGATTTGATTGTACTTTACACTGTATTCACCCCCTCTACAGTGTGTGTGACCTAACAGGCTTCACATAGTGGTTTGGTAAAGATGTCTGCTAACTGCTGATCTGTAGGCACATAGTGTAATTCCACTGTACTTTCCAATACATGTTCCCTTATGAAATGATACCTTATGTTGATATGTTTAGTCATTGAATGTTGTACTGGATTTCCTTTCATTGCAATAGCACTTTGATTATCACAATATATAGGAATTTGAGAATATTCTAATCCATAATCCAATAATTGATTCTTCATCCAAAGTATTTGAGCACAACAGCTTCCTACAGTAATGTACTCAGCTTCAGCAGTTGATGTGGAAATTGATTTTTGTTTCTTGCTAAACCAAGAAACCAATCTGCCACCAAAAAATTGGCAGCTTCCAGAGGTGCTTTTCCTGTCTATTTTGCATCCTGCAAAATCAGCATCTAAATATCCATTTAGCTTAAAGTCAGAATTTTTAGAATACCATAATCCAAGATTCATGGTGCCTTTGAGATATCTAAAAATTGTTTTTACAACTAAAAAATGTGGTTCCCTTGGATCGGCTTGGAACCTTGCACACAGACAGGTAGCATACATGATATCAGGTCTACTAGCAGTCAAATATAGGAGTGAGCCAATCATACCTATGTAGTTAGTTATATCTACTGATAAACCAGTATTTAAATCTAACTTGGTTGCAGTGGCCATAAGAGTTATTGCAGCTGAACTGTCTTGCATTCCAAATCTTTTGAGCAAATTTATAGTGTATTTAGCTTGATTTATGAAGATCCCTTTATCTATCTGCTTTACTTGTAAACCCAAAAAATAACTCAATTCTCCCATCATACTCATTTGATAATTAGATTGCATTAACTTTGCAAACCTCTCACAGAGTTTGTCATTAATAGAATCAAAGATGATATCATCAACATATATCTGTACTAACAAGAAGTCCTTATCATGATACTTATAAAATAAAGTTTTATCAATTTTACCTCTTTCAAAAGCACTTTCCAACAGAAATTGAGCAAGAGTTTCATACCAGGCTCTTGGATCTTGCTTTAGTCCATAGAGTGCTTTATCCAGTAAGTAGGTATGATTTGAATATTTTGGGTCAATGAACCTTGGAGGCTATTCAACATAAACATCCTCTTTAAATTCACCATTTATAAATGCATTTTTCACATCCATTTTGAACACTTTAAATTTCATGTTTGCAGCATAGGCCAGAAAAATTCTGATTACCTCAAGTCTTACAACTAGAGTAAAAGTTTCATCATAATCAATACTTTATTGCTATGAGTAGCCTTTTGCAACCAGCCTTGCTTTATTTCTTATAACAATTCCCTCACTATCAGTTTTGTTTCTGAACACCCACTTTTTACCAACTATTGATCTATTCTTAGGTCTTGGTACAAGAGTCCAGACTTTGTTCCTTTATAATTTATTTAACTCATCTTGTATTGCTGTGATCCAATCAGCATCTTGTAGTGCTTCTTCAAACTTCTTGGGTTTTGTTTGAGATAGAAAACAATTATAGAGACATTCATTTTCAGTGGCTCTTCTAGTTTTCACACCACTATCAGGATTTCCAATAATTAAGTCAGGTGTATTTGACTTATTCCATTTTCTTGCAGAAGGAAGTTGACTTCTTGATGTAGAACCTTCCCCTTGATCCATGAAGTCCCTTGTTTCATTTTCCTTTGTACCACTATTATTTCGTGATGCTCCCCCTGAATCAGTATTTCCAGTACTGTTAGTATTTCTTTCATCAGTATTTGAGAAATCAGAATCTTATGGAGTATCTAGTGAAGTTTCTTGATTTAAATCACTTGACCCTTGATGTGAATCATGTTGCTCCCCCTCAACATGTGCTTCAGTTCTAGCATAGTTTCCACTGACATGTGGCTCATCAGAGTTTAGAGTGATGTCAGGATTTACTGTATCAGGATTTATTAGATTATCAGGATCTGTCAGTCTATCTGGATTAACTGTCCAGTATATGATACTTCATTTTCAAATCTCAATTCTTCATGGTCATTTGCATCCTCTAGATCTGTAATCTTATTATCATCAAAAGACACATGAATAGATTCCATGACCACCCTTATTTTCAGGTTATAAACTCTAAAGCTTTTGTTAACAATGGATATCCAACAAAAATGCCTTCATCGGCTTTTAGAACAAATTTTATAAGCTGTTCAGGATGAGTTTTGGGAATAAAACATTTGCAGCCAAAGATGTGAAAGTACTTCAAATTTGGCTTCTTTCCTTTTACCATTTCAAATGGTGTCTTTCCATGCTTGTTGATCAATGTTGCATTTTGTGTAAAGCAAGCAGTTTGCACAGCCTTAGCCCAGAAGTAGGTGGGAAATTTTGCTTCCTCAAGCATGGTTTCTGCATCTTCTATGAGAGTTATATACTTTCTTTCAACAACTCCATTTTATTATAGAGTTCCAGGGGCAGAAATTTCATGTTTGATTCCCTTGTACTTGGAGAACTCTCCCATAATGTTGTTCTTGAATTCAGTTCCATTATCACTTCTAATGATCTTTACTTTGTGACTTGATCCTTTCTCCAGTTCCCTTACATGATCAAGAAGAATGGATGGTGTCTAATCCTTGGTGTGCAGAAAATACACCCATGTATATCTTGTATACTCATCAAAAATAACAAGTGCATACCTCTTCTTTGCAATAGATATTACATTCACTGGTCCAAAGATATCAATATATAGCAAGTCATATGGTTCAAGAATTGAGGCTTTAGTTTAACTCTTGAAAGATGTTTTCCTTTTTTGGCTTCCTGGCATGAATCACATAAGCCATCATGAGTAAATAATGCATTGGGAAATCCTATCACAAGATCTTTCTTCACAAGTTCATTGATGTTGTTTAAATTGAGATGAGAAAGTCTTTAATTCCAATTCCAGCTATCTTCCACAGATGCTCTACTAAGTAGACATACTTCAGAATTATCAGTATTTGTGGAGACCCTGGTTTCATATAAGTTACCATGTCTGACACCGGTCATTCCAACCTTGCCATTTGATTTACTGACAATATCACAATGTTCCCAATAAAAATTCACATGGTAACCTCTATCACAGATTTAACTCACACTAATCAAATTATGATTGAGTCCTGCAACCAGAGCTACATCTTCAATGATGATATTTCCAAGCTTAATCTTACCATATCCCAAAGTCTTTCTTAAGTTACCATCTCCATAAGAAACATTTGGGCCAACCTCTTTCTTAAACTCTAATAGCAGGAATTTATTTCAAGTCATATGTCCTGAGCACCCACTATCCAAGACTAGAGAATTCTTCATGTTATCCTGCAATCGGATTTAACAGTTAATTAGTATTTTTAAGGACCCGGACTTGCTTGGATCCTTTGGCCTTTTTAAGTTTGTTAATATTTGCAGCAGAAGATTTTGAATCAGAGTTTATACTAACATTCTTAATATCAGAGTTTACACATGTAGAATCTACTTTTGTTTTATTCAAAGAGAGTTTCAGTTCATAATAATCATAATACAAACTATGATACTCTTTACATGTATAAATTGAATGCCAAATACTACCACAACGAAAACAAGGATTTTTAGGTTTATATCTAAATATTCTATTCCAAAACTCTGACTTAGGAGGAACAGTATTTATCCCTTTATTCTTCCTACAAGCAACAACAGGATGATTAGCACTACCACAGTTAAAACAGACATTTCTAGGTGCATTAGAGATGGGTTTGTATTTGTTCTCCTTATTAACACCTTTTTTTCCATTCCTATTCTTTCGAGGTTGTTTTCGTTGATTTTCATTTTAACATCCTTCAACTTTTGCTTAAGCTTCTTCTTAGTCATTAAACCAACATTTACAGGTTCACACTTATCAGTTTTTAAATTTGACTTAGATGCTGATGTCGACCCTCTTTTATTAACTAACTTAACAGCATTAGCACTTAAGTTAAACTTAATAGGTCTTAACTAAGATTGATTTAGTTTTACCTTAACATCAGTATTTACTGGTTTAACTTTCTTAGTTTCCTTTTTATTTCTCTTATCCGAATTAGTCTTATCAGCATATCCTAATCCTGATCCACAACAATCATTTTCTATTAAACCCTGAGTTGTTTTTCCTGAACTAGTCTAAATCTTAATTATTGCTCTTTTTTTAGCTAATTCTGTTTCTAGATAAGCATGCTTTTCTAACAATTTCTCTTTAATAAAGCACCATCTTTTTCCTTTTAAGTTTCTGGCATGAAAATCAACTCAGATTCTAGGTAATCATTCCTTTTTTAAGATCAAGGTTTTTACTCTTAATCCTAGATTTTTCAAGTGTTTGATCCCTATAACTAACATACAGAGATTTAAGAAACAATCATAATTCACAAATATCATCAGTATCAAAAGCAAGTGTGGTTTGAGATACCTTTAATTCAGCAGTGTCAGCCTCAGTTGCAGCATTTACCATGAGAGCATAGTTGACTTCATCATCTGATTCTGAGGTATCATCCCAGTTCTTTTTCTTAATGATCAAGTCTTGTTTTCTCTCAGCCCTAGGCTTTTGACAATCAGCTATAAAGTGTCCTACTCCATCATAGTTGTAGCACTTCTCCTTTGACTTTTCAAACTTTCTATATTTTGACTCCTTGACATCAGAGTTTCTTCTGTAATTCCTCCTTTCAGAGTTTGAGGGACAAGAGCCCTTCCTGGAAAACCTCTTGTTCTTATTCTTGAAGTTTTTTTAAACCATCTTCTTGAAGATTTTAACCAAAAGAGTTTCCATTTGCTCAATATCTTCATTGTCATCATAATCACTTTCAGTATCTGATTCACCATTAGAGTTTGAGTCATTATCAGAGTTTGATGACTCAGTATCAGACTTAGCAATCATAGCCTTTACTTTGGAGTAGCTTTTTCTCCTAGCTTTCTCATTTGGCTTCTTTTCAACTTTAAGAGCAACATGTCTTGCTCTTGGTCCTTTCCTCTTACTCATTTTCTCCATCTCTAGTTCATGAGTCTTCCGCATGCCATAGATCTCATCTAGAGATATATCATCCAATTCATAATTATCCCTGATTGATGTGACTTTTAAGTCCCACTTTTCTGGGAGAGCAAGTAGGAACTTCAAGTTGGAGTTTTCCTGATCATATTCTTTGTCAACCAGAGACAAGTCATTGATCAACTTTTGAAATCTGTCATAGGTTTCAGTCAAGGACTCATCAGATTTTGAGTCAAAGTATTCATACTCCTGAGTAAGTATTGTCCTTCTATTCTTCTTAATAGCAGTAGTTCCTTGACAATTGACTTCCAATGTGTCCTAAATACCTTTGGCAGTTTTACATCCAATAACTCTGTTGGACATAATACTGTCAAGACTATTGTGAAGATTACGTCTCACTTTTGCATCTTTCATAATGGATGAAAGATCTTCAGGAGAATAGTCCTTCTTATCTTTATCAATCATCTTTTCTTCTTGGCCAGCAACAACAACAACTAGCTTCATTGGCCTATGAGGACCATCATAAATCCTGTTCAGATATTCAGGATTTGTTGCTTCCAGACACATGGCCATCTTTACCTTCCAGATTGGATATTCATGAATCTTCACGATTGTGTGACGCCCTCCAAACCCGGGGTCTAGATTTGGGGGTCACTAGCCAATAAACCATAATAAAATAATCACAACGGAATAAAATAATAAATATGACCCCTTGCATGCACTGGATCGATCACGGGTTATAATATGAAACATGCACTAATACAAACCAACTGTTATTACAAACCATAAGTCTAATTAGTTTTACAGATTATTCAAATTTTATTACAAACGTCCAGACTAACTAAGCATCCCCAACTGTCTACCTGGAAAACACACCAACTATCTACAAGCACACAGCTTCTAGTCAGACCTGGAACTCAAGCTTGCCCTGGCCTAGCTGAAAGAATCAGGATATGAAACAAGTATGAGCGAAAGAAATGCTCAACAAGCAGTAAATAGCTTATGATTTGGAACAACAACAATATATCTGATGAACAAAATAAAACCACAATACCTGAACAGTATCAAAACTGATATATATTTGATAATAAACAACATTTGCAATATATTTTATTTTGGGGTTGGAATCCTCGAACGACGGTGTGTTGCCGCCGGTGATCAGCCGCGGAGCAACACCGGTATGCCGAAGCATATCCAACTAAACAAAAGGTACCTAAGGCACATATCGGCCTAGTAAGGTATTATATCCTGTGGAGAAATTTAAAGAATAAAATTCGGAGTCAATATCATTTGACTGATAAGTGAAGATATAAATACTTGCATAATATGATTTGAAATAAACGTCACTTGAACGATAAGTGCAGTTAGGGTACTTGCCTGGTATGCTCAATAACTTCTTACTATTATTCTGGCTTATAGCTGCTGGTTACTATCTCCGTCTAACACTTGACCGCACTCCATGCTACTCGATTCTATAAACAAAAGGACTATCTTAATTGACAGAACCCAACTCAATCGACGTAACTATACGTCTTAACATCTACCCGATCGTTTATAACTAAGCATGGCATTTTAAACTATAAACAGATAGCATGCATATCACGTACCACATATCATGACATTCGTATAACACGTAATCACATATTTCATGTAACACATAAGTTAGATCGTTAAAAGATATGTTTCAGTGCGTTCAGAATGAAAATCAAGTCAATAATAATATTTACCGATCAGATACCGACTCAAGCTGATACACAAATCAAATGTCATTGCAATACAAAAGAAATTAGGACTCAAAAGTATTTTTATTGAAAGCGTAGTATTTTTCTGAGTCTATACGCGTTCGTTTCGTATTAAACGGACGAACGGTTTAATTATTATAAATAAAATAAGAATTAATAGATCTAAATCAATTAATAATAATATTAATTGACTATTAAAACAAAAATATAATTTTTAAAAGCTTAAAAATAATTTTTAGGAATTATTTGAATTAATTATAAATAATTTACATTTATTTAACTATTTATAAATGAAATTAATTGATTAAATGATTTTAATCAATTAATTAAATTCATAAATAATTAACTAAAATGAATTATAAATAATTAAATCAAATTATATTTTTGAAAATACTAAAAGAAAATAATTTTAGGAATTTAAAATAATTAAGAAAATAATTTTTAGAATTATAAATAATAAGTAATTGATTTTTGAAATTAAATAAATGATTTTTAGAAATTAGAAAATGAATTTTGAAAATAAATAAAAAAAAGAAAATTATGCAAACAGGTTTTAAGGTTCAGTTTTTGGGAATAAAAGATCAAAGGCGGGTCAGTTTTCGGGTTTGAAAACGGGTCAGCCGGATTAATCCGGGTCCTCAAGAACACTCGCCGGATTTTTGGGAAAACCAGAAACTGGTGAGTTCTCTAGCGGCCGCGGCGGAAGTCCGGCGAAGCCCAGAACGATCCAAACGAGCTCGTTTTAATCGGTTTTAACAGCAAAATCATTCCATACAACCTCAGCTATCCGTTTCTGCAGTCAACTACCATCCCAGATTCCTCAATCGCCATCTCCGGCCAAGAATAATCCCACGTCCGGCAACCCAATCGGAAAATTCCGATTTCACACAAATCGGTACCAAAACTCAAGTTCTCAGTATCAAAACAAAGCCCAAAATAATTAAAAACTAACCCAATCATCAAACATAACCAAGAACATCACTATAATCAAGAAAATCAATTTGAAAAATCCACAAAAATTTAGAACTTGACTTTTACATTCCGAGAATCAAACAACACAAATTTATAATCAAATCGACTGGAAATCATCATCTAAAGCTATTGGTAATCAACACAACTCAAAAACGAAACTCTAGAACATAAACCCAGAATCGATTCTGTAAAATACTCACTTCGATCCGTAATTTTGATATCAATAGAACGGGCTCGTTACGGGGATCAATTTGATATGTAGAACGTCCGATTTGGTTTCCTGGTTAGCTCAAAATCATCAATTCTTTGTGATGAACAAAATCATGCCCCCAAAATGTTCTTAGTAATTCTGAACTTCTGAAATTTTAATAATAAAAAAATGAATAAAAAAAATTAGTTTCCCCCTATTTATATTATCTGAAAAATCAATACTCTAAAATTATTTAAGGGTATTTTTATCCCTAAATTACAATAATTAAGCCCCAAAAGAATAATTACGGGGAATAATTTTAAAAGCGATAAAATACAAAATTAATGTCCAAATTCACAAAAAATTATGAATAATTCAAAAATACAAAAATAAAGGGTATTTGAAATATGAATAATTTTTTAAAAATAAAAACACGGATTTTGTGGAGTTTGACGTCCCGGTGTGGTCCCGGTCCGATGATTTTTGAAAAACGGAAACGATCCCTAAATTACCAGAAAATCCCGAAAACACCTAGAATACATTCAAACGCGCATAAAATAAAATAAAACGAGTACCTTAATAAAGATGCTAATAAATACGCGTCCTGATTGCAGATAGATTCATATAATTACAGTTTAAACACCTATTAATCAATCAAAAAATTTCTGGCCCGCACAGAAACACACATAACAACTGTAACATCTAATATCATGGCTATAATCACTTTAAATTTATAAAACACATAATATTTATTTATTTAACATATAATATTCACATAAATTTCTCGGGTATTACATCTTTCCCCCCTTAACAGGATTCTGTCCTCAGAATCAGCCTAGGAAAACAAGTGAGGATACTTGGATCGGATTTCGCTTTACAACTCCCAGGTCGACTCTTCAACCTTGGGATTCCTCCACAAAACTCGCACTAAAGATACAGACTTATTCCTAAGCACTCTTTCTTTCTTATCTAAAATCTGCACTGGTTGCTCGACAAAAGATAAATCTGGCTGAATCTCGATTGGCTCATATTCTATTACATGATTGGAATCAGGCAAATAACACTTCAACATTGACATGTGAAACACATTGTGAATATGCTGCATGTGAGGTGGTAACGCTAACTCGTAAGCAACCTTTCCCTCACGCCTCAAAATCTCAAAAGGGCCAACATAACGCGGACTCGGCTTTCCTTTTTTCCCAAATCTTGATAAACCTTTCCAAGGTGAAATCTTCAATAGCACTGCTTCACCAACTTCAAATTCCATATCCTTTCTGGCAGGATCAATATATTTGCGTTGACAATCTTGAGCTGCTACTAATCATTTCCGAATGAGTTCTATTTTCTCTTTCGTCTGCTGGATCAATTCTGGACCCAAAATCTTTCTCTCACCAACTTCTTCCCAATATATTGGAGATCTGCATCTTCTCTCGTACAAAGCTTCATAAGGCGACATTCCAATACTGGCATGATAACTGTTGTTATAGGAGAACTCAACCAATGGCAAATGTTCGTCCCAACTCCCTTCAAAATCTAGTGCACATACCCTTAGCATATCTTCTATGGTCTGAATCGTCCTTTCACTTTGATCGTCTATCTACGGATGATACGCTGTACTCATGTTCAGCTTCGTTCCGAGACAATCTTGATAACTTCTCCAAAATCTTGAATTAAATCGAGGATCTCTATCTGAAACTATAGATACTGGAACTCCATGTCGGGTCACAATTTCTTTAAGATAGAACGGAACCAATTTATCCAGTGAAAATCTTTCGTTGATAGGAAGAAAATGCGCTGACTTCGTCAATCTGTCAATAATAACCCAAATAGCATCATGATTAGACTTGGTCATTGGTAATCCAACTACAAAATCCATCACTATATGCTCCCACTTCCATTCTGGAATGTCCAATGGCTGTATCAGTCCACTGGGCCTTTGATGTTCCGCTTTGTCTCGCTGGCAAGTGTAACATTTACTTACCCAGTCTGCAATTTCTTTGTTCATACTTGGCCACCAAAAGTTTTCTCTTAAGTCTCTGTACATCTTCGTACTCCCGGGATGAATTGAATACCTGTAGTTGTGAGCGTCTCGAAGAATTTCATCTTTCAGCTCGGCTATGTTGGGTATCCATATTCTAGAAGAAAATCTTAATATCCCTTTATCATCCTTTTGACTCCCTATCTCTTCTCCTGTCAAACTGTCTCATTCATGACTCATTACTTCTTCCTGACATCTTCTTATCTTCTCTAATAGTTCTGGTTGAAAAGATATTGCACACAACATATCTGTAGACATACTTGGGGTACTGACTTCTATTTCAAGTTTCTCAAATTCCTTGATCAATTCCTCAGATGAAGTGATCATGTTTAACCTTTCTTTTCTACTCAGAGCATCGGCCACCACATTTGCTTTACCTGGATGATAGTTAATGGTACAGTCGTAGTCCTTGATTAGTTCTAGCCATCTTCTCTGCCTCATGTTCAATTCCTTCTGGGTGAAGATATACTTTAAACTCTTGTGGTCCGTGTAGATCTCGCACTTTTCCCCTTACAGGTAATACCTCCATATCTTTAATGCAAATACTATAGCTACCAATTCAAGATCATGCGTCGGATACTTCTTTTCATGTGGTTTCAACTGTCTTGAAGCGTAGGCTATCATCTTGTCATGCTGCATCAAAATACATCCCAATCCCTTGTACGACGCGTCACTGTAGATCACAAAATTGCCTTGATCATCTGGTAAGACTAGCACCGAAGAAGATACTAATCTATTCTTTAATTTTTGGAAACTCTCCTCGCACTTCTCATCCCATTCAAACTTCTGGTTCTTCCTGGTGAGCTTTGTCAACGGCGTAACTATCTTTGCAAAATCTTGCACGAATCTTCTGTAGTAACCTGCCAGTCCCATGAAACTTCTTACTTCCGTTGGTGTCTTTGGTCTCTCCCAGTTGATTATGGCTTCAATCTTTGCTGGATCCACTTCCACTCCTTTATTACTAATCACATGTCCAAGAAATCGTACTTCTTTTAACCAAAATTCACACTTGGAAAATTTTGCGTATAATTTCTTCTGTCGCATTATCTCAATAACTATCCTTAAATGCTCTGCATGCTCTTCCTCGGTCTTAGAATAGATCAAAATATCATCTATAAATACGATCACGAATTTATCCAAATACTTCTTGAATACTCGATTCATTACATTAATGAAAGTTGCTGGTGCGTTGGATAATCCAAATGCCATCACTAGAAACTCATAATGCCCATATCTGGTTCTAAATGCGGTCTTTGGAATATCTTATGGCTTGATCTTCATTTGATGATATCCGGATCTTAAATCAATTTTAGAAAACCATACAACGTCTCTCAATTGGTCAAACAAATCATCGATCCTTGGTAACGGGTACTTGTTCTTAATGGTCAGCTTATTCCGTTCTCGATTGTCAATACACAGTCGTATACTCCCGTCTTTCTTCTTGACAAATAGTACTGGTGCGCCCCACGGGGATATACTGGGTCTTATAACTCCTTTCTCCAAAAGATCTTGCAGCTGAGTTGCCAATTCTTTCATCTTCACTGGTGCCATCCGGTACGGAGCTTTAGAAATTGGTTCTGTTCCGGGTGCTAAGTCAATTGCAAACTCAATTTCTCTGTCGGGAGGTAACCTTGGTAGATCGTCTGGAAAGACATCTGGAAACTCATTGACAACCAGAATTGCTTCTAGTGTTGGAACCTCTTTGTTGGTGTCTATCACATTGGCCAAATACGCTTCGCAATTCTGACGCAATAACTTCTTCACTTGAGCTATCGATAAGAACTTCTTCTCTTGCTTACTCCCTCAAAATATTACCTTTTTCTTACTATCCGATGTCTGAAGTCTCACTTTCCTATTCTTACAATCAATCTGAGCGTTATTTCCTGACAACCAATCCATTCATAAGATAACATCAAATTCTCCCAACTTAAAAGGTATTAAGTTAGCATAGAAATGTTGTTCTCCTATCTCAATATCACACCTCGGGCACACTCGGTCGAGGGAAACTTGATTCTTATTAGCTAATTCTATCACTAATGCTTGTTCTAATAACTTAACTTCGCAATGCAGTTTATCGACAAAACTTTAAGAAATAAATGACCTTGTAGCTCCAGAATCAAATAGAACTTTAGCATCTACGGAATTGACTGGAAGCGTACCTGCAACCATGTCTGAACTATGAATAGAATCATTCATAGTCATGTTGAATATCCTAGCCTTTGGCTGGTCCTTTGCTGGCGGTCCTTCAATCCTTGCCACATTAGCTGCTGGTTCAGTTGTCTGGAAATCCCTGGCAATATGTCCCAACTTTCCACATTTAAAACATACTGTTCCTGATTTCTGAGCTGTAGTATGACTTCGACACTCATTAGCATAGTGTCCCTTCTGATTGCACTTGTAACACAACACATTAGCCTTACAAATCCCAAAGTGCCTTCTAGCACAAAACTTGCAATCTGACGCTGGTGGACGATTGGGCCTCTGCTGATTTGAATTCTGGAAACGGTTCCCATTCCCTGGTTGTGGTTTCTTGAATCCCACACTCTTGTTATCCTGAAACTCTGGCCTTTTATTGAAATGGCCCTGGAAGTTACCTTGTTGTTGGCCTCCTCCTGAGGTTTCTATTTTCCTTTTCTTCCCATCCTTCCCTTTCTGATACATATCACTATTACTTTCGATCACCATCGCTTTATGCACCACTACCGCATATGAAGTCAATTCAAACATGGCCACCCTATTCTGAATCCAAAATCTCAATCCCTGTTCAAAACTTCTTGCTTTCTTATCATCTATGTCAACCTGGTCTGGCACGAACCTCGCTAACTCAGTAAACTTAGCCTCGTACTCAGCGACAGTAAGATCACCCTGTGTCAAGTTCAGGAACTGGATCTCCATTTGATTCTTCATATACCTCGGGAAATACTTCTCCAGAAATAGCTCTGTAAACCTTTACCAAGTTATAAACTCACCTCCTTACAATGCTCGCGTGGATTCCCACCAATAGTTCGCCTCGCCCTTCAGAAAGTAGCTTGCAAACTTGGTCTTCTGTTCAATTCCTGCTCTGACTAATTCAAAAGCCTTTTCCATCTCCTTGAGCCATGCATTGGCTTCCACGAGATCAGCACTTCCCTTGAACTCAGGTGGCTTCACTGCTTGAAACTGCTTAAAAGTCACTGCAGGTGGTGCTGCTGCTTGTTGCTGCTGTTGTTGTTACTGCTGCGTAAGATGTAACATCTGTTGCTGCATCAGTCCAAACATCTGGATAATCGCTGGATCCGTACGGCTATCGGTACGATCCTTTCCTGAATTATTCCTTCTCTTTGGTGCCATTATTCTGATAAGAAAACAAGCAACATATATAATAATCTGTCAAGCATTGTGTCAAATATGTAGCAATTCCTTAGCATATCAAAATTCTCAAGCATTATCTCTTCTCAAAATATCATAAACTTGCTACCATATTAACACAAGTGACATGATTATCACATAATCCTGCTTATTATCTTGAGAATAATAACACAAAGAAAATTGACGAAAAATTATCCCAACCTTTTAAACCCTTACTCAAAATCTCAAATAAACCAACAAATAGTGGATATGGTTGCAGCACAACCTTCCAACCTCTTTTTCAACACTTCATACTATCCTCAAAACCAACAAAATAGCAAGGAAATAACACAAAGGCCTAAGGCTAAACGCAAAACAGGAAACCTAATCAATTTAACTATAACCCAGCCCAATAACCTAAATTTAACCCTATAAGAGCTAAACTACACGCGCCTATCTTATGTGATCTTCCTATGACTCATCTATGACAATCCTAAGCCTGTTTCAGTAACTATAACCTATAGCTCTGATACCAACCCGTGACGCCCTCCAAACCCGGGGTCTAGATTTAGGGGTCTCTAGCCAATAAACCATAATAAAATAATCACAGCGGAATAAAATAATAAATATGACCCCTTGCATGCACTGGATCGATCACAGGTTATAGTATGAAACAGGCACTAATACAAACCAACTGTTATTACAAACCATAAGTCTAATTAGTTTTACAGATTATTCAAATTTTATTACAAACCTCCAGACTAGCTAAGTGTCCCAAATTGTGTACCTGGAAAACACACCAACTATCTACAAGCACACAACTTCTAGTCAGACCTGGAACTCAAGCTTGCCCTGGCCTAGCTGAAAGAATCAGGATATAAAACAAGTATGAGCGAAAGAAATGCTCAGCAAGCAGTAAATATAATATGATTTGGAACAATAACAATATATCTGATGAACAAAACCAAACCACAATACCTGAACAGTATCAAAACTGATAAATATTTGATAATAAACAATATTTGCAATATATTTTATTTTGGGATTGGAATCCTCGAACGACAGTGTGTTGCCTCCGATGATCAGCCGCGGAGCAACACCGGTATGCCGAAGCATATCCAACTAAACAAAAGGTACCCAAGGCACATATCGGCCTAGCAAGATGTTATATCCTGTATAACACATAGCTCACGCTGGACCGCTGCCACAACCTCTTACGCAACCATCCAACCTATAAAAACAATTTTCCATCAAAGGAGTCGAATCAAATGACATCCTTAACCACATAACTCCCCATTTCTCATGGTCCAGAGTTATCTCAATAACCAATGGCGAAATAACTAGAACAATTAGTTATTCGCTAATCTCAATTCAAATCTTCGTTGTATAGAGTAAGTTATAGCGAAATGTAAAAACATTTAATTATTCTGAACTTAGAATAGTAGTGAAATTGAAAGAATAAAATTCGGAGTCAATATCATTTGAATGATAAGTGAAGATATAAATACTTGCATAATATCATTTGAAATAAACGTCACTTGAACGATAAGTGAAGTTAGGGTACTTGCCTGGTATGCTCAATAACTTCTTACTATTACTCTGGCTTATAGTTGCTGGTTACTATCTCCGTCTAACACTTGACCGCACTCCCTGCTACTCGATTCTATAAACAAAAGGACTATCTTAATTGACAGAACCCAACTTAATCGACGTAACTATACGTCTTGACATCTACCCGATCGTTTATAACTAAGCATGGAATTTTAAACTATAAACAGATAGCATGCATATCACGTAACACATATCATGGAATTCGTATAACACGTAATCACATATTTCATGTACACATAAGTCAGATCGTTAAAAGATATGTTTCAGTGCGTTTAGAATGAAAATCAGGTCAATAATAATATTTACCGATCAGATACCGACTCAAACTGATACACAAATCAAATGTCATTATAAAACAAAAGAAATTAGGGCTCAAAAGTATTTTTCTTGAAAGCGTAGTATTTTTCTGAGTCTATACGCGTTCGTTTCGTATTAAACGGACGAACGGTTTAATTATTATGAATAAAATAAGAATTAATAGAATTAAATCAATTAATAATAATATTAATTTACTATTAAAACCAAAATATAATTTTTAAAAGCTTAAAAATAATTTTTAGGAATTATTTGAATTAATTATAAATAATTTACATTTATTTAACTATTTATAAATGAAATTAATTGATTAAATGATTTTAATCAATTAATTAAATTCATAAATAATTAACTAAAATGAATTATAGATAATTAAATCAAATTATATTTTTGAAAATACTAAAAGAAAATAATTTTAGAAATTTAAAATAATTAAGAAAAATAATTTTTAGAATTATAAATAATTAGTAATTGATTTTTGAAATTAAATAAATGATTTTTTGAAGTTAGAAAATAAATTTTGAAAAAATAATAAATATGCAAACAGGTTTTAAGGTTCAGTTTCTGGGAATAAAAGATCAAAGGCGGGTCAGTTTTCGGGTTTGAAAACGGGTCAGCCGGATTAATCCGGATCCCCAAGAACACTCGCCGGATTTCTGGGAAACCCAGAAACCGGTGAGTTTTTCGGCGGCCGCGGCGGAAGTTCGGCGAAGCCCAGAACGATCCAAACAAGCTCGTTTTAATCGGTTTCAACAGCAAAATCATTCCATACAACCTCAGCTATTCGTTTCTGCAGTCAATTACCATCCCAGATTCCTCAATCGACATCTCCGTCCAAGAATAATCCCACGCCCGGCAACCCAATCGGAAAATTCCGATTTCACAGAAATCGGTACCAAAACTCAAGTTCTCGGTATCAAAACAAAGCCCAAAATAATTAAAAACTAACCCAATCATCAAACATAACCAAGAACATCACTATAATCAAGAAAATCAATTTGAAAAATCCACAAAAACTTTAAACTCGACTTTTACATTCTGGAAATCAAACAACACAAATTTATAATCAAATCGACTAGAAATCATCATCTAAAGCTATTGGTGATATCAAAATCAATCAAAAATCAACACAACTCAAAAACGAAACTCTAGAACATGAACCCAGAATCAATTTTGTAAAATACTCACCCTCGATTCGTGATTTTGATATCAATAGAACGGGCTCGTTACGGGGATCAATTTGATATGTAGAACGCCCGATTTGGTTTCCTGGTTAGCTTAAAATTATCAATTCTTTGTGATGAACAAAATCATGCCCCCAAAATTTTCTGAATTTCTGAAATTTTAATAATAAAAAAATGAATAAAAAAAATCAGTTTCCCCCTATTTATATTATTTGAAAAATCAATACTCTAAAATTTTTTAAGGGTGTTTTTATCCCTAAATTACAATAATTAAGCCCCAAAATAATAATTGTGGGGAATAATTTTAAAAGCGATAAAATACAAAATTAATGTCAAAATTCCCCAAAAATTGCGAATAATTCGAAAATACAAAAATAAAGGGTATTTGAAATACGAATAATTTTATAAAAATAAAAACACGAATTTTGTGGGGTTTGACGTCCCGGTGGGGTCCCGGTCCGATGATTTTTGAAAAACGGAAACGATCCCTAAATTACCAGAAAATCCCGAAAACACCTAGAATACATTCAAACGCGTATAAAATGAAATGAAACGAGTACCTTAATAAAGATGCTAATAAATATGCGTCCCGATTGCAGATAGATTCATATAATTACAGTTTAAACACCTAATAATCAATCAAAAAATTTTCTGGCCCGCACAGAAACACACATAACAACTGTAACATCTAATATCATGGCTATAATCACTTTAAATTTATAAAACACATAATATTTATTTATTTAACATATAATATTCACATAAATTTCCTGGGTATTACAGATTGGAACTTTGAAAGCCTTATATATGCTCATATTACGATTGATGGGTTGATTGGCTGGTGAAGTGGTGGGGGATTCTGTTAAGGTTCTTTATCTCCATTGTTAACCGATTTTAGATCTTAAACTGTTTGTATATCAACAACAAGCTCTCATACCAATTATTAGGTCCTTAGTATAACTGTAGAGGGGTGAATACAGTTTATGCAGATAAATCGAATTAAGCACTCAACATGATAAACAGTTTTGTATTGAATGATAAAAACTGATTACAAACTAATCTCTCAAAGGATGAACAGATATCCTTGAGAGCTAATAGGTTATACAAAAGATATATCAATACACGACACTTAAAGTATTAACCTAATCCGTGCTTATATACTGCACAACTACACAATCAAATAAGGAATCATATTTTACTACACTAAGGAATCATAAAACATATCCTTATTTCGATTGCTACTAGAAGTAAAGTTCTTCACCGACTTGAATTCTGCAAATACTTTCCTTCTTTGATATCTCTTGACTTTTAGCTGAAGTGACTAAATACTGATATTAATTGTTGATCAACAAATGTTGATGACATATGCTGATGACGTCACCTTCTGTAAAACTATGATATCAAATGTTGATAATAAACTCTGATAGTTTATAAGCTGATATCATAAATTTCTTCTAACATTGACAAACTTAACGTCATCGGATTTCTCCTTCTCTTACCTTTCTTGGGCGTGCCTTAAGCCTTCTCGGTTGGTTGGGCGGTCGCCTCGATACTTCCTTACTTTTTTTGACAATCCAATCTCCAAGTTGCCCTTCCTTGATGAGTTCTTATATTTTATCTTTCAAGTGTCGACACTCATGGGTGTTATGTCCGACAAATTCATGGTATTCACAGTACTTCTTCTTATTCGTGGTTTTCCATGTAGTTATGGGAGCCGATATTCGAAAGATGCATTTTTTCTTATTTACTTCATAGTTATGCTCTATGGATGCTGCCAAAGGAGTGTAAGCAATGGAGTCCTTTTCATAGTTATTCGAGGCACTCGATTCTCTTCCTTTGACTTGATGTACTTTTCTTTCTCTTCGATAGTTTGGACTAGGAGTTCTATCTCTTCTTTTCCCATTCTTCACCTTTGTGGCTCCATGAGACTCTTCTTTTTTCTTGTCGATCAATAATTCTTCAACAAACTTAAAAGATTCCGCTTGTTCGTAGAATTCTCCGAGGGTGTTGGGACTCCTTCCATGAATGTGTTTCCAGAAATTCGTTCATATGCGTAAGCTAGCAGTTAAGAAATTTTTCAATATTTCATTAGTGGCGCCTCTTACTCCTGATGCTTCAACACTGAATCTCTCAAAATAAGCTTGTAAAGTTTCTCCTTTTCTTTATCTCACATTCACCACGGCCGTCACCTGTGGTGTATGCTTTATCGCAGATTGGAATCGAGTGAGGAACATCACTTTCATTTGTTCCCATGACGAGATTATATCCGGTCCCAACTTTTGGAACCAATGTTGAGTGATATTCTGAAAGTTGTCGCTAATAGCATACACATTGCCAAATCTTAAATCAGGTACACATCCATCTCAATGTTTAACCTTCCAAAGAACTCTACCGGAACAAAATTTCCTGTGAAAGCGTAAGTCATGAGTTGTATTTTTATATCATGTGGGTAAGTGTGCTTCCCTAACCACCAAAGTGAATGGTGATGTAGTTTCTGCAGACGTCATGACCTTCCCACCTTCCAAGTATGATAGTAACTTTTTTGGATCATCTACGTAGATGTTTCCTACTTCGGGTATGTTTAAATATTAGGCTTTGGCAAGATCGCATATGTTGCCTCTACTTGAGATTGAGTTTACATCACATCTTGCATTTGTAGTAGCACAATAACTTACGGTTGAAGCGCGACTCCTTGTGGTTATGTTAGTGCAACAGCTTCTAGTGGAGGCATAACCCTTTGCGGTTGTTTTGACGCAACAGCTTGCGGTTAAGGCGTGACTTCTTGTGGTTGCATTGGCTCAACAGCTTATGGTGGAGGCATGACCCTTGAGGTTGCGTTGGCACAACAACTTGTGATTGTGGCCGTGTAGCATTCTGAGTATTGACCTTTTATTAGTTTTCCGACTTCCACCATTATGGATTGGGGTGCATAGATCTCTACTTTTCTATTATTGTCGATATATGTATTCTCGAGTATCGCTCCTAATGCCCCAGCTATTGTTCCCGCGATCATCATCTTCATGTTCTTTTTCCTTCCTCCAATATTCAAAACTTCTTTTTATTTTTTCCGGAGAAGGGTATCTATTGGCGCGAGGCCTTTCTTCCCTTGTAAGGGGTGTAATGGTTTGTCCATGAGTCCTTATCTCATGCTGATCATTATTTTGCGTTTCCGAAATCAACTTTAGATCTTTGTCACTTAATTGGATGCTGAGACTCTTCTTCAAACGAGATAGTCTCCTTCATTGTTTTTAATCTCCAAATCATCGTGACGGATCTCGCTATGAGTACGTCATGAGCGATGTGCATGCAGGATTATCCTCCGTTCTTGATTTGACTCCGATGAAGTCATTGTTCATTATCTGGGATTTCTACAATCGGAACGTTCTTAGTGTATTGCAAGCGACAAGGTGTTATCCCCTGAAAGCATTTGTCATGGATACATGAACTTCCTCATTTTACTCTTTATAATTTTCCTTAGATTTTCCTTAAATAGAAGATCTCTTAGAGCGATGCTTGTGAGAATAGCGTTCATCCTTCTTATTCTCACTTTTTTCCATAGATTTCAATTTTTCTATAAAGCGATTTAGCATATCACCCATACGATAGAGTTGTTCCTCTACATCATTATTGCTGATGAGTACGGGTGGTGTTATGCTAACTAGTGGAGTTTCCTGCATATCGTAGCATTCATATTCATGTTCATGTTGCTGGTAGCGTCCATCTTCATGTTGATTTTTCTTGTAGCATCCATCTTCATGTTGATCTTGCATGTAGCGTTCATCTTCATATTGCTTGAAGCGTCCATCTTCATGTTGCTTGAAGCATCCATCTTCATCAGAGTTGTAACCGTTGTTGCGAGAGTTTTCACCATTGTTGAACATTTTTTTCCTTCTAAGATTCGATTTGATTCGAGCCCCTCCTTCTAGCTACAATTTGTTAATGGAGAAATTTGGTTAACAAAGATTTGAGGTTTGCGACCGGATCAAAATCTGCAGTGGTGGTCGGCGATCGGAGAAATCACCAAAGTGCATTGATTTAAGCTTAAAAAACTGTAAAGCATAATGTAATATAATATGTAATCGAGAAATTATAACTCAACATGAAAACAAAAACAGATAAAAAATATTAAAATGTAAAGCACAGGAACCCTAGAGATGAAGACATGATACATACAAAGAATCAAAAGATGCAAATGACCCTCTAAGTCCACACTCAGGTCATGGGAAGAAGTTCATTAACATGTTGAAGCCTCCATGAAGAATAAGACATCAAAGGACTTACAGAACTGTTTACATGGTTTGATTTGAAGTATTGAAGATCAGGGGTTCAATGTCTAAAGTTAGAAATAACTTTCAAAGATGTATCATCTCTACAGTGTAAAAGGAATTGAATTATATCAACTCATGTTAGTTGTTTGTGAACCAGACCAGTGAACTAAACATCAACAAATACAGAAGAGATTTAATTCAGAACCACAAAGAAAATTAGAGTTGATACAGCTATTGGAGACAAGGAAATTTCTCTAAGGCAAATACTAGTCGCAGTTTAATTTATAAGTCTCGGGTTGTACTACTAGTCGCAGGTTGAGTAATCAGTCGCAGCTTGGTACAACTAGTCGTAGGTTAACATCAGTCGCAGGTTGGGAATGCAAGTCGCAGGTTAATTCTAAGTCATAGGTTGAGACAATGTCACAGGATAATCTCTTGGCCGCAACTTAAATTTACTAGTCGCAGGTTAATGTTTTACTTTTCGCCAGTTAGAATTTTGAATAATTTCAGGATTGATTTGCAGCATAAACAAGGATAATATGTGGTGTAAAATATGCCACCTGTCCAAAGTTTTGTGAAGTCTACAGAAGGAAGCAATTGAAGTAAAAATCAGTTGGTTATCTTCTTCAGCTTTCAATATAGTGTTTACAGGAGCTCCATTAAAGAACCTAATTTATTAAGCTTGTAAATATAGTGTTATGCTGCTGAATTTATTGTAGCTAATCAATTCATTGATTAGATTGTAGCAACCTCAAGGATTATATTAATAAAACAATATATTCCTCGAATTGTTTTGTGTCTATTTTGATTCCGCTCTTATAATGAAGAACTTGTAATTGAATCGAAAAGATTGTAGGTATCGTATTCAACCCCCCTTCTACAATACTTTGAGACTAACAATTGGTATCAGAGCTTGTTGATTGACATACAAGTCAAGATCCGAATAAAGAAACAAGTTCTTGTAAAAATTTCTTGAATTTTTTAATTTTCAAAAATTCTCATTTCTTGAAATTTTTTATCTTTAAATAATTTTAATTCCGCCAAGATGATGAACAACCAAAGAATTAGAAGTATCAAGGTTCCCCCATTTGACAGATATAATTATAACCTATGGAAGAAAAAGATGATGCTGTTTATGAAAGCTTTGAATCCACTTTACATTGGAATTTTACTGAATGGCCTTTATGTCCTGATGGAAGTAATTGCTGAATCCACTACTACAGCTGTTGTGAGAATTTCGTCCTCGTCTACTCCCAGGGATCCGTCTAAATATACAGAGACTGACAAAGAGTTGATAAATCTGGACACAAGTCTTCAACTCATAATTGTGGAATCGACCGATAATGATATGAGCCATCAGCTTCTAAGATGTAATAGTGCAAAGGATATGTGGGATTCCATTGAGCTTTTAATAGAAGGTAGAGAAAAAGTCAAAGAAAACAGGATGTATATTCTGACAACTCAGTATGAGGCTTTCAAACTTCAACCTGGGGAAACACTGTCTTCACTCTTTGAGAGATATACAAGGCTGTTAAGTGAATTAAATCTGTAAGGGAAGGTTTACCCTATACGAGAGTCTAACAGAAAGTTTATACTGACGCTCCCAGTCCACCTGGAATAAAAGAACACATCAATCAGGGAAAAAACGGATTTTATTACTATGTCCCTGGATGTAATCTATGGAAAGCTAAGAACACATGAACTGGAACAAGAGTAGAGAGCTATTATCTATGGACCTGGTTCTATTGATAATAAGAGTATGTTACTTGCAAAAACCACTACACTTATAGTTCGTGAACCTGAAGCTCAAGAAGACAAGGTTGCACCCTCCTCAACAATCAAGGAAATTGTCGTAGCTGAAATTACTCATGGTAAGCCAGAGGATGAAAGTGAGTTCTAAACTCAGGAAGAACTTGAACAGTTGGAGGATAAATCTATGGCATACATGTCTGCAAAATTTAGTCATGTTAGATTCAGAAGGAAACCAAACTATAAACCAAGGGGTTCATCAGGGAGATTTCAGAAAGGAAGCTACTCATCAGGGTCAAGCTCCAGAGGAGGCTACAAGTCAAGTTGGGTAGACAAGAGCAAAACAAGATGTTACAACTGCAATGAGTTAGGGCACTTTGCATCTGATTGCAGAAAGCCCAAGGCAGCAAAAATAAATGATTTCTATAAAAAGAAGGAAACTTATGAAGATCTGAAAAGGAAGAATGAGAAGCTGAAACAGAGGCTGAATGCTTATGTGGTTAAGGAAAAGGGAAGAGCGTACATTGCTGAAGGAAAAAGTCGGGATGATACTGATTCGGATGAAGAGGAAGAGTATATAAATCTGGCTCTTATGGCAGACTCTGCAGAGGAATCATCACAATCATCTCAAGTGCAACACCCTCCAAACCCGAGTCAGAAGTTTGGGGTTCACAACACACACACCCAATATATAAATCTTTATATAAAATATTATATGCATTGACCCTTCTTTACACAACCACGGATCGCAACAGGTTAGAGGATGAAAAAAACCACAACCTTAACTTTTATTACATCGTACTAAATCCCAACTAGTTCAACTTACAATTGATAATGATATCTTTCTTACAATCTTTCATAACTCATCTACAATATAAAGCTCCTGCTAGCTCGATCCAAATTAACCTGGAATCCTAGCTCGCACACTAGACTTGGAATCCTCGTTACCAACAATTTCCTTTTCAGCTGTTGAAAACATAAAAAGGTTTGCAAGAGTGAGCAAACTAGCTCAACAAGTCATAATAGCAATAACTGAGGTTAAACAATAACCAATGGAAATGATTCAGAAGAATCAAGTTTCTGAATAAGCAATGATTAAAATTGGATATTCTCTTTTTATTTTAAAACCCAAGGTTAGGCTGCTGATCAGTCATGCACTAACCCCGAGCAAGGCTCCCAGCTTTGCTCTATATACTGGATTCAAGGCACACATTGGCCTATTATGACCACGAATCTGGTCCACATTTATAAAACCATCCAATTCTAAAATAATTCAATATGATAAATAATGTAATTCAATAAGCTGAATCATAAACAATATTTATCTTAAAGCATAGGGTGATTCACAATACCATGAAGGTATAGCAAGGAATTCAAAATGATTGGCTTTCAATCAAGGAAAAAATCAGAAAGTAGAAGACCAAGGGTTCAAGGGTTACAAGGATTGGTCTTCTGTTAAACAAGGAATAAGGATTGGTATGTCAAGCAATTCAATATCAGAAATCAGTATGTGGTAGATATGTATTTGTGGAGTAGTATCGTATGTGTCTGGCTCGTATCTGAAATTCAATAATCAATAGTTTATGAAGAATAAGGCTTATGGCTCAAGATCAATAAGCATTAGGGTTCAAGGTTGAATAGTTTAATGCGCTTGCAATACAAAACATGATTTATTTTGAATACTTGTAACATGTTATGAGAAAGTTTGAAAATATTTGCAATATATCTTGAAGAAGGTTCAGAAATACTTGCCTTATCACCGATGATTTCGAACTTTACTTGTCCCCATCTAACAGTTTTACTTTTCCATCACTATCCTTCTTTTTCTATGCCTTGCTTCTATTCATCGATCACTTGCTTTCTTTTTCTACACTTCAGTTCTATTTACTGATCATTGGCTTTCTTTTCTATGCCTCACTTACTCTGCTAAGAATCACAAGTATCTTTCAATATTCAATCTCATATTATTCTAATCGTCACATAGACGTCATAAGCTTTTATCTACCCTTCATTTTACCCAAATCGGATTTACGGATTGAAAGTTATGACAAAAACCGTCCAACAATAACCACATAGGCATATAACACATCAATCAGCTAGCACATATCATGCAAGATATTTGATTAAAATAATTTTTCAAAGAAAATTCGGAGTCAAAATGATTTTCCAAGTATTTAATACGAATTTTTGAATATTGTTCGGAATTAAAACGGGACTCCGAATCATTTTATAATTAAATAATAGGGTTCAAACACCCAAATCTGACTTTAAAATAAATTTATAATAATTATCGAGCCTTGAAAATAATTTAAAATAATATTTTAAGGCTCAAAACTATTTTTCAGAAATTTTTAAATCAAAAATAAATAATTAAATCTAATTATTAAATAAATTAAAATTAAATAATAATTTATTAAATTAATTAATCAATTAATAATTAATTAACTGATTAATTAAAATAATTAAAAACTAATTAATATTAATTAATAAAATAATTTTGATTTATTGTTGAATAAACAAATAATTAAAACAATTTTGTGAAAATAAAATATAAACATAAATAAAGTTTTTATAAATTTTATAAACAGAAATGTAAAATTTGTAAATTTTTAAAATTATAGTACTAGTTTTGCAAGCCAGGGGAAACTTCAGGGGCCAAATAGCAATTTACCATCCCTGTCGTCTTCCCCAGCGAGTTTGGCTGGCCGGACTCCATGGCCGCCGCCATGGAGCTTTTCCGGCTGCCGGAAAATTCTCCAGAACAAGCCCAGATTCCTGACTTCCACTCTACTCGATACTAGGGACGATTCTGGGCAATTAAAATTAACAAACATCATCTCCGTTGATCGAAAAATCCAACCAAAGTTTCACCGCCGGCGAACTTCGATTTTCCGATCAAAGCCTTACAGGACACCTCTGTTAAAACTGGTGATACCAATGAATTCCTCTTTCCACGATCGAATGATTGGTATAGATTATTTACTCCCAGAATCAGTAAAAATAAAATACCCAAATTCGATTCAGAACATTCAAAGTATTAAAACCCTAATTTTGATTTTCCAAAATTAAACATCAATTTCTATATGTTATTGAACTCCAAATTTGAAGTATAATATACCAAAATGACCAGAAAAATATTATCTACACGATGGAATCATCAAATCATATCAACAACATCAAGAATCAAATTTTTATAATTTAATCTTTAATTAATTCAAAATAAAATAAATAAATAAATAAATAAGAAAAATACCTTGATTCCTGCACAAAAAAGGATGGTTGGTTCAGAAAGGGTTTCTCGAGAGCTTCATTTTGATATATAGCACGCTTGAATCGGAGTTCGATAACGCCTTCGTTCGTACGTTTGATTCTCAAGAACGTAACGTTTTTAGGGTTTTTCTCTATATTTCTTATATGTTTACTGATCGATTATGATTTTATGAATAAAATGAAATAATAAAAGGGTTATATATATTTATGAAATATTGGTTCGTGTTGGATCATTTTGGATCGATAAATTAGTTGCTTAGCCGTTAAGTAACTACAAAAACGATCTGATTTGGTACCGGTATTGGATAATTATCCAAACCGGGCTTTTTATAATACACTTTATACGAAAATAATGTAATAATATCCCTTCTTTCGAGTATATGGGTTTTGATGATTCACCGAAATGATGATCGTATCGAAAATCTTGCGTCGGCCACGCACGGGTCAAACCGTAATCCGGATTGAAAAAGTCAAAACACGGATGATGTCCGGAATTACCATATTAGGTTAGGAAGGAGTTTTCGGAAGAGTTTTGGGTTGTAAAAATGGTTGAAGTTGGACAATTCCCGGCTTTATAAAATAATTTTGTAATTATTCAGAAAATAATTAATAAATTCATAAATCAATATAAAATCATATAACAGTCCAAAAATTATCAGAAAAATACCGTAATTATCTATATTTTATTCTGGTCATAATAAAAATAACATACTTATACTTTACCACATATAAGCATCCACATATCCACACTCATCATCAGATACTTCACCAAAAATAACATACTAATCACATAAAAATCATTTATTGATAAAAATAATTACACGCAATATCCCAGATATTACATCCTTCCCCCCTTAAAAGGATTCTGTCCTCAGAATCACACTAAGGATCAGATAATGATATATTCAAGTATCTCATTTCCATTTTCTCAAGTTGATCCTTCAACCTTACAACTTTTCATAAATTTTACTCGCAGCATCACTCATTACTTAACAGCCTCTTGCTGACATCAAATTCTATTAGTTGCTCATATAACTCAATTCAAGCCTCCATTTTATATATAATGGATCTAAGTAACTCTTCCTGAGTATACACATATAAATACCTTATAAATCTGCTAAATGTGTAGCGGTGAAGCCAACTTACTTACACTTATCCTGACTATTTTACTGTCTCAAAAGGACCAGCATAATGAATACTAATTATCTTTTCTTACTTATTCTAGTAATTCGTGCTCATGAACGTTTCCAATAGTTTACTGGTTGTTGAACCTCATTCCCACCTATTTCTTCGTTCAATTAACCTAATTTGTAATCGCTTCCAATCGCATTCGAGGCTCTTTAATCGTTCCCTTAATCCTCTTTTCTATCTGCGAATGATATATTGAAACCATGGCGTGTTCGATTCCTGACGTTCTTGAAATTATATCAGGATTAAGAATTAACGAGAAAATCTTGACTAGATATGATTGCCGCACAAACTTATCACCATATCTTATTTTCCTTGAATCACAATCGAGTATATTTATCGAGCGAAAATCTCTTACTATTTAGAAGAAAATATATTAACCTGGAGGCATCACCGGCATATTCAAACCGATATTATCATTTATTTTGGTTCTAAGAAGTTCTCATACGAAACTGACTATAATGTTTTCCTTGACGTCTAGTCACATGTAACGTTTATTCTTTCTTTGTGCCATACTATCAGAAAGTCTTCTTTGACACCTATGTACCGTATCATATTCTCGGAGTAGCTTGAATCCCTTGAGTTATCGTAGCCAAATTCCTATCTTTTAGTTCTGCCTTACTTAATGCCCGTTCATCTAGGAATGGTATATACTATTCTGGTTCGACATAATTCATCGTATTCTGAATACTCCTGTCAAATCTCACATCAAACAATATTGATCATTTATAATAAATTTCTGGATCTGGTGACGTACCACCATTTCTTCAAGCAGCAACTAACCCACTTATTGGACGAACTGTTTGCAAATAAAAGAGAAAGACTGGGTTTGGATAACCTATCAATAATAATTTAATTTACGCTTTCCTCACCCTTGGTTCTCAGGTGATTTCACTATGACATCTCTTGGCGAAATATATCTATCTTTATTTTTGAAAGTCAACGGTTATAATTATCCATCTGGCCTTTGATGCTTCGTCCTAATTCTTGGTAGGTAAAATATTTCCTTACATGTTTCTCCCATTTTCTCTTCATGTCTGGTCACTAGATATTTTCTTTCAGCCCTCGGTATTTAATTGTACTTCTGAGATGCATTCCATATCTCAATTTACAAATTTTTCCTCAAACTCTTCACTTTAATCATGTCCCACATAATACCCATATCTTACCTATATCCCGGCATCTTATAAAGTTTCTTTATCATCCTTTTGATTCCACTTCCTTTCCTATTTCCGTTCTTCATTCTCATAGCTTATTCAAAACCGAACTCTTGACATTAATACTCATTTTGATGTCACATCAAATTAGATATCAATACAAACTTTGATGCTCACAACAGCCCATTCTGAAGTAAACATCAATCATCTATATTAATACCACTTTCGATATTTAACAACAACCTAAATATCAACATCAATCAGAAACTGAATTAAAACTGTATCTCACATTTTATCCAAACCAGAATTACCTGATAAATCATTTATTGTATGATTATCAAAACAATTTGGAAACAAGACGTCCTTTAATAAAACTTTATTGTAGATGATAAAATCTCTTTGATTGACTAATAAAATCCATATTGGTGTAGGTACTAATTTCTTCTTCATTCCACCTCCCTTTTTTCTTTCTTTTCTTTCTTCTCTTTATTCTATCTTAAATCTTTAGTTCTTAAAATGTTCTCCTTACTTGTCCATATAAATAACTTTTTATTTCTCTTGTCCATTATAAAGGGCATATTCATCCAAGTAAATCCTCACACACTTGCAGCAATTCCTGAATTCTACTGGTGTCCTTACTTCCTCCAAATTTCTCATTGCTTTGATTTCGGAATTGAAAGTCACATCAAAATTTGACTTATTCTAATTGGAGTCGATTTCCATCTAACTGACCATTAATTGGTAAAATAAACCAATTAACTCACTCAATTGATCAATTACCCCAAGTGATGACTAGCTAAATGAAATCAAAGACCAATTATATATAGTCGGATTGGCTGTAACAACCTTTTTCAAGAGCCGAGATCACAATTGTTTGGAGTATCAACATGAATATCAATAACATACAGAAGTATACTCTCTATCTTTAAAATTAGGGTATTTTCCAAAAATTTTGGCAGCATCTCCTTTATATTGTTGACTACCAGTCGGGCTCAAGCCGACACCAACAATTAATCAAACAACCAACAATCACTCAAACAACCAACAATCAACCTTCAAATATACCAACCCACTGCCACCTTCTAAACTCATTATATCACCACCACATATAATGCTGGCCCATATAACTAATATCTTTAGTTCAACTTAAGATTATAGCAAACAGTTCTTATTATACCATACATTTTTCTCATATTTTCTGATTATAACAGATTATCACTACTGAGTATAATTACAAATTATTTTAAAATTCTTCTAGTTCATGTTTCAATTCAAGCTCTCTCATTAATAATTCGTATATCCTTGACAATATACACTTGTTATTATTAATTAACTTGTTCAACTTCTAATAACCAACACCTTGTCTCAACCAACACTCTTATAATCTTGTAAAATAATTCATTTTGTTTTAAAGCATCGCATCTTAAAAATTATTGCAGTCAAACCACCATACCTTCATCTCCCCTTATGTCTTTCCATACTGAACCTTCTTTGCTGACCCAGTAATAAGCATCAAATTTACCATAACTCATTTACTTGAGTGGGAAAGCCCAACCATCCCTTGATGAACAAACTCAAAGTTTATTCGTAACTAGCATTTCTTCGATCTTGAATCTTCACGACAAATATCTCCCACATGATTGAGGTATGCTTCATCTTCATAATGTATTAATCGAGTATCTGGTTGTTATTAAGAATTTCTTCGTTCTCTTCCATTGTCCAATCAATCATGTGCCTTATCCGATATACGCAGCTTTACCTTCTTATTCCTCTAGTTAATTTACCTCATACGGTTCGCTAACTACTCCAATTCATGCCAAAATCTCATATTTGTAATGTATCATGTATATTTGTTCCGCTTCTAGTTTGATGTCATCATGACAATCACGTTATTGGCATAATGATTCTTCTTTACACGTATATGTCCACCATTTATTGGCTTGTAATTATCCATACTCATCATATAACTCCATCTGCTACACGGGTTCATTTCACTTCCTTTTTAAAACATCCAAAAGATATACCTTACACAAGAAGGGAATTTATGAATATGATTTTGATTGAAAACCTCTTGTAAGGAATAAGAGTACAAGGAAACATCGAAAAAATCCATAAATCAATAAAACATATTTGAAGAAGAAAGAATGAATGATCATTTAGATATGAATGAGACAACCATATTTGTACTCAAGATGGCCAGTCTTTCATACTATACGGCATACAGCACATGATTAGGTGGCGTCCCACCAGACTCTTTGTCATTTCGACAAAGCATCACACCATAACACTGTTTGTCTTAATCAGAAAGCAATATTTTGAAGGGGAATGATTTAAAAGGGATTCAACAATTTTTTTTATCACATTTATAGAGATGATCATGAAAGAAGTTCATACTTTACTCGAGATTCATAAGAATATATAGGATTATAGGAAAGAATGATACCATTAATCGTTGTCCACATTTTATCTGTTTACAACTTCAACGCTTGCTCGATCAATAGATCCCATTCCGAGTCATATATTAACTTTAGAAAATTCTCTGAAATGCTATCTTAAATCGATCATTAGAATAAATTCCCCTGTACTGGGTCTTGTATCTTTCGTGTTACGCTTCCATGTTTATAATTTGACTTTATTTGCAGTCTTACGAGATTTACACTCATAACTTCAAATTTCACTTATGATGCTGATCGTTCAACATATCACCTCTTTTGCTAATATCGTTCTTCCTTTAAAAACATCTGGAAATTTCTCAATCTTCTTTGATCCTAGTCAGCTTCTTTTAGATCGACGTACCCTTTGAACTCAAATAGTCTCAAAATTGGATGAATAGTTTCTCAGTACATTGGTTCTGCCGTTAAAATTATTGAGCAATATTTGTACTCCTGTTAGGGACAATCAAATCATTTCCATAATAGCGGGTCCACTTGGCCTTCTAAATTAACAATACTAACTTCTAGAACAAGTATTCTTCTAGATAATCCAGATCTTATAACAATCGAGAAACTCAAGGAGTAATTGGACAACCAAGTTTTAAAAACTTGTTTTGTTTAAAGGACTTTTTAGAAAAAATTTGTTAAGAAAATCTCTTTTGAAAACTGGTTTAAAATTTTGAAAATCATACACCTGGTCGTCATTACTATATGAGTTGGTTGTCGTTCTTCTCAACTATCACAAGGAAATTTAATTAGGAAAATAATCATTTAAGAGCCCATTCATTTCCATATATCTTCTACCCCTTATTGGGTCCATATTGCCTTCATTGATCGACAAAAACTCCAGTTATCATTGCATATTATCTTACTCATAACTTTACTCTAGTCTTTCATACCGGTAACACTACCATCATCATCTCTTATAATTACTAAGTATAACAAGTCTATCCAATAATCATTAAATCCATTTTATAAAACAAGGTCGACTAATATTACATCGCATTACTACTATACGTATCATGATTGATCATAACATCATCATCAATTCCAAGAAGACTCTCGGTATCCAACCTTCTCAAATTCCCTTAAAATCTATCTAGCTCACTTCACAAGATAATCATGGGTGGCATACTTACTAGTAGTTCCATATAACCTGGTAGTGGCTATCTTCTGGAACACACATATCCTCATTCTAGGTAATTTCTCATATTTCTTAATACCTCGTGTACTCACCATATATTGTAGCTCTCGAATCCATCCTCATAGGTGTTGTTACTTCATAAGATGAGTTCTAAATGGATGTTATAAAACAAGGTGTAGAGTAGACAGAAAAGATGCACTCACCGTTGAATATCCGGTAGAACCAGAATTAGCATGTGGGGGATTCTCGAATAGGTAGTCTCACATCAGGGGATGTGATAATAACGTGAAAAGGTGCAATTTCCGTAACAGGATGTGACATGGCTAACACCGGTGGACGAGCAGGGCATGAATCAGATGATGGTCCTCTGACTGAATGCTCCAAATGATCAGACGATACCGGAATAAAAGAAACTTCCATCGCTGCTATCTGAAAATTGCGTTGCCAGATAAAAATCTCGAATCTCATCACGAATCATACCAAAATCTATTATACAGTCGCACTCAACCTCTCGATGTCCTATTTTTCTATTTCTTAATCCTAATCCTAACCCTCTATCCATTCCCGACAATCTAGGCTTGTTTCAGTGACTTATAACCTGTGTCTATGATGCCAAACCTGTAATGCCCTCCAAACCCGAGTCAGAAGTTTGGGGTTCACAACACACACACCCAATATATAAATCTTTATATAAAATATTATATGCATTGACCCTTCTTTACACAACCACGGATCGCAAGAGGTTAGAGTATGAAAAAAACCACAACCTTAACTTTTATTACATCGTACCAAATCCCAACTATTTCAACTTACAATTGATAATGATATCTTTCTTACGATCTTTCATAACTTATCTAAAATATAAAGCTCCTGCTAGCTCGATCCAAATTAACATGGAATCCTAGCTCGCACACTGGACTGGGAATCCTCGTTACCAACAATTTCCTTTTCAGCTGTTGAAAACATAAAAAGGTTTGCAAGAGTGAGCAAACTAGCTCAGCAAGTCATAATAGCAATAACTGAGGTTAAACAATAACCAATATAAAAAGGTTCAGAAGAATCAAGTTTCTGAATAAGCAATGATTAGAATTGGATATTCTCTTTTTATTTTAAAACCCAAGGTTAGGCTGCTGATCAGTCATGCACTAACCCCGAGCAAGGCTCCCTGCTTTGCTCTATATACTGGATTTAAGGCACGAATTGGCCTATTATGACCACGAATCTGGTCCGACCACGAATCTGGTCCACATTTATAAAACCATCCAATTCTAAAATAATTTAATATGATAACCAATGTAATTCAATAAGATGAATCATAAATAACATTTATCTTGAAGCATAGGGTAATTCACAATACCATGAAGGTATAACAAGTAATTCAAAAAGATCAACTTTCAATCAAGGAAAGAATCAGAAAGTAGAAGACCAAGGGTTCAAGGGTTCCAAGGATTGGTCTTCTGTTAAACAAGGAATAAGGGTTGGTATATCAAGCAATTCAATACCAGAAATTAGTATGTGGTAGATATGTATTTGTGGAGTAGTATCGTATGTGTATGGCTCGTATCTGAGAATTCAACAATTAATAGTTTATGAATAATATGGCTTATGGTTCAAGATCAATAAGAATTAGGGTTCAAGGTTGAATAGTTTAAAGCGCTTGCAATATAAAACATGATTTATTTTGATTACTAGCAACATGTTATGAGAAAGTTTGAAAATATTTGCAATATATCTTGAAGAAGGTTCAGAATTCCTTGCCTTATCACCGATGATTTTCAACTTTACTTGTACCCATCTAACAGTTTTACTTTTCCATTACTTTCCTTCTTTTTCTATGCCTTGCTTCTATTCATCGATCACTTGCTTTCTTTTTCTACACTTCAGTTCTATTTACTGATCACTGGCTTTCTTTTTTATGCATCACTTACTCTGCTAGGCATCACAAGTATCTTTCAATATTCAATCATATATTATTTTAATCGTTACATAGACGTCATAAGCTTTTATCTACCCTTCATTTTACCCAAATTTGATTTACGGATTGAAAGTTATGACAAAAACTGTCCAACAATAACCACATAGGCATATAACACATCAATCATCTAGCACGTAGCACATAGCATGCAAGATATTTGATCAAAATAATTTTTCAAAGAAGATTCAGAGTCAAAATGATTTTCCAGGTATTTAATACGAATTTTTGAACATTTTTCGGAATTAAAACGGGACTCCGAATCAGTTTATAATTAAATAATTGGGTTCAAAAACCCGAATCTGACTTTAAAATAAATTTATAATAATTATCGAGCCTTGAAAATAATTTAAAATAATATTTTAAGGTTCGAAACTATTTTTCGGAAATTTTTAAATCAAAAGTAAATAAATAAATCTAATTATTAAATCAATTAAAATTAATTAATAATTAATTAAATTAATTAATCAAATAATAATTAATTTATTTATTAATTAGAATAATTAAAATAATTAAAATTAATTAAAATTAATTAATAAAATAATTTCGATTTATTTTTGAATAAACAAATAATTAAAACAATTTTCTAAAAATAAAATATAAACATTAATATAGTTTTTATAAATTTTATAAACAGAAATCTAAAATTTGTAAATTTTTAAAATTATAGTACTAGTTTTGCAAGCCAGGGGAAACTTCAGTGGCCAAATATCAATTTACCACCCATATCGTGTTCCCCGGCGAATTTGGCCGGCCGGACTCCATGGCCTCCGCCATAGAGCTTTTCCGGCGGCCGGAAAATTCTCCAGAACAAGTCCAGATTCCTGACTTCTACTTTACTCGATACGAGGGATGATTCTAGGCAATTAAAATCAACAAACATCATCTGCGTTGATCGGAAAATTCAACCGAAGTTTCACCGCCGGTGAACTTCGATATTCTGATCAAAGCCTTACAGGACACCTCTGTTAAAACTGGTGATACCAATGAATTCCTCTTTCCACGATCTAATGATTGGTATAGATCATTTACTCCCAGAATCAGTAAAAATAAAATACCCAAATTCGATTTAGAACAGTCATAGTATTAAAACCCTAATTCTGATTTTCCAGAATTAAACATCAATTTCTATATGTTATTGAACTCCAAATTTGAAGTATAATATACCAAAATGACCATAAAAAGATTATCTACACGATGTAATCATCAAATCATATCAACAACATCAATAATAAATTTACATAATTTGATCTTTAATTAATTCGAAATAAAATAAATAAATAAGAAAAATACCTTGATTCCTGCACAAAAATGGATGGTTGATTCAGAAAGGGTTTCTAGAGAGCTTCGTTTTGATATATAGCACGCTTGAATCGGAGTTCGATAACGTCTTCGTTCGTACGTTTGATTCTCAAGAACATAACATTTTTAGGGTTTTGCTCTATATTTCTTATATATTTACTGATCGATTATGATTTTACGAATAAAATGAAATAATAAAAGGGTTATATATATTTATGGAATATTGGTTCGTGTTGGATCATTTTGGATCGATAAATTAGTTGCTTAGCCGTTAAGTAACTGCAAAAATGATCCAATTTGGTACCCGTATTGGATAATTATCCAAACCTGGCTTTTTATAAAACACTTTATACAAAAATAATGTAATAATATCCCGTATTTCGAGTATACGGGTTTTGATGATTCACCTAAATGATTATCGTATCGAAAATCTTGTGTCGGGCCGCGCACGGGTCAAACCGTAATCCGTATTGAAAAAGTCAAAACACGAAAAATGTCCGAAATTACCAGATTAGGTTAGGAAGGAGTTTTCGGAATAGTTTCGGGTTGTAAAAACGGTTGAAGTTGGACGATTCCCGGCTTTATAAAATAATTTTGTAATTATTCAGAAAATAATTAAGAAATTCATAAATCAATATAAATCATATAACAGTCCAAAAATTACCATAAAAATACCATAATTATCTATATTTATTTTGGTCATAATAAAATTAACATATTTATACTTTACCACATATAAGCATCCACATATCCACACCCATCATCAGATACTTCACCAAAAATCATATACTAATCACATAAAAATTATTTATTGATAAAAATATTTATACGCAATATCATGGATATTACATTAGGTTCCTGAACTTACCAGTATAGATATGTCTGTGTCTGAATACAAATCTGTTGTGCATGAACTTACTTTAGAATTGTATAATGTTCATACAAGCATGCTTGCATATAAACTCGAAAATGAAGTTAGTTCTTAAAGCTGAAAATTTAATCTCTAGGAATGAAGAACTAGAATTGCCTTGTAGTTGTCTTAGAAGACCTTAAACAAAATAATGAATATCTAGGAAATAAGGTTAAGTGCAATGCTGACATAGAAGCCATTCTTAGAACCCAAATTGTTGACCTAGAAAAGAAGTTACAGGCATTTAAGAATGCATCTTTGACTCAGAAGGAGATAATAGATAGTCAAAGATTTAAATCTAAGACTTCAATAGGACTTGACTATTCTAAGATGAATAGTAAGAAACATAGTAGTGCATCTTAGACAAACATGTTTGTATCAGAAAATGTTCCATATGTTATTAAGGATCTTGTATCTCCATTGTTCACTGAGTCTATTTCAGAACCTTTGGATGAAGTAAGTTTGCTAATCAATGAGGAATTGATTGCTGAAGATAGATAGAAGGTAGAGGAATCCCCTAAGACTCCTAAGGCTCCAGCTAGTAAAGCTCAATCCATAGCTGACCTAGGTGATAAGGTGAATAGGAAAGAACCTAACACACTTAAGAAACCAGACCCAATAGTTAATTCTAAAACTGGTGAGAGGGCTAAGGTTAAAGCTAAGAAAAAAGGAATGGTAAAGTAGGTATTAACAAGAAATTTGATTTTTCATCTTCCTCATCTGCATCTAGAAAGTTATGTAATAATTGCAATTCTGCTGCACTCCTTACGCATGCATGCACAAAAGTTAAAGTATATTCTGTTGCAACTTCTAGTATGCCTCCCATGCCTAACATGCTTAGTTTTCATGAGCCCTGTGGCGTAGTTGGATTTATGCCATGTGCATTTGTTATCATGTCTGAATATTTCAAAGCTTTTCATGCAACTGCTAGAACTTGCACTGACACTAAGACAAGCAGGAGTAATAAGCACACACAGGCTAAGATTGTAGTACCTCATATCTCTAATTCTAACAACTCTGTTGAGACTAGGAATGAGAAGGAGTCAGTCAAAGTGAAAGCTAAGCATGTCAAGGTTTCATTTGTTGATCCCGTTTCTACTCCTAAACCTTCAAGACCCAAGAAAACTTGGGTACCAAAGTCTTCTTAATCAATCTGTGTTTGCAGGGTAAGTTAAGAAAGGAAAAGATCATGTGGATTCTTGATAGTGGTTGTTCTAGGCACATGACCGGAGAAAAGTCCCTGCTCACAGGTGTGGTTGAGAAAGCTGGCCCTATAGTTACCTTTGGAGATGACAACAAAGGATTCACTAAGGGATATGGAAATTTAGAGATTGGGAATGTCATCATTGAAAACATCTTTCTTGTGAAAGGATTGAAGCATAATCTTCTGAGCGTTAGTCAGTTTTGTGACAAAGGATACAATGTTGATTTCAGGCCAGAAAGATGTTTGATCACTCACAGGAAAGATGAGAAGCTTGCTTTACAGGGAGTAAGGAAATGTAATTTGTTCGTAGTTGACTTGAAGTCTACCTGTGATGGAGTAATGAGATGTTTCCACAGCAAAGCGTCATCAGAACAAAGTTGGCTATGGCACAAGAAGCTCTCGCACTTAGACTTCAAGACAATGAACTCTCTGGTTAAGAGAGAATTGGTGAGAGGACTACCACAGATGGAATTCTGTCAAGAAGGACTATGTGAAGCATGTGAAAAAGGGAAATCAAAGAAATCATCACACGGAAGCAAGGAAATGACAAGCATAACTAAACCTCTTGAGTTAATTCACATGGATTTATTTGGTCCAGTGAATGTGTTGTCACTATCAAGGAAAAGATATACTTTAGTGATAGTCGATGATTACTCCAAGTACACATGGGTGTTGTTCTTGCAATCAAGGGATGATGCACCTCAGTTGATAGTAGATCGTATAAAGAAGATTGAGATGGAAGCGAAATTACCTGTCAGAAAGATCAGATTAGATAATGGGACAGAATTCAAGAATGCATTTTTAAGTGAATTATGTACAGAGAAAGGTATTTCGAGACAATATTCAGCCCCAAAAACTCCACAGCAAAATGGAGTAGTAGAAAGGAAGAATCTTACCTTGATTAAAGCAGCAAGGACTGTGCTAAGTGAATCAAGACTTCCTACTTACTTCTGGGCTGAAGCTATCAACACAACGTGTTACACTCAAAATTGTACCCTGATTAATAAAGATCATGACAAGACTCTGTTGGTGAGACTGCGTAGCTGTATGAACAGTTACCTGATAACTCAAGAGAGTAGAAGAATTCAGCCATTCATTTCGGATTAATTTATGTTCATCTTCTCTCCCAAGAGAGTAGTTAAAATGGCACCAAAGATTTACAGAGGCGCTCAAGCTTTTTGTATATCCGTTTAACTTCTCACCGGAGTAACGTTATAATGCCCGATTTAATTCTTGTATATTCATAGGGACATTATAATCGTTACCCAATAATTAAATCCTTACACAAACAAAAGCTAGATTATTGTATAGGATTTGATTTGTAAATCTTTGTAGAAGCTAGGAACTTTATTGTTCTTAAATTGTAACCGGTTAATTTATTTACCGGAGTGTAACAACACCCCTCAAGGATTTATATATGAATATATATTTCCCCGAATTTCTTGTGTTCCTCGTTTTATCGTTCCAAACACTATTCACCTCAAGAACACGGAACCACTAACCGAGCACTAAATCTATATCCGCTAAAGATTTGAAAAAAAATTAATTTAGTGATTATCGTATTCTACCCCCCTTCTATGATAATTTGGGATCTAACAATTGGTATCGGAGCTGACTGATTGATATACAAATCAAGATCCTTAAATGAATTTATTTTATTAATTTGCATTTACATAAATTTATTTTGTAAATTTAATTTAGCAAATTTATTTTATAAATTTAATTTAAATAAGTTTATATGAACTTAATTTAAAAGAATTTATTCTATAAATTTGATTAAATTAATTTATTACTTAAATTTTGGTAAATAAGAATTATTAATTTAAATTAGTTTTTTTTAGATTTTAGCTGGCATTTTATTTCTTCCTTTTCGTCGGCAATTGCAACCATTCTTTGATCAAGAAAAGAAAGAAATTAGCTGCCAAATTTATTGTTCAGCTTTGATCACCTTTGGCAGCAAATAGGTGAATACATGCACCTGATTAAAGAAAATGGCAGCTTGAAAATTCAGGAAACGCAGTTGGTGACAAACACGCGCCTAAAAGAAAAGACAAAAGGCAGCATGTTGGTAGTCACGCGCTACAGCTTACACGGAAATAAGCACTCGCCAAAACATTAAACAAAAAATGCCTCATGCTTTGTCCTGGAATACACGCGCGGTTTTTAAGACACGCACAGAATATTGTGCCAGGAGGTCAGTTGGACGCGCTGTTGTGTTCAATATAATAGTTGCCATAGAGACATCGCCACACCCGGGCTGAGGCAGAAACATTGTACCTCTTTCCTGAGTTGTGAAGCAGTAGTCGCCACACATAATTATATTCAAGGCAAAATAAATGGCGCAGCTGTATGCAGTAAATACCCTGATCGCCATAGGAAAAGGAATATTCAAGAGCTGTCTGAGTCGCCATAGAACACTTAACAAATTTTTGTTACCTTAATTAATTATTTTTGATTTAGTTATTTTTCCATAAATTTAAAATTCTTAAATTTAATTTTTTTCTTCAATAATAATTTACGCTTGATTTAATTTTTAAGAAAATTCAAAATTCTTGAAATTTAGATTTTACGGAAATATTTATTTTTGATTAATTTATTTTCTAAGAAAATTAAAAATACTGGAAATTCAATTTTTCTTAAATATTAAATTAAGGGTACTCAAGGTATTGGTAGACTCAGGATTCCTTCGGGCTTTTAAAGTGGACTTTAATTTTTCGAAGAAAATGAAGACCATGTGTTATTCAGAAGGAAAATTCCCGAATACGAAAATTTTAGATAATGGTTTTCTTACTCCAACAAAATTGATTTTAAGACCTATAGACGAAAATTGTGGAACTTCCTCAAAGGCTTACTCCATAGGATACCACTGGATTTTCAAACGCATGAAATGAATGAAGTTTCTACGGGTACAACTTTTCTCGGAGATTTTAAGGCAACTCTATGATTCCAGATTATACAGTCACACAGTGGTTTGTACCAATGCTATATTTATCCAGAAATTAATGAGATCATACAAGCAGGAATTGTGGAGGTTAGAGAGAATAGTGGGGACATACAAACATCTCAGTTACATGTAGTATAGTTGGAACCTTGGGACAGAATGTAAGAGTTACCGATACTTGAATCAGAGGAAGCTCAAGTACAAGTACTTGAGGGACTAGACGTCAGGGCATTGTTTCACATGTCAGGGAAGTTTAGTCTCATCAGATCCACAGGGAGTACATAAGCTATATCCAAGGATCAAGCCTATCTATTCTGAAGCAGAGATTCTTACAGATTCAGTTCAAGGGGTGATTATAAGACTAAGGTTGGGACATAAACAAGATTTGATAACTACAGTTTTGATAAACAATATGTGTCAAGTAACTATCAGGGGTTTTGCTACAACAGAACAAGAAGCTTGACAAACAAGGATGCGTAGGGATTCAATTGACGAGTTGAGACAAAGGTGGAATGTTTTCTTAGGGAAGTAGCCAGTCAAAACTTATAGTGCACGGGAAAGAGTTGGGATGGATCACATGATGAGTATCATGAATATCTTGCTTTCATAGCAATCTCTAAAGATGGTCCAACTCACATATCTCAGGTTTCAAATTCTTGAACCACTGCAATACTTTGCTCTCAATATTCAATGCATGATAAGATCATAGTGTTTGAATGTTTAACACTCGCACAAGCTTGATAGCATCACACATAGATAATGTTGAACTAGTTCACTAGATTATTTTCTGGTAACTAGGATTGATGTTTAACTTGTGCATGTTACTTTAGGTGATCTTAAATATGTGTTTTAATATATGTTGAACACGATTAATTGCTTTAGTGAGATATATGTTTTTCCAGCACTTAAGACCTTTGTTTATGCTCATCTCATGTATCCTATTACAATGTGATTTATCCATTTAATCTCAATTGTTTGTTAAGATGTATTAGATTATATTTGGACTGAGATAGCTAGATGAGATACAACAACAGGATTGGACTAGATAGAATTAGTGATTTACTTGTTAATTCTCTTTGTTGCATATCATGCATGTCTTGTTTAATTCTTATGCGTAATATTTCTGAATGAATGCCATGTATTCTCAATGCTATGCTTGTTTATTTCTATTCCATGAATGCATCTCTTAGTACTTGCATTAATTGTAGAAAAAGCATGTTTTAGGACAACAATAGGGCAAAGACGGCTAATTCTCCTTAGGTAAAGTTGGAACCATTTTCCCCTAGCCTAGAGAAAAATCTGTCAAGGGTATTAAAATAAGAAAATGGTAAGTCAAAGATAAGAATTAGTATGATAAGGTTGATGATGTTGTAATCTCTGATTATAATAATATCTCTAATACATCTGGACCCAAACTGATAAGTTGGGTACCAAGAACTGTTAATCCATTTATGAGTGCAGGACATAACAAGTTAATTGATTCATATATATTCTTGGTAATTCATACTCAATGCATATGATCAAAGAAATAGCCTGACAATCGAATGTGATTGACAAAAGCTATCCCGTCAATAATCTTTGGAGATGACAACAAAGATTTTCATTACGGGACAAGCTATGCAGAAAAGGGATGTCATCATGGACTCAACAATTGCTATCACTGATAACAACTAATTATTGGAGTCATTGATAACAATTGAAGCAACTTCCTTGCTGTAGAATCAAAGTACAAATCCTCTTATCAGACAGTTCTGGATCAAAGGACAAAATGTTAATTCAAATAGGGATTAGTGTCTCATCTGAAGCAGGAAGGTTGAGAAGCTTGCTCTTCTTAGAGTAAGGAAAGGATATGCTCGTAGCTAAACTAGAATCTCTGGAAAGGTAAAGTCAATGGTTTCTACTGTAAAGCTTTATCTGACAAAAGTTTAGTTATGGCATTAGAAGCTCTCACCATTGAACATCAACTCAAGGAACTCTTTTGTGAAAAGGGGTTAGTGAGAGGACTACCTCATCTGGAATTCAGAAGATGTTAAATGTGAGGCATGTCAGGAAGAGAAGTCAAAGACAACATCACATCAAAGTAAAGATATACCTAAGTGATGGTGGTTGACTACTCTTATTAAACAAAGTTGTTGTTCGTGCATTTTCAAGACAAGACATCACAGATGGTGATTTATCACATCAAAGAAGATCAAGCTGGAAGCAACTATAAAAGAAATGATTTGGTGATCAGATAATGGGACTGAATTCAAGAAGCAGTTCTGATTAATATCTGTAACATCAAGAATATTTTGAGACATATTCAGCACTGGGGGCTCCGTGTCAAAATGGAGTGGTACAAAGGAAGAACCAAAACTTGATTAAAGTTACAAGTGAAATATCAAGCTAATCAAGACTTTCTAAATACCAAAGGGTTGGAGCAGTCAAAACAGTTTGCAACCAGTAAGATCAAGCCTTAATCTAGATGTATACATGAAGACCACTAATGAGTTATTGGCCAACAGGAGCAAACACTGGATAACCTGAAAGTGTTTGGAGAGAATGTTCTACATGAGCAAACAATGAAATATTTTCAGTTATTTGAAGATCTTGGCATTTGCAGCTAAGACTTGTCAGGATATTTTTCATGGCTACTCAGTGGAGTATACAACCTACAAGGCATTTATGGTTGATCAATAGAAGATGATTGAAAGTCTAAATGCACAGTTCAACAATTTCATGCTCCAAGATGTTAAAGGAGAAATTTATGGTAATGATGATATATATCCAAGAAGTGGAATGGCAATGTATAACACAACTCATTATTTCAATGAAGCCAGTCAGCAAGGGTAAGGATTTTCAGGAAATCCCAGCAATAGCTTAGGGGAAGCAAAAGAAGGAACAACTAGTCAAACACAACACCACATTAAAAATTCAGAGGACACAACAAGAACATATTTGCTGAGACAAAGGGTTTGATGTCAAGTCTATTCCCAGAGTCTAGTTCTTAAGTGATCCAGATGGTGGAGTAATGACTAGCAGGGCTACTGAGTGGGAATGATTATTTCTTTAGTTTTCTATCTGAAAAAGAAACTGAGAAAGTTATAGAAGCTCTGATAGATCCGGATCGATTGGGTGATTACAAAGCAAGATGAACTCAATCAGTCAGCAAGCAGATTGAAGGGAAGCTGGTATCCAAACCAAATGACAACTTTGTAATTGGTACAAGGATAACCAGAAGTCAAACTGGATGACAATGGCATTGTTATGAGGGACAAGGCCAAACTGGATGCTAGGTTATTATCAGGAAGCAGTATCTGACAGAGAGCACCAGTGACAAGACTTGAGGACATTACGACATATCAGGCACCTGATATACATTACACTTGGAATTGGACTCTAGTAGATGTGTACAAGTGCACTCCTAGTTGGTGAGTCAAAAGAGGAAGTCAATGCACCACAGTTCATGGACTTTGTAGTTGCAGATCTATTGGATTATGCATATCTTTTCTTCAAAGTCTCACTTCAGGTTGGTATGAACTAGTATACCACTCAAGCAATTGTCAAGGATATGGTATGGAACTCTAAATGAAGTTGTAGTTAAATATAAAATAGTAGAGTCGTTATATTAATAACTCTCTTTATAGGCACAAACATATTATTTTATATGTGCAGTGATATAATGATAATGTTATATGTTGGTCTACTAACAAATACTTGTGCAAGATTATTTGCTAAGTTATTGCAGAGTAGGTTTGGAGGAGCATGTTGGAAAGGTTACAATTCTTTTTGGAATTACTTCAAGCAAGCCATTAGGATAATTCTTTTAGGAGCTCAAGCAAGCCAAAAGAACAATTCTTTTAGGAGCACAAATAAACCAAAAGAATGATGGCAATACAAGTAAGTTAAGGATCCTTTGAAGATGCAAAATTTGAAAGATTCTAAACATGCCAAGACTACTTACTAACAGAAACCACTAAAGCTTGATCAATGCAACTCAGTATAATGACAACCTATAGAGGTATGACGAGCTCACTCTTTTACTCAAATGCTAATAGACAACGTGTAATGTTCTCATGATGCCAATGTGCAAGGTTCCAAGTGGATCCTAGAGAATCCAATCTTATAGCTATTAATAAGATTATTAGATATCTTAAGGGACTATCAACTCTTGGAGTAAAGTACCCTAAAAATATTATGCTTAACATGTTTGGCTATATAGATATAGATTATGCAGGTTGTAAGTGACAGGAGAAGCATCTCGAGAAGCTGTCAACTTCGTAGAAGAAGATTAATTTCTTGTTATGATGAGAAACAACTTCAAAACCAACAACTCTGTGGAAAACTCTATGACAAGGCACCTTAACACCAGGTATCATCACTTTAGAGAGCATGTCACTTTAGTCAAAGAGTCACTTACAGAAACACTTATTAAATCACTTGTTAAAATTAATCTTTCAAGACTGGTTTGTAAGTGTGGGATATCATTCATTGCATATTAGTTGTAGATCCCATCTGTAAAGAATTCTTCATATAAGTTCACGAGTATTAAATCTTCAATATTTAAAGGACTTGTGAATTTATCAGTAATCCAGTACCTCGTACTTAGTGCTACTATCTTGATTATCATGATTACAATGCCAGATACATTTATGGTAGTTAAGTATTATAACATTAAGTTTGAATATTATTTTAATTGATTTAAATTATGACTGTAGACAATTTCATTCTATACCAGTCTCATAATTTAAATTATGTTAAAATAATATGCAGCATAGTTATTTGTATCTTGTACGAATAATTGTGATACTTTTAGTATTAGTGATATTATTTAGAATTTTTGTTCTAAGTAATCAATGCTTATTTCTAAAATCAATAATATTGAAAGTTGAAGTATTTTCTAAGTTATGTGTATCAAACTCTCAATATTTTATATGCTTAGAAAGTATTTCTAAAATTACTAATTATCCAGAGAGTATTTGCCATGTATATAAGTCATATATCCTATTGGTGATTATTCAAGGATAATTATGAAAATATTTAAGTGCTAGTATCTAACTCATAGATATTTAGAATTTATTTATTTAGTATTTATTTTGGGTAGTTTGGATTATGGAAATTGAAGCAATTCAATGATTTTATTTGCTCCATAATTCAAACTAACTTAAAATAAATAAGCAGCATGATTGATTATAACTAAATCTGTCAACAATTGATATCTAGTATATTGATTGTAACTTATGTGTTATAAGTTAATTATGAGATTTCGGTTTTAATGAATTTAGCTATGTTACATCTCAAGAATTCACTGAGATCAGAATCATGATTGTAGCATGATTAGTTGTATGTTAATTTTTGACTTGTATCAGCTAATGATATTTAGTTAAGAGTTCAAGTATGAACTAATTGTGAAGTATTAGTATTTGTGGCATTACTTTGAACTCCTTTAAGTAATCAATGATTATCCTCAATCACTTATACTAATATAAAAAGTATAAAAATCTTTCTTAAACTACAACTAGGGTTGCAATGTTTGATGCTTTATTATAAATAACCATATGTTGTCCACTGAGAATTTTTTTTATACTCACTTGCAAATTCCTAAAAACTTTGATAATATATGCAATACTCAATGGATCAAAGTATATGGAACTTAGAACATTTTTCTAAGATTGCAAACAAGTCAATGTTGGTTAATGTTGCTTTATTTATCGAACCAATATTGTTTGAGATATTACAGTATTAGGAGTTAACAATTGTATGATATATGAAGTTGAATGCTGATGTCTTTTTGATAGATAATTGGTATTTAATTCATTGATATCTTATTTTAATATTTAAAATAGGATGCAACATAATTATTGGTATCCAAAGTACTTGACAAGTATCAGACAATGATATATTGTTAATATTTTGTTGCAGATAATTATGAGATTTTAAGTTCTAGTGGATTTATATGATTTTCTATATCTGACAGATTCACTATAATTTGAAATCAGCAGCATAGTCAGTCTTATTAAGATTATTTATCAATACACAATGTTGTTGATTATAATTTTATAAAGATAGATTATGGAGCTTTTGATATGAATGAGAATTGCTTAGACTTTACCCTAAGTGATCAATGCTTTTACAAAAACTCACACATGTTGAAAGACAAAATCTTTCTTTCTCTTCTTAATACTGCTAGGTCATCAGTCTGTATCTTATCAAATCATTTATCTTTTTAGGCATAAAAACATACTTGTGCACTCGAACAGTTTTAGGAGAAAATCAAACCTCTTTCTACTTTAGTGATTGCTTATTTCATTTAAAATCATTTTGAAATCACTACTGTACATCATTTCTCTCAAAAGATTAAATGCATAATTTTCATTCATTATAGATCTTAAGTTTTATCTCTATATTGCCATATGCTCTGTGATGCAGGTTCAGCCTCCAATGGCATTCTTTCATTTGATAGTCATGAGGTTGAAACCCACAACTTCTATCCCAGACTGTAAAGACAAACACAGAAACAAAACCAACCAACACTCTCTTACCAATAAAATGAAGTATGAATGAGCGTGAGGGAGAAAGTGCCTTAGTGCACCACATAAGGAAGGTTTTGTAGTCAACCCAGCAGTTTTGTCTCCTACAAAGATGAGTAGTATTTAAACAAAGACAACTGCTAGCCCTCATATATCTTCTCAAAAAGATGTAATGGCTGAAAAGGCACAAAAACAGTCACTAGATTCATTCTCTCAACAGGGTGCGTCTATTGAAATTCGTTTGTCGGCTAAGGCATCCGATGTAGTGTCACCACCTTAAACATAAGCAATTCTTGATGCACAAGGAAAGGTTACACACACAAAGGATGAGTTGACGGAAACAAGAGTTTCGACCATTTTAAGGTCAGATTCGATTGTTCAAGGTTCTTTAATGGACTAATTGCCTTTACAGATGTTAGGAGAGGATACTGATCCAATAGCCATATGTCAGTGGTCAGTGTCTACCTCCCCAGGACTAATAAACCTGGATGCATCTGCGGATAGTGGATCTGACATAGGTGCAAATCAGAAACTTTTTGATAATGATTTAGATATTACCTTATGAGTCACAAGGAAATGTCTTCACATACATTAGAAGGGAACTTTGATCTTTATGCTAAATTCTTTGGATCACTGTTTACTTTCCCAGAGTTCAAATCTGGAACCCCAAAAGGGAAATTAGCAACTTGTAGATTATGACTCAGATTCATCTGACGAGTCTAACAAGGATGGGGATTTGTGAACTCCCATTGCACCACCTGTGACCTTCTTAAGGATGGCTAAGGTGATTTTCCTTGCAGATACAGCGGGATTTTGGAGCTATGAGAGGAGTGATACACTTGTGAGAATGAGTGTAAACACGAGTAGAGAGAAGAATGAAACACATGTGAGGTACACAAAACAGAATCACACACTCACAGTGAGGAAGAAAGAGAACCACCATATCCCATTCCCTATCCCTAAACATGGTTCTTGTTACTTCGACTCTCGATTCTGTTTATGATTGGAACCTAACACTAAGCAACCTAACATTTACAGACTGGATTAGAATACTTCGGGACTTAACAAGTTGGGACACAATAATTGGTAACAATGGGTGATCTCACATTTGGGAGGTATAAGGAGTTGGGAAGATTGGTGAACATGATGATCAACAGTGAAGTCATTCTTGCAGTATTTAACGGGACATGGTTGATCAGACTCTGACTTGTTATTTCTTTTCCAACCAAGTAAAATATGAGAACTCCTTCAGACAACAGCATACATTCCTTCTTTAAGGAGGAGATAAAAGCTTATATAATAGTTTGGAGGATTCCTCAACTAAGGGGGAGAAATAGCAGGGAGGAGGAAAAAGGTAAAGCATATGTACACTACACCATACCATTGCTGTTTGTAACTACGGATCCTATTGTAAGGGAGAGGTAGTAAACACAAGGTGATTTCCTAATGATCAGAGGAAGTGGTTTGGTTCATCACTATTCTTCATAAGGGAAGAAGTTGTTTTCCAAAAGGGGAGTACCATTAGTTCTTATCTGCGGATCCTATTATACGGGAGAGGTGGTAGACGAAGGTGATCTCCTTTAAGCAGTTGATTCTCATAGGGGGAGAAGCAAGAGAGATATGCGCTTCTCAACAGGAAATATGGTTGTACAAAAGAAGTTATTGATGATTACTTCAAGACTGAGAAGTATTATCTGGCAGTGATTTGAAGAACCAAGGAAATGAAAATGAAACTACTTGAAGATCAGTTCAGTGCTAGAGGAACAAGCATCTTTCATTTCAGTTACTCAAGAAATCTGGAAATGCAGTATTTGATCCAGAAAACCAGTAGCATTATTTACAAGTCCTGGTACATTACTTTTTCTAGTTGTTAGTTGAGTTATCCTCTCTATTTAATTTGTTTGTTAGATTTAACAATCAAATAGGGGGAGATTGTTGGTGAGACTGCGTAGCTGTATGAACAGTTACGTGATAACTCAACACGATAACAACACTAGAACATGACAGGTTAATAATACTACGTCTACACAAGATATCAGGAAGAATGAAGACAAGGCAAATATAAAAAATCAGAAGATTAGAAGAAGGCCTAAAGTCTGTCTACAGATCACTGAAAGAAGTTTATTAATATGATCATGCCTTAGTGAAGAACAAAGGTTAAAGACTTTCAGGGTTTCAGAAATGTTGAAGATTGAGTATACAAGTGCTACCGGAAGATTTCAGTGTATTGGCATTGATTGAAGATAGACAGTGTTCGGAGCATAGGAATCTGGAGAATTGAAGACAGGGTATAGACAGAGGTTAATGAAGACGTTGTCTAAAGTACCAGAAAGGATTCCAGTGAAAGTACATTTGTTTATTGACAGTCAGTGTTCGAAGCAATAAAGTTGAGGCAAGCTTAACAATGTAATCAAGGCTATAATACGAAGACCTGAATCGGGGTTAGTCGTCTGTGAACCAGACCAGTTGCACTAGGCGTCAACAGCTCGTGAAAGGAATCTGGGTATTATTTATAGAAGGATTGTTAAGTTGAGGAACGTACTTGGATTGAGCATTTATGTGTTAAAGTACGAAAAGAGGTGCGTGAGGTATACAGCTAAACAGCTTAGGGGATTGGCGAAGCTCAAAGTTTAATTGGTAAATTAAATAAATTTATTTAGTGGAATTTAATATAATTTATTTAATAAACTTAAAATAATTTATCGTATAAACTTTAAATAAGTTTATCTTATAAATCTAAATTAGTTTATTTATATAAGTTATATTTAAGTTTATTTTATAAATTTATCTAGTTACAATTTAAACTTAAAAAGAAAAACAAAAAACAAGGAAAAACAAAAACAAAAAAAAAAGAAAATAGAAAAAGGAAAAAGAAAAAAGAAAAAGAAAACAAAATAAAAGAAAACAAAACAAAACAAAACAAAATAAAACAAAACAAAACAAAAAGGAAAAAGGAAAAACAAAAAAGGAAAAACAAAAGAAAATATCAAATGAAACAAATGTACAGGTTAGTTTTTGTTTTAGTTAGTTAGTAAACTAGTAGGTCGCCACAGAGGTTGTCCCCTGCACCTCCTGTGTCGCCACACATGCATGTTTTATAATAAACAGGCAAATGATCTCCCTGTCGCCATAGAGCAAAATTACTCATCCCCCGGTATCTCCTGGTCGCCACAGAATAATATAGTTGGTCACCATAAAAGTGCCTCTCCTCAGCCACACAATCTTATTGGATATAAAGTCTACACAATTTGCAGCAGAAGAATTCAGCCATTCATTTTGGATGAAATTCTGTTCATCTTCTCTCCCAAGAGAGTAGTGAAAATGGCAGCAAAGATTTATAGAGAAGCTCAAGCTTTTTGTATATCCGTTTAACTTCTTACCGGAGTAACGTTATAATTCCCGATTTAATTCTTTTATATTCATAGGGGCATTATAATCGTTACTCGGTAATTAAATCCTTAGACAAACAAAAGCTAGATCTTTGTATAGGATTTTATTTATAAATCTTTGTAGAAGCTAGGAACTTTATTGTTCTTAGATTGTAGCCGGTTAATTTATTTACCGAAGTGTAGCAACACCCATCGAGGATTTATATATGAATATATATTTCCCCAAATTTCTTGTGTTCCTCGTTTTATCGTTCCAAACACTATTCACCTCAAGAACACGGAACCACTAACCGAGCACTAAATCTATATCCGCTAAAGATTCGAAAGAATTTTTAATTTAGTGATTATCGTATTCAACCCCCCTTTCTATGATAATTCGGGACCTACAGACTCCTTATGAGATAATGGATGACAAGAAACCAACACTGAAATACTTTCATATGTTTGGTGTTAAATGCTTTGTGCTGAAGGAAGGAAATAAACATCCGGGAAATTTTGATGCTAAAGCTGAAGAAGGCATATTTCTTGGCTATTCTCTGGAATCTAAAGCTTACAGGGTTTATATGATTACTGATCAGAAGGTGATTGAAAGCCTTAATGCAACATTCGACGACACCAAGCTAGCAAGCCTGCAAAGAGAAAATTATTCTGAATCTCTGGAATTTGAAAATATGTCATACGATCCCTTTGGATATAGAAGAACCTGAGATTGCTAGAGCTATACCTATAGTACATGGCAATGCTGATTCTGGATCATGTGGTGGTAATAGTGGAAACAATAATTATGATAATCTTACAGGAACACCTTCAAGAACCACTACATAAATATCAGAATCATCAAGTCATGGTGGTAGCAATTCAGGGGGGGCAGGAAGAGGATCTACAGTTTACACTCAAAATAATGCTGAACAAGGGGAAACATCAAGATCTTATCTGCCTCGACAAAGAGTTTGGAACAGAGACCATCCCTTTGAACTGATCATTGGTGATCCTAACACAGGAGTGAGAACTAGACATGCCATACAGAATGAATGTCACTTTTCAGGGTTTCTCTCAGAAATGGAACCTAAGAAAGTGGATGAGGCACTTGAAGATCCAAATTGGGTTATTGTAATGCAAGAAAAACTCAATCAGTTTGATAGGCAGAAGGTATGGAAGCTGGTACCCCGACCCAAGGACAAGTCAGTGATAGGCACTAAATTGGTATTCAGGAACAAGTTGAATGAAGCTGGCATTGTAACGAGAAACAAGGCCAGACTGGTAGCTAAAGGTTACTCTCAAGAAGAGGGTATAGATTATGATGAAACCTATGTACCAGTAGCTAGACTTGAGGCAATCAGGATGTTTCTGGCATTTGCAATACATTCAGATTTCAATGTTTATCAAATGGATATGAAGAGTGCATTTCTGAATGGGGAGCTAGAAGAAGAAGTGTATGTGGAACTACCTCCAGGTTTTGAAGATCCAAATAGGTTGATTTTGTATGCTTCCTATTCAAAGCTCTCTATGGTCTTAAGCAAGCTCCAAGGACATGGTATGACACTCTCTCTGAATTTTTACTTGAAAATGGTTTTACTGGAGGTGTTATAGATAAAACTCTGTTTCATAAAATGCATAAATCTGATATGATATTAGTTCAAGTATATGTTGACGACATTATATTTGGTTCTACTAATGATGATCTTTACAAGAGATTTTCTAAGCTAATGCAGAATAAGTATGAAATGGGTTTGATGGGAGAATTGAATTACTTCCTTGGGTTACAAGTGAGTCAAAGGAAAGATGGAATATTCATTTGTCAATCCATGTATATCAGAGAACTTCTCAAGAAGTACAACCTGGAAGATTTAACTCCGACAAAGACTCCAATGCCAACATCCACTAAGCTTGATTAGGACAAAACTGGTAAGAAAGTTACAATCACAAGCTACAGAGGTATGATAGGCTCATTACTTTATCTCACAGCAAGTAGGTCAGATATTATGTTTGCAATATGCTTATGTGCTAGATTTCAAGCTGAACCAAAAGAGTCTCATCTTATAGTTGTTAAAAGGATATTTAGGTATCTTAAGGGAACTCCAAATCTTGGTATTTGGTACCCTAAAGGTACAAGTTTTAACCTAGTTGGCTATAGAGATTTAGATTTTTCCAGTTGTAAGATTGACCGGAAAAGTACCTCAGGAAGCTGTTAGTTTCTTGGAAGAATATTTATATCCTGGCATAGCAAGAAGAAGCACTCAGTATCCACATCAACTACTGAAGCTGAATACATAGTTGCTGGAAGCTGTTCTGCCCAAATCTTGTGGATGAGGAACCAACTCCGGGATTATGGTCTGTTGGTATCGAAGATCCCAATATTCTGTGACAATACAAGTGCTATAGCAATCTCAAACAACCCAGTTCAGCACTCAAGAACAAATCATATTGATATCAGGTATCACTTTATCAGAGAGCCTGTCACAAAAGGCATTGTGGAATTACATTTTGTACCCATAGAGGATCAAATTGCAGACATCTTCACAAAACCACTTGATGAAAACACTTTCTCTAAGTTGGTTAGTGAACTTGGAATGTTAAATCTTTCTAATTAACAAATTAGAAATCAATAACTGCAATTTGTCTCAAATAAACCCACTTATTATTTAATGTCAATATTTTAAGGACATTTGGATTTATATGTCATTATTTAGTTCTCGTATTTCAAATATTTGTGTGATTGTATCTAGTTGATAAATATTTAAACACACTCATATTGATAAATTACAGCATAATTTTGGTTTAACTATTTGAGAATTTATCAATTCAATGATAAAAGATTCAATAGTGATAAATGAAAGTTGTGATTTATTGTAGCATAATTTAATTCATAAAAATGCAGTTTTATCAAATAAATGATAATAATTGTAGCATTATGAATATTATTATGAATATTCAATAAAATGGATTTTAGATCATTTAATATTTAAAGAATTCATTTTATTGATATTTTATAGCAGCACATTATTTATTTTAATTTTATTAAATATTTTTCTGAAAAGAAGAGTTTTAATAAAATCTAAAAATACATAAATGTGAAACCTAAAATCAGTTTAACTACCAACCTACGACATTCATTTTGTAAGTCGCATGTTGTGAGTTGGTATGTGCTTAGTGAGCAACTTGCGACATTAGTTACTAGTCGCATGTTGTAACATAAATTATTTTAAGGATCAACCTGTGACGTACAAGTTGTTAGTCGTAGTTTGACACTTGGAAGCATTTGTGTATCCAATCTGCGATGTTCACATTGTTTAGTCGCCAGGTTGTTGAATGCATTCAATTCAAACAAGCAACCTGCGACGTACACTTTGCTTAGTCGCAGGTTTGGGAAAATTAAAAGGTAAGCATGTCCAACCCGCGATGTACAATTTGTTAGTCACAGGTTGACACTTAGGTGTTTTTTTTTGTTTGCATTCCTTTGATGATTTTCAGATCTGTGTGTATATATACCCCTCTTATCTCTTCACCACTTAACTTTCAGTTTATATATACACACAAATCACGAACAGTAAGAGAAGAGGCCGGAATTTTAATTGATTTAAAAACATACCTAACCTCTGTCAAATTTTAGTTTGATTGCAGAATATTATTGCCCAGACTTGGACCTTTCTGTTGACTGTAAAATCAGGTGTTTTCATCGGTTAAAAAGAGAGATCTAAGCTTTTGGTTAACTAGCTTTAAGGCTGTGTTTGGTTGTGCTTTTTATATCACTTAATCTAGCTATTAAGTTATCTAGGGTTCCTTAGTAATTGTTTATCATTCAATAATTTGTGTGTTCGATATTAGTTTATTGCATTTTTTTAGTGCATAATTAATTTGTTTTATAATCAATATTTTATTCTCATTTTTTTCAAAAATCATGGGGGATAATATTCAGATTTTAAAAACAAATTTTGTCTCGATTATAAAATGCGATCCAACTCAATTAGGTGATTTTGAAAAATGGATCCGTTTTCTAAATGAGCATTCGATTGTGCATTATGTCTTGATTACTAATGTCCCGCTGAATGTTGAGCTCCTCAGACATATTCACAGTATAGCACAAGATATATCATATGAACACAGAGTAGGATTCTCATTCCTCATCGGTGATGAAACAATACAAATCACTGAGGATGATCTTAATGAACATTTGTAATTTCCTCGGGATGATTTTGAACAAGTACCGGGTGAAGAGGAACTGATCACTTTCTTCAGAGACATCCACAACAATATGCCAAATAACAGATTTCCCAAACACTTCAACAAGATCCATCTGACAAAACCTTGGAACTTATTCTTCAATGTTCGATCCTTCTGTATGTCTCCCAATACTGGTGGAATTCATGGAATCACTCAATTCTTGAAGGTTGTTGGTGTAGCTGTTGCTAGTAATCTACTGATCAATTTTGGGAAAATGATTATGAGAGAAATTCTGGAGAATCAGGCTCAACGTCAATCTCACATTCTCTATATCAGATTTCTTCAAATTGTTCTAAATGGCAAGCTGACAGAAGCTCAGAAAGAAGTAGTTCATAGTGAGGACATGGAACCATCTGCAGAATTGACCTCTAAACTGGTGTCTACCCTGATAAGAAAGAATCTTTATCCTAACAACAACAACATCTTCACGATGGAATTCATGCAAGAATTCTTTGACTCCATTGCTGAAGCATATGCCTCTGAGTCTGAAGAAGCTCAAGTCCCTAAGGATCAAGCCCCTACTATTATGAATGAGGATGCTGAAGGAGCAGAAGCTGACCAAGAAATGAATCCTCAGACAGTTCCTAATGCTCAAATAATGAACATTGATCAAGAACCTGTAGTTGCTGAACAGTCAGAAAAGGTTTCTCAACCTGAAGCTACTGAACAACAAGCCGAAGCCGAGTCACATTAATCAGAAACTAATGTTTACAGGCCATACTTCACAGGTATGAATGAATCTTTTATGAGCACTACTTTTGATGATCTAATAGATATAGATTCACTCAATCTTGCTGAATTTCACACACAACTTGCTCACGAGCAATTACAATCAGGAGGCAGTGAATTTATTTTTCCGCAAATTCATAACCACCCTCTAGAGCCAATACATACATCTTAAACTCTTTTAGCTAAAACCCTGGAGTATAAGGATCCTATGGATATAGAGGTAGAAACTGCACAAGATGTAGTAAATAAGGTACTTTGAGTGAACCCACAGCTCTTTCTCCAATGAAGCAAAGCAGTATCCCCACTGAGACAATTGTAACCTCCCATGTATCTTCTCAAAAAGATACAATGGCTGAAAAGGTAGATAAATAGTTATTGGATCCATCTTCTCAATAAGGTGGGTCTATTGAAATTCACCCGTCGGCCACAGCATCCTGTAATGAGTCAAATTCCCTCTCCAATATTCAAGCTCTTGAAGCGTTAAATGAGTCGATTAGAAGAGTTCTTTTTTGAGGAAGTATTGACGAAAACAAGGCATTCAACCATTTTATGGTTAGAATATCATGTTCAAGGTCCTTTAATGGATCAACTGCCTTCACATGTGTTAGGAGATAGTGATGTAATCACTGACACATCTAGCACATCACTTACCTCTCCAGGACTAATAAACCTGGACTCATCTGTGGATAGAGGATCTGACATAGGTGCGGATCGGCAACTTATTGGCAATGAACCAGATTCAAATGGTGAGCCTAAGGGAAAAGTGTCTTCACAACACTAGAGGAAACTAAGGAATAGATGTCACAAATGACGGCCTCAGTGATCCTCCCAGAGATTCCAACTCTGGAACAGTCATCTCATGATGACAGGAAACTTGTCTTGAACAAGGATCGGGACTCGCTAATTCCCATTGCACCACTGCTGACCTCCTCAAGGATGGCTTCAGTATTTTCTGCAAGTACATCTCGATCTTGGAGCTTTGAGCTAAGTGTATCTGTGAGGGTGATTGAAACACCAGTCCCTGAACCGAGTAAAAAAGTGTTAAGTAATACATTGTAAGAAACCCGTGAGACACCTACCTCCCAAACATCACCTATAAATCTGTCACAGTATGTCACAAAATTTTACCATGAAGAGTAGTTAGCATTTAAAGACAGTTATCTCAAAGAACAACTGGCTCTCAAGGATCAGTATATCTAGAATGAACTGTCTGTCAGGGATCATCAGATTTCCCGTCTTTCCGAAAAACTTGAACTTCAATAAGCATCATTTGCTAGTTTACGGGAATTCGTGGAGAAATCTCTCACTCATTCTGGGAAGGAAAAGGAAATTGCCAATACTGAGCCAAAGATCTCCGTTAGCAAGCAAGCGCCAATCCCTGTCTCCATTGAAATAGCTCATGCCAGTATTGAGCCTAAGACCTCAGTCAGCAAGCAACTGTCTGTTCAGAACCATTATATCAAGAGATTCCTATCTTGTTCTTGCCTGATCAATCAACCCGAACTCTGAAGGATAACACAACTGAGGGGGAGAAAAGGGTGGAGCAAGAAAAAGTAGCTGCAGCTGTGAACTTAATTCAGGATGCTTTTCAAACAGCTGACTATTGTTATGATGAATTTGGAGATGAAATTCAGGAAGAAGAAGAGGAGATGATTGATCAAAGAGTGTTATTAAGAGTGAGACATGCTGCTGAGATGAGTTCCTCAACTCAGGGGGAGCAATCAATTCTAAAACAAGATCTCCTAAGCAAAGTCATTTCAACTCAAAGGGATCTTCTGTCGGAGATATATGTTCCAAAGCCCCTGTTCTCAGAGTATGAACTGGAGGAAGGAGAAATAATAGATGAAAGCCAAGTTCCTGAGGGTTTTGAACCAAGAGTTGAAGCAGTGGTTCCTGAAGAGAGAAAAGTCATAACTGAGGACGAAGAATTTGAAGATGAAGATGCTTTCTCGGATGATTGTTTGCACTATGGATGCTCTGAAAAGTTCAATCGATCCTATCAAGAAATTCAAGAGGATTTTGAAAGATCTAGAGCCAGAGTACAGAGAGCAATACAAAGAAGAGAAGCCATAGAAGCAAGAGAATCTTATCTTCGAGCTAACAGGAGAGGAAGTGAATGGAATGAGATCAAAAGGAAAATGGACAAGTCAGAAAACTATCACAAGCTAGAAACTGGCAACATGAATCTTCTGAACACTGTAGAGAAGTACAGAAAGGATTACCCAAATATTCATGAGTTCTATTCTCAGTTCAATAGGATAATCACTGGCACCACTGTGAATATTCTAATGAATGGATGGAAGATTACTGTCAACCACAGAGATGGACTTCAAATGAAGATCTCTATGAGTATCCTGAAGAAGCTAAATATAGTGGAACTGTTTGTCTTAGCTTCAAAATCCCCTGGTTGAAATCGAATGAGAATGAATACTTCAGTGATAAACTTCGAAAGATGATATTGGATGTATCTCTTCAAGCATTTCTTCATCCATTTATGATCAAAGTATTTGCAGATGGCAGGTTGCAAAATATCACTATGTCTGACCAACATCTGAGATCCATTCGATATCTACAACTCACTTTTCTTGAAAGTCAACTCAGGAGCAAAAGAGCAAAACTGGAGGCACCAGGAGTTAAAAGATCGGAAACAGAACTTAAAGCTGCTGAAGTTCTATATGCTTATAGGCTCAATGAGAAAATGATCAGGGATAAAGAGAAGGACATGAAGAAAGTTGGAAGAGCTTATCATGAGATAGTGTTAATTTATGGAGAGCCAGAAATGAATTTTTTAAAAGATAGTGAACATATCATCAGCACTAACAGTGAAGGGGAACTAGTCTTTCAGATTAATCAAGCAAAGATTAAGGTCAATGATTTCAGAACAAGAGGGTCAGAATCAATTTATCAAGCCTTAATGGACGTCAAACTCTCCACATGTAAGGAGGATAAAATTGCTTTGATCCCAATCATATGGATACTTGATGTGGTGGTGGAAGAAGAATCAATCAACGATACCAAGAGAGTACGAGGACATCCTAAAAGGATAACAGTCTTCGTAATGTTAAAGAAATCTTTAATGTTGTTTGATCTTGTTCCAAAGTACTCCAAAGTCAGATATCTTCAGATGATGCTCAATGAACTGAATAATCCACCTCCAATTAATGCACTGGAAATATAAGCTCATGATTTGGTTCAAGCTAGACTAGATGTTCTTCAGAATTTACAAAGTTAACTGATCCTAAAAAGAAAGCTCCCAAGCGAAAGTCTGTTGAGACTAAATCTATCAAGAAGGAGAAGGCAGTCAAGGCAAGAAGCCCAAGAAGACAAAGATAAAAAAGACATATATATTATGTTCAGGCTAGAGGAACACTTCTTTTTAATTTGTAACTTAAGAAATATGGAAATGAATATGTTATCCAGAATATATTTAATCTCTTTATCTGTTTAGAGGTTGTACTTTTTCTTATTGTCATTTGAGTTATCCTTAGGGATTTGCTTGCCGAACTCTAACAACCAAATAGGGGAGATTGTAAAGCATAATGCAATGTAACATGTAATCGAGGAATTATCACTCAACATAAAAATAGAAACAGATAAACAGTCTTAAAATGTGAAGCACAGGAACCCTAGAGATGAAGACATGATACATACAAAGAATCAAAAGATGCAAATGACCATCTAAGTCCACACTCAGGTCATGGGAAGAAGTTCATTAACATGTTCAAGCCTTCATGAAGAATAAGATATCAAAGTACTTCCAGAAGTGTTTACATGGTTTGATTTGAAGTATTGAAGATCAGGGGTTCAGTGTCTGAAGCTAGAAATAACTTTCAAAGATGTATCAGCTCTACAGTGCAAAAGGAACTGAATTATATCAACTCATGTTAGTTGTTTGTGAACCATACCAGTGCACTAAACATCAATAAATACATAAGAGATTTAATTCAGAAACACAAAGAAAATTAGAGTTGATACAACTATTGGAGATAAGGAAATTTCTCTAAGGCAAATACTAGTCGCAGGTTAATTTATAAGTCGCAGGTTGTACTACTAGTCATAGGTTGAGTGATCAGTCGCAGCTTGGTACAACTAGTCGCAGGTTAACATCAGTCACATGTTGGAAATGCAAGTCGCCGGTTAATTCTAAGTCGCAGGTTGAGATAATGTCGCAGGATAATCTCTTGGTCGCAGCTTAGATTTACTAATCGTGGGTTAATGTTTTACTTGTTTCCAGTTAGCACTTTGAATAATTTCAGGATTGATTTGCAGCATAAACAAGGATAATATGTGGTGTAAAATATGCCACTTTTCCAAAGTTTTGTGAAGTCTATAAAAGGAAGCAATTGAAGTAAAAATCAGTTGGTTATCTTCTTCAGCTTTCAACAAAGTATTTACGGGAGCTCCATTACAGAACCTCATTTATTAAGCTTGTAAACATAGTGTTATACTGCTAAATTTATTATAACTAATCAATTCATTGATTAGATTGTAGCAACCTCAAGGATTATATTAATAAAATAATATATTCCTTGAATTAATTTGTGTCTATTTTAATTCCGCTCTTATAGCAAAGAACTTGTAATCGAATAAAAAAGATTGTAGGTATCGTATTCTACCCCCCTTCTAAGATACTCTGGGACTAACAAAAATGACTGATATTTTCATGGTTTATGTTTTCCTTCTCATATCTCTCAAACACGTTCCCCACAGTGTGCCTATGTACCTCCTTCTATAGAGAATCAAGTCGGACGTAGTTCTTGGGTAACAAGAAACCTAGATGGACTTGGCTTCTCATTCTGCGACCCAATAGGAGTTGTTGAACCAAATTCTTGTTATAACTCGAACATTGATTTGCATTAGGAGTGCTCAGTGATGTGGCCTAATCACAAAGGCCCGAGTCTCGGTAACAACTTCAAAACTTCACGGATAAGAAAACTCCCCGGCCGAAGGATATTCCATCCGCTACCACTATTTTCGTCGATCGTAATCGCATGTATAGCCATGACTTACCGAAAATGCTCAAGCGCATCCTTGCCCCACGATCAGGATAACCCACCAGGCTACAAGACAAGTGATCACAAGTGTATAAGTGAAAATTATGAGATAACCCTAAAATCTTCAGGCGAGGAGAACCCGACGAATGTAGAGACAGGGATCCCAAAGCATATACTAAGTGTTTTATGAATGTTCCCCTACGAGGAAAACTAGCAAGTCTACAGAATGATGGATACAATATGTTTTTCAGGATGACGGGCTTTTAGAGGGCCCTTTTCCTTCATCAGGCACGCCTTGGAATGGATTGGAGTCCTCTAAAGTCCTCTTCCATGCCTAGGACGTGTCTTAAGCATGGAAAGCTCCTCTGGGGCTCCTCTTCTTCTCTTGCATGATTCTTATGCTTTATTTACTTCCCAGTTTAGTTGTGGGAGTAACCTTATTGCTAATTTTTCCTAGTCCTTTAACTTGTGTTGCGGAGCGGCCGCCCTATACGGCTATATAGCACGGGGCGCGCCCTAGGGGAGTACGGGGTCATTTCCCCGGAGCCCGGATCATTCTTTGTTCCTTGATTATTTTCACTCTTCCTCCCTTGGCTTGAAATCATCCTTTATAGACTCCTTATCAATACTTCTTCTTCGTCGTCGTATTCTACTATTGTGACCGTTGTGGCATCGTCGTCATAGCGGTCGTTGCGCACTTCCTTCACTATGGTTCTTCTGATCTCCCGGAGTGATGTTCATCGTAAGCCTTCATATAAAATTTTACCAATCGTCATTATAACTCTTCGTCATCAATAATATCGTAAGTGACTCCCATATAGGGTGAGCCCTGTAGGGTGCGCCCTAGGCTCCGAAGACGCGTTATTCAGAGCTCGTCCGTCTTCTTCCTCGACGGTGATCCGACCCATTTCCTTAAAGATCTGATAAAATACCCATGACAATTTTATAGTATTACAGAAAACATCGTAACAAGGAAACCATTGTAATAATGAAACTATCCAATAATAAGAATATTATATATATTAACATCCCCTCAAACTCACGATGGTGAATCAAGAGTTTGTCAAACAAATAACGAAGTCACATAACCAAACAGTTCAAAGCTACAACTGAGAAAACAAGAGTATCCAAACGAATCCCAACATAGTCACAAATCCAAAACAACCAAAAGTTTTCAACATAATCTATAGCCCAGCAACATAAGAGAAATCGTCCAAACACGCATCAACATAAGAGAAAATAGAGTAATTTAAATGTATCCAACCCAAAATCAGAGTTAACAAGAAATAACTTTATAACAAAAACAAATCCGCAATCATCGAAACTAAATCCAAATAATAAATTTGCAATTATTGAAACTAAATTTAAATATAAAATCCAACCCAATAAACAATCTAAACAAACTCCAAATAACTGAATCCAAGTCAACAAACTGTATCCAATACTCAACCAATTTAAAACTGTATCCCCATTCAAAGTGTATCTAAATCTAATCAAATCCTGCGAGGGCCGGTATGCCTAGAGCACTAGATAAAATAACCAGTGTGCTTAGAACACCAAGTAAACTAAAGTAAATCAATCCCTCGAAGGGCCAATGTGCCTAGAGAACCAAATAAACTAAATAAATCCCCGTGAATGGCCAATGTGCCTAGAGCACCAAATAACCTAAATCGCTCGAAGGGCCAATGTGCCAAGAGCACCAACTGAACTAACAATCCCGTGAAAGGGCTAATGTGCGAGGAGCACCAAATAAACTAAACAATCCCTTGTAGAGCCAATGTAGCCAGAACACCATATAAAATAAAACAAAAGGCGTAAAGTTATACATATGTGCCTATAGCTACCCCCATCATCAACACGAGAAAAGTAAAGGAAGATGAGAGGGAAAGAAAGAAAAAATATTATCAAGGAGCCAATATTATCAAAAAGAGACCGAGAGTGTGTATTAAGGTCCTAACCAAAACTAGCAGAATATTTGTACAATATTTCCAACCAAAATTAGCAGAAAAGTTGTATGAGAGTCCCAACCAAAACCAGCAAAAAAAAATCAACCAAAATGAATTTTGTTTACCCATGAGAAATCCAACCAAATTGAAGAGAAAAATAATAGTCATGATTAAAACTCAAAATCATCTAAGAAAAAGAAAAAAATAACCGATTTGAATAAGAAAAAGATGAGAAGAAACAATAATCATAGCGCATGTTTTAAACTAAATATGTGGAAGTAAACCCGATATAACTTATCATCAACCTATCCCGGATCGAACCATATCCCTTGATATCATGATACAGTATAGAGGGAAGAGAGGAAAGTATGATTTTATTATAATATGGTGTGTTCTCTATTACAATAGAGGAGAGGCTTATATAGACAACAACCAAACAAAAATAAAGGAAAACATCTTAACAAGGAAACTTTTATAATAATGAAACTATCTAATAATCAGAATATTATATATGTTAAAAAGCCTAAGTATTCTCTGGATCTCAGATATCGGATCACCTGGTTCTTCTTCCGAGTATGATTATATATATAGGTGCCTTGAATATTGAAGATGTTGTTATTATGGCATGTAATAATGGGATAATTAAAATTTAAGTAACTGGATGTCCAACTAATGCCTATATAACATGATCGAGAGTCGGACAACAATGACGAAATTAATTATCTTCGTGCATAAGGATGCTAGATTATCTAAAAAGAAAGATTTTCAAATCGTCACAAACCTCATTTTATATCTTTTATTGTTATGACCGGTATCTTCGTGTAATATTATTTGTGGATTTGGTATAATATTAAAGCCAAATGAAAATATATTCAATGATTGTACGTTTGTGTGAGTGCAAATTTCTGCATTATAAATTTGTTTTATGTAGTATATGATTTTTCAAAGCAATAGTTTATTTAATTTCTTTATTTTTGATTTATAAGGAATATTCTAAGCCTTGGAAAAATTTTCTTTTAAAAGGTATTTTGTTCACAAATTTTGAAAATGATTTTATAAAGTCTCTAAAAATCCAAGTTATTTTATGGTATAAATTTTATAATTTTTGAACTTGTATTTTATTTTATAAAAATAAATCATTATAAATTTTAGTTGTCATATTTAGCAAATTACAAGAAAGCCCTTCCATGCAAACCACCCTCTCATTCTTTTCAAGGACAAAGAGGACAATTCCAACCCCACTAACTCTTATTTTTCTAGCCAATTTCCTTCTTTACCCTTGCATACAAATTGAACCAAGTTCAAGTGGAAGGCTAATCATGTCAATTCCTAATTCCACTCACTTTTGCCAATACAAAAACCATAAAACAAGCAAAGACATGATCATTTCACTTCACTCACCACCACACTTTCTCCTCCCTCCCTCATCCCTCTCTCACTCTCGGCTTTTAGCCGAAACCCCCCTCCCCATTTTTTTTTCTTCATTCCTCAACCAAGCTTCTACTCTTTACACAAGTAAATTTTACTTCCCATACCATGATCACTCATATTTCAAAGAGTTTTGAGTAGAAAGTTTAAGTTTAAAGGTTGCATGTAAAGGTTTTAGTGAAACTCAAAATACAACCTTGATTCTTGTGAGTTTAGGGTTGTTTTTGAGAGGACTACAAGGAATGGATAAGTGCCAAGTCTTGAGAAGGAAACTCTTGATGATTAAATGGCCCTTCCCATCCATTTCATTCGGCCATGACCATATGGGAGCCGAATGAATGGTCCTTGAGATCATTCTTGTTGTTTTGCTCAAATTTTGCATGTTTATGTGATAATGACTTGAATTTTGTGGTGAAAATTTGATAAAACTCCTTGCATGCTAAGTGATCATCTAGGTATAGCTCATGCTAGGCTTGCATGTCAATTTTATGGTAGAATATATGTAGAAAATGTGTTGTTTTGGTTTGCAAAACCTGAGGACATGCATGCATGTGGATTTCTCTTAGAATGTTGTAAGATTTTGATCATTTGGAAAGATTTTGTTAGTGAGCCTTAATTTCAGTAGGAATAATGTGTTAATATTGATTTATGCTTCTTGTTGCATGGTAATAATTCGTGGTTATCTTTTATAAAATGCATATCTTGTGGTTTCAAAAACTTACTGATTGGTGAGTTGAGAAATGTGATCTCTTTTGTTTTGCCATAATTGTACCTTAGGTAAGGATGATCTCACCCAAGGTTATTTTGAGAATAAGGGAGTTAGTTCAGTAGATTACCATGTATAAGTCTTGGTTTAAGTATTGGGTTGTTGATAGTTGAGTTTGTCAAGTCAAAACCTTGGAGAAATGAGAGTTACAGTTTCTGCAGAAAATCAGTTTAGTACCCTGAGGTTTAGAGTGAGTTTTGACCATGTCATTGATGTGCACTTTGAGGCCCAAGCCACCAGAAGTTAGTATTGGGAGTATATAAAAGGTTTTAGGAGTTGGTTGGAGGTTTGCATATCTTTTGATTAGGTGTACAAGTAGAATAACAAAATCTGTCCAGCAGGGGACAGTTTTGTTGCAACTTAGAAATAGGAAGATTTGACCATGTCATGGGTAGGCCCTCATTAGGCCCTATTGGGCCTTAGTTAGAGGGAGTGTCAGAGAAGTGTTTCCAACCATATTTCATAGGATATGAGTTAGAACCATGTATCACAAGTTAATTCAAGTCAGGGCGTTTTCTGCCCAGAAAAACAGGGGAACCTTGGACTTTTAGCTTAGGCCTAAGAAGGCCCAAGCCAGGCCCTTGAGCCACATCAAGTTTGTGAGATGCCCTTAGGTCAGGAGAGTCTTGTGTAAAAGTTTTGAAGGAAAACTTGTAGTTTAAGAGTGCCTAATGCACTCAAGAAACTATAGTTGTCATTCAGTGAGCGCTTTCACTTATCACATAGTTTTAGAACACTTAGAAGTGAGTATTAGGTCGACCACCATAGTTTTAAGATGGTATAAGGTCAGTAGAGCTAAAGGCACAAGTGAGGGTCAATAGGTTTTGGATAATTTAGGAAAGGCACATCGAGTTAGGAAGCCAAAATTAGAAGACCTTGTCTAGTTTAGCGACCAAGTCACTTAAGATGTGAGTCGAGATCATCCAATCCTAGTGTTGCATTATGGTATATATGGTGTTATTTGGAGTTAATATATGATATGTAAATATGTGGCTATGTGTGTACTTTTGTAATTTAAAAGTGAATATAAAATTAAGTGCGTATAGGCCTAAGTGCCATCCGTGTTTAATTTCAAGTTGTAAATAGGTTAAGATGGTAAGAATATATTATAATGAGGATTATTATTATTATGTAGGATCTCGAGACGAGGGAAAACTTGCCATAAAGGTCGAGTGAAGCTCCAGTTGCTCCTACCAGTCAGACCAGACCAGCCTTTCTCAAGGCAAGTGATTCAACTTGACCTTCGTATTTATTATAAACAGTTCATATATATATTGATGCAATTATCCTGAGTCATTTGATATGTTTTAAATCAATTGTATCTTTCGTTTATCTTTGAATTATATAGAAATGCCATGAACCCTCGAGTATGTATTGCTAGTAGTTCAAAAGACTTTTCATGATAGTTAAATGCCATGATAAAATGAAGAGTTGATATATTACTTGATTGATCCTCTTGATTAACATGCTGATGATTCCTAAGTATTGATATCTCATCCTGATACTTGAATCCCTATGGAACCTTACCTTGAACCTTGAAAGTCAGAAACTTATCAAAGTGATCCCTCATTGATTGATACCCCTCTTTCTTATCCTAAAACTTGACAACTCTGATATATCCTGAGCTAAAGAATCATTTCTTCATACCTTAACAACCATATTATTCATGAAGCTTATCTTCTTGATGATCCAACACCTGTACCTTGACGAGAAACCATTGTTTTAAGCCCATTTGGCATTACCCTTTTATATTATCCATTAGTCTCACTAAATTTTCCTGTCCAAGTTCTGACATATGAAAACCTTTTGGTTACCCTAACAGAGTAAAATTTTGTAAATCATGGCCCTGAGATTTAGTACCATATTTCCCGTGTTTCGAGTTGATCTATAATCCCTTAATAAAAATGTTTACTGTTAAAAGAGATTTTGTTATAATTCGGCATCAGTTTTTGAAATAAATAAAATATGGGTTTTCAGTCCCAAAGGGGAATAAATGTTTTCCTTGAATAGTGGATCTGGACTGAGACGCGAGTCCTTTCCACACTTATATTAGGCTTAAAAGTTGCCTATGGATTCCCGTTAATGTTTTAGAACCCAGCGAGGTTCGGGATTACTTCGCGGCTGATCACCGGCTGTAATCCGTAGCATCATAAAATGATTTTGATTAAGACATGATTTTAAAATTATTTTGATACAAGCAAAATGATGCCATCTCACATAGTTTTATCTCTCGTTACCATTGGTTATGTCTTTCCATTGTCATTCTTTAATGTATAACTCAATTTATGTTTTGTGTCGTACTGTTAGCACTTGTTGAGCATTTGGCTCACTCCTTGCTTTACCCTGATATTACAGCTAGCAGCTATGGTTAGATTCAAGCAGACTGCCCGTAAGACCTGTGATGTTGATGCTTATGTTCGAGCTCAGGTAGAATAAGTAATAATAGTTTGTGTGAGGACTCGGTACTTTTAATCAGATGTAATAGTTTGTAGTGTTGGGCTGTTCCAAACCCTAAACTGTAAGATCTTGGAGTTGGTTGTGTATTCTTCTTTTAAAATGTTGTAATAGTTATATTTAATTTGTTGTTTAAGTTGGGGGCGTGACAGGTTTTGGCATCAGAGCTACGGTTTAGAGTCCCTGGACAGCCCAAATAGGTTATAGGATATGTGTGTAGGTTATAGATAATATGCGAGAAAGTAGGTTAAGTAAATTATTATTAATACTCCTCTTATTGGTTGTCAGCAAAGGGCGCATTCCTCGTCATCCTCTGGGTCAGACGACACTATTGCTTTCACAGTGTATGCTGAGTTGAAGCGCGAGTTCGACATGCTTCAGGGCAAGTACGACCGGCTGATAGACCGACTGAAGAACGTGTATCCGGACAGCCGAAACTACGAAGGGAAGCCCAAGGAGCAGATGACTGTGAGACTTGAGACCTTGGTTCAGTATGTCAACACTAAGCTTGAGGAGATGCCAGCGCACCGGGACCGTACCAGCCAGTATGTCATTCAGATGGTGGCGGATGAGCTCCAGAGCATTGTGAAGATGCTTCGAGAGGAAAAGACTACCAAGCCCCGTTCAGATGGAGTGGAGCCTTAGTTCTTTCCATTTACCTTTCATGTTGTTGTACTATCAGACTCTATGGAATCCCCAGTTGTTTCTGTTGTTTCCTTTAAATAAGCCTGTTATTCCTAGAATCAGACTTTATCCCAATCCTATGTATTGTGACCTATAAAATTTCAATAATTATGTTCTATTGTTCCATTTGCTCTCAACTGTTATTTTATATTTTTATATGCATCATCATATCTGCTTAATTTGGAGACTTGACCCCATATGTAAATAAGAATGCCATGCGATACCCTCAAATCATTTTATCATTCATATATGTTTTGACATAACTCTTATTTTAGGATTATGCCTCCCAAAAAGAAGAACCCAACAACCACATCCACCACAGACCCAAATATTCTTCGACTACTGGAAACTTTGCAATAGCAAACCAATGATATAGCTCAACAATAACTAACTCTTCAACAACGAATTGAAAACCAAGATAACCGTGAGCTACACCAACCCCGCAAGCAACAGCAAGGACATTTGATTTGAAGATGAAGGATGTTGTACAGAATTTAGAGGTGATAGCAGGTACACTTTTACTCAATAATGTCAAAGCTAAAGTATTGATTGATTCGGGAGCAACAATATCTTTAATATCAGAATCTTTTGTTGATAAACTTCAATGTGAGAAAATGATTATGAGTGAGGTAGTAAATATAGTAATTGCGAACCAAGAGAAGATTCCTGTGAATCAATTTTGTCCAAAGTGTGAGATTGATATTTCGGGGTATAAGCTTTCAGCCGACTTGATACTCTTCAAGTTGGGAGAGTTTGACATAATTTTAGGAATGGATTGGTTAGGAGTGAATAACGCTCAGATTAATTGTAAGACCAAGAGAGTGTATTTAAAGATGAAGAGTGGAGAGAAGGTAGTATTTAAGGGGCAGAGGCAAGAGCAACTATTTCTTACAATTGTTCAGGCTAAGAAGCTACTTAGAAAAGGTTGTGAGTCGTTCCTAGCTTATGTAGTGGATTCGGAAAAAGTCAGCCCCAGCATGGAAGATATCCCTGTAGTTAACGAGTTCCCGGATGTGTTTCCCGACGAACTACCAGGCTTACCACCAGATCGACAAATCGAGTTCGAGATCAACCTTGCTTCAGGAACGGAACCAGTTTCAAAGGCCCCATATAGGATGGCACCAGCAGAAATAAAAGAGTTGGCGAGCCAGCTACAAGAATTGTTGGATAAGGGAGTGATACGGCCAAGTTCGTCGCCATGGGGAGCACCTGTTCTGTTTATAAAGAAGAAAGATGGGAGTATGCATCTATGCATAGATTATCGGGAGTTGAATAAGGTAACGATCAAGAACCGCTACCCGCTACCAAGGATAGATGACCTTTTTGATCAGTTGAAGGGAGCAAAATGCTTTTCAAAGATTGACTTGAGATCGAGATACCATCAATTAAAGATCAAAGAAGAAGATGTTCCCAAGACCACATTCAGGACCAGATATGGGCATTATGAATTCCTAGTAATGCCGTTTGGACTGACCAACGCTCCGGCCGCATTTATGGATCTGATGAATCGGGTATTTAAGAAGTATTTGGACAAATTTGTCGTGGTATTTATTGATGACATCCTTATTTATTCTAAGTCGGAAGAAGAACATAAGCAGCACCTCTGGATAGCATAAAGATACTCCGACAAGAGAAGTTGTATGCCAAGTTTACCAAATGTGAGTTTTGGTTAAAGGAAGTTCAATTTTTGGGGCATGTCATTGGAAATGAGGGAGTTAAAGTGGATCCGGCAAAGATTGAGGCAGTTATGAGTTGGGAGAGGCCAAAGATTCCTACGGAAGTGCGAAGTTTTCTAGGATTGGCCGGATACTATAGAAGATTCGTCAAGGATTTCTCGAAGATCGCCACGCCATTGACCAAGTTAACCAGAAAGAATCAAAAGTTTGAATGGAGTGCAGAATGTGAAGATAGCTTTCAAGAGTTAAAGCAGAAGTTGGTAACAGCTCCGGTGTTGGTACTTCCAGATGATCAAGGGAACTTTGTAATATTCAGCGACGCTTCACATAAGGGTTTGGGTTGTGTGTTGATGCAACACATTAAAGTGATCGCATATGCGTCAAGACAGTTGAAACCGCATGAGTTAAAGTACCCGACGCATGACTTGGAACTAGCCGCCATAGTGATCGCACTTAAGATTTGGAGACATTACCTCTACGGAGAGAAGTGTGAAATCTACACGGATCACAAGAGTTTAAAGTACAGTTTTACTCAGAAAGAGCTCAATATGAGGCAGAGGAGATGGATGGAATTGATCAAGGACTATGACTGTTCGATAAATTACCATCCTGGAAAGGCGAATGTAGTGGCTGATGCTCTGAGTAGGAAGGAGAGACTGAATATGATGATAACATCAAAAGAGTTATCTGAAGAAATCGAAAGATTGGAATTGGAACTTTGTGCTTATGGAAAAGTCGAGGAAGTTTGTCGTGCAATGACCTTTCAGCCAACACTAGTGGAAAAGATAAAGAAGTGTCAAGAAGAAGTAATGGAGAAAGAGAAGAATCAGATATCTGGAGAGGAGATTAATACTCAAAGGGATGAGCAAGGGATACTAAGGTTTTCATCCAGAATATGGATTCCTCATGTACTTGAATTAAAGAATGAGATCCTCCATGAAGCCCACAATTCAAAATTTTCAATCCACCCGGGAAGCACCAAGATGTATCGAGACTTAAAGAAGAACTTTTGGTGGCCAAATATGAAGCGAGACGTGGCAGAATGGGTTGCGAAGTGCTATACTTGTCAGAAAGTGAAGGCAGAACATCAACGACCAAGCGGATTAATTCAGCCCTTGAAGATTCCAGAATGGAAATGGAAAAATATCGCTATGGACTTTATAGTAGGACTACCGCGAACGAAATCCGGACATGACGCAATATGGGTTATAATTGATCGTCTTACGAAGTCGGCGCATTTCCTTCCAATAAATGAGAAGTCGTCACTGGACAAGTTGGTTCATCTGTATGTGCACGAAATCGTACTAAGGCATGGATTACCCGTATCAATAGTTTCAGACAGAGATCCCCGCTTTAACTCGAGATTCTGGAAGCAATTTCAGGAATGTCTTGGCACGAAGTTGAATATGAGCACGGCATACCACCCGCAGACTGATGGCCAGAGTGAAAGGATAATTCAAATAATTGAAGACATGTTGCACAGTTGTGCAATCGATTTTGCACGAAGTTGGGACGACCACTTGCCGTTGATTGAATTCTCTTATAATAACAGCTATCATTCCAGTATCGGCATGCCACCATACGAAGCTTTGTACGGGCAAAAATGTAGATCACCAACAAATTGGGATGAAGTAGGGGAAGGAAGAATTCTCGGCTCGGAATTGGTACAACAGTTGCATGACACAGTCAAGTTAATTCAGAAAAGGTTGCTTGCTGCTCAAGATAGACAGAGGAAGTATGCGGATCCATCACGTAAGGTTGTTCAATTCCAAATTGGCGAAGCTGTGTTGCTGAAGGTGTCATCTAGAAAAGGGTTGATGAGATTTGGCAAGAAAGGGAAGTTAGCACCTAGATACATAGGTCCTTTTGAGATTTTGAGTCAAGTAGGAAAGGTGGCCTACGAGTTGGCCTTACCACCTCAGTATCAGCATGTGCATAATGTGTTCCATGTGTCGTTGCTTAAGAAGTACAATCCTGACACTAGCCATGTGATAGAATATAAACCTGTAGAAATTCAGGCAGACCTGTCATTTGTGGAGCAACCGGTTAAAATACTCGACTGGCAAGTAAAGAGTCTTAGGAATAAGTCGGTAAAGATAGTGAAAGTGCTTTGGAGGAACCCTAAGGTCGAAGAATCGACTTGGGAGTTAGAGTCTGTTATGCGTTCCCGGTATCCTCATCTGTTCTCTTAGATTCTGGGGACAGAATTCCTTAAGGGGGAGAGGATGTTACGACCGGTATCTTCGTGTAATATTATTTGTGGATTTGGTATAATATTAAAGCCGAATGAAAATATATTCAATGATTGTACGTTTGTGTGAGTACAAATTTATGCATTATAAATTTGCTTTATATAGTATATGATTTTTCAAAGCAAGAGTTTATTTAATTTTTTTTATTTTTGATTTATAAGGAATATTCTAAGCCTTGGAAAAAATTTCTTTTAAAAGGTATTTTGTTCACAAATTTTGAAAATGATTTTATAAAGTCTCTAAAAATCCAAGTTATTTTATGGTATAAATTTTATAATTTTTGAACGTGTATTTTATTTTATAAAAATAAATCATTATAAATTTTAGTTGTCATATTTAGAAAATTACAAGAAAGCCCTTGCATGCAAACCACCCTCTCATTCTTTTCAAGGACAAAGAGGACAATTCCAACCCCACTAACTCTTATTTTTCTAGCCAATTTCATTCTTTACCCTTGCATGCAAATTGAACCAAGTATAAGTGGAAGGCTAATCATGTCAATTCCTAATTCCACTCACTTTTGCCAATACAAAAACCATAAAATAAGCAAAGATATGATCATTTCACTTCACTCACCGCCACACTTTCTCCTCCCTCCATCATCCCTCTCTCACTCTCGGCTTTTAGCCGAAACCCCCTCCCCATTTTTTTTTCTTCATTCCTCAACCAAGCTTCTACTCTTTACACAAGTAAATGTTACTTCCCATACCATGATCACTCATATTTCAAAGAGTTTTGAGTATAAAGTTTAAGTTTAAAGGTTGCATGTAAAGGTTTTAGTGAAACTCAAAATACAACCTTGATTCTTGTGAGTTTAGGGTTGTTTTTGAGAGGACTACAAGGAATGGATAAGTGCCAAGTCTTGAGAAGGAAACTCTTGATGATTAAATGGCCCTTCCCATCCATTTCATTCGGCCATGACCATATGGGAGCCGAATGAATGGTCCTTGAGATCATTCTTGTTGTTTTGCTCAAATTTTGCATGTTTATGTGATAATGACTTGAATTTTGTGGTGAAAATTTGATAAAACTCCTTGCATGCTAAGTGATCATCTAGGTATAGCTCATGCTAGGCTTGCATGTCAATTTTATGGTAGAATATATGTAGAAAATGTGTTGTTTTGGTTTGCAAAACCCGAGGACATTCATGCATGTGGATTTCTCTTAGAATGTTGTAAGCTTTTGATCATTTGGAAAGATTTTTTTAGTGAGCCTTAATTTCAGTAGGAATAATGTGTTAATATTGATTTATGCTTCTTGTTGCATGGTAATAATTCGTGGTTATCTTTTATAAAATGCATATCTTGTGGTTTCAAAAACTTAATGATTGGTGAGTTGAGAAATGTGATCTCTTTTGTTTTGCCATAATTGTACCTTAGGTAAGGATGATCTCACCCAAGGTTATTTTGAGAATAAGGGAGTTAGTTCAGTAGATTACCATGTATAAGTCTTGGTTTAAGTATTGGGATGTTGGTAGTTGAGTTTGTCAAGTCAAAACCTTGGAGAAATGAGAGTTATAGTTTCTGCAGAAAATCAGTTTAGTACCCTGAGGTTTAGAGTGAGTTTTGACCATGTCATTGATGTTCACTTTGAGGCCCAAGCCACCAGAAGTTAGTATTGGGAGTATATAAAAGGTTTTAGGAGTTGGTTGGAGGTTTGCATATCTTTTGGTTAGGTGCACAAGTAGGATAACAAAATTTGTCCAGCAGGGGACAGTTTTGTTGCAACTTAGAAATAGGAAGATTTGACCATGTCATGGGTAGGCCCTCGTTAGGCCCTATTGGGCCTTAGTTAGAGGGAGTGTCAGAGAAGTTTTTCCAACCATAGTTCATAGGATATGAGTTAGAACCATGTGTCACAAGTTAATTCAAGTCAGGGCATTTTCTGCCCAGAAAAACAGGGGAACCTTGGACTTTTAGCTTAGGCCTAAGAAGGCCCAAGCCAGGTCCTTGAGCCACATCAAGTTTGTGAGATGCCCTTAGGTCAGGAGAGTCTTGTGTAAAAGTTTTGAAGGAAAACTTGTAGTTTAAGAGTGCCTAATGTACTCAAGAAACTATAGTTGTCATTCTGAAATTTGCACCAGTGAGCGCTTTCGATTATCACATAGTTTTAGAACACTTAGAAGTGAGTATTAGGTCGACCACCATAGTTGTAAGATGGTATAAGGTCAGTAGAGCTAAAGGCAGAAGTGAGGGTCAATAGGTTTTGGATAATTTAGGAAAGGCACATCGAGTTAGGAAGCCAAAATTAGAAGACCTTGTCTAGTTTAGCGACCAAGTGACTTAAGATGTGAGTCGAGATCATCCAAGCCTAGTGTTGCATTATGGTATATATGGTGTTATTTGGTGTTAATATATGATATGTGAATATGTGGCTATGTGTGTACTTTTGTAATTTAAAAGTGAATGTAAAATTAAGTGCATAGAGGCCTAAGTGCCATCCGTGTTTAATTTCAAGTTGTAAATAGGTTAAGATGGTAAGAATATATTATAATGAGGATTATTATTATTATGTAGGATCTCAAGACGAGGGAAAACTTGCCATAAAGGTAGAGTGAAGCTCCAGTTGCTCCTACCAGTCAGACCAGACCAGCCTTTCTCAAGGCAAGTGATTCAACTTGACCTTCATATTTACTATAAACAGTTCATATATATATTGATGCAATTATCCTGAGTCATTTGATATGTTTTAAATTAAGCGTATCTTTCGTTTATCTTTAAATTATATAGAAATGCCATGAACCCTCGAGTATGTATTGCAAGTAGTTCAAAAGTCTTTTCATGATAGTTAAATGCCATGATAAAATGAAGAGTTGATATATTACTTGATTGATCCTCTTGATTAACATGCTGATGATTCCTAAGTATTGATATCTCATCCTGATACTTGAATCCCTATAGAACCTTGCCTTGAACCCTGAAAGTCAGAAACTTATCAAAGTGATCCCTCATTGATTGATACCCCTCTTTCTTATCCTAAAGCTTGACAACTCTGATATATCCTGAGCTAAAGAATCATTTCTTCATACCTTAACAACCATAGTATTCATAAAGCTTATCTTCTTGATGATCCAACACCTGTACCTTGACGAGAAACCATTGCTTTAAGCCCAGTTTGGCATTACCCTTTTATATTATCCATTAGTCTCACTAAAATTTCCTGTCCAAGTTCTGACATATGAAAACCTTTTGGTTACCCTAATAGAGTAAAATTTTGTAAATCATGGCCCTGAGATTTAGTACCATATTTCCCGTGTTTCGAGTTGATCTATAATCCCTTAATAAAAATGTTTAATGTTAAAAGAGATTTTGCTATAATTCGGCATTAGTTTTTGAAATAAATAAAATATGGGTTTTCAGTCCCAAAGGGGGATAAATGTTTTCCTTGAATAGTGGATCTGGACTGAGACGCGAGTCCTTTCCACACTTATATTAGGCTTAAAAGTTGCCTAGGGATTCCCGTTAATGTTTTAGAACCCAGCGAGGTTCGGGATTACTTTGCGGATGATCAAGACATGATTTTAAAATTGTTTTGATACAAGCAAAATGATGCCATCTCACATAGTTTTATCTCTCGTTACCATTGGTTATGTCTTTTCATTGTCATTCTTTAATGTATATCTCGATTTATGTTTTGTGTCGTACTGTTAGCACTTGTTGAGCATTTGGCTCACTCCTTGCTTTACCCTGATATTATAGCTAGCAGCTATGGTTAGATTCAAGCAGACTACCCGTAAGACCTGTGATGCTGATGCTTATGTTCGAACTCAGGTAGAAAAAGTAATAATAGTTTGTGTGAGGACTCGGTACTTTTAATCAGATGTAATAGTTGGTAGTGTTGGGTTGTTCCAAACCCTAAACTGTAAGATCTTGGAGTTGGTTGTGTATTCTTCTTTTAAAATATTGTAATAGTTATATTTAATTTGCTGTTTAAGTTGGGGGCGTGACATTTATCTTGTAATTAATGGATTAGTTGTCTTGTCGGATAATGATCTTAGTGAAATGTTAATCATCTCATGCAGATGCCTCACATAGGCCAGTAGACTTCCAGAATGTATAGGAATTTTTTTTGTATAGGAGTTTGAATTAGTTTATACGACCATACGAACGTGTTCTTACACAGAAAATAGTTAACATTGCCTCTCTTTATATAACAGCTTTCCCTCTCTTCTTTGAGAGCTAAATACATAAATGGTTATCTAATCTGTGTGGTTAAAATCTTTATCTCATCCACAACAATTCGATCAGCTAACCTTTCTATATATCCTCACTTATATTTCCACTTCTTATTCATTTTAATTCATAACTATCTCCAATTTAGGGTTTCGATGGAATCATGTAAATCTTTTAAGGGGGCGTTCAGCAGCCACCTAATGATAGAAATTTCTTAGCATTCAACCCATCATGTACCATTGTATTAAAAAAATGGGCAGCTAGATGTTAACATGTACAACCTAAAAATGCAGCGTACTACTTTTATTTCTAAACAAAATAGCGTACTATTTTTATCAACTACAAAGTGTAGCTTATTAGAAGAATCAATTTTTTTTTAATTTTTCAAACTTGCATGGATTGTTGCACGTGTTAAAAAATTCAAAAGTTAGTTATTATTTAATATACGCAAGTAATAAAAGAAGTTGTGATATATTTTTACTAAATTCTTTCCTAACATCATTCTAATCTTCGAAATAATTATTTGATAAATATTTATAAAGAAATGGTTTCATAAAGTGGTTTTGTATTTTAAAAAAGTTAAGGTAGTCACTTCAAGTAACGATTGTGAAGAATTAATTTAATTTTTTTCTTTGCCCGCTTAAAATGAATAATTTCATATAAAAATTTTACTGTCCTACTTTCATAAAAGCCAAATAAATAAAAAAATTCATCCGTAGAACTATGACATTTAGAGGTCCAATAATGGCCGATGAAAATAATTTTTATTGAACTAAAAAATACACTTACATTTAATTAGAAGACAAACACAATATTGATCTACAACACACAAGTTCTATTACATCAAAAAGTAAACATTGAATGGGATTCAAGGCTACAAAATACATCACAATAACCACACTACTATTATTATGGAGATCAACATTCTCACAAACATCGTCATAATTCATCATCACCATCATCTGACCCACTTGATGTATATAGGCTTGAACTTTGGACCTGGATTAGAGCCTTCATTTTTTTATTACTTTCTTTGCTTCCATGTGTCTTTCTTTCAAATCACGAACTTTATCACTATGTGCTACTTTCATGTCTGACATGCGCCTGTACAAGGTTTTGATCATAACAGTTGCATGCTCCTCTAATGTTTCATCAATCCAATGTTTGTAATGATAACGTTGTTCTTCACACTCCACGTATCGTCGTTTCGACATTCTCTCCAAGGTAAAAAGTCTTCTAAAGATGTGTGTGATTTGCAGATGAAACCTTATATTTTGTAGTATTCAGTTTATAGGGCATTTGCAGCTGAAGGATTTTATTGTCCCGTGAATAGACATGAGAATACACATACAAAGTTATGCAAACTTCTGAATAGTTTTAAAATAAAATCGAAAATCCCACTTGAAAGATATCATCTACGAGGAATCCTGAAAAAGCTAGCATGACTGAAAAGAAATTAGTATATACTCTTAGAGGCGCCCTTAGCATACACTCTACTAATATGATTAACGTGTTGATTTACTATATTGTACTTCTTTAACGTGCATAGTTGGCGAGAAAAATAATGATGAATTATCGAATTAATGTATTTAGTTATGTTTCATTTAAATATTTTATAACATGTAGTGTGCTACCAAATGTACACTTAATAGTGCACTAAAAGTTGTAGCTTCATACTGATATGACATGATGATGTGATGTGACCATTTTTTCACCTTTATATATTCCTAAGTCCTTATCTTTCATTTTCTCGCCATTATATATTCCTTTATACATATAACAGGTTCTTGTACATCGACTCAACTCCCAATTTTTAAATATCTTTCATGTCTACTTCAAGAAGCTCAAACTCTTAAGTTTAAAAACTCTTATGTCAATGACTCTTTCCGAATTAAAAAGAAACACAACTAGATTATCATTTTTATGAAAAATTAATGTGTGATCTTCCGGCCCCTTGTCAAGAACCATGTCAAAACGAAACCCTTGATCCAGAAAGAAGATTTTTTGGTTGTAGCCAATACAAGGTAATTTTTGAATTTTAGAACTTATTCTTATTGAATTTATTTTTAACCTTTTTTAATATGTTTTTTAGGACACATTCAAAAATGCAATTTTTTATGGGCTAAACCATCATATCCAGAGAGAGCAAGAGGGGTGATTGAAGAGCTGGAGATGAAATTAAAGAAGAAAGATGAGAAACATACAATGCTATGATCAATTTAAATTTTTTTGGGAAGAAGATGTTGGTGTTGAATAAAGAATGTGATGTACTTCAAAAGACAAATGAAGAAGCAACATCATTACTGGAGAAGAAGGAAAAAGATGTTTGCAAAATGAAAAGATTTGTGTTTCTTGTTGTAATAGCTTGGATAATTTTTAGCTTGTTTTGTTAGTCATGTATTTGGTTTAAGTGATCAATGCAATTTATCAATATTATTGATGTACAACATTTAACCAAATTTATTTATAAAAAATGAAATTATTAAATAAATTTTAAAAAATTGTGTAGGATTATATATTAAGAAGAATTAATAGTGAAACTGATATTACCACGTAACTTCCCAATCATGAATTACAAAGAACTACATAAATTAGGAAATCATTTTACAGTGCAAAATATAGAGCAATTAACTCAAAAATTACAAAGGTAAGCATCTTAAACATCTTAATAAATTTTTTAACTTTTTCTCCCAGCTCTCACATTTCCTTTCTTCCTTGCAAGATTTTCTTTACGCAAGGAAATTTTTTACTCCAAGAAGATCCTCATGTTATTCAAATGAGTAATGACATCTCTTTCATAGAACACAGATCATACCACTCAAAAAATTGGAAATATTTGATATCGTCCATTCAATCAACATCAAAAATTAAACATTTACCTATGATAAATATAATTATAAACAATGTAAATATTTTTGTCTTGCTACATGTAAAAAATCTTTTTCCAGGATCATTTAACAAACGTAATGTATACATCTTTGCATCTTTTCCACAATTACTTGATAAACAAGTTGAGTTATTGATAATTAGGGTTTCGACTTATTTGTTTATCCACGAGCCATATTACAAAATGATGTAAGTCTTATCAGTGCTTTGGTCAAAAGATGGCGCCCTGAGACCAACTCATTTCATTTTTCATTTGGTGAAATGACAATAACACTAGAAGATATCTATATGATTTTAGTCTTCCTATGTCGGAACTTCCTCTAATTTTTTAGGAACAATATAATCCTGTGGGTTATTAAGTTAGTCAATGGTTTGATTCATCGTTGAATAAATGGCAAATCAATCAGTGGATGTGTTATTATTTTTAAGTTATGGGCGTATGAATTATTATTATCGGGCCGCCTTAAAAAACCATAAATACATATTCAATGTTGCCTTGGGCTGCAGCATGGAGTGTTCTGATTGATGATCATGATCAACGGGAGAATTCACATCATTACTTACTTACTTATCAAGGGATGTTTGATAATTTTAATATGGATTGGTTAACGTGGGAGCCCTACATTAAATTCTACGACACTGTAGATTTGGCATGCAACAACATGGCATAAAACAATACATACCCGAGTCACCGATAAATATGGATAATTTGAGGAAAACAAAAGTTTCGTTTAAATATATTAACTATTCATCTATCTATGGTAAATATGTTATGAATGGAACCATTTGGTATAGGAAGGTGTGGAAATAGTGAGAGTTGATCTACAATGTATTATTGGTGATTATATGTTTTGGTACTCGGGAATCACAAAACTTAGGATCAGTCCGGTACAATATAAATACTAAAAAATACAACCACCCCAATATCACTTCAATAATCATGAAGCATACGATGTGGTATGTACTATTTTAGTTTTTTGAAATTTCTACAAAGACTTATTTTGAAATTTTGAAATACGTTTTTTTGTTAGTAACCAAACTTGAAAAATTATCTTTTTCTTTTGTCATGTTCATTTTTAAATCATCACTGTTAGAACATTTCAATGGACTAACTTTTAAAATAAGCTACTAAATTATTTCATGATCTTATTTTATTTAATATATCGGACTACATCAATTTGTAGAATTTAATTATTTTGAAAATCTCTTTAATAAATATTAATTATTCTAATTTAATTATTCCTAGGTCAGATCTATTCATTTCTAATTTAAACTTTAATAATATATTTCTTTACATGAAAAAATAGGTCATAATAGACAGATTTTCTAGTAGTGCAACTTGGATAAGGTAGGGTCCTAGTGTTGGGTTTCGAGCACATAAACGCAGCGGAAATAGTAATTAAAAATATAAAAAATCAGAATTTTCAAAACTCACCGCAGGATCCATGTAAAAAACATATATTTAATTCGTAGATCAGATTGTTTACCTTAAGAAACTTTACCAATTAGTTGACCAATGGAGATCCAAAGCTTGTTCAATCACCACGCATCCCGCTCTCGCGATCTATGTAATAACCCCAAAAATTTTGAACTTTTTGTAACCCTTATGAATAGTGATTTTGCTTATTATGCTGAATAAAAAAACTTTTCATGCCACCCTTTGTAGAGGTTCTTTTATTGGTATTCTGAGATCTTATTAGTACTCTATATGGTATATAAGTGTATGTAAAGATCGTCAGAATCCAAATTCGAACACTTTGATTTTTCTCGAAAATCCACCAGATACAGAAAGAATTGAGTATAAGGTAACAGGATAAAAAGAATTTTAAGAGGGGATCATAAAAAGAAATATAAAATATTGAGAAGGGTTTAGGGGAACCCAAGTAATAAGATCCCGGGTATGATCCCTCAAACGATAAACGAGAACGAAAGTTAAGGGAAACGTATAACAGATCAGCGATCATTAGCAAAGTAATTAGGAGTTAATCAAAGAGGTTATTGGATGATGATGTCATCACACCAACAAGAAGAAGACAAGTGTAAGAAGATGACATAAGCATGGTGACTTAAGCATGACAAATGGAGGGATTGGTTGGTTGATTGTGAGCCATTCATTTTTTACCATGGTAAAAAGTTAATTAACAAACAAAACAACATCAACCAAGCCAAGCAAATCATAACACAAAACTTGACTTTTTATTTCCAAACAAGCAAGCTCTCGGTCCTTTCTCATTTTCAAAGAAAAGAAAATCCAAATTCAAGTTCCAAGCTTTGATAATTTGTGAGGTAATTATCCAAGGTTCCTTAAGTATAGATATAGCTATCCTATGAATCTAAGCTTCCATTTCCTTCACAATCTCTTCCAACAATTCATGGAAGAAGAGGATGAATAGTGTTTTCAAGATCTTAAAAATTTTGATCTTGTGTTTTTGTTTAGATATAGCTTTGGTAAGGATTTTCAAGGGTGATTCCAAGCTCCTTAGTTACTTTTACTCACCAAGGAAGGTATAATCTCATACCCTAGCCCTCCTTTTGTATATTTAGAGTTTTTATGCTTGGTTTAGTTCTTGGGAAGTATGATCCATGTATATTTAGAGTTGGGTTGGATTTATAATGAGTTTGGAGTTTGTAAATCTTGATTATTGATTAATGAACTTAAGTATAAGCTTTTAGTTCATGATTGAGAGTAGTATAAATTGGAAATCTTGAAATGTTGGGGCTGTTGTAGTAGATTATTGATGGAGTTTGGTTGTAGTAATGATTGTGGGTTGATTGTGGATTGATTTGGAGTGGTACAAATTTGGTAATCGCGTAAACATAGCCGTCGTAATGCCCGATTTACCTTAAACTTCTTTTGTTCTTAACATCAGGACCCGTGAACTCACTGTTAGGTTTTGACCATTTCCATGATTAGATAGTTCATGTTACGAGCTTCGTTTTGATATGTGGTTCGCTTGATTTCGATGTACGGTTAAGGAGAAACGACCGTTTTAAGTAACGGCGTTTCGCGAACGAACCATTACCCCTCGCCTTACTTTTAAACCTTGGTTAAGGCTCTTAAATGACTAATTGGGGTATGAAACAATTATATAAAATGGATTAGGCAGGTGGTAGGGCACTCGTGAAAGAATCACCTTAAAATTCTTAATGGTTAATTTATTAAAAATGGTGGAGTTGAGGGTGCTCGAGCGACTTAAGTGAATCGTTAAGCGCAAAAGCAAACATTAGGGTCTAATTGGTTAAAGTATAGATTCTTAAGCGACTTTGGTTTAATTCCAACTTATATGATGTTTATAGGTTAACAAACTCTTCTCAGGCCTTTTATCACCCCCAGTCGCTCAGGCAAGTTATCTACCCGTTATACTGTTGTTGTGATGTATATATGTATATGCATTATCTTGTGATAAGTGCATGATTGTTATTAGCAAATCTTGCGATATATTGGAGTATGCTGATATGGTATATATGCATGTCTGATTCGTAATCTTGATATCTAATTGTTGATTCGATTGCTTATAATTTGCATAATACATATGCTAGAGATAATCAGTAGTTGCGTATACCCTTAGTATAGGGGACCCAAAGGTGAACATATTACTAAACCGGGAGTCGATGTTCCCGAGTATAATATATATATACATATATTTATATATATATATAAATATAGTTTTCAAAACTATTAATCGAATAAGGTTTATTCGATAACTTTATTTTATTTAATGAATATTATTTTGAATATTCATTCGAGGACTTATGACTCCGCTTATCTTATTTAATGAATATTATTTTGAATATTCATTCGAGGATTTATGACTCCACTTATTTATTAAATAATATTCTTTATTTTATTAAAGAATGATGTTTTGATAATCAAACTTATTTTCGATTATTCAAATAAATATCGTACTTTCGTATAAGTATATCTTTGGTTATTTATTATTCATTTCAAGTATGAGTTTTAAAACTTGTACTTCAAATTATTTTTATAAAGATTATCCTTATGGGAATATTATTTAAATAATAATATTCAGATATTTTCTAATATATCGGGACTAATTTATTTCATTAAATCAGCATTACTCCAAACATTCTTAAAAATGTTTTCGAGTCTTCAAAATGATTTTTAAAAGTTAGAGCGGATCCCAAAACTCATTTTTATATTTAAGATCTTCCTTTTAAAGGGGATTTAAATACTCGCTCAAAACTCGAGGGATCCGGCTCTGTGGTGTATTTAATATTCGCAACGAGGTTGCTGTTTTGATAAATGAATTGATTACTTACCCAACGTTCGGGAAGTAAGTCCATCTATTTGAGTCGGCATAAGCAACATGGGCTCAGTGGGCGTCCATGAAAGTGTAAGTGGCTCAGTGGGAGTCCATCAATGCGTAAGTGGCTGAGTGGCAGTCCAGCATAGGTCCTAATGCGGCCAGGGTGATGACCAGTGGGAAATTCGTCCATCTACTAGTAGAAAAGGTTACTTATTGGTATCTTTGCCTGATCAGCAAGATATCAGGTTTATGCCAAGGTTTTCTCCTTTCCAAATTCATTGGATATTGTAACTCTGTTTATAATTTTCATAACAGAGGTTTTCAAGGAGTGTATGAAATGTATATATACAGGTGTATATATATATCGGGACTTAATGAAGTATCTCGTAACTTCATTTCTTTCAAATGATATTTCAAAGATTAAATCTATTCAAGTCTTATCTTGTAGTCTCATCAGTGTGATGAATTTTTTAAACTAATTATAACTTGAACGGTGGTAGTTCAAGTAGTATTCGGAAAAGATATAAGTATATTGGAGTATCTTGTAACTTCATCTTTTAAACTTATATCTAGTAAATGATTATCTTATGCATGTCAAAGATTTTCAGAAAAACGTTGAGACAAGATTAGATATATGAGATCACCTTGCAACGATATTTTTATACAGTTATAAACTGGAACTCTGTGTATATTATACATGTCAGAGGATTTCAAAGATTGTGAAAAGTATATACATATATATATACTGAATATTTTGCGACTTGGTCGCGTTAAGATAACAAACTTGGTTCATTTTTACTTGACCAAGACTTTCATGAGTACTATGAGAATGCTCATATATTGTTAATTATTATACATATTATTTCGGTGGGCTTGTTGCTCACCCTTGCTTTCTTCTTTCATCACACAACAGATAGAAAAGATGAACAGGACCAAGCTCCCAATTCGCAAGCGGTTAGGAAACGTTCCGCAGTTTTCTGGAGGCATTGACGCCGCAGTAGCTGAGGTAGGAATTACCAATAGGCTAGGCTTTCAACTTTTGATGCACCAGACTTATGTATCTATATGAATGGTAATAATGGCAAGGAAATATAAATTTATTCAGAAACCCTTTTGTGGTATAATGACTTATAATTGTGGAATAAAATGACTTGAGTTATTTTTGGTATTCATCTCTGAGACTATAACTTGTGGTGTGTGTGTGTATTGTGGGGTCACAGTACGCAGTGGTTGGTTGTTTATTAAGATTAAGAGTTGTTAAGGGAATTGGAACTCGTGACAACCCGGATCCCTGACCCCGGATTTGGGGGTGTTACAGAAATGGTATAAGAGCCAAGCGTTATAAACCTCAGAGATGATGTGACGTTAAGATAATAAGTTCACTAAGATAATAAGAACTCTTGCCAAGTTCATAGTCGGGCTACCTAACGTAGTACTGACAGTTAAAACCCTTACGGGAACCCTTATAAATATTATGATAGTAACATAGTTCGTTCTCATATAAGGCAGCGAGGCACCGAACCCTGAGGTTCAGGAGCATCAGCATGAGGATGTTTTATTACATGTTGGAGATCAAATTGTGAATCCGATAGAGTACCCTAACGAGGGACCAGATGAGATTCATATTGGGAATATTGCAGTTGAGGATGTTATCCCAGAAGGGATTGCTGCTGAGGAGGATCTCGTGGAGGGTCCTGACGAGAATAAAGAGAGGACCGCTGAGGAATTGATGACCGTAGTCAGGGCGACGACCAGAGCTAGAATGGCCGCGAGGGTGGCACTAGAGGATGAAGAGTTATCAAGGGCACAGGGGATAATCAGGGCAGAAGGAGTGGGGCCTTCCACGGAACCAATTATACCAGTATCAGACCCTCTTCCAGAGGTTCTTGTAGACATCCATGAGGTTCCACCAATTCTTGTTCCCTCCCCTGTACAAAGCCCAACACCTACTGAGGAAATGCCACCTTTATCTCCTGCACCATTGTCACCTGATACCGTGCTTGATTATCCATTTGGATCTCCTGGGTCTGCACCACCTGCACCCCATGGACTGCTAGATGCTACCACTCAGGCTTCTCTTATCGCCGATTATCATATGACTTTGGGTGGCCTGTCTGAGGCCCGTAATGTTAGGAGTGATCTGTTGGATCGACTTACTACACCAAGGATTGAGGGCGGGGTACTTCCGGCAGGATTAGCTTATAGCATGGAAAGGATTGAGGCTACCACCCGAATTATAGCTAGAGGCCATCTTGAGGGTCAGATTGATCCAGCTCTACTTGCGACTATCTTAGACCTCATCACCGCTTTAATGGAGCAGGTTAGGGATGTTGTGCGTGCCCGCATTTCTTGATCCACAATAGTGTGCAGAGTCAGAGTGATCAGAGAAGGATTTCAAGTAGCACCGCTTTTGGAGGATTAGCCTAAGTTATGAATGATTAGTTTTAACGACTAGATGATTATCTATTATAGTACTTTTGGGATAAAAGCGATCCGATCAAATGATGTAATTCTCTTTCAAGTATTCAATTGTTGTACCCTCGAACAAATGGTTATGTATATGTTAGTTCCTTTCAGTTCAGATCAGTTTGTTGTGATAAGTTCATATTGTTAATTGCACTATTAACACTTAAGAGTGTCATGAAGTTTATAGAACTTGAGAATTCATAATTTATGATCATGTAAGGACTAAACGAGGGAAAGACTTAAGCAAAGTAAGACAAATATAAAGAGATTCCCAATATTTTTTTTCCAAGCATTATGCTGATAAGTGGCATTTTATACCACTTAGAACATCTTAAAATGGCTTAAATTGGTACCTTGAAATCAAGTATTTTGTGTATTTGATGCGTTTTTCTAGTGTTTATGCATTTCAGGGTATTAGTTGCATTTCGGAGGAGTAATCATCAAGAATAAGCCTTGGCATGTATTCACCATTGAGAGAGGAAAGAGAGGGGCAGATTACAGTGAAGAAACGGAGCAAACTCAGGATTTTTCCAGTAAGGTCCTGAGCGCCCGCGCAGCAATGCTGAGCGGCCGCGCAGAAAGCTGAGCGCCCGCTCAGAGCTGAGCGGCCGCGCAGGGTCGGGAAATTAAATAGTTGTTTTTAGACTTCTACTTCTGTTTGGCTTCCACTTCTAAGTAATCTGAGTTTTATGGGACTATTATATAAGTAGATTTGGAGACGTTTTCACGAGAGAGGATCGTGGTATTAAGCAAGGAGCGAAGAAGATAAGGAAGAAGACCGTTTTAGCACACAGCAACGAAGAGGAAGCATATTTTCTTGTGATTCTTGTTTCATTGTAACGTTGGATGCTAGTTTTCTTACTTTGAACCTATTTACTCTTGTGACGTACTCTGATTTAATATAATTAGTTTAGTTATTATTTTCTTGTATTTGTTTATCATGATTTCATATGAACCCATGATGACGATAAATACTATTATGGGCTAATCGTGATCATGGGGTTGCAACGGATTTACTATGGAATTCTTTAGTTAATTGTTTAATACTTTAGTGTGTGATGATTGTATGATATCTAGTATTGGTTGTGCGTATTCGTCTTATGTGCGTCGCGAACATATAAGATAGGGTGTTAATCTCTTGTGAAATGACGGTGGATCTTGAGATTTAGAACTTGCCATGCTAGCATAGGTTCATGTATGATGTGCATGATTAGTGGGTAACTCTAATAGTTTTATTCGCCCTGTGTAATCAAAAGGAATAACTTGTGCTTAAATTGTTGTGTTATCAATTTCTGTAGACATATAGGAACTCAACATAATTTATGCCTATTCAACTTCTATCTTAATTGTGGATGTTTGGTAGAATGGTATTAGTACAATGAAAGTTGGCTTTAATCAGTTTCGTGTTATTCGATTAATATCATCACTGTCACATGCTAAAGGTAATAACAATAACTATTGAAGGAAGTAGTAATGAAGTTGTGATCTCATGAGTGTTTTAATATTGTTAATTTGAATTGTTAATTAAGTGATTAATTAAGTAATTAATTGTAGTTAATATTTAGTCAACAATTCTAAGTGTTAATGTCTTAATATTGAGAAGTAATCATACATTGGTGCGTGAGTTTAATTAGACAATAATTAGTCTGAGTCTCTGTGGGAACGAACTAGAAAGTATTCTATATTACTTGCGAACGCATATACTTGCGTGAATATTAGCGCGTGTTTTCGCCCTAACAAGTTTTTGGCGCCGCTGCCGGGGACTCGGCGTATTTGTTTAGTTTATGTACTTACCATCATTGGTCATTAGGACTCAGTGATTAGGACGTAGTAGTTACTTATTGTTTCCGGTTGTGTTTCAGATACTTTAGCGAGCGTTTATGCAAACTCGTTCTCGTACTCGCAAGAGGACTTTAGATACAGCTGAGGAGACAGATGAAGTTCTTCATATTCTGGAGAAGTTAGATTTTGAAGATTCGGATTCAGGAACTGAGCGGAAGGAACCAGTAATCATGGGTGATCGTATTGTTCAGGCTGATCCAGCTTTTATGGATTTTTCTCGGCCAAAAATTGATGACATTCAGTCAAGCATTCTTCATCCAGCTATTCAAGCTAACACCTTTGAAATCAAGCTGGGCACTATTCAGATGGTGCAGAATTCTGTTTCTTTTGGAGGAGATGTGACTGAAGACCCCAACATGCACATAAGGAATTTTTTCGAGATCTGCAGCACTTTCAAGTATAATGGCGTGACTGATGAGGCTATCAAGCTGAGGCTTTTCCCATTCTCACTGAGGGACAAAGCTAAGGACTGGTTACATTCTGAACCAGCTGGGTCCATCACTACTTAGCAAGATCTTGCGCAAAAGTTTCTGGTGAAGTTTTATCCGATGGCAAAGACTGCTGTTATGAGGAGTGCTCTTACTCAGTTTGCGCAGCAACCTACAGAATCTATGTGCGAAGCTTGGGAACGCTACAAGGAAATATTGAGGAAGTGTCCACATCATGGAATGCCCGATTGGATGGTGATCACTGGTTTCTATAATGGTTTGGGGGCCCAATCTCGGCCCATGCTTGATGCAGCAGTTGGAGGCGCCTTATGGGCTAAAAGCTATACTGAGGCTTATAATCCTATCGAGACTATGGCTGCAAATGAGCATCAAAATCCAACTCAGAGGATGATGCCTGGGAAGGTAGCAGGTATTCTGGAAGTCGATGCAGCCACCGCTATTGCAGCGCAGCTTCAAGCGCTGTCAATGAAGGTTGATTCTCTGGCTACATATAGAGTTAATCAAATAGCTATGGTTTGTGAGCTTTGTGCATGTTCTCATGCTACGGATCAGTGTTCTCTTGTCAACGAATCTGTTCAGTATATGAATAATTATCAGCGACAATAGCAGCCTGTGCCAGCTACTTATCATCCTAATAACAGAAATCATCCAAATTTCAGCTGGGGTAATAATCAAAATGCTATTCAACCACCATATCAGCAAGGTGTGAGTAAACAGTTTAATCCACCTGGATTCCAGCAAACACAGCAGTATGCTCAAAGGCAATCATATCCTCAACAGGGAAGTGCAGCTGCACCTACTAGTGCTGATTTTGAGGAACTTAAGCTGTTATGCAAAAGTCAGGTTATTTCTATCAAGACCTTGGAAAACCAAATAGATCAAATAGCCAATGTTGTGCTCAATCATCAACATGGCACTCTTCCCAGTGACACGGAAGTACCAGGCAGGAAGGAAGTTAAAGAGCAAGTCAAGGCTATTACCTTAAGGTCTGGAAAAGTTGCTGATGCTGAAAAGGCAAAAGAAGGAGAAGCTGAAGTTAAAGATGAAGAAGCTAAGCAAAAGAAGAAAGCGGTGGAACCAAGGAAGACTACTGTTGAACACACTCTGCCTGAGGGTAATATAGGGGAGAAACAGCTCTATCCTCCACCACCTTTTCCTAAGAGATTGCAGCAACAAAAGCTGGATAGACAGTTCGGTAAGTTTCTCGAGGTGTTCAAGAAACTTCACATCAATATACCTTTCGTTGAGGCTCTGGAGCAAATGCCTAGTTATGCTAAGTTTATGAAGAGTATTCTTTCAAGGAAGGTGAAACTGGATGACCTTGAGACCGTTGCTATCACGGAAGAATGCAGCGCTGTTCTGCAGCAAATTTACCTCCAAAGCTGAAAGATCCAGGTAGCTTCACCATTCCTTGCACCATTGGCAAGTTGACTTTTGACAAGTGCCTTTGTGATTTGGGAGCAAGCATCAATCTGATGCCATTGTCGATCTTTAAAAAGTTGGATTTACCTGATCCAAAACCCACATACATGTCTCTACAATTGGCTGATCATTCTATTACTTACCCAAGGGGCATAGTGGAGGATGTGCTAGTCAAGGTGGATAAGCTCTTCTTTCCTACAGATTTTGTTATTCTGGATTTTGAGGAAGATAAGAAGATTCCCATAATCTTGGGAAGACCTTTCTTGGCTACTGGCCGTACCTTGATAGATGTGCAGAAAGGTGAACTTATTATGCGGGTACAAGATCAGGATGTGACCTTTAACGTATTCAAGGCAATAAAATTCCCTACAGAAGATGAGGAGTGCTTAAAAGTGGATGTGATTGATTCTGCGGTTACTTCGGAACTCGATCGCATGCTAATGTCTGATGCATTGGAAAAGGCCTTAGTGGGGGATTTTGACAGTGATGATGAAGATGGCAATGAGCAATTACAATATCTGAATGCTTCTCCCTGAAAGCGAAAGCTGGACATGCCGTTTGAATCTCTTGGTACTTCTGACCTCAAGAATGCTGAAGGAAAGCTCAAACCATCAATAGAGGAAGCACCTACCTTGGAGCTCAAGCCATTACCTGAACACTTGAGGTATGCTTTTTTAGGAGATGCATCTACTTTACCTGTTATTATTGCATCTGACCTTTCAGGTAGTGATGAAGATAAGCTCTTAAGGATTTTGAGAGAATTCAAATCAGCTATTGGATGGACCATAGCAGACATCAAGGGGATCAGCCCTTCATATTGTATGCATAAAATTCTGCTAGAGGAAGGTAGTAAGCCGACTGTTGAACAACAGCGCAGACTTAATCCTATCATGAAGGAGGTGGTGAAGAAAGAAATTCTGAAATGGCTAGATGCAGGCATCATTTATCCTATTTCTGACAGTTCTTGGGTGAGCCCCGTACAATGTGTACCTAAGAAAGGAGGTATCACTGTGGTGGCAAATGAGAAGAATGAGCTCATCCCCACTCGAACAGTTACAGGATGGAGAGTATACATGGATTATCAAAAGTTGAACAAAGCCACGAGGAAGGATCACTTCCCTCTTCCATTCATTGATCAGATGCTTGACAGGTTGGCTGGTCATGAGTATTATTGTCTTCTGGATGGCTATTCAGGGTATAATCAGATTTGTATTGCACCAGAGGATCAGGAAAAGACTACCTTCACTTGTCCATTTGGCACGTTTGCTTTTCGCAGAGTTTCTTTTGGGTTATGTGGCGCCCCGGCCACTTTTCAGAGATGTATGATGGCTATATTCTCTGACATGATTGGAAATAATGTCGAGGTGTTCATGGACGACTTCTCCATCTTTGGACATTCGTATGATGAATGTTTGAATAATCTTCGCGTCGTACTCAAAAGGTGTGTGGAAACTAATTTGGTGCTCAATTGGGAGAAATGTCATTTTATGGTGCGTGAAGGCATTATTCTTGGGCATAAGATCTCTAGCAAGGGTCTGGAGGTGGACAAGGCCAAGGTGGGAGTCATTGAAAATCTTCCACCACCTATTTCTGTGAAGGGAATCCGTAGTTTTCGTGGTCATGCGGGTTTTTATCGGCGATTCATCAAGGACTTTTCAAAGATATCTAAGTCATTGTGAAATTTGCTTGAGAAAGATGTGCCTTTCAAATTTGATGATGAATGTTTGGCGACATTTGAGACTCTCAAGAAGAGTTTGATCACTGCACCAGTTATTACAGCACCAGATTGTACAGAGCCATTTGAGATGATATGTGATGCGAGTGATTATGCGGTAGGTGCAGTTCTGGAGCAGCGCAAGAATAATCTATTTTATGTGGTCTACTATGCGAGTAAGACCTTAAATGGGGCCCAAATGAACTACACCACTACGGAGAAGGAGCTCTTGGCTATAATCTTTGGTTTCGAGAAATTTCGATCTTATCTGCTTGGGACTAAAGTAACAGTATTCACTGATCATGCGGCCATTCGCTATTTGGTTTCCAAGAAGGATTCGAAGCCGAGACTCATTCGTTGGGTGCTCTTACTTCAGGAATTTGAGTTAGAGATCAAGGATCGAAAAGGTACTGAGAATCAAGTAGCTAACCATCTCTCTAGGTTGGAGAATCCCGAGTCTGCTTCACAAGATAGGACATTAATCAATGAATCTTTTCCGGATGAGCAGTTGTTCGCAGTTCAGGAGGAAGAGCCATGGTTTGCAGATATTGTAAACTATCTTGTCAGCAATATAATGCCTCCTAATTTGACCTCAGCTCAAAAGAAGAAGTTTCTGCATGAGGTGAAGTGGTATATGTGGGATGAACCATATTTTTTTAGACAGGGAGCTGACCAGATCATCAGGAGATGTATCCCGTTCTATGAGACGGAGGGGATATTACGAGACTGCCACTCCACGGTTTATGGTGGACATTATGGTGGTGAGAAGACGGCAGCTCGTATTCTGCAAGCAGGTTTTTTCTGGCCTACTTTGTTTAAGGATGCTCATCAGTTTGTTTTAAGGTGTGATCGTTGCCAAAGAGTGGGAAATTTGACGAGAAAGGATGAGATGCCGTTAAATGTGATGCTTGAAGTCGAGGTCTTTGATGTTTGGGGAATCGATTTCATGGGGCCTTTTGTCTCGTCCTGCAATAATCAGTACATCTTGCTGGCAGTTGATTATGTCTCAAAATGGGTAGAAGTCAAAGCTTTACCGACAAATGATGCAAAGGCAGTGCTGAATTTTCTTCATAAGCAGATTTTCACAAGGTTTGGAACACCTCGGGTAATCATAAGTGATGAAGGGTCGCATTTCTGCAACCGTAAGTTCACTTCTATGATGCAGCATTATAATGTGAATCATCGAGTTGCTACTGCCTATCATCCGCAAACAAATGGTCAAGCGGAAGTGTCTAACAGAGAGATCAAGCGCATTCGAGAGAAGGTTGTTTGTCCGTCAAGGAAGGATTGGTCTTTAAAGCTCGATGAAGTTGTTTGGGCTTACAGAACAACATACAAAACTCCACTTGGTATGTCCCCGTTTCAATTGGTGTATGGTAAGGGATGTCATTTACCTGCGGAGCTTGAGCATAAGGCCTACTGGGCGTTGAAAAAGTTGAACCTGAATTTAGATGCAGCTGGTAAGAAAAGAATGCTTCAGCTTAATGAACTTGATAATTTCGACTTCAAGCGTACGAGAATAACAAAATGTACAAGGAAAAGGTGAAGAGGTGGCACGATAGGAAGCTACATCCTAAGTTATTCGTGCCGGGGCAACAAGTTCTCTAATTCAACTCTCGTCTCCGACTTTTTCCTGGGAAGTTGAAATCAAGGTGGTCTGGACCTTTTATTGTCAAAACTGTGTTTCCACATGGAGCGGTGGAAATTTTTGAGAATGATCCGGACCAAGCATTCAAGGTTAATGGTCAGCGTTTGAAGCACTACTATGAGGACATGGAAAACCGAGAAGTGGTTAGTGCCATTTTATTGACTACTAAAGAAAGCTACGCAACGTCAAGCTAATGACGAAAAAGAAGCGCTGCGTGGGAGGCAACCCATGATTTGTTGTTACAGGAACCCTTAGAATTTAATAACCTATCCAAAAACACAAAAAAATTAGAAAAACAGGACTGAAAAAAAAATTCCAGTGACCCCCTGAGCGCCCGCTCAGCTCTGCTGAGCGACCGCTCAGGGGTCGGCTGCCAGAATTTTTTTTACAGTTCATAAAATACAAAAAAAAATCAGAAAATTAAAAAAACCCATCACAACCCATAAACCCACGAATTCTTTTCCTATTACCCCATGATTTTATCCCTCAACCCACTCCTAATCTAATTTAACCTAATCCACACCCTATATATACATACACCTATCCTACATATCTCCCACAAACTTTCTACACTCAAACTCTCTCCCAAACACAAAAACTCAGTTCTTAAACACTTTTATTCAAGATTCAATGGCACCCAAGAGAGCACGAACTATTGATAGCAGCAGCACAGTCCCTACTCCTGATTCATCGAGGGGCACTGCTGCAAGGCCTCGGTTGAATGACAGAGCTGCGGAGGAGGAGTACACTAGGCTTTTGGGGAAGCCGATTCTGAAGGAGAGAGGGTTTTTACCATCGGGGAGGGATGGTGAGTTGCTACCCATAATTGCAGAGAAGGGGTGGATAGCTTTTTGTGAGTCACCCGAAGCAGTGCCGATGAGCGTGGTTCGCGAGTTCTATGCGAACGCAAAGGCTGAAAAGAATGGGTTTTCTGTGGTCCAAGGGCTGACGGTTGATTATCACCCAGCGGCGATTCGCCGTGTGATTGGGCAGCGAGAGAGGAAGCCGAGGAGGAGAACTGGAATGAGAAGACTGCTGAGGATTTTGACTTGGATTTAATTTGTGCTACTCTCTGTAGGCCGGGCATAGTTTGGACCTTCAAGACCGGCACTAATGAGTATCGTCACTTCCCGGCGATCGCTATGAACAGTTATGCCCGTGCATGGAATGTATTTATTTATGCTAATATTTTGCCTTCTTCGAATGCACACGAGGTCACAGTTGAGAGAGCACAGTTGTTGTGGGGAATTCTTAATGAGGAGTACTATGTGGACCTTGGTGAGTTTATCTACCAAGGAATTCTGAAGTTTTTGAGGGGAGCTAAGCATATGAACATCCCTTATGCATCCACGGTTACGAAGCTTTGCCGAGCAGTAGGAGTGAACTGGCCGGCTCATGAGCAGTTGCAGTTGTCGGCCGCTCCGATTGATTCTGGGACTCTGAATGGGATGCAGGAGTGGACCGGTGGTGAGCCCGAGGAGCATGGGCTGGGTTATCATCTTCTAGGAGGGCGTCCAGCACGAGGTGCTACTATGGCTAGGCCTAGGCGTGATGAGGCTGGTTCTTCGAGAGCTCAGGAGGGTGCTGGGATGGCTGATACCCAGTATAGGAGGCTTTCACGGTGGATGGATGCCATGTACGAGACGCAGAGCAGGTTTGCTCAGGAGCTCACCCTTGCGTTAGGGACTGCTTTTCGGGGCCTTGGAGCTGATATCCAGTGGCCAGTTTTTGGTGAGGACTCTGCATACCCGCCGCCTGATACTCCACCCGCTGAGGGTGATGATGATGATGACTCCGAGTAGGTATACCCTGTGTTCCTTTCTACTACCTTCACTGGGGACAGTGAAGATTTTAAGTTTGGGGTGGTAGTTAAGGAATATTTTATGTGTGTCATATAGCTGCATATTCATGATAGTTTAGTTCATATAGTTGCATAATATTTGCCATATAGTTTTTTTTATTTTATAGCTTTATTTGTTTATCATGTCATGTAGCTCATGCATATACCATGATCCCTTTTGCGATGATCTATCGACTGAATTGTGATATTGATGCGAGTGTAGTGATAGCATTAAAGTGATATTGAGTCGTGTAGGTTGATATGCATGCTAGAAGCACTTGTAGTTTTATTAAGTCTTAGAAAATGCTTAAGGGCTAGATTGTTGTTATGATCTGATTGTTTTCGAGGTTAATCTATTTATTATGCTTAGAATTCGATAATAGGTTCTTAGTGATAAAGGCATGAAAAAGAAAAAAAAATGGAGTAAAAATGGAATTTGTTGCTAGTTGTGGCTAGGCGTCAAATGGCTAGTAGCCGGCTCGCATGTTATGCGAGTAGTCTAGGGTTGAGCAAGATGGAGCGAAACACACTTGCTCAGAAATTAAAAAAAAAAGAAAAAAAAAAGAAAAGAAAAAAAAATTGGTGTTTATGCATAATTGATCACGAGTGGGCTCTTTGCTATTCGAGTTATTAAGTTCTTAGGGGACTTTGTGCCTAGTGACCTAAGGCATTTAGAGTCTGGGATCCACTAACCTAACGCTCGTTACATGGATACCATTGTATAAGTCTTTTGTGGACCTCACTCATTACACGGTCAAATAAGCATTGTTGTCGTAAATAAAAAGCATGATTCCATAATAAGCTCCAAAATTCTTGTAGTTTTATATGTCGCTTTGTGCCTAGAATTTTTATTCTTTGTATAATCATGTGATTGCCTTGATCATAATTGAGTCATAATAATTGGTCTAGTTCCGAAGCATATCTGTTAAGCATCTGCACACACCACGTTTCTGGCTGTATGTTCGTTTGCATGAGTTTATTGATCTTTAGTCACCTAACTGCATTTGTTGAGATGTTGCAATTTGGTTGGTTTGTTCGTAGTAAGGGGGATCGCTGCATTTTCATATAGATTGCATTCATGCATGTTTTATTTATTTTTGAGTCTGTGACGCTTGAGGACAAGCATCGATTTAAGTTTGGGGGTGTGATAAGTGGCATTTTATACCACTTAGAACATCTTAAAATGGCTTAAATTGGTGCCTTGAAATCAAGTATTTTGTGTATTTGATGTGTTTTTCTAGTGTTTATGCATTTTAGGGTATTAGTTGCATTTCGGAGGAGTAATCATCAAGAATAAGCCTTGTCATGTGTTCACCATTGAGAGAGGAAAGAAAGGGGCAGATTACAGCGAAGAAACGGAGCAAACTCAGGATTTTTCCAGTAGGGTCCTGAGCGCCCGCTCAGCAATGTTGAGCGGCCGCGCAGAAAGCTGAGCGCCCGCTCAGCTATGCTGAGCGGCCGCGCAGGGTCGGGAAATTAAATAGTTGTTTTTAGACTTCTACTTCTGTTTGGCTTCCACTTCTATATAATCTGAGTTTTATGGGACTATTATATAAGTAGATTTGGAGACGTTTTCACGAGAGAGGATCGTGGTATTAAGCAAGGAGCGAAGGAGATAAGGAAGAAGACCATGTTAGCACACAGCAACGAAGAGGAAGCATATTTTCTTGTGATTCTTGTTTCGTTGCAACGTTGGATGCTAGTTTTCTTACTTTGAACCTATTTACTCTTGTGATGTACTCTGATTTAATATAAATAGTTTAGTTATTATATTCTTGTGTTTGTTTATCATGATTTCATATGAACCCATGATGACGATAAGTGCTATTATGGGTTAATCGTGATCATGGGGTTGCAACGGATTTACTATGGAATTCTTTAGTTAATTGTTTAATACTTTAGTGTGTGATGATTGTATGATATCTAGTATTGGTTGTGCGTATTCGTCTTATGTGCGTCGCGGACATATAAGATAGGGTGTTAATCTCTTGTGAAGCGATGGTGGATCTTGAGATTTAGAACTTGCCATGCTAGCATAGGTTCATGTATGATGTGCATGATTAGTGGGTAACTCTAACATTTTTATTCGCCCTGTGTAATCAAAAGGAATAACTTGTGCTTAAATCGTTGTGTTGTCAATTTCTGTAGACATATAGGAACTCAACATAATTGATGCCTATTCAACTTCTATCTTAATTGTGGATGTTTGGTAGAATGGTATTAGTACAATGAAAGTTGGCTTTTATCAGTTTCGTGTTATTCGATTAATATCATCACTGTCACATGCTAAAGGTAATAACAATAACTATTGAAGGAAGTAGTAATGAAGTTGTGATCTCATGAGTGTTTTAATATTGTTAATTTGAATTGTTAATTAAGTGATTAATTAAGTAATTAATTATAGTTAATATTTAGTCAATAATTCTAAGTGTTAGTGTCTTAACATTGAGAAGTAATCATACATTGGTGTGTGAGTTTAATTAGACAATAATTAGTCCGAGTCTCTGTGGGAACGAACTAGAAAGTATTCTATATTACTTGCGAACGCGTATACTTGTGTGAATATTAGCGCGTGTTTTCGCCCTAACATATGCCCCCACGAAGAATAAGATTCGGGGTAAACCCTGAATGTGATAATCAGGGAGGTCGCAATTAAGATATAAGGGACCCGGAATATAATGAAGTGGAAAACAAGGATTTTAACGTATAAGATAACCCCAAGTATGGGAGAAGGATGAAACATTTCATATTAAGGAAACAGAAAGTCGAGTAAGGAAAGGAGACCTGAGACGGTACTCATATACGGCAATTCATGGACCTGTCTAAAAAGAACTTAGACTATTATCCCCAACCACCACCTTGAGGAGACAGTGCGGTGGGAAATTCTTTCAGGACCTTTAAGTCGCTAAGCTCTCGGAATTCCAAGGAACAAGCGAACCCAGTAGAGGTGAGAGCCTGGCTAAAGGAAATATAGGAATCATTTGAGATTCTAAATGATTGATGAAGCACAAAAGACTGTTTTATCACTTACCTTCCTAAGAGAGAGGCCACCCGCTGGTGGAAGGCTAAGGAAGATAGAGAGATAGTGTAAAAGCTTTAGAGCCATAACAAAGGCGGACGAGTATGATGAATTATGAATCTAAGTTGTAAAAGTTGTAAAGATTCGTTCTGAGGACAAGAATCCCAGAACGACGTGATGTTTGAAGTCAATGATTAGTGGGTTCATGAAATGATTGTAAGAGAAAGGAAAATAAAGAGAAACTGAAGTGGGAAGAAATAAAAAGGCAATACAATTTAAGGAATGATAAGGGAGTTGGGTATGAGGAAACCCTAAAGACTCGTAGCAATAAATAAAAAAGTATGTAATCTTCAGGATGAGAGTGATTCACTATGAGTTAAAATTGATGGTTGAAGGCATAAGAGATACATATATTTTATCCCCTGTAAGTTGGGAGGATTCGAGGAAACCTTGAAATAGTTCGAAGGATAAATAATGAGACGCGGATAAACTGAGGAGACAAGAAGGTAAGAAATTAGGAAAATTGGATGAAGGAAGTGACCTTCAAGAATGTGAAGTGTAAGACCGGTGGCATGATACCCAGAAAGGGAGACGTCAGGTAAGAAAGATATCCCAACATTGAGATGACTGTTGAGATCAACAACAAAAGTAAATAAGGAATTATTAAGAAGAAGTTCACGTTGAACACGACCAATATCTTCCAGAACATCCTTGTTATCGTTACCAAATTAGGCAAGAAAAACGGATAACCGTTGTTATCTTTTGAAGGCCATATTGATTGACCTCATTTTGAATACAGATGTTATTGTAAAATTAGGCATATACTATCGAGGTGGGAATGATTGAATAAGACACCCTTATCAGGGATATATGACTTGATTTATCCATGAAAGGATGCAAGTACCTTTTTAAAGGTGGAATTAAGGATATAACCTCAATAACTTGAGATGAACCATGGGGGAATGCATAAAGGTTGGCATTTCACCCTTAATGGGGACATTATGAGTTTGGGTGGTACGGAATGAAGGACTAAGGCAACAACAACCTTTAAAGATCAGTGGAGAAAGTTTTCAGAACTATATAGACAATGGTTCTAGTATTAGTAAATGGTATCTTGATATGCCATGTACCTAGGGAGTACCGGATAAAGAATTTAAGGATAACCTTAGAGGTTTTACAAGGAAAAAGGTAATATTCAAAGTTCTCAAGAATAGAAATTTTGATAAAGAAAATGTGACATAATTATAATAATGCCAGGTGGGCACGTGTTGAACCATAAGAAAGTATAGATCGACCAAATGAAGGTCGAGATTGGTGAAAACGAGAAGGACCCAAGATAAGAGACGTCCTAAGTATTATCGAGAGTCAGTCATGACAATGTTCACATCTAAAGACTAAGGCAATGACTTATGGAAAAATGGTGATTTTTTTCTCACCGGGATTTAAGAAAAGCATTTTCACATAAACAGTGATTGAAATGAGGTAGAAAATTTAGTTGGAGGTGGTTAAAATGACATTGATTATAAGGAAATTTTACTATCATGAAAGGCCAAGGAGGTGGCCGACACTTTAAATGTAAGAGGATAATTATAGGCGCTCGTGCCAGAGGAATACAGTGATGATGGTTGAAGCCGTGAAGGTTGTATTATGGTTTGGAAGATTGACATTCTTTCTGATGATCGTGCAATACTCAACCGTAATAATAGTTTGGTAAAGATTTAATTTATGCAATCGCCATAAGCGGGCTATCTATCTTAGAAGGTCATATCTTAAGATAAGCCAGGGCCATGTGATGAAAGGACTAAATGAACCCTTGAGTTTCCAGTCTCTTATTGAGGACATATGATTACTGACGGTAATAACCTGCTATTGATGCTTTGATTGATATTCTTCTACAATTTTATCTACTTCATGTCATATATACATCAAGTTCAGGAGATGTCCTTCATGGATCACAAACGGTGATATGTTACCTACTTAGAAGGTTTTGATACGGTAAGTATGGACTCCGTATGATTAGCTATTAAGATTTTGAGGAAAACGAATGACTACAGTAGGTCAGTGGTGGACCATAGTAATGCTACAATGAGTCTATGAATAATGAGACGATGACAACTGTGAGAGTTGTATTGTAATGAATGTTGAGATTGAGTACCACTAATCGGGTCGTGGTGATGTATAAGTTATTATTGATAGACTATTTAAGTCGATTATCTACCTATTGAATATTTATTCCTTCTTATCAATAGAGGGTCATATTACTATACGAGGAAGGTTGCGATGCAAGCATAGAATTCTAATAACGATGATGTCTAGAATGAAATCCCAGATTCGATTTTCGATGTCGAGGGAGTTTCAAAGGTGATTGTTTATAAGCTCGAGCAAGAGCATGGGACCATAGAATGATGGACGGAATAGTAGATATTCAGGAGCGTGAAATGCGATGCTATAATACTTGATGTTGATATATATACACATATATTTTTTCTCCTATGACAAACCTCTATGATTCAGAGGTAGATTCCAAGCCAGATATTTGTGGCAGTATTTTTTTCATATACAATTCTCTTCAATTCGTTCTTTTCTCTCCTTTTCATTTTGTATAAGCTGAGAAGAACAACCCTTCCAGAAGGGGAGGTATTGCCGAATGACTATCTATCTGTGTGATAGAAGCCTAGTAGGATACCACATGTTGTTTAATTGCTTGTCAAGTACTAAAGGTTGGCCACCTTCTGTACTAACTATGCAATAGAACAAGTGTTCATGATCATAGTGATCTCTCAATAAAATCTTTTACTTCTATACGATAGATCAAGCTTTCGAAGATGGAAGCAACTAGAAAGGAAGTAGTATCAGTGCGGTGGTATTCCGAATCTACCGCGTTCGTGATACTAAGGTTGACGCGGTTATTCAAAGGTTATAGAACGCTAACGAGCAAAAGTGTAACCAGTATAATATTACGTACGAAAGATAGTAATGATTACGAACTGGAAAAGAGTGGGTATTGAGAAGCAAAAGCTATAGTGCTAGAAGCTATTATGAGAGTCTGTGAAATAGACTTGAAAGAATTTGGAATGATCACTTATCGCGGATTGAGTTTTCTTACGACAATTGATCATATGTCATCATCGAGATGTCGCCATATGAGATCCTTGAGGGAAGACAATGTCGATCTCCCTTATGTTAGGATGAAGTTGTAGAGCGCAAGATGCTCGGACCCGCAGTAGTCCAAAGGACCAAGGGTATAATAGATCTAATCAGAGGACGGCTGGTAGCAGCCCAAGACAGACAGAAGAAATATGCAGACCTAGCCCGAAAGGATAAGGAGTATGAAGTAGGGGACTTAGTACTGCTAAAAGTATCCCCTTGGAAGGGATTAATGAGGTTCGGAAAGAAAGGGAAACTAAGCCCAAGATACATTGGACCTTTTGAGATACTAAGACGGATTGGGAAATTAGCTTACAAGCTAGCCTTACCCCCGAACCTAAAACAAGTTCATAATGTGTTCCATGTGTCAATGCCAAGGGAAGTATAATCGGGATGCCAGACACATAGTGGAGTACGAGCAGGTGGATATGCAACCAGATCTGACTTACGTGAAGAAACCAGTAAAAATTATAGATAAGAAGGAACAGGTGCTTCGGAACAAAGTGATCAAGCTAGTCAGAGTGCTATGGCAGAATCATAATGTGGAGGAATCAACTTGGAAACTAGAGAGCACAATGCTACAAAAGTACCCCCAATTGTTTTCTATCTGATTCCGGGACGGAATCCTTTTAAGGAGAGGAGACTATAATAACCCCAAAAATTTTGAACTTTTTGTAACCCTTATGAATAGTGATTTTGCTGATTATGCTGAATAAGAAAACTTTTCATACCACCCTTTGTAGAGGTTCTTTTATTGTTATTCTGAGATTTTATTAGTACTCTATATGGTATATAAGTGTATGTAAAGATCGTCAGAATCCAAATTCGAACACTTTGATTTTTCTCGAAAATCCACCAGATACAGAAAGAATTGAGTACAAGGTAACAGGATAAAAAGGATTTAAATTCAAGGATTTTAAGAGGGGATCATAAAAAGGAATATAAAATATTGAGAAGGGTTTAGGGGAACCCAAGTAATAAGATCCCGGGTATGATACCTCAAACGATAAACGAGAACGAAAGTTAAGCGAACCGTATAACAGATCAGCGATCATTAGCCAAGTAATTAGGAGTTAATCAAAGAGGTTAGTGGATGATGTCATCACACCAAAAAGAAGAAGACAAGTGTAAGAAGATGACATAAGCATGGTGACTTAAGCATGACAAATGGAGGGATTGGTTGGTTGATTGTGAGCCATTCATTTTTTACCATAGTAAAAATTTAATTAACAAACAAAACAACATCAACCAAGCCAAACAAATCATAACACAGAACTTGACTTTTCATTTCCAAACAAGCAAGCTCTCGGCCCTTTCTCATTTTCAAAGAAAAGATTATCCAAATTCAAGTTCCAAGCTTTGATGATTTGTGAGGTAATTATCCAAGGTTCCTTAAGCATAGATATAGCTATCCTATGAATCTAAGCTTCCATTTCCTTCACAATCTCTTCCAACAATTCATGGAAGAAGAGGGTGAAGAGTGTTTTCAAGATCTTAAAAATTTTGATCTTGTGTTTTTGTTTAATTATTGGTTGGTTTAGTTCTTGGGAAGTATGATCCATGTATATTTAGAGTTGGGTTGGATTTATAATGAGTTTGGAGTTTGTAAATCTTGATTATTGATTAATGAACTTAAGTATAAACTTTTAGTTCATGATTGAGAGTAGTATAAATTGGAAATCTTGAGATGTTGGGGCTGTTGTAGTAGAGTATGGATGGAGTTTGGTTGTAGTAATGATTGTGGGTTGATTGTGGATTGATTTGGAGTGGTACAAATTTGGTAATCGCGTAAACATAGCCGTCATAATGCCTGATTTACCTTAGACTGCTTTTGTTCTTAACATAAGGACCCGTGAACTCACTGTTAGGTTTTGACCATTGCCATGATTAGATAGTTCATGTTACGAGCTTCATTTTGATATGTGGTTCGCTTGATTCCGATGTACGATTTAGGAGAAACGACCGTTTTAAGTAACGACGTTTCACGAACGAACCATTACCCCTCACCTTACTTTGAAACCTTGGTTAAGGCCCTTAAATGACTAACTGGGGTATGAAACAATTATGTAAAGTGGATTACGCAAGTGGTAGGGCACTCGTGAAAGAATCGCCTTAAAATTCTTAATGGTTAATTTATTAAAAATGGTGGAGCCGAGGGTGCTCGAGCTGTTAGTGTACACTGAAAATATTTATTTGAAGTATGTACATTTATTTCTGGCCAATTTATTTGAGAATCATTTGAATGTTTACATGTTGTGTAATATTATATATTGTGAACAATCTAGTATCAAATGGGATACAGAATATTAGATTGTTAAATACGGTTATATAATATAATAAGGTTCACAGCACAGGTGGTGTTGGACAATCCACTGGTATGGCTGTAGTATTACTTAGATTAGTTTATATTGACTAATAAATAATACTAGTATACTTTGTGTATATTGAACAGGATCAAATTTAGAATTGTTTCCTTAATACTGATTAAGAAGGAGAACTAAGATTCTATGTTATTATTAATGCTTAGGTTCTTAATCCGGAAATAGTAATTGACACGTGTATATTATTTACATGCATTGATTTATATATGAAATAATACTTTTGAATTATGTAACACCCCCAAATCCGGGGTCGGGGATCCGGGTTGTCACGAGTTCCATTTCCCTTAATAACACCCAATCTTAATAATTACTCAACTACTCTGTACTGTGACCCCACAATAAACACACACACCACACGTTATAGTCTCAGAGATGAACATCCAAAAATAACCACAAGTCATTTTATTCCACAATTATATGTCAATACACCCTAAAAAGGTTTCTGAATAAATTTACATTTCTTTGCCATTATTACAATTCATAGTTATACATAAGTCTGGTACATCATAAGTTGAAAACCTAGCCTATTGGTAGTTCCTACCTCAGCTACAGCGACATCCACGCCTACAGGAAACTGCGGAATGTTTCCTATCTGCCTGCGAATTGGGAGCTTAGTCCTGTTCATCTTTTCTATCTGTTGTTGTGTGATGAAAAAAGAAAGCAAGGGTGAGCAGCAAGCCCACCAAAATAATATGTATAATGATTAACAATATATGAGCCTACTCATAATACTCATGAAAGTCTTGGTCAAAAGAAATGAACCAAGTTGATATCTTAATGCGATGAAGTCGCAAAATATTCAGTATATATATATACATATATACTTTTCAAAATATTGGAAGTCCTCTTCCATGCATAATATACACAAAGTCCCAGTGTATAACTGTATAAAAAAATATCGTTGCAAGGTGATCTCATATATCTAACCTTGTCTCAACGTTTTTCTGAAAATCTTTGTCATTCATAAGACAATTATTAATTAGATATAAGTTTAAAAGATGAAGTTACAAGATACCCCAATATACTTATATCTTTCCCAAATACTACTTGAACTACCACCGTTCAAGTTATAATTAGTTTCAAAAGTTCATCACATAGATGAGACTACAAGACAAGATTTGAATAGATTCAATCTTTGAATATCATTATAAATAATGAAGTTACGAGATACTTCATTAAGTCCCGACATATATATACACCTATATATATATATATACATTTCCTGAAAACCTCTGTCATGTAAAGTATGAACAGAATTGCAATATCCAATAAATTTGGAAAGGAAAGAATTTTGGCATAAACCAGATATCTTGTTGATCAGGCAAAGATACCAATAAGTAACCTTTTCTACTAGTAGATGGACGAATTCCCCACTGGTCATCACCCTGGTCGTAATAGGACCTTATGCTGGACTGCCACTCAGCCACTTATGCATTTGATGGACTCCCACTGAGCCACTTACACTATCATGGACGCCCACTGAGCCCATGTTGCTTATGCCGACTCAATAGATGGATTTACTTCCCGAACGTTGGGTAAGTAATCAATTCATTTACCAAAACTGCAACCTTGTTGCGAATATAAAATACACCACAGAGCCGGATCCCTTAGATTTTTGAGCGAGTATTCAAGTCCCCTTAAAATGGAAGATCTTGAATTTGAAAACAAGTTTTGGGATCCGCTCTACCCTTTTTAAATTCATTTTGAAGACTCGAAAACATTTTTAAGAATGTTTGGAGTAATGCTGATTTATGAAATAAATCAGTCCCAATTATGAAAGAAATATCTGAATATTATTATTTAAATAATATTCCCATAAAGAATAATGGAGGTAGAAGTTGGAAAACTTATACTCGAAATGAATAGCAAATAATCAAAGATATACTTATACGAAAGTAATATCTTTATTTGAATAATCAAAAATAAGTTTGATTATCGACACCTTATTCTTTAATAAAATAAAGAATATATTTCAGTAATAAGCGGAGTCATAATACCTCGAATGAATATTATAAATAATATTCATTAAATAAAATAAAGGAGTCATACATCCTCAAATGAATATTCAAATAATATTCAATAATAAAATAAAGGAGTCATAAGTCCTCGGATGAATATTTGAAATAATATTCAATAATAAAATAAAGGAGTCATAAGTCCTCGGATGAATATTTGAATAATATTCATTTAATAAAATAAAGAAGTCATAACCCTCGAATGAATATTCATAATAATATTCATTAAATAAAATAAAGTTATCGAATAAACCTTATTCGATTAATAGTTTTGAAAACTATAACCATATATATATAAATATATATGTATATATACATATATACAAAATCTACTCGGGATCCTCGACTCCCGGTTTAGAAAATATTTCCACCTTTTGGGTCCCTATACTAAGGGTATATGCAAGTTACCGCTATCCTCTAGCATAGGTATTATCAACTGAATCAACAGATATATATAGCAAGAATACGAAACAGGCATGCATATATATATATATATCATAGCAGCATGCTTCAATATATTGCAACATTTGCTAATTAACCAACATGCATCTATCGCAAGATAATGCAAATACATATATACATCACAACAACAGTATAACGGGTAGAAAACTTGCCTGAGCAACTTGGGGTGAAAAAGGCTCGGGACGAGTCTGGTAACCTATAAACAATAAGTAAGTTGGAGTTAAACCAAAGTCACTTGTAAATCTATACTTTAACTAACTTAGACTCTAACGCTTGTTTTGCGCTTACTGACTCGCTTAAGTCACTCGGGTATCCTCGGCTCCACCATTTTTAATAATTTAACCTTTACGAGTTTTAAGGCAATTCCTTCGCGAGTGTCTTACCAACTGCCTAACACACTTACCATAAATGTTTCATACATTAATTAACCCTTTTTGGTCTTTAACCTATGTTTCAAAGTAAGGCGAGGGGAAAAGTTTCGTTCACGAAACGCCGTTACATGAAACGGTCGTTTCTCCTAAACCGTGCATCGGAATCGAACGAACTACATATCAAAACGAAGCTCGTAACATGAGCTATCTAAACATGGCAATGGTCATAATCTAGCAGGGCGTTCTCGGGTCCTAATGTTATGCACAAAAACAGTCTAAAGAAAATCGGACGTTACGACGGCTATGTTTACGTGATTTCCCAAATTTAAACCATTCAAAACCAACCACAGTTCAACCCCAAATCAATCATACAACCAACATCCATCCAAAACACACTCCAACAGCCCCATCAAATCAATTTTACCAATTCATACTTATTTCTCAATTATGAACTAAGAGTTTTACTTAAGTTCATTGACTAATTAACCAAGATTTCCAACTCCAAAAATATCACAAAATCAACCAATCTCTAAACACACAATAATCATGCCTCTCACCAACTAAAATACTCATAACAAGCTTTAACATGATTACACACCCATTACCCTAACCCTTCATCTAAACATTAGGAAATCTAAACAACAAAACTTAAAGCTAAGATCATGAAGAGTTATACCTTCCTTGAAGCTTTTAATCCTTGAAGATCCTTGGAATGCCCATGGAAGCCTTAATCTAACCTCCTACAAGCTTGTTCTTTCAAATAAATCAAGAACACAAAAATTAATTTCAAGAAAGTACTATTCACCATCTTCTTTCTTGATTTATAGAAAAAGATTGGCTTGGAATTAGAAGCTTAAACTTATAGGAAGTATGTAACTTAACTAGGAGAAGCTAGGATAATTACCTTGCTAAATAGTAAGTGGAGGAGCTTGGACTTTCATTTTTTAAGAAAAGAGGCCGAGAGCTTGAAGAAGAAAATGGGGGTTTTGTGTTTTTTGATGAAAATGAAATGTTTTGGCTTGGTTGGTTGCTTTTTGTCTTGTTTTTGGTTAATTACTTTTCTAGCCTTGACTTTGTGTGGTTTTAAATCAACCACATCTCCTTCCCCTTATGTCATGCTTATGTCACATTGCTATGTCATCATCCCTTCTAATCTCTTTGATTAGCTTCTAATTGTTTGCCTAATGACCGCTGATCTGTTATACGGTTCGCTTAACTTTCGTTTTCGTTTATCGTTTGAGGGATCATACCCGGGATCTTATTACTTAGGTTCCCTTAACCTTTCTCAATACATTATATTCCTTTTTATGATCCTCTATTATAATCCTTTAATTTAAATCCTTTTTATCCTGTTACCTTATACTCAATTCTCTCCGTATCTAGTGTATTTCCGGGAAAAATCAAAGTGTTCGGAATTGGATTCTGACGATCTTTGCATACACTTATATACCATATAGAGTACTAATAAAACCTCAGAATATCCATATCAGAACCCCTACATAGTGTGGCATGAAAAATTTTCTCAATCAGCAAAAACACTATTCATAAGGGTTTCAAAAAAAAAAATCCCAAAAATTGGGGTTATTACAGTCTCCCCTCCTTAAAAGGATTCCGTCCCGGAATCAGATAGAAATGAATAGGGATACTTTCTTAGTATTGCACTTTCTAACTCTCAAGTCAATTTTCCCACATTGTGGTTCTACCATCAAACTCTTACTAGTTTGATAACCCTTCTCCTAAGCACTCGTTCCTTTTTAATCTATACCCTTCCTGGTTGCTCCATATAGGTTACGTCTGGTTGCATGTCTATGCGCTCCTATGCCCCTATTTATCTGGCATCCAAATTACACTTCCTTAACATTGATACGTGAAACACGTTATGACTTGCTACATGTTCTGGGGTAAGGCTAGCTCATATGCTAACTTCCCAATACTTCTTAATATATCCAAGGGTCCAACAATTGGTGGACTTAGCTTTCCTTTCTTTCCGAATCTCATTAATTCTTTTCAAGGGAATACTTTTAACAATACAAGGTTGCCTCCTTCCTATTCTTTATCCTTTCGTGTCAAATCGACATACTTCTTATGTCCTTCCTGGCTACTACCAGTCGTCCTCTGATTAGATCTATTATATCCCTGGTCCTTTGGACTACTGCGGGTCCGAGCATCTTGCGCTCTACAACTTCATCCTAACATAAGGGAGATCGATATTGTCTTCCCTCAAGGATCTCATAAGGCGATACCTCAATACTGACATATGATCTATTGTCGTAAGATACTTAATCCGCGTTAAGTGATCATTCCAAATTCTTTCAAGTCTATTGCACAGACTCTCATCATAGCTTCTAACATTATAGCTTTGCTTCTCAATACCCATTCTTTTCCAGTTCGTAATCGCTATCACCTTCCGTTCCTAATCTTATACTGGTTATACTTTTGCTCGTTAGCGTTCTATAACCTTTTAATAACTACGTCAACCTTAGTATCACGAATGTGTTTCCATTCCGAATACTACCACAACTTTATTACTCCTTTTTCAGCTGTTTCTATTTCCCAAAGTTTGATCAATCATATAGAAGTAAAGGAATTTGTTGAGAGATCACTATGATCATGAACACTTGTTATATCGCATAGTTAGTACAGAAGGTGGCCAGCCTTTAGTACTTGACAAGCAATTAAACAATAGATGGTATCCTACTAGGCTTCTATCACACAGATAGATAGTCATTCGGAAATACCTCCCCTTCTGGAAGGGTTGTTCTTCTCAGCTTACATGAAATGAAAAGAAGAGAAAAGAACGAATTGAAGAGAATTGTATATATGAAAAAAAATATACTGCCACAAAATATCTGGCTTGGAACCTACCTCTGAACTATAGAGGTTTGTCATAGGAGAACAAAACATATGTATTTATATCAACATCAAGTATTATCGCATCGCATTTTGCATGCTTAAATATTTTTTTGCTATTCCGTCCATCATTCTATGGACCCATGCTCTTCCTCGAGCTTATACACAATCACCTTTGAAACTCCCTCGACATCGAAAATCGAATCTGGGTTTTCATTCCAGACATCACCGTTACTAAAATTCTATGCTTGCACTGCAACCTTCCTCGTATAGTAATACGACTCTCTATTGATAAGTAGAATAAATATACAATAGGTAGATACTCTACTTAATTAGTCTATCAATGATAACTTATACACTACCACGACCCAATTAGTGGTACTCAATCTCAACACCCATTCTAATACAACTCTCATGGTTGTAATCAGCTCACTACTCGCAGAATCATTGCTGCCTTACTATGGTCCACCACTGACCTACTGTCATCATTCACTTTTCCATAAAATCTTAATATCTAACCATACGGAGTCTATACATGTCGTATCAAATCATTCTAAGGAGGTAACATAATCACCATTCCTGATTCATGAAGAACACTCCTGATCCTGACATACATACATGACATGAAGCAGATAAAATTGCAGAAGAGTTTCAATCAAAGTAACGATAGCAGGTTAATACCATTCTTAATCATATGCCTTCGATAGAAGACTTAACTCAAAGGTTCGTTTAGTCCTTTTGAAACATGGTCCTGGCTTATCTCAAGATAGTATCTTCTGAGATAGATAGCCCGCTCATGGCGATTACACGAATTAAACCTTTACCAACTACTATTACGGTTGGGTATTGCACAGTCATCAGAAGGAATGTCAATCTTCCAAACCATAATACAACCTGCATAGCTTTAACCATCATCACTGTATTTCTTTGGCACAAGCGCCTATAATTATCCTCTTACCTTTAAAGTGTCGGCCACCTCTTTGGCCTTTCCTGATAGTAAAATTTCCTTATAATCAATGTCGTTTTAACCACCTCCAAATAAATTTTCTACCTTATTTCAATCACAGCTTATGTGAAAATGCTTTTCTTTTATATCTGATGAGTAAATAAAAAAAAACATCACCATTTTTCCATAAGTTATTGCCTCAGTCTTTATAGGCTAATCACTGTCAAGACTAACTCTCAATCATACTTAGAACATCTTTTATCTTAAGTCCTAATTGCCCTGAACAATTTCGACCATTACTGGTTCGATCCATACTTTCTCGTGGTTTAACACGTGCCCCACTTGGCAACATTATAATTACGTCATATTTCCTTTATCAACATTTCTATTCTTGAGAATTTTGAATATTACCTTTCTCCTTGTAAAACCTCTAAGGTTATCCTTCAATCGTTCCTCCTGTATTCCCTAGATACAGGGCATATCAAGATACCATTTATTAATACCAGAATCATTGTCTATATACTTCTGAAAAATTTCTCCACTGATTCTTAAAGGTTGTTATTACCTTAATCATTTCCAATTCATACTGTCAAAACTCACACTATCCCTATTAAGGGTGAAATTCCAACTTTTATGCATTCCCCGAGGATTCATTTTAAGTTACCGATGTTCTATCCTTAATTCCACCTTTAAAAGGTACCTGCCTTCTTCCATGGATAAATCAAGTCATATATCCCTGATAAATTATCTTATTCATCATTCCCACCTCGATAGTCTATACCTAACTTCATAATAGCATCCTTATTCAAATTGAGGTCAATCCATATGGCCTCCAAAAGATAACAATGGTCATCCGCTTTTCTTTCCTGATTTGGTAATGATAACATGGATGTTCTGGAAGATATTGGTCATGTTCAACGTGAACTTCTTCTTAATAATTCCTTATTTACTTTTGTTGTTTATCTCAACAGTCATCTCAATGTTGGGATACCTCTCATACCTGGCGTCTCCCTTTCTGAGTATCGAGCCACCGGTCTTACATTTCACATTATTGAAGGTCACTTCCTTCATCCAATTTTCCTAATTTCTTACTTCCTTGTCCCCTTAGTCTATCCGCGTCTCATTATTTATCCTTCGAATTATCTCAAGGTTTCCTCAAATCCTCCCAACTTACAGGGGATAAACTATATGTATCTCTTATGCCCTCAACCATCAATTTAACTTATGGTGAATCACCCTCATCCTGACGAATGCATACTTTTCTATTTCTATTGCTACGAGTCGTTAGGGTTTCCTCATACCCAACTCCCTTATCATACCTCAAACTCTATTGCCGTTATATCCCTTTCCACTTCATTTCCTTTTTATTTTCCTTTCTCTTATCATTATTTCATGAACTAACACAACATAAGTATTGATTCCAAACATCCCGTCATTCTGGATTCGTGTCCTCAGAACGAATCTTGATAACTTTTACAACTTAGATTCATAATTCATCATACTCATCCACTTTTGTTCTAGCTCCAAAGCTTTTACACTATCTCCTTATCTTTGGGAATTACTTTCCCGAAAACAATTGACTGAACTTAAATCAGTTTATTCTAACCTCTGGCTCCATGCCTTTCTTGGTCTTTCACCAGCGGGTGGTCTCTCTCTTAAGAGGGTAAGTGACAAAAACATTCTTTTGTGGTTCGTCAATCATTTAAAATCTCAAATGATTCCTATATTTCCTTTAGCCAGGCTCTTGCCTCGACTGGGTCAGCTTGTTCCTTAGAACTCTAAGAGCTTAGCGACTTAAAGGTCATGAAATAATTTCCTACCGCATTGTTTCCTCAAGGTGGTGGTTGGGGATAATAGTCTAAGTTCTTTTTAGACAGGTCCATGAATTGCCGTATAGGAGTACTGTCTCGGGTCTCCTTTCCTTACTCGACTTTCTGTTTCCTTAGTATGAAATGTTTCATCCTTCTCCCATACTTGGGGTTATCTTATACGTTAAAATCCTCATTTTCCACTTCATTGTGTTATGGGTTCCTTCTATCTTGATGGCGTCCTCCCTGACTATCACATTCAGGGTTTGCCCTTAATCTTATTCCTTGAACTATGACTTTCATCTAAGATCTCATCTTTAAGCTCTTGAACATTTGGAACCCAAATTCTATAGGAATACCTCATTATTCCCTTATCATTTTTCTCGGTATTAATCTCATATCTATTTGTTGGCTCTCTGCCTTCATTCTTCACTTTTTCTCACACAATATGTTCTTTTCCGATAATTCGGACTGTATTGCAATCTCAAACAGCTTTTCGGTACCGGCTCCGGTTACCTTTACTACTATTTCCAAAATCTCTTATAAACTCTCCCAAAGACATTATCATCTTGAGTCTCTCCTTTTTACTAAGGGCATCAGCCACCACATTGGCTTTCCCCGAATGATAAAGAATCTCCCAATCATTATTCTTGATTAGCTCTAACTGCCTCCTCTGGCATATGTTGAGCTCTTTCTACGTGAAAATGTACTAGAGCTCCTATGGTTTGTGTAAATCTCGCACTTCTATCCATGCCAGTAGTGCCTCCAATATTTAGGGCAAAACTATTACCACGAGCCCAAGCTCATGGGTGGGGATATCGAATTTTATATTCCCTTAATTATCTTGACACAGACGCGATTATCTTGTTGTGCTATATAAGAAGCACCCTAATTCCTTATGCGAAGCGTCACTTACAAATCACCAAATCTCCTTTTTCCATCCGGCAACGCCAACATAGGGGCCGTCACCAACCTTTGCTTCAGTTCTTAAAAGCTGTTCTCGCATTTCTCTGTCTATTCGAACTTCTCAGTCTTATGAGTAAGCCGCGTTAAAGGGGCTACTATCTTTACAAACTTGAACGAACCTCCGGTAGTGACCGACCAATCCTACCTCTGATAGTCGACCTAACCATGGTCATCAATTCATCAGTGGTCCTTTATTCATTCTTGTCAGGTTCCTCCATGGGATCCTCCTCAGCAACTATCCCTTCTAGGACAACATCCTCAACCGCTACATCCTCAATATCAACATCATCTGGTCCTGCATTAGGACACTCTATCGGATCCACAATCCGATCTCCAATTAGTAATAAACATCATCGCGCTGTTGCTCCTCAACCTCAGGGTTCGGAGTCCCGCTACCATCTACGATAACGAACTACGCTTCTATCACGATATTTATAAGGGTTCCCATAAGGGTTTTAACTGTCATTGCTACGTTAGGTAGCCCGACTATGAACTTGGCAAGAGTTCTTATTATCTTAGTGAACTTATTATCTTAACGTCACATCATCTCTGAGGTTTATAACGCTTAGCTCTGATACCACTTCTGTAACACCCCCAAATCCGGGGTCGGGGATCCGGGTTGTCACGAGTTCCATTTCCCTTAATAACACCCAATCTTAATAATTACTCAACTACTCTGTACTGTGACCCCACAATAAACACACACACCACACGTTATAGTCTCAGAGATGAACATCCAAAAATAACCACAAGTCATTTTATTCCACAATTATATGTCAATACACCCTAAAAAGGTTTCTGAATAAATTTACATTTCTTTGCCATTATTACAATTCATAGTTATACATAAGTCTGGTACATCATAAGTTGAAAACCTAGCCTATTGGTAGTTCCTACCTCAGCTACAGCGACATCCACGCCTACAGGAAACTGCGGAATGTTTCCTATCTGCCTGCGAATTGGGAGCTTAGTCCTGTTCATCTTTTCTATCTGTTGTTGTGTGATGAAAAAAGAAAGCAAGGGTGAGCAGCAAGCCCACCAAAATAATATGTATAATGATTAACAATATATGAGCCTACTCATAATACTCATGAAAGTCTTGGTCAAAAGAAATGAACCAAGTTGATATCTTAATGCGATGAAGTCGCAAAATATTCAGTATATATATATACATATATACTTTTCAAAATATTGGAAGTCCTCTTCCATGCATAATATACACAAAGTCCCAGTGTATAACTGTATAAAAAAATATCGTTGCAAGGTGATCTCATATATCTAACCTTGTCTCAACGTTTTTCTGAAAATCTTTGTCATTCATAAGACAATTATTAATTAGATATAAGTTTAAAAGATGAAGTTACAAGATACCCCAATATACTTATATCTTTCCCAAATACTACTTGAACTACCACCGTTCAAGTTATAATTAGTTTCAAAAGTTCATCACATAGATGAGATTTGGAAAGGAAAGAATTTTGGCATAAACCAGATATCTTGCTGATCAGGCAAAGATACCAATAAGTAACCTTTTCTACTAGTAGATGGACGAATTCCCCACTGGTCATCACCCTGGTCGTAATAGGACCTTATGCTGGACTGCCACTCAGCCACTTATGCATTTGATGGACTTCCACTGAGCCACTTACACTATCATGGACGCCCACTGAGCCCATGTTGCTTATGCCGACTCAATAGATGGACTTACTTCCCGAATGTTGGGTAAGTAATCAATTCATTTACCAAAACTGCAACCTTGTTGCGAATATAAAATACACCACAGAGCCGGATCCCTTAGATTTTTGAGCGAGTATTCAAGTCCCCTTAAAATGGAAGATCTTGAATTTGAAAACAAGTTTTGGGATCCGCTCTACCCTTTTTAAATTCATTTTGAAGACTCGAAAACATTTTTAAGAATGTTTAGAATAATGCTGATTTATGAAATAAATCAGTCCCAATTATGAAAGAAATATCTGAATATTATTATTTAAATAATATTCCCGTAAAAAATAATGGAGGTAGAAGTTGGAAAACTTATACTCGAAATGAATAGCAAATAATCAAAGATATACTTATACGAAAGTAATATCTTTATTTGAATAATCAAAAATAAGTTTGATTATCGACACCTTATTCTTTAATAAAATAAAGAATATATTTCAGTAATAAGCGGAGTCATAATACCTCGAATGAATATTATAAATAATATTCATTAAATAAAAAAAAGGAGTCAAGCATCCTCAAATGAATATTCAAATAATATTCAATAATAAAATAAAGGAGTCATAAGTCCTCGGATGAATATTTGAAATAATATTCAATAATAAAATAAAGGAGTCATAAGTCCTCGGATGAATATTTGAATAATATTCATTTAATAAAATAAAGAAGTCATAACCCTCGAATGAATATTCATAATAATATTCATTAAATAAAATAAAGTTATCGAATAAACCTTATTCGATTAATAGTTTTGAAAACTATAACCATATATATAAATATATATGTATATATATACATATATACAAAATCTACTCGGGATCCTCGACTCCCGGTTTAGAAAATATTTCCACCTTTTGGGTCCCTATACTAAGGGTATATGCAAGTTACCGCTATCCTCTAGCATAGGTATTATCAACTGAATCAACAGATATATATAGCAAGAATACGAAACAGGCATGCATATATATATATATCATAGCAGCATGCTTCAATATATTGCAACATTTGCTAATTAACCAACATGCATCTATCGCAAGATAATGCAAATACACATATACGTCACAACAACAGTATAACGGGTAGAAAACTTGCCTGAGCAACTTGGGGTGAAAAAGGCTCGGGACGAGTCTGGTAACCTATAAACAACAAGTAAGTTGGAATTAAACCAAAGTCACTTGTAAATCTATACTTTAACTAACTTAGACTCTAACGCTTGTTTTGCGCTTACTGACTCGCTTAAGTCACTCGGGTATCCTCGGCTCCACCATTTTTAATAATTTAACCTTTACGAGTTTTAAGGCGATTCCTTCGCAAGTGTCTTACCAACTGCCTAACACACTTACCATAAATGTTTCATACATTAATTAACCCTTTTTGGTCTTTAACCTATGTTTCAAAGTAAGGCGAGGAGAAAAGTTTCGTTCGCGAAATGCCGTTACATGAAATGGTCGTTTCTCCTAAACCGTGCATCGGAATCGAACGAACTACATATCAAAACGAAGCTCATAACATGAGCTATCTAAACATGGCAATGGTCATAATCTAGCAGGGCGTTCTCGGGTCCTAATTTTATGCACAAAAACAGTCTAAAGAAAATCGGACGTTACGACGGCTATGTTTACGTGATTTCCCAAATTTAAACCATTCAAAACCAACCACAGTTCAACCCCAAATCAATCATACAACCAACATCCATCCAAAACACACTCCAACAGCCCCATCAAATCAATGTTACCAATTCATACTTATTTCTCAATTATGAACTAAGAGTTTTACTTAAGTTCATTGACTAATTAACCAAGATTTCCAACTCCAAAAATATCACAAAATCAACCAATCTCTAAACACACAATAATCATGCCTCTCACCAACTAAAATACTCATAACAAGCTTTAACATTATTACACACCCATTACCCTAACCCTTCATCTAAACATTAGGAAATTTAAACAACAAAACTTAAAACTAAGATCATGAAGAGTTATACCTTCCTTGAAGCTTTTAATCCATGAAAGATCCTTGGAATGCCCATGGAAGCCTTAATCTAACCTCCTACAAGCTTGTTCTTTCAAATAAATCAAGAACACAAAAATTAATTTCAAGAAAGTACTATTCACCATCTTCTTTCTTGATTTATAGAAAAAGATTGGCTTGGAATTAGAAGCTTAAACTTATAAGAAGTATGTAACTTAACTAGGAGAAGCTAGGATAATTACCTTGCTAAATAGTAAGTGGAGGAGCTTGGACTTTCATTTTTTAAGAAAAGAGGTCGAGAGCTTGAAGAAGAAAATGGGGGTTTTGTGTTTTTTGATGAAAATGAAATGTTTTGGCTTGGTTGGTTGCTTTTTGTCTTGTTTTTGGTTAATTACTTTCTAGCCTTGACTTTGTGTGGTTTTAAATCAACCACATCTCCTTCCCCTTATGTCATGCTTATGTCACATTGCTATGTCATCATCCCTTCTAATCTCTTTGATTAGCTTCTAATTGTTTGCCTAATGACCGCTGATCTGTTATACGGTTCGCTTAACTTTCGTTTTCGTTTATCGTTTGAGGGATCATACCCGGGATCTTATTACTTAGGTTCCCTTAACCTTTCTCAATACATTATATTCCTTTTTATGATCCTCTATTATAATCCTTTAATTTAAATCCTTTTTATCCTGTTACCTTATACTCAATTCTCTCCGTATCTAGTGTATTTCCGGGAAAAATCAAAGTGTTCGGAATTGGATTCTGACGATCTTTGCATACACTTATATACCATATAGAGTACTAATAAAACCTCAGAATATCCATATCAGAACCCCTACATAGTGTGGCATGAAAAATTTTCTCAATCAGCAAAAACACTATTCATAAGGGTTTCAAAAAAAATTCCCCAAAAATTGGGGTTATTACAAATTATATCATTATATTTTGGGTGATGGAATTATATACATGGTGGATATTATTTATTGAAGAAATCCATGTCCTGATAATATTCGGGTTAATGATGTCCCCTTGAAAGCTCAAAAAGATTTAATTATGTGAAACCCTGCAGGTGGAATTTATTCTGGCATAATTAAATAAAGGTTGAGTGGATGATCAAGGATAAAAGATATTAATTAAATAAATTATCAGTAATTTATTTAATTAATGGACATATGATATTTTAAACATGGGGAATTTAATAAGCAAATAATATTGGAACCGAATTAATTAAATTACGGTATTAGGAAAGGTAGTGCAAATATTAATTCTTTAGTGGATTGAATTAATATTTAATTATATTGGGCTAGGCTCAATATGTAATTAGAAGGCCCAACCTAATTATCCATGGTCCCTATTGTAGCCAATATATATTCTTATTCTCTTCTTGCTTGGGATTGGGTAAAAACATATTGTAGCCACCAAGGAGCAAGAAGAGAGGATAACTTGAGAAGACGGAGGCCACACTTCGCTCAAGGGAATTTGGGAATACAATAGAAGAGCGTGGAATCAACCATTAACAAGGTAATCCTCTTTTCGTAATCTTTATCGTAAAACGTAGTAACACCCTAAGTCCGTGGTTCCCAACAATTGGTATCAAGAGCCTGGTAATGGGTTCTACATTTTATGATATAATGTTCATGTCGTAATTATATATGCGTGTATATAGTGTTTTGCTTGTATTGGTTTTGATGCAGGTTGTTAATCCACTATTATGGCCATGTGTATTTTAATTTTGTGTTTGGATCCCACGTGGTTTAATCGTGGTTAATTTTTGTTTTGGTTTCCACGTGGTTTAATCGTGGTTGTAATTTACACGAGGGTTGATCGTGTTAGAATAGATTTTACAAAATTAGTTTTGTATTAGATCTATTTTTTTTATAATTGTTCCGAGTATTTTGTAATAGTTATGTGCGATCGGAAATCAATTCCGGTAGTTTTTTGTTCCGCTGTGCGATTACATGGGGCTGTTGCGGCAGCTGGGACTGCTGGGGCTGCTGGGGGCGTCGGGGCGCGCTTGGGGCAGATTTTTTTTAGAGCTGGATTTTTTTCAAGGGCCATAATAGTGGAAAATTTATTTTAATTTTTTCCATTAAATTTTAATTATTGCTTTAATTTATTGATTATGTGTGTCGTTAATTATGTGTGTAATTCTTTTAAAATTGCATGTTTAACTTAATTAGGACGACATGGACATAAATTTTATTTATTGCTTTAATTAAATATTATATGTTGCTAAAATTATGTGTGTATTTTGAATGCATGATTAGACATAATTATAACAACATAGGGCCCCATTTAATTTTAAAATTCCTCAATTTTAATAAAAAAAATCTAAGTGGGAGAGGGAATTAATATGAAATTAAATCCCATGGTCTCCATTATTGGTTGTAGGTAATTTAACATAAAGACGAATATAAATTATATATACGTCACCCATCGTGGCATGTAATTTGTGGTATCTAGAATGTTATAGAAATTACTAGAACAAACTTCTTAAATTAATAAATTTTGAAAGGAATAAATACGGATTTTCTTTATTTCTGATTTGGGGCGATTTTGTCAAAAACGGGTTCATCGAACTTGTAAGGCTGTGGGTTTTAAGCGAGACCGATGTGACTCCTCCACTACCTGGAAATCAAACCATTGATGAATATTGAATTGAAGTATTCTATTCAAGGCAAAATTACGAATATTGGAAGGTATACACGCCACCCATCGTGGCGTACCAAGTTCCATAGATTTTGAATAATTTAAGATTTGATGATGGTATACACTTAGCTATGAAAAATAATATAGTCCACCCCAACGTGGCATATTGTTTAGTAATAGGACCGAAGTAACATTTAAACAAAATTAGGTGGTATACATGTCACACATCGTGGCGTACCAGAAGCTTATGGTGTTTAGATGTTAGTGTATTAAATTTTAATAATTTAGATCTTAATAATTAATGCACCCTTATTTATGTGATGTTTTTATGCATGATTCTCAGGATAAAATGGGCTTTAATCCACTATTCACCATACTTAAGGATAACAAACTTACCGGACCTAACTATATTGAATGGAAACGAAATTTGGACATTGTGTTGACTGCTGAGGAGTACAAGTTTTGCACTCATGAACCCAAGCCTGAGCAGACTGCTGTTGATGCTCCTGAAGATGAGAAAGAGTATTATAAACGGTGGATTAAGGCTGATGAGATGTCACGATATTACATTCTGGCAGCAATGTCGGGTGTTTTGCAGCATCATCATCAGTCTATGGCCACTACTTCGGATATGATCTTTAATCTCAAGGAACTTTTTGGAGATCAGAATAGGGCTGCTAGGCAAGTAGCCATGAAGGCTTTAATGAACACTCAGATGGCTGAATGCACACCTGTAAGGGATCATGTTCTCAAGATGATGTCACATCTGAATGAGATAGAGATCCTTGGTGCTGAACTTGACGGGGAAACCCAGATTGACATTATCCTTATGAGCTTGTCCAAGAGTTTTGAGCAGTTCCGCTTGAATTGCAACATGAACAAGAGGCAGTATAGTCTCGCGGAACTGCTGAAAGAACTTCAGGCAGCTGAAGGATTATTTCGGCAGAGTGTTCAAGTGAATGTGGTTGAGAAAGGTTCTTCCTTTAAGCCGAAAGGTATTAAGAAGAAGAAAAAGGCTCAGACATAGAAAGCTGTGAAGGCAGTGGGAGTTCAGGGTGGTGTGAAAAAGCCTATGGGAAAGTGCTTCAGATGCAAACAGTCAGGTCACTGGAAACAGGATTGTCCTCTTCCTAAGAAGACAAACAATACTAGTATGTCTCTTTCTCTAGTTACAGAAACATTTATAGCGGCTATATCTACGAGCACTTGGTGTGTAGATACAGGAGCCACTGATCATGTTTGTAATTCTATGCAGGGGTTCCAACTATCCAGAATGCTTAGATATACGTGTTCATGGGAGATGCTACGAAAGTAGCAGTAGTTCCAGTAGGAGTTATTCATTTATCTTTTGGTTCTGATAGGATTTTGGTTTTGAACAATTGTCTTTATGTACCTTCTTTTAGAAGGAATTTAATTTCGGTTTCTAAACTTGCTTTGGATGGTTATAATGTTTGTTTGGATCGTAATGTTTCTGTTATGATCAATAAACGAATTATATGTTCCAGTACATTGCAAGACAATGTGTATATAATTAATCCTAGTCAACATGCACTGCAACTGCAATTTAGGGAATTGAACAACACATCTTCTAACTCTACTAAAAGAAAGGAACATTCTAGTTTGAACCAAACATATCTTTGGCACTTGAGATTAGGTCATATTAACTTGAGGAGGATTCAAAGACTGGTAGTAGACGGGCCTTTAAGCTCATTGGCAGTGGAGCCATTTCCAGTTTGTGAATCCTGCTTGGAAGGTAAAATGACTAATAGGCCTTTCAAGGCAAAAGGGAATAGAGCCAAACAACTGTTAGAATTGGTTCACTCTGATTTATGTGGACCCATGAATATCCAAGCAAGAGGTGGTTATGAATATTTCGTCACTTTCATTGATGATTATTCTAGATATGGGTACGTTTATTTGTTGCACCGTAAGTCTGAGTGCTTTGATAAGTTCAAAGAGTACAAAGCTAAAACGGAGAAGCGACTTAATAAAAGTATCAAGTCACTACGATCAGATCGTGGTGGCGAATACTTGCTTGGAGAATTTAGGGAATATTTATCAGAAAATGGGATAGAATCCAAGTTAACTGCACCAGGCACACCCCAGCAGAACAGTGTAGCAGAGAGAAGGAACCGGACTCTTTTAGAGAGTGTTAGATCGATGATGAGTTATTCGGATTTACCCAAGTCGTTTCTGGGACATGCCTTAGAGATAGCAGCTTATCTTCTGAACTTAGTACCTTCTAAGTCGGTTCCTAAAACCCCCTTAGAATTGTGGACCGGGGTTAAACCGAGTCTAAGACATATTCGAATATGGGGTTGTCCAGCACATGTGCTGAACAAGAACGCGACTAAGTTAGAATCTTGTACAGAAGTAAGGTTGTTTGTAGGCTACCCCATGGGAACGAAAGGATATTTATTTTATAGTCCGAAGAATCGGGATGTCATTGTTAGCACCAATGCAAGATTCTTGGAGGAGGACTATATAATGAATCACAAACCCATGAGTAGTGTTGTTTTAGAGGAACTAGTGGGAGGGACAAATAATACCCATGAAGCTGTAGTACAAGTAGAACAACCACAACATAATGTACAACCTGTCACTAATACCGCACCAGTGCCTCGTCGTAGTGGGAGGGTTGTTCAACAGCCTGATAGATTCATGTTTTTGGGAGAGTCTTCAGACTTGGTCCCTGGTGAACATGATGATGATCCCCGTACATACGAAGAGGTAGTACAAGACAAAGATGCAGATCTTTGGCAAAAGGCGATGGAATCTGAGATAGAATCAATGTATTCTAATCAGGTCTGGGAGCTCGTGGAACCACCCAAAGGTATAAAACCTATTGGATGTAAGTGGATCTACAAGAAAAAGAGGGGATTATATAAAAAGGTGAAAGCCTAGAAAGCAAGACTTATTGCGAAAGGGTATACTCAGAAAGAAGGTATCGATTATGAGGAAACCTTTTCACCGGTAGTCATGCTTAAGTCAATCCGTATTCTTTTATCTATAGCAGCTCATCTCGATTATGAGATTTGGCAAATGGATGTCAAGACAGCTTTTCTTAATGGAAGTCTTGAAGAAACCATCTATATGCTGCAACCAAAAGGATTCATTAAGAAAGGCCAAGAGCATCTGGTATGTAAGCTTAAGAGGTCTATTTATGGACTTAAACAAGCTTCTAGAGACTGGAATATTCATTTTGATCAGGAAGTCCAGTCATATGGATTTGATCAAAGTCCAAGCGAATCGTGCGTGTATAAGAGAAGTGAAGGTAATGCAGTGTTTTTTCTAGTACTATATGTAGATGATATTTTACTCATTGGAAACAATGTTGAGATGTTGTCATCAGTAAAGGCATGGTTGTTCAAACAATTTGACATGAAGGACTTAGGTGAAGCGGCATACATCCTTGGGATCAAAGTTATAAGGGATCGCAAGAAAAGGATGTTGGCTTTATCTCAAGAGCCCTACATTGATGAAGTATTAGCTCGTTTTAACATGCAGAACTCCAAGAAAGGTTTTTTACCTTTTAAGCATGGAGTTGCTCTATCTAAGAAGCAGTGTCCTTCGACACCTAAGGATATAGAGAGCATGAAAGCAGTTCCTTATGCTTCAGCATGTGGAAGCTTAATGTATGCTATATTATGTACGAGGCCTGACATCTGCTTTGCTATAGGCATGGTTAGTAGATATCAGTCGAACCCAGGTCAGGAACATTGGAGTACAGTAAAAACTATACTCAAGTACCTGAGAAGGACTAAGGAGTATATGTTAATTTACAAGGCCTCAAATCTATTTCCTTTGGGATATACTGATTCAGATATCCAATCAGATAGGGATAAGAGGAAATCAACCTCGGGATATGTTTTTACTTTGGGAGGTGGAGCCGTTATATGGAGGAGTGTAAAGCAGAAATGCATTGCAGACTCCACCATGGAGGCCAAGTACGTGGCGGCCTCTGAGGCTGCCAAGGAGGCTGTATGGTTCAGGAACTTCCTTTTGGACTTAGATGTGGTACCTAATTTGCCTAGGAGCTTGACGGTGTATTGTGATAACACTGGTGCTTTGCAAATTCAAAGGAACCGCGAGACCACAAAGCAGCTAAACATATTGAACGTAAGTATCATCTCATACGAGGAATCGTAAAGCGAGGGGATATAGTTGTGGCTCACATATCATCAGAAGACAACCGAGCAGATCCTTTCACAAAGAGCTTGCCAACCAAGGTTTTTGACAAGCATGTGGAAGCGATAGGAGTCAGATGGATGGACACATAGATATTTATGTAATAGTGGATTAAATAAACACTGATGTACACATAGAATATTTTGAGTATAAGTGGGAGATTGTTAGTGTATACTGAAAATATTTATTTGAAGTATGTACATTTATTTCTGGCCAGTTTATTTGAGAATCATTTGAATGTTTACATGTTGTCTAATATTATATATTGTGAACAATCTAGTATCAAATGGGATACAGAATATTAGATTGTTAAATACGGTTATATAATATAATAAGGTTCACAGCACAGGTGGTGTTGGACAATCCACTGGTATGGCTGTAGTATTATTTAGATTAGTTTATATTGACTAATAAATAATACTAGTATACTTTGTGTATATTGAACAGGATCAAATTTAGAATTGTTCCCTTAATACTGATTAAGAAGGAGAACTAAGATTCTATGTTATTATTAATGCTTAGGTTCTTAATCCGGAAATAGTAATTGACACGTGTATATTATTTACATGTTTTGATTTATATATGAAATAATTCTTTTGAATTATATCATTATATTTTGGGTGATGGAATTATATACATGGTGGATATTATTTATTGAAGGAATCCATGTCCTGATAATATTCGGGTTAATGATGTCCCCTTGAAAGCTCAAAAAGATTTAATTATGTGAAACCCTGCAGGTGGAATTTATTCTGGCATAATTAAATAAAGGTTGAGTGGATGATCAAGGATAAAAGATATTAATTAAATAAATTATCAGTAATTTATTTAATTAATGGACATATGATATTTTAAACATGGGGAATTTAATAAGCAAATAATATTGGAACCGAATTAATTAAATTACGGTATTAGGAAAGGTAGTGCAAATATTAATTCTTTAGTGGATTGAATTAATATTTAATTACATTGGGCTAGGCTCAATATGTAATTAGAAGGCCCAACCTAATTATCCATGGTCCCTATTGTAGCCTATATATATTCTTATTCTCTTCTTGCTTGGGATTGGGTAAAAACATATTGTAGCCACCAAGGAGCAAGAAGAGAGGATAACTTGAGAAGACGGAGGCCACACTTCGCTCAAGGGAATTTGGGAATACAATAGAAGAGCGTGGAATCAACCATTAACAAGGTAATCCTCTTTTCGTAATCTTTATCGTAAAACGTAGTAACACCCTAAGTCCGTGGTTCCCAACACGAGCGACTTAAGTGAATCGTTAAGCGCAAAAGCAAACGTTAGGGTCTAATTGGTTAAAGTATAGATTCTTAAGCGACTTTGGTTTAATTCCAACTTATATGATGTTTATAGGTTAACAAACTCGTCCCAGGCCTTTTATCACCCCTAGTCGCTCAGGCAAGTTTTCTACCCGTTATACTGTTGTTGTGATGTATATATGTATATGCATTATCTTGTGATAAGTGCATGATTGTTATTAGCAAATCTTGCGATATATTGGAGCATGCTGATATGGTATATATGCATGTCTGTTTCGTAATCTTGATATCTAATTGTTGATTCGATTGCTTATAAGTTGCATAATATATAGAGTAAATTACAGGGGTGTGGCTAACGTTTACACTCGTTTTCAAAATATTAGCCGGATTTTCAAATTCACAAAATGGTGGTTGAATTTCATTTTTGCATTTTAAAAATGTGCCTACCGTCAAGACCGTTAATTTTGCACCGTTAACTCAATTAAAAAATGTAAATCACATGGGTATAAAGGTAAAATTACATCCGTGTTTAAGAAAAATAAATAATAAAAGAATATAATATATCTCCAGTCCATGTGTCCCCAACTTCATCCCCCTCAAATCCCCCACTCAAACCTTATTTAGAATTTCATCCCTGATCTATCTCTTCCTCCTCCTAGTAGCCGCCGCGCTCCTTCCCTCTCCATCTCTCGCCGAAGTCAAAACCCTAAAAATCGTCAACGACGCCCGACCAATGATCTTTTTCGAGAAATTCAAACATATTAAGTGCATACATGACTAAATCCTAAAGAACAACAACAACAATACATACAAACTATACAAACACTGGATGTGATCGAAAATTTGGGGATTTGTGATGGATTTGATCGGAAATTTGGAGGTTTGTGGGTTTGCGATGTATATGTTAACCGGAGAATTTAGGGGTCTCGGTGGAGGCCACCAACAGCCGCATGGCAACGACGGTGGTAGTAGATGATGGAGACGGAGAAGGAGATAGGGGAAGAGAAAGGGGTTTTCATTATTTTTGAATTGGGGAGAAAGTTTGGTGAGTTTTAATGATCGGGGATGGAGGAGATAGATGGATGATGCTGGCGAGAGTTTGGTAAATTTTAATGATTGGTGAGTTTTGACATGATCCTCTTTCGATTTTGACAAGAGAAATCACATGGTTGTTGTTGTTGTTTGATGTTAATCAGAGTACTGATGATGTGATTTGGAGTGAAAATGAGCTGAAAAACCAAGTGAACCGAGCTGTTTTGGCCTCGTACGAGGCTGCCGGAAAATCTGACTGGATTTCGGGTTAGCCTGCAGGAATCTGGAAAACCAAATATCCGGCAGGTTGTTTTTGTCGAGCAATTTCCAACCAATCTTTTTTAAATAGATAAATAAATAATATGTGGATTGGTTTGAAAATTTTCAGATAATTAATTAATTAATTAATTGATGAATATTAGTAAATTACCCAAATTATCCCTGATAAATTAACGGTGTTAGTGCAAATTTGACGTTGTCACGTTTTTGAAAGGCGAAAAGTAACTTCAGCAATCGTTCTGTAAATTTGAAAATTCGGCCAATATTTTGAAAATACGTGTATACTTTAGCCACACCCCTGTAATTTACTCTAATATATATGCTAGAGATAAGCAGTAATTGCGTATACCCTTAGTACAGGGGACCCAAAGGTGAACATATTGCTAAACCGGGAGTCGATGTTACCAAGTATAATATATATATATATATATATTTATATATATATATAAATATAATTTTCAAAACTATTAATCGAATAAGGTTTATTCGATAACTTTATTTTATTTAATGAATATTATTTTGAATATTCATTTGAGGACTTATGACTCCGCTTATCTTATTTAATGAATATTATTTTGAGTATTCATTCGAGGACTTATGACTCCGCTTATTTATTAAATAATATTCTTTATTTTGTTAAAGAATGATGTTTTGATAATCAAACTTATTTTCGATTATTCAAATAAAGATCGTACTTTCGTATAAGTATATCTTTGGTTATTTGTTATTCATTTCAAGTATGAGTTTTAAAACTTGTACTTCAAATTATTTTTATAAAGATTATCCTTATGGAAATATTATTTAAATAATAATATTCAGATATTTTCTAATATATCGGGACTGATTTATTTCATTAAATCAGCATTACTCTAAACATTCTTAAAAATGTTTTCGAGTTTTCAAAATGATTTTTAAAAGTTAGAGCGGATCCCAAAACTCATTTTATATTTAAGATCTTCCTTTCAAAGGGGATTTAAATACTCGCTCAAAACCTGAGGGATCCGGCTCTGTGGTGTATTTTATATTCGCAACGAGGTTGCTGTTTTGATAAATGAATTGATTACTTACCCAACGTTCGTGAAGTAAGTCCGTCTATTTGAGTCGGCATAAGCAACATGGGCTCAGTGGGCGTCCATGAAAGTGTAAGTGGCTCAGTGGGAGTCCATCAATGTGTAAGTGGCTGAGTGGCAGTCCAACATAGGTCTTAATGTGGCCAGGGTGATGACCAGTGGGGAATTCGTCCATCTACTAGTATAAAAGGTTACTTATTGGTATCTTTGCCTCATCAGCAAGATATTAGGTTTATGACAAGGTTTTCTCCTTTCCAAATTCATTGGATATTGCAGCTCTGTTTATAATTTTCATAATAGAGGTTTTCAAGGAGTGTATGAAATATATATATAGGTGTATATATATATCGGGACTTAATGAAGTATCTCGTAACTTCATTTTTTCAAATGATATTTCAAAGATTAAATCTATTCAAGTCTTTTTTTTGTAGTCTCATCAGTGTGATGAACTTTTGAAACTAATTATAACTTGAACGGTGGTAGTTCAAGTAGTATTCGGAAAAGATATAAGTATATTAGAGTATCTTGTAACTTCATCTTTTAAACTTATATCTAGTAAATGATTATCTTATGCATGTCAAAGATTTTCAGAAAAATGTTGAGACAAGGTTAGATATATGAGATCACCTTGCAATGATATTTTTATACAGTTATAAACTGGAACTCTGTGTATATTATACATGTCAGAGGATTTCAAAGATTGTGAAAAGTATATACGTATATATATACTGAATATTTTGAGACTTGGTCGCGTTAAGATAACAAACTTGGTTCATTTTTACTTGACCAAGACTTTCATGAGTACTATGAGAATGCTCATCTATTGTTAATTATTATACATATTATTTCGGTGGGCTTGTTGCTCACCCTTTCTTTCTTCTTTCATCATACAACAACAGATTGAAAAGATGAACAGGACCAAGCTCCCAATTCGCAAGCGGTTAGGAAACTTTCCACAATTTTCTGGAGGCGTTGATGCTGCAGTAGCTGAGGTAGATTAAACTAGAGGCATGTAATGTGTCATCCTCATCAATGTTTAATCTAGATTTCCTTGATCAATGAGTAGACTATCATATCAAATCAACATTTGAGCGTGGCCACGCATTTCGTAGTCTAGCTCACACAAGAGGCCAATAATATCACTCCTAAAATAGGAGGGTTAAATCCATTCTAGATCATTCATATTTCTCATACGATTCATAATATACCCAATGTCCACTTTTATCATTACCCGGTCAAGGATAGTTGTAACGCCCCCAAATCCGGAATCAAGGGATTTGGTCGTCACGATGAAACCTCAATCCAAAATAACCTGTTAAATCAGTAAATAAATGCCAGTTGAAGATATTTATCATCTATGACCCTAAACTAATCCAAGATCTTTTAAGGTTACGGTTCTAGTATAAGAATTCCAAATTCCACCAATAAATTTTTCACTTTCTTTTAAAACTCTTTTCAATAATTCTAATTCAAAACTAACCCGCTAGTATAACTTCGAAAAGAAGTATACTAGGCCTAACTATAAAATAACACAAATATAATATCATATAATATAAACAACTTTACATTACAGAACTTACGCTAATCCGCAAACCCTGGACCAACTCCTTTCCAAAAGCTTCTTCATTGCTTCCTCGAATTACGCGGCTAAACAGTGCAAGTTAATCCCCACTGGAGATTAAATTTAAAAATAGGCAAGTATGAGCGGAAAAAATGCTCAGCAAGATCATTATAGCTAATATAGGGTTGTTTTGATATAAAACCGATATCTGCAATAGCGTAGATCATTTAAAAATCATAATTGCTGAAACATAAAATTTATTAAAGAATCGGATAATTGTTTCTCACTGTATTCAAAACTCTTTTTGATATTTTCGAGCGAAATGCTTCAGCAATACTTTAAATCTTGATGAGAATAACACTCATAAAGCAATGTTTACGGAAATATCGTAAACAACAATAACAAGAAATAATGATGATGGATTGAATCATACACTTTATTCAAAACCGAACTCTTGATATTAATACTCATTTTATTGTCATATCATATTAGATATCAATATGAAACTTTGATGCTCACAACATCCCATACTGAAGTCAACATCAATCATGTATACTAATACCACCTTTGATATTTAACAACAACGTAAGTATCAGCATAAATCGGAAATTGAATCAAAACCGCTTTTCACCTTTTATCCAAAACAGAAACAGTTGATAAACCATTTATTCTACGAATATCAAAATAATTTAGAAACAACAGTTTAGATTGGATCTAGTTATATTTCATACTGTTTCTGATGATTAGTCATGAAACAGCACTGGTATCCCGCAGCCATAGCGTAAATATAGGTACTACCCATATCCCGCAGCCATACGGTACCTATAGGGCACCAGAAAAAGCATATACTCGCCTTGAAAGATATTACAGCTGGACCGATATCTCGATCACCTACACTGTAACCAGTAACCAGTAATCAGTTCAATCTTAAAAACCTTTTTATTGAAAAAGGAGCCGAATCAATCGACATCCTAAATAATTTTATTCCCCCATTCACCTGGGCAGGAATACTCGCAAAACCAACTCATTTTTCTCAAAACCCAAAACATTTATAAATCCATTCATTTGATAAGTAAAATCACTTAACTATTCTGAACATAGAATAGCAGAAAAGTATTTGCATGATAATTCAGCGATATGTAAAACATTTATCTATTCTGAACTGAGAATAGGGAAAGTAATACTTGCATAATAGGATTCAAAATAAATATCACTTGAAAAATAAGTGATGATAGGGATACTTTCCTTTAAGATTTAGCATTTAGTCACACTCGCAATGACGTATCTATTCTGACATTTTGTCTCAAAACATCACCGTCCTTCTTTTCAACACTTTACTAATATGTTGCTCCTGCGATTGCTAGAAGCCAGACATCCAATACCATTTTATCCCATTCTTTATCCAAAATCTTGCCCCGATCAACTCAAATGATCCGCATTTATAATTAAAATATATAATTTTAATCGTCTAAATGATAATAACTCGACGAACTGCACGTCAAAATTCTATCGTCTACCCATACGATAGTCCGCAAATAATTATATCAGCGAAACACAGGACTCTTGACCCACATGTGCACATAATTCAAATAGCACGTAAATACATAACTCACGTATCACATAATTCATATCACACATATGACTCGGTTCGTCAAAAGGTTCGACTCGGTACATTTAAAACTGAAATCGGGTCAAAAATATGATTTATCGATTAAAAATCGACTCAGAATAATTTGTAAAACAAGTGACCTTCCGAAACAAAAAGGATTTAGGTCTCGAAAGTATTTTTAATGAAAGCAGAATATTTTTCTGAGTCTATACGCATTCGTTTCGTATTAAACGGACGAACAGTTTATTTATTACGAATAAAATAAGAATAAATCAATTAATAATGATATTAATTGAATTTTAAATACCCTTATATAATTTTAAAAACTCAAAATAAGTTTTAAATCATTATTTAGGAAAAATCAGAATTAAAAATAATTTTTCCATAATTTTTGGAATTAAAATGAAATGATTATGATTTATTGAAAATAATATGATTAATTATCAAAATATTTAATCATTTTTAAATAATTAATAAATAATTCAAGAAATAAATAAATTTTGAATTATAGAAAAATAATTCAGATTTATTTATAAAATAAATCAATTAATTAATTAAATTAATTAATCAATTTACAAAATAAATAAAACTGAATTTAGGATTTTTTTTAAAATAAAATAATTAAAAGTAAAATAGAATTTCCAAAAACACTTTTTGAAATCAGGACTGGGGAGAATTTGAATCAAATCCGGGTTTTCAATTGACAAAACGGGTCGGGAAGAACGGAACTGGGTCGCGAAGAACCCAGAATCTGATGAACTATTCCGGCATCGGAAAAAGTTTCGACCGGCTTCGACCTTGGCCAAATCTTGGTCATTAGATTCGATTTTGGCTTAGTTTTCATTCTCTGGCACGGCAAGAACACAGATATGCCAACAACAACGCTACTCGGAGGTTCAGTCGACGATTCCGACGAATAGACCCCCCCCCCAAACTCCATTATCGCCAGCAATAGAGCTCCGATTCCGGCCAAACATCGCTTTAATTCTTTTTTAATCCAAATCATATGAACAATATGCCAAAACAAAGCTCTGATCACGCCTAATCATATTTAATCAGTTATAACATCAACCAAGTAACAACTAAGCCAGAAAATTAACTTAAAAATTCAAGTTCAAACCCCCATATTCGGTTTTAACAAAATCGATTACCAAACCAACATATAAACATATGAATCGACTGCAAATGATTCAAGGAATATATTTATGGCATCCAAACAATCCCACAATCACCCAAATAAAAAGCCCTAATTCTTGAATATAAACCCTAAAAATCGATTTTAAAATTACCAATCTTCGGTTGATTTTGATGATAAAATCAGGTAGAACAGATTGAGGGCTTCGATTTGATTACAAACATGATAGGTTTTGCTTCTCAGATCATTCCAAAATCAGTGTTTGATCTCCACAAGCTCAAGAACACATAAGAGAGGATTTTCTGATTTTCTAAAAAATAAAAATAAAATCTGATTTTTAATAATAATTATTAATAAAAAACTATTTATACTTATGGAATATTGGTACGCGTTGGATCATACTGGATCAATAAATTTGTTATTTGGCCGCTAAGTAACTGCAAAACGATCCGAAAATAGATTACTTAGCCGCTAAGTAACTATAAAAATGATACAATTTAATATCAGATTTGGATAATTATCAAAATCGAGCTTCTTATAAAACACCCTATGAGAAAATAATGTAAAAATATCCCGTCTCTCGAGAATACGGGTTTTATTGATTTACCGAAATGATTATCGTATCGAAAATTGTACGTCGCGACGCGTACAGGTCAAACCGTAATCCGGATTGAAAAAGTTAAAACATGAAAAATATCTGGAATTACCAGATTAGGTTAGGAAGGAGTTTTCCGAAGAGTTTCGGGTTATAAACACGTAAAAACGATTGAGGTTGGACAATTCCCGATTTTATAAAATAGTTTTATAATTACTCAAGAAATAATTATTAAATTTACAAATCATTATAAAATCATATAACATTCCAAAAATTACCAGAAAAATACCATAATTATCTATACTTTTTTCTGGACATATAAAAATTAAAATACTCAAAGAATATCACATATAAACATCCAAACATCACTTCCCATTACCAGATAATTTACCAAAATTCACATACTAATCACATAATAATTATTTATTGATAAAATAATTACACGATATAACCCAGATATTACAAAACAAATTCAATCTACCGATATTAATAAGATCAGTTTTTAAATAACTTTTGAAAATAATACAATTCAAGTAAACTTTTTCAAAAATTAACAAGGATCGATACAATGCTTAACAATTACCACATTACCATTTAATAACACAAACTCGTTAAACGGGAATAAAATCTCCACCATTTTATTCCTTCTAAATGATAAAAGCACATATATATATTTAAATAATGATTATAATAATTCTAAAAATATGGGATATTACAATCTACCCCTTATAAGGATTCCGTCCTCAGAATCAGCAGAAGAAAGCACTAAGGGTCTTCTCACTAACTTTCCAATATTGCATATGTAACTTTTCTCAAAAATTTCATTAACACTGCAATTCCTTATACCACACTGTTATCACGGGAGCTTCACTCCGCACCATTGTTCCTTCCACATATCATTTGACCAATTTCTCAATGGAATCACTTTTACTGATCGAGAGAAAGAAGAATGGAGAGAAACAAAAAGAAAGAGAGAGATAGGGAGAGAAATAAAGAAACAAGCTGACTACGTTATACGCCAATGATATCTTAATCGCATCGCAGTCCACTATTGTTATTGGTAATCCCATCACATAACCCTACTTTGACTTGATAAAGATAACTCAGCCCAACTCGATTGGCATACCTTTGAATATTTGAGATAATAAAATCAAGGAATTCCAAAGAGAAAAGAATTTTATATCATCACGAATGCCCCACGATTGTGGTTACCAAAATCTGAATTTAGGAGAAAGTTTTGTTGAAATGAAAGAATAACTGAGAGATCAATATGATCAAACGAACTTGGTATTGTGTGTCCAAATTAAGACACTACTAAAGGCTGTTAACCTTCATGTATTCATAACACACACAAGTGATGGCATTCCATCCAACTCATATCACACAGACAGGTATACGTTGTGTCCCCTATAGTTAGGGTTGTTCATCTCAGTCAGAATAAAAGAATATCAAAGGAATTCAAAATCAAATGAATAAAACTAAAAAGATTTCAAATATGATATTTCTGAAGGAAATGAAATCCAGAGAACAAAATTCTGGCATAAAATGAGCAAGTGGTATCACATCACCAAGAAACTATCCACCATATAAGAAAAGTGGAAGTTAAATTATCATAATTTGGCAGAGCTATCAAAACCTGAAAATAGGTTTCATGACAACCTCTAGCACAGTACATGATTGAAAACGGGTGTTATGGACTATGTCATTTAACAGATACCTCTTTTTGAGAGATGACAAAAGAATTTATAGAAAAAGAAGGTATTGCCAACGTCTTAGTACTTATCTTTTTTTTGAACTCTTTTGTTGACTCATCATCCGATTCTAGATACTTCTTCACATTCCAAGGATATCGATAATCTCCATCGTCGTCGAATCATAGTAGCCTCCGAAGATTCCACAATAGACGTTCGTAATTGCCACGAGTTTTGTCCAGCCCATCACAACCATCTCAAACGAATGCGCCTATCTTAGCTTACTCGTTGGTACTATATCCAATAGTCCAATAGGAACTCGATATGAGCTCAAACGTCCTCACATAACTATACACACTCCTAGCACTCTCGTTTCTAGTTTACCATAACCTCAGCTCTGATACCAATCTGTAATGCCCCCAAATCTGGGGTCAAGGGATTTGGTCATCACGATGAAACCTCAATCCAAAATAACCTGTTAAATCAATAAATAAATGCCAGCGGAAGATATTTATCATCTATGACCCCAAACTAATCCAAGATCTTTTAAGGTTACAGTTCTAGAAACAAGAATTCTAAATTCCACCAATAAATTTTTCACTTTCTTTTAAAACTCTTTTCAACAATTCTCAATCTCAACGCTTAACCCGCTAGTATAACTTCGAAAAGAAGTATACTAGGCCCAACTATAAAATAACACAAATATAATATCATATAATATAAACAACTTTACATTACAGAACTTACACTAATCCGCAAAACCTAGACCAGCTCCTTTCTAAAAGCTTCTTCGTTGCTTCCTCGAATTACACGGCTAAACAACGCAAGTTAATCCTCACTGGAGATTAAATTTAAAAATAGGCAAGTATGAGCGGAACAAATGCTCAGCAAGATCATTATAGCTAATATAGGGTTGTTTTGATATAAAATCGGCATCTGCAATAGCGCAGATCATTTTAAAATCATAATTGCTGGAACAGAAAATTTATTAAAGAATCGGATAATTGTTTATCACTGTATTCAAAACTCTTTTTGATATTTTCGAGCAAAATGATTCAGCGATACTTCGAATCTTGACGAGAATAACACTCGTAAAGCAATGTTTACGAAAATATCGTAAACAACAATAACAAGAAACAATGATAATGGATTGAATCATACACTTTATTCAAAACCGAACTCTTGATATTAATACTTATTTTGCTGTCATATCAAATTAGATATCAATATGAACTTTGATGCTCACAATATCCCATACTGAAGTCAACATCAATCATCTATACTAATATCACCTTTGATATTTAACAACAAAGTAAGTATCAGCATAAATCAGAAACTGAATCAAAACCGCTTTTTACCTTTTATCCAAAATAAAAATAGTTGATAAACCATTTATTCTACGAATATCAAAATAATTTAGAAACAACAGTTTAGATTGGAACCAATTATATTTCATATTGTTCCTGATGATCAGTCACGAAACAGCACCGGTATCCCGCAGCCATACCGTAAATATAGGTACTACCCATATCCCGCCGCCATACGGTACCTATAGGGTGCCAGAAAAAGCATATACTCGCCTTGAAAGATATTACAGCTGGACCGATATCTCGATCACCTACACTGTAACCAGTAACCAGTAACCAGTCCAATCTTAAAAATCTTTTTATTAAAAAAGGAGCCGAATCAATCGACATCCTAAATAATTTTATTCCCCCATTCACATGGGCAGGAATACTCGCAAAACCAACTCATTTTTCTCAAAACCCAAAACATTTATAAATCCATTCATTTGATAAGTAAAATGTTAGGTCACACAACACTATAGAAGGGGGTTGAATATAGTGTAGAATACAATCAAATCGATTTAAAACACATGTAACAGAAAATAGATGTATTCGATATAATAAACTCTGTTACAATGGAACTGTTCTCTCTCAGTGATGAACAAATATCTCGAGAACTGCTAGGCTACAATGTATGATCTTCTCGATGATCGTAACACATATAGTCTAAACCTATATCCGTGTTTATATAGACACACAGTTACAAGATAACATCTAATTGATATGGAATATAATTCTGTCTCCTAAAATATATCAATTAGATATCTTATATAATTCTTCTAGTCCTCTAACTCTTTCCATGCATATCTTCTTCTTGTATTAGTCTTGATCTTCTTTCCTGTAAATCAGCTTCCTTCCTTAACTGTTAGTCCTCCAGTACTTAAGTTCTGATATCCATCTTCTGATAATCTAAGTCCTGATATCCTTAAGTCATGACTTCCAGTAAGTCCTGATTCCAGTAAGAACTGATATTTCCTGTTAGTTAAGATCTGAAAACTAAACATGAAACATATAAGACATGACATCTCAAATATATCCAACAATCTCCCCCAACTTGTAAATTATGCAAGAATGTACAAGTTAATAGATTTGATGATGTCAAAAACATTTAAGTTCAAATGCAATAAGAGTTTAATAAGACTATTATTACAACTTACAAAACATCCAACTTTACCAACATCACTGAATCAATCTGAATCCTTAATGATTCTTAACAAAATCATTTATCAGATTATCTTCAGCTTTCTTCAGAACTTCAGCTAACTGTACTTTGACCTGCATCAGTTCTTCTTCTTTACTATCACCAATTTGATAAATGGTTGTTCTGAGAGCTTGAATGGATGTTCTTTCAAGTCCATCACCAAGTTTGATAACCTTTTGGATGTGAAGAGTTTTCATTATAACATAAGCATCTTCCTTTCAGAATAACTTCCACCTTAGCAGAATTCTTCAGCATAGGAATTTCTCTTCCATCACCTTCAGTAATCATTGGACTGTAATGAGAAGTCTGTGTACCAGATATTCTGAATAGATCTCTTATAGCCTTCAAAATGTATTCTGACCATCTTCTTGTAACATCAGATTTTACTTCCAGAAGATAGTGAATATGTTGAAGTTCTCTGATAGACTTCTTTAGTACATCAGAATCAGCTAATCTATGAGTCCTTCCATCATTGAGAAATAAGATCAATTTCTCTTTTAGATTCTCCTTATCATGAGCATCTATCACAACTTGAGCAGATAACACCTTGTCAAGGTGCCTTTATTTGATTTGTTCATATGGTTTGTCTGCCAACATGAAAGGATCTCTTAGAGTAACCTCTACTCCTGTTTGAATATTCTCATCATCAGAACCTAATCCAGCTCTATCTCTAGGTTGCTTGGCTCTCAACCCAAATGTAGCGAGTTGATTAATCACGAGATTGGATTTTGGTTCAACTGGAGTAGCTTTCTTCCATAACAGCTTCTTCTTATCAGCAATTGTCATTTTATCCAAATCAACTTGAGAATTGTCAGTAGTTGATATCTTGATAGCTTGATCAGAATTTGTTGTTTCTTCTGTACCTTCATGTCCTTTATTCTGAACAATAACTTGAGTAGTGTCAGAGGTTGTTTTAGAATCTTCATTTATCTTTCTTCTTTTCAGAATTTGAACAGTTTCATCTTCAACAAGATTATCATAAGTTACTTGAACCATTTTACATACTGGTTTAATCAGATCTTGAGAAGTTTACAAGTCCAGTGTCTTGGTTGGTTCACAAACTTTTCCTTTCCCTTTGTCTTTGGGATCACTCGCAGTCTGTGATCTAGTCTTGAACTTTAAAGTTTCAGAATTTAACTTTTCCTTGATCACAATGCCTTTTTCCTTAGGCCTTGGAGGTTTCTTTGCATCAGAAGCTTTAGACTTAGGATTTGTCTTCTCAGCAGCAAATATAGCTTCTTCCTCCTTGAGAGTTTCTAAATCCATTCCTGGATTATGTTTCAGAAATAATCTTCTTGCTATATCCTCATCAAGTGTCTGGATTTTAGGATCTTTGTAATAAACAGTAGATTGCTTTCTCTTTAACTTTAGAGTTTGCAAACACCTCTGAGAGTCTTCAGATCCTGACTGAATCAGAATATCAGAACTTGACATCAGACTTTGTTTATCACCACTTAACTTCAGTCTTTGAGCATTCACAGCATCGAAACTTGACATTCTGAATAGAAGATTTCCCTTGAACTTTTCTTTGACCTCTGCTCTTTTCAGAGTTTCCCTGGTCATCACCTTTATCATCCTTTTTCTTCAGTTCTTGAGTAGGTGAGCATTTGGACTAAACTACCTTCTCCCCCTTTTTGGCATCATCAGAAAGTAAGAGAGAAAGAAAAAGTTCAACTGAAGATTAGATTTCATCCAATTGAGCTTTCTGAGAAGCTTGATTAGTTAGGACCTCAGCAATTTGGGCATGTTGCTCCTCTTGAGTTTTCTCAATGGCTTCAACTTTTTCAGAAATAGGTCTGATATACCTGTTCTTGTCAAGCTTGATCTGTAGATCTAGCTTATCAATATGTTCCCTGAGTGTATCAACCTTTTCATGAGTAGAAGTATGTAGACCTTGAAGATGTTTTATAGACAGAGCTGTGATCTTGAGTTGTGTCTTGAAATCAGCATTTGTGAGCAACTCATCAGCTTTTGCAATATGCTCTGTCAGAACTTTAGAACATGGAATAAAATCTGATTCATTCCACTTCTTGGTCCACTCAACACCTCTGTGAGTATCCTCCCAAGGAATAGGTGCTTCCTTTTCAACAAATTTCTTCACCAATTCTTCCTTGCCCAGAATAGGTACTGGAGTCTCAACAGAAACACAGTCATCAGAACTTGAGGAAGACTCATTCTGTTCTGATAGATCAACAGTGTGTGAAGCAACTGGAGATTCAGGAATAACATCATCTAAATTCTGATCAGCAGAATTTATCTCCAGAGCTGGTGTCTTTGATGTAGATGGAGCTTCCAAATAAATAACTTCAGGTATATTCAAATTATGAATATCTATTTCAGAATTATCAGTTTGTTCTTTAGCATCATCTGTAGCTTTAATAGGAGAGACAGGAGGGGTAACAACTGTGTCATTAGCAGTGTCTTTGGCTTGAGCTGGAAGGGCTTCAATGATAATTGGTTCTTGTGAGATCAGAGATTCCCGATCCCCTTCCTCAGCTTCTTCAGTCTCTTCTGATATAGCCTTAGCCAAATACCTCCTAGCCTTTATTTTCTTCAATCTCCTTGCCAATGAAGGAGTTGCTTCAACAACATCAGAATTTATAGATTTCTTTTTCAAAGTATCAGAACTTTGAGTTGCTTTCTCTTTCTGAGAAGTAACATTCTCAGCTTCAAGTGTCACAGATTCAGATGCATGAACCCGTGCTTCAATTGTTTCCTCTTCACTCTGAGAATCATCTTCCTTCTCTTTTGTGGAGGTTGAGGAACAGACTTTGTCCTCTTAGAAGGTTTGGAAGATGAAGGTCTGGGTGTTTGTGCTGATGGTTGAGAAGTCTGAGGTGTTTGTGTAGAGGTGGTAGGTGCTGATGGTTGAGGTTCTGATGATTGGACATCAGGATATAGTGCAGTTTATTTAACTGGATCATAGGTTATTAAGGCTTGTTTGACAGATAAAGGAACTCGGAGGGGTCTTAACACAGCCTTCTTATTATCAGTAGATAATAAGTCATTAAAAGCTCTTTTAGCTAGTCTGAATGATGGAATTAATTCACTAGCTGATTGGGGCTTATCATCACAACAAAAACTATAAATAAGCTGATAGAATCTAGCAAAATAAATAGTATTTCTATCTTATGTCATCCTATCCCCAATGAAACCTAAGACAACACTTGCATAATCAAAATCAGTTTGATTAATGAGAGCATACTTGATTTGTTGACTGAATATGGGGATTACATCGAAGTTAGAACATTTGTTTGCAAAAGCCTTGGTGATGAAGTCAAAGAAGAAACTCCATTCCCTCATTATGTAAGGTCTCTTCAATTGACCCAGCTTTGCCAATGTCTTTTCATACCCCAGAATGGCCATCATATTTTGAAGAATAGGCTCCTCAAAAGTTGTATAGGCTTTATTTTCAGGCAACTGCAGTGCTTGGCAAACTGTAGCCAAAGTTACGACATACTCGTCCTCTCATGTTGTAAAGATTATACTTGGGTCCCTTGAGCACCACCATCATCATTACTCCACTTCGCTAGAACTCCAGCACTTGAGTTCCAGAGACTGCATCAGGTTGGGTCAGAGTGTACCCAATATCAGAATTAGCGAGAAAATCCTGAATGAAGTAAAGTTTTGATGGAGCTTCAGCCTTGCTAAGAATGGCAGAGTAGTTGTTAGGAACAAACTTAGCTCCATTGAAAAGTACGTCTTTTGGTGCCATCTCTGTAAGAAAATAAGTGAGAAAGAGAGTGTTTGCAAAGTGTTTGTTAAAAGTCCTAAAAGAAAACGCTTCAGAGAATATTAGAGCGAGAGAGAAAGTAAAAGAGATTAAGAATAGAAAAGTAAGTATTAGAAAATCTTTTAACTCCCATATATATACTCTCTCCACTCAACAGTTATATTTTTGAAGCATGGGATACACTTTACACATGGCAACGTGTGAACAGTCAATAAACGGTTATAGCAGGAGTTAATGGGCACGTAAAATAAGCAATAATTACCGTGCACATGCAATTTTTCAGGACATACAAGTTAACCACTAACCCATAATGATTATGACTATTTTTATCTCACCCAATTTTATTCTGATTTAAATATGACTGTTTCAGATTTTACCACAAATAAGTCAAGTAAAAAAAATGTCACGTAAGCATCAAAGATTCCATCAGGATTTAATATCACAACTTAACTTATATCAGATTTTTAACAATCATCAGAACATGGCTTCTGTACTCAAAAAGTGAATATCTTTTTTTGTAATTCTTCATACAAATACTGACTTATTTTCTTCAGAATTTAATCATCAGAACTTCCATCAAAACTTGTCCTCAGAATTTATGTAAATAACACTTAACTATTTGTCAAAAACAACTTAATCACCACAGTAATTTTCATCATTCATATGGAGTGAAAGTGTGTGTGCATTCAGCAAAATATCAGATAAAGATTAAAGTCTGATAAATATAACACCCTCCAAATCCGGGGTATAGATTTGGGGCATTATTAACAACAATTACCAACTATACCTGCACAAGTGGAATATAAATATAATAATTACCCCGAACTATCACTACTCAGGATCTTTTAAGGTCTGAGTTTGAAAACAAGAATCACGCACTACACTTTATTACAAACCCAACTAAATAAAACCTGTCTCAAGAACTATCTTTGATACAAAACTTTATTCTATCTACAGTTTCACTACACAACTTTTATTCAAACTACACAAGACTTTTATTCAACCCAACATTACTACTTATCCTGCTACACCTGATCTGGAAATTCAAAGCTCTCTTCGGGAATAGGAAGGAACACTCTTGGTATAAGAGGGTCCTGCTGCTTGACTCACTTCTTGACTATGCGGGTCCTGATGGGTTTCATTCTCTACCTTAACTGTAAAACAATAGGAGTAACAATAAAAAAGGATGAGCCAAAATTGCTCAACAAGCCTGCAAAAATATATATATGGTATAGAGAAAGAGAAATGAGAGAAACAATAAGCTGCTGGTTGTAACAACCATCTATATCTGTATCGAATAGTAATTTGCCAATGATGGCGAGTGCCAAATGAACAAGACTGGAAACAAGAACCAACATATGCACTATAATCTGCTGATCAGTCAGAATATAGTGCGGATCTATACCCAACTGCATAGACCCAACCAACATAAGGAGTACTCAGGCAACTATGGCCTATTAATTAATGGTCTGGGAAAAACCCAGCCTTTATAGTAACTATCCAGTCCAAGGCTGAGCATCCGGAACAATCGGTATGCTATTGATATATCCCAACACCAGGATATACCAGAGTATATGTAGGGTAAAGGAATTGAAATATGAACAGGGAATTCAATAAATTGGGTAAATCAAGAATTGAAATGAAACTGGAACAAGCAATAATAAATGGGTAACAGTGTATATGAATAATGATTATCAAAGAGAATTGATACGATAGAAAAGAAATATAAATCACTATTCTGAATTTAGAATAGGGGAAATATTTGCCTTGCGCGTACTTAACCTACTTTAACTCACTGCCTTCTGACCCTAGCTTGCTCTGCCTTGCTAACACTGAACAAATCATGGAAAGATAGGTGTTTAGATAACTTACTATATACGTGTATCTTGAATTGATATCACACAACCTTATCAGTCTACCCATGCATTTCTATCTGACTCGCATATATATACATACATTTATACAGCACATCTATTCACATAATCACATAAAGCACGTAGCACGTAAACCACATAATTAATTTCTAGATTTATAATTATTTTTAGAATCAATTCTAGGCTTATACCTGCATTACTAGTCTTATCTGATTTTATTATAATTTTTCGGGATTTATTCGGCTCAATTATACCCCTATTAGGACTTACGAACTATCAATTATCACCAAACCACTCTTTTTCGGAAGAAATTATAACTTACAACTATTTTTATTGGATTCGTCTCATTTTTCTGAGTCTAGGGGTCTTCGTTTCATTTAAATCGGACTAACGGTTGAATTGTTATGAATTAAACACTGATGATTCAATTTATTATTCAATATAAATAATTATTACAACCTTTTAAATCCTAAAATAATTTTTAAATAATTATTTAAGAAAAATCAAAGTCAAAAATAATTTTTTTATAATTTTTGGAGTTAAAATGAAGAAGTTATGATTTATTGAAAATCATGTGATTAATTATCGAAATAATTAATCACTTTTTAAATATTTAATAAATAAATAACTAATAATTAATTAATAAATACTTATTTAATAATTTAAAATAATAAATCCCTAATTATTAGGATTAATCATAATTTATTATAATATTTATAACTTATCGATATTTATTCGATTAGATCGATTATTTACAAATAATCAATCAACTTAATTAACTGATACGCTATTTATCGAATAACTACGAATTACTCGCAATTCCCGCATAATTATCGAATATTAAATTACTATCGAGACTTATACGATTCGCTAATCAATTATTTACTAATATCTAATTATACGATACGAATAATTATTACAATATTAATCGAATAACTAGCGCTCGAATAATAATTATAATTATCGAATCATTATTTGCACTATTAACTAATTATTAGATTATTAATCACATTTCTTAATTATTTCTAATCCTTATTTATTAATTAATTACCTAATTACTAATTAATTATCTAATTATTAATTAATTAAATAATTAATAAATAATTAGATAAATAATTAAATAAATAAATAAATAAATTCGAATTTATAATTTAATAAAATAATTTAGAAATTAATAATACTATTTTCAGAATTCAAAATTAATTTTTTTAATTGAATTTTAGAAATAATAAATCTAATTTCTGTTTTTATAAAATAGAATTAAATAATAAAAATTCAGAAACAGAAATCAGAAAAACAAATTGGGGGTTTTTGGATCGAAACCGGGTTGCAACCGGGTCGTCTTCGACCCGATCGGGTCACGAAGAACACCGGCCACTGCCCAGAATCCAACGCCGGCGGAGATTTTTCCGGCGAGACGAAAACGTTCGATTCCATTCGTTCCTTCTGCGTTTTCGACGCACAGCAACACAACGACGCTCCCCTTCTGTTCCTCCTTCGTCCTCGTCGACTACAACAGCTGGAAACCTGAGAAACGCGGCGACGGCGGCGGAACTCCGGCGAGCTCAAAATGTACACCAACCTCGACGAAACCGGTGCCAATCGACTCACAAAACGACGATCTACACGCTCATAATCATCAAAACATCAAACAACAACCAGAAAATCAAACCCGAGTTCGCGATTAAAAACCCGAAAATATAAACTTTCAGTTCGATCAATCAAACATCAAAAACACTTACATAATCGAAAACTACAGATCATAAGCTTCAAAACGAGTACTTACACTAACGATTTGGACTCCGGAATCACGATGAAAATCAGCTTTGATTCTGTTGCCCTGTTCTTCACCAAACCCTAACCCTAATTCCTTTTCTTTTTCTTTTTATTTTTTCCTGATTTTTAATTGTAATTAACTGATTTAATTAATAATTGTTAGATATATTTGATAATGTCATGGCTAATATGTTTTATGTTTAGATTTCAGATCTTATTTGAACAGAACAAATCAGTACTTAACTGATCAGTACTTATACTGGAAGTCAGAACTTAAGGGATATTAGTACTTGTGTTATCAGGAGATAGATATCAGAACTTAAGTGCTGAAGGACGATCAGATAAGGACAGTAGCTGATTAAAGTTAAGAAGATCAAGATAAACATAAGAAGAGATATGCATGAAGAAGGAATTCCGTGAAGAATGGAATACTTGGAATAGAAGATATCTGATTGATATATTTTAGGAAGCAGAATTATATTCCATATCAATTAGCGAATATCTTGTAACTGTGTAGTATATAAACACAGACATAGGGTTTACACTATAAGTGTTATCATTATCGAGAATATTATTTAATATAACTCTAGCAGCTCTCGTGATATTTTGTTCATCACTGAGAGATAACAGTTCCAGATTGTAACAGAGTTTATTGTTTAAATAAAGTTTGTTTTCTGTTACATAAGTTCTTGAAGTTTGATTTGATTGTAATAAACACTGTATTCACCCCCTCTACAGTGAAAGTGTGACCTAACAAGTGGTATCAGAGCTATCTGTTAACACACATACAGTTAAAGATCCAAACACAATCATGTCTGACACAGAAACTCCAACTAAGCCTACCAAAACTGAGGAATCATCAAAGACATCAACTCAGAGTCGATATGAGACTATCAGAGTTCCCATATTGAGACCATCTGAATATCCCATATGGAAGGTAAGGATGACCATGTTTCTGGAAGCAACAGATCCAGAATACCTTGATAGAATCAAGGAAGGTCCTCACAAACCTACCAAGCTCGCTGTTGTAGTTGCAGGTGAAGCAGCAATGACCGTACCAAAGGAAAAGAATGATTACACTGCTGAAGATATAGCATCTATTGCTAAGGATGCCAAGGTACGTCACTTATTGCATAGTGCCATTGATAATGTAATGTCAAACAGGGTAATCAACTGCAAGACTGCTAAGGAGATATGGGATGCACTGGAGACAAGGTGTCAAGGAACTGAAACAGTTAAGAAGAACAGGAAGACAATACTCACTCAAGAGTATGAACACTTTGACTCTAGGACTAATGAGTCATTGACTGATGTATATGATAGATTTGTCAAACTCTTGAATGACTTGTCATTAGTAAATAAGGAGTATGATCTTGAAGATACAAACCTCAAATTCCTGTTAGCTCTTCCTGAATGTTGGGATTTGAAGGCAACAACAATAAGAGACAACTACAATCTTGATGAAACAACTCTTGATGAAATCTATGGAATGCTCAAGACTCATGAACTTGAGATGGAACAAAGAAGCAAGAGGAAAGGAGGAAAGTCAAGGACAGTTGCTCTCAAGGTTGAAGAGGAATCCCCCAAACCACCTTCCTCAAAGAAAGATAAGGGTAAAGCTCTTATCATAAAATCTGATACTGAGTCATCAAGTTCTGAGAGTGATGATGACTCAGATTCTGAAAGCTTGCCTGAAACTGATGCTGATGAGGAGATGATGAAGCTGTGTGCTCTTATGGTGAAAGGAATCATAAAGATTGCATACAGGAAGTTCAGGAAGGGAAAGAAGTTTTCCAGGAAAGGCATAAGTTCTGATAAGAAGAATTTCAGAAGATCTGAAGGAAGAGGAGGAAAGTCTGACAGAGGAGATTACACTAATGTTAAATGTTATAATTGTGGTGAGAAAGGCCACATATCTCCTGATTGAAAGAAGACCAAGAATGACAAAGGCAAAGCTCTTGTCACAAAGCAGAAAAGCTGGACAGACACCTCAGACTCTGAAAGTGAGGAGAACTATGCATTGATGGCAAATGCTGATAAATCAAGTTCTGAGAGCAGTTCTGAAGCTGCTGAAACAAAGGTACCTCAGACTACTTATGCTTTTCATACTGATGATATTAATGAGTTGAGAAGATATCTTAAAACCATGTTTGTTAGTTATAGAGATCAAACTTTAACATGTGAAAGATTAACTTCTGAAAATCTTGCTTTTAGGAAAAGAAATGATTTCTTAGAAAAAGAGTTAGTCATGCTTCATCAAACTCAGAAGGATAGAGATGATGCTTTTTATGTTAGGGATGAAGTGCTAAAAATGAATGAATCTCTAAAAACTGAGTTAGAAAAGGAGAGAGAGATCATCAGAACTTGGACTAACTCTGGCAAAACAACTCAAAATTTGCTAAGCAGTGAAAACTGGAAAGAGGGCTTAGGCTATGGAGAAAATAAAAAAGGAACTGTAGAAATTAAGTCTGTTGATAAGCAAAAGCCGAAGTTAAAACCTGTTAAGTTTGTAACTGAAAAATCCGAAAATGAGAAATCAGAAGTTAAAAAGAAATTAGCTTCTGACAAACTAAAACAGGAAAAGACAGCTGAAGTTAACATAGGCTTAATGACAAAGAAGCAGCTTAAGCATAAGCTGAAAGATGTTAAGAATGCAAACAAGGTAAAATCACCTAGGAAAAACAGGAATGGAAAGGAAGGTGTGAATAAAAGCAATAACTATAAATCTGTTCCTGATGCTCCTAGGAAAGCATGTCGTAACTGTGGAAGTTCTAACCATCTGGCTTCTTTTTGCAGGAAGAATAAGAATATTAACTCCTTATCTACAAAGTCAGGAGTTAAGAGTCAGTCTGTTAGATACAAACCACAAAATCCTTGTTTTCATTGTGGTAGTTTATGGCATTCCATTTATACTTGTAAGGAATATCATAGTTTGTACTATGATTATTATCAAATAAAACCTTCTTTAAAGAAAGTTTATGTTGTTCCTTCTAGTATAAGTTCTGATAAGAAAACTGTTAACATAAAATCTGATGTTAAATCCGCTGCAAATGTTAACAAACCTAAAAAGGCCAAAGGATCCAAGCAAGTATGGGTCCTTAAAACTAATAATTAGTGGTCTTTTTGATTGCAGGGCAACAGGAAAAATATTTTAGTTCTGGACAGTGGATGTTCAGGACATATGACTGGAAATAAGGCCCTGCTATCAGACTTTGTGGAGAAAGCTGGCCCAAGTGTTTCTTATGGAGATGGCAACATTGGAAAAACTTTGGGATATGGCAATATCAATCTTGGGAATGTCATTATTAAAGATGTAGCTCTGGTCTCAGGACTTAAACACAACTTACTGAGTATAAGTCAAATCTGTGACAGAGGTTATCATGTTGATTTCTTTGCAGAACATTGTGAAATAGTTAGTAAATCTAAAGGAAAAATTGTTCTGAAGGGATTCAGGCGTGGTAACATTTATGAAGCTAAGCTTTCAACAAGTTCTGATGGTTCTGCAATCTGTTTAGTGAGTAGAGCCTCAACTGAAGAAAGCTGGAATTGGCACAAGAAACTCTCTCATTTAAACTTCAACAAGATAAATGAACTGATCAAGAAAGATCTTGTGAGAGGACTGCCAAAATCAGTGTTTGTTCCTGATGGTCTTTGTGACTCATGTCAGAAGGCTAAACAAAGAAAATCTTCGTTCAAGAGCAAGACTGAATCATCAATTCTTGAGCCTTATTATCTACTTCATGTTGATCTATTTGGTCCAGTGAATGTCATGTCTATTGCAAAGAAGAAATATGCGTTGGTCATAGTAGATGAGTTCACCAGATACACATGGGTGTATTTCTTGCACACAAAAAGTGAAACTGCATCTATCCTGATTGATCATGTCAAACATCTGGATAAGTTGATCAAAGATTCTGTGAAAATTTTGAGGAGTGATAATGGCACTGAATTCAAGAATTTGATAATGGAAGAGTTCTGCAAAAATCATGGAATAAAGCAGGAATTTTCTGCTCCTGGAACTCCACAGCAAAATGGAGTTGTTGAAAGGAAGAATGGAACTCTAATTGAAGCTGCACGAACAATGCTTGAAGAAGCAAAGCTTCCAACCTATTTCTGGGCTGAAGCTGTGCAGACTGCTTGTTTTACTCAAAATGCAACACTCATTAACAAGCATGGAAAAACACCATATGAGATGGTGAAGAATAAGAAGCCAAATCTCAAATACTTTCATGTATTTGGATGTAAGTGTTTTGTTCTCAAGACTCATCCTGAACAGCTATCCAAGTTTGATCTAAAAGCTGATGAGGGAATCTTTGTAGGATATCCACTTTCTACAAAAGCCTTCAGAGTCTATAATTTGAGAACAAAAGTGGTCATGGAATCTATCAATGTCTCTTTTGATGACAAGAAGATCACTGGACTTGAAGATTGCGTTGATCATGATAAGCTGAGATTTGAAAATGAAGATTCATATTCTGATATCTCAAGTCCTGACAGTCTAAGTCCTGATACTGTAAATTCTGATGGATTAAACTCTGATGTTATTGAAACTATGGTGACTACGTCAAAGGAAGATGCACCAATGCAGGGGGAGCATACTCAAGATATTATCACATCTCAAGAAGCATCAGAACATACATCTGGCTCTTCAAATTCTGATTCGTCAAGTTCTGATAAGCCAAGTACTGACAGTGCTGAAAATCTAAATACTGAAGGATCCAACTCAGAGAGCATAGTTTCAGGGGGAGCATCAGAAAATGAAACCGAAGACAGCATGAATCATGGGGGAGCATCCAGTTCTAGAGAAAATCTTCCATCTGCAAGGAAGTGGACAAAATCACATACACCTGATTTAATAATTGGAAATCCTGAGGCAGGTGTCAGAACTAGAACAGGTACTTCGAATGAATGTCTTTACAATTCTTTTCTCTCTCAGTCTGAGCCAAAGAAAGTGGAAGAAGCTCTTCAAGATGCTGATTGGGTGCAAGCAATGCAGGAAGAGTTGAATGAATTTGAAAGAAACAAAGTCTGGACCTTAGTGCCAAGACCCAAGAATAGATCGGTTGTTGGTACAAAGTGGGTATTCAGAAACAAAACTGACAGTGATGGCATAATTGTAAGGAACAAGGCAAGGCTGGTTGCAAAAGGATATTCTCAACAGGAGGGAATTGACTATGATGAAACATTTGCTCCAGTTGCTAGGTTAGAAGCCATAAGGATATTCATGGCTTATGCTGCTCACAAAAAGTTTACTGTCTTTCAAATGGATGTGAAAAGTGCTTTTCTCAATGGAGAATTGGAAGAGGAAGTATATGTTGAACAACCTCCAGGCTTTGTAGATTCCAAACATCCAGATTATGTCTACAGGCTTGATAAAGCACTTTATGGACTTAAGCAAGCTCCTAGAGCATGGTATGAGACTTTAGCTCAGTTTCTTCTGGAAAGTGGATTCAACAGAGGAACTATTGACAAAACATTGTTCTATCTCAACCATGGCAAGGACTTACTTCTGATCCAGATTTATGTTGATGATATTATTTTTGGGTCTCCAAATGACAAACTTTGCAAAAAGTTTGCCAACCTAATGCAGTCAAGATATCAGATGAGTATGATGGGAGAACTTAGTTATTTTCTGGGCCTTCAAGTCAAGCAGAGTGAAGAAGGAACTTTTATTTGTCAATCTAAGTACACCAGAAACTTGCTGAAGAAATTTGGAATGCAAGACTGTTCAAGTGCATCCACTCCCATGGCCACTGCAACAAAACTGGATAAGGATACTGGTAATTCAGTAGATATTACTGATTACAGAGGTATGATTGGCTCACTTCTCTATCTAACTGCTAGTAGACCAGATATCATGTTTGCTACCTGTCTTTGTGCAAGATTTCAAGCAGATCCAAGAGAACCTCACTTAACAGCTGTAAAAAGAATCTTTAAGTATCTTAAAGGAACAGCTGATCTAGGATTATGGTATCCTAGAGAATCAGATTTTAAATTAATAGGTTACTCAGATGCAGATTTTGCAGGTTGCAAAATTGACAGGAAAAGCACAAGTGGTAGCTGCCAATTTCTTGGAGGCAGGTTGGTTTCTTGGTATAGCAAGAAACAAAAGTCAATTTCCACATCAACTGCAGAAGCAGAGTATATTGCTGCAGGAAGCTGCTGTGCACAGATTCTCTGGATGAAGAATCAGTTACTGGATTATGGGTTAACATATTTCAAAATCCCTATTTACTGTGATAATCAAAGTGCTATTGCTATGACAGGTAATCCAGTTCAACACTCTATGACAAAGCACATCAGCATCAGGTACCATTTCATCAGGGAACATGTGGATGAAGGTACAGTGGAATTGCATTTTGTTCCCACAGATCAACAAGTAGCAGATATCTTCACAAAACCACTGTGTGAAGCTACCTTTTCAAAATTGGTAAATGAACTTGGAATGATTTCAGGTTCTTTCTCTAAATCTGCTTAAACTTGTTCTATGTTATCAGACTTTATGATCAGTATTTACAGAATTAATGTCTTTGTATATTCTGTGCATTAATTGATAAATGTCTTTAAGTACTGACTGTTGTCTGATATATGTTTCTAAACTCTGATAAGTGATATGTCTGTTTCAGTAACTATTCAATCCTATGAGGATAACTGTGCTAGATACTGACCTACTAGTCTTCAATAAACAAATGATCCCATGAAAGAAGTAATTATTTCTGTGGAAATCTTATGACACAAGCAAATTCTGATAACTGAGCTTAGTTAAGTTTACTTTGTATATCTTATTACTAAGTCCCAAATTAGAATAATGCTACTCATCTGTTTAAGTTCTGATTCTAGTAAAACTGCTGAATGTACTAAGTGCTGATAAACCTCACTTATCAAAAGAAAAAGAAAAGAATCAAAGAATAATATCAGGTACTCCTTTGAGATCTAGAGTAAAAATGTGAATGGGACGACCCAAGTGCATTGCTGGTATTAAGTAAATATGCATTAGAAAAGCAAAATATTTTTTCTTGGTGACTGTTCACACTCTATGATTACTGGAGAAATACTCTGATAATAGCATAAATTCTAATAAACAGTCGTGACTCACTTACACTGAGAAGCCTCTGTAAAATAGAATTTCAAAAGATGCATAAAATTAGCACAAAAACAGTAGAGGTGAACTCATGCATGAACTCATTTATCAGTAGGTTTCAGGATAATGACAGCTCTTTAGCAAAATTTTAATTATGACTTATTTCTAAGATGTACTGAAGTAGATCAGACTTTACTCTTTGTCTGTTATTTAGCTTAATGCACACACACATCACTCCATATGAATGATGAAATTTCTGTGGTGGTCTATGTTATTTTAGATAAACAGTCATTGTGTCACTTCTGCACAAATTCTGAGGACAAGTTCTAGTTACACGTTCTGATGATTAAGTTCTGACGTTCATAACTAAGAACTTGTATGAGTATTTACTAAGATAGATATTCCTTGTTCGAGTTAAGACATTATGTTCTGATGACTGTTAAGTTCTGGTATAGGTCTAAGTTCTGATTTTTCAGTCTAACCCTTTACTTGACTTATTTATGAGTAAAATTTGGTAACAGTCTCAGATTAATTTCGAAAACTGTTCCTCAAACATCTCAAAAGAAGAGGAGGATTCCTTTGAGAGATGAATCAGATTCTGAGGATAAGATTTCCTCTTCAGAACCTATGATAGATGAAGCTGAGAAGGCAACTTCTCAGAAGGATTCTGCAATTGGGGGTTCTAGGCTTCTCAAGCGGCTTAGACGTATGACGGTTCCTGCAACTCCCAAGGAATCCAAATCAACAAGAAAGTACAAGAAACAGAGGGCACAGAGGCCAGTTTCAGATGATGAGGAGGAAGCAGCTAAGGAAGGGGATCAGGAATCTCTGATCTCACAAGACAAGGAATTTGCTCCAGTCACTTCTTCTCCATCAACTTCATCTCAGGAACCTGTATCTGACAAGGCTAATTCACCTTCTATATCTCTTGTTGATCCAGGCACAAGTGCTGAAATTGATATTCAGAACTTGGTTGTGCCTGAAATACTTTTCTTAGAAGCTCCAACAGCAAATAATCCTTCTACAACACCTGTTACTGATGCTGTTCAAACTCCTGAGTTATCACTAACACCTTGTAACACCCCCAGATCCGGGGTCGGGGATCCGGGTCGTCACGGTCTTTCTTTCCACAATATCACTTCACTTAATTAATAATAACCAACCTTATGCTGTGACCCCACACTAACATACACCACAACCCGTTATAGTCTCAGAGATGAAATTCAAATAAGTACAAGTCTTTGAATCCACAATTTAAAAGTTATTACAACCCAAAACGATTACTTGATAAATTTACAGTTAATTGCCATTATCTGCCACAAGTTATAATTATACATAATTGATTCTCAAAAGCAGATGGTCTAATCTACAATAGATCTACCTCTGCAGCTATAGCAGCTATGACATCAACGGGAAGACGCGGAACGCTTTCCACGCGCTTGCGCTGGGTCTGCTGGAGTCTGGTCATCTTTCCTAACTGTTGTTGTGTGATGAAAGAAGAAAGCAAGGGTGAGCAGCAAGCCCACCAAAATAATATGCATAATTATTTACAGTATATGAGTCTACTCATAATACTCATGAAAGTCTTGGTCAAAAGAAATGAACCAAGTTGATAACTTAATGCGATGAAGTCGCAAAATATTCAGTATATATATATACATATATACTTTTCAAAATATTGGAAGTCCTCTTCCATGCATAATATACACAAAGTCCCAGTGTATAACTGTATATAAAAAAAATATCGTTGCAAGGTGATCTCATATATCTAACCTTGTCTCAACGTTTTTCTGAAAATCTTTGTCATTCATAAGACAATTATTAATTAGATATAAGTTTAAAAGATGAAGTTACCAAATACTTCACTACACTTATATCATTCCCAAATACTACTTGAACTACCACCGTTCAAGTTATAATCAATTTCAAAAGTTCATCCCACTGATGAGACCACAAGATAAGACTTGAATAGATTCAATCTTTGAAATATTATTGAATGAAAAAGTTATGAGATACTTTATTTAGTCCCGATATATATATATATCCACATACATATATATCCCGAAAACATTTCCTGGAACCTCTGTTATGTGAAGTATGAACAGAGTTCGAAACATCCAATGAATTTTGGAAAGGAAAAGAATTTTGGCATAAACCCGATATCTCGCTGATCAGGCAAAGATACCAATAAGTAACCTTTTCTACTGTAGATGGATGAATTCCTCACCGGTCATCACCCTGGTCATAATTAAGACCTCGCGCTCGACCGTACCCCGGCCCCTCACGCGTTGATGGACTGCCACCCAGCCACTTACACAATATTAGACCGTACCCCGGCCTGTCGCTTATGCCGACTCAATTAGATGGGCTTACTTCCCGAACATTGGGCAAGTAATCAATTCATTTACCAAATCTGCAACCTCGTTGCGAATATAAAATACACCACAGAGCCGGACTCCCCAGGTTTTTGAGCGAGTATTTAAATCCCCTTTAAAAAGGAAGATCTTAAATATAAAAATGAGTTTTGGGATCCGCTCTGACTTTTAAAAATCATTTTGAAGACTCGAAAACACTTTAAAGAGTGTTTGGAGTAAGACTGATTTAATGAAGTAAATCAGTCCCCAGAATATTAGAAAATATCTGAATATTATTAATTAAATAATATTCCCATAAAGAATAATCTTTATAAAAATAATTGAAGTAGAAGTATTAAATTTATACTTGAAACGAGTATTAAATAACCCAAGATATACTTATATGAAAGTATTATCTATTTTTTGAATAATCGAAAATAAGTTTGATTATTTACACCTTATTCTTTAATAAAATAAAGAATATATCACAGCAAATAATCGGAGTCATAGATCCTCAAATGAATATTCAAATAATATTCAATAAATAAAATAAGCTGAGTCATAATACCTCGAATGAATATTATAAATAATATTCATTAAATAAAATAAAGGAGTCATACATCCTCAAATGAATATTCAAATAATATTCAATAAATAATATAAAAGAGTCATAAGCCCTCGAATGAATATTCAAATAATATTCAATAAATAAATAAAAGGAGTCATAAGTCCCCGAATGAATATTCAAATAATATTCAATAAATAATATAAAAGAGTCATAAGCCCTCGAATGAATATTCAAATAATATTCAATAAATAAATAAAAGGAGTCATAAGTCCCCGAATGAATATTCAAAATAATATTCATTAAATAAATAAAAGGAGTCATAAGTCCCCGAATGAATATTCAAAATAATATTCATTTAAATAAATAAAAGGAGTCATAAGTCCTCGAATGAATATTCAAAATAATATTCATTTAAATAAATAAAAGGAGTCATAAGTCCTCGAATGAATATTCAAAATAATATTCATTTAAATAAATAAAAGGAGTCATAAGTCCTCGAATAATATTCGAAATAATATTCAATAATAAAATAAAGTTTAAAGTTATCGAATAAACCTTATTCGATTAATAGTTTGGAAAACTATAACCATATATATATATAAATATATATATATATATATATATATATATATCCATATCCATATATACAAGATTACTCGGGATCCTCGACTCCCGGTTTTTGAAAATATTTTCACTTTTGGGTCCCTATACTAAGGGTATATGCAAGTTACCGCTATCCTCTAGCATAGGTATTATCAACTGAACCAACAGATATATATTGAAAGAATATGAAACAGGCATGCATATATATACCATAGCAGCATGCTTCAATATATTGCAACATTTGCTAATATAAACATCATGCATCTATCGCAAGATAATGCATATACATATATACATCACAACAACAGTATAACGGGTAGAAAACTTGCCTGAGCGACTGGGGTTACGAATGGCTCGGGACGAGTCTGGTAACCTATAAACAACAAGTAAGTTGGAATTAAACCAAAGTCACTTGTGAATCTATACTTTAACTAACTTAGACTCTAACGCTTGTTTTGCGCTCACTGGTTCGCTTAAGTCACTCGGGTACCCTCGGCTCCACCATTTTTAATAATTTAACCTTTACGAGTTTTAAAGCGATTCCTTCGCGAGTGACTTACCAACTGCCTAAAACACTTACCATAAATGTTTCATGCATTAATTAACCCTTTTTGGTCTTTAACCTACATTTCAAAGTAAGGCGAGGGAAAAAGTTTCGTTCGTGAAACGCCGTTACTTGAAACGGTCGTTTCTCCTAAACCGTAAATCGGAATCGAACGAACTATATATCAAAACGAAGCTCGTAACATGAGCTATCTAAACATGGCAGCGGTCACAATTTAGCAGGGGGTTCTCGGGTCCTAATGCTATGCACAAAAACAGTCCAAAGAAAATCGGACGTTACGACGGCTATGTTTACGCGATTTCCCATTTTTTAAACTATCCACAATCAACACAAACCATCCTCAAATCCAACACACAACAAACACCCATCCTTATCACATCATAACAATCCCAACCAATCCATATTAACCATTTATACTTATTCCTCACATGAACTAAAAGCTTTACTTAGGTTCTTTAACTAATTACCAAGATTTACAACTCCAACAATACAACAAAACCAACTAATCTCTACAAACTCAACCAAACTTCAACCAATCAAGCATCATGCCTCACATATGCTATATCAAACACATTCAATCCTAATTACTCAAAACTAAAGCTAGGGTTTGTAGTTTATACCTTCCTTGGAGAGTGGAGAATCAAGAGGATGGCTTGCAATCACCTTTAAAGCCCTTAACCAAGCTTAATCTAAACAAAACTTCAAGAACACAAATTTTAGTTCTTGAAAACACTATTCACCATCTTCTTTGATGATTTATAGAAAAAGATTGGCTTGGAATTAGAAGCTTAAACTTATAGGAAGTATGTAACTTAACTAGGAGGAGCTAGGATAATTACCTTGGAAAATAACAAGTGGAGGAGCTTGGACTTCCCATTTCTTAAGAAACCACCCGAGAGCTTCATGAACAAGCCTTGGTTGCTTTTGATTTTTGATGAAAATGGTTTTTGCTTGGCTTGGTTGCTTGGTTTTTGTGCTTGCTTTAGCAAATTACTACCTTGCCCTTGAATTTGTGTGGTTCTTATTCAACCACACCTCCTTCCTTCCTATGTCATGCTTACCTCATCCTCATGATGTCATCCTTCCTTCCTTGTCTTCTTTCTATTGGTTGGATGACATCATTCCCATTAATCCCTTTGATTAACTTCCTAATCGTTTGCCTAATGACCGCTGATCTGCTATACGGTTCGCTTAACTTTCGTTCTCGTTTTATCGTTTGAAGGATCATACCCGGGATCTTATTACTTAGGTTCCCTTAACCTTTCTCAATATATTATATTCCTTCTATGATCCTCTTTTATAATCCTTTAATTTAAATCCTTTTTATCCTGTTACCTTATACTCAATTCTCTCCGTATATTGTGGATTTCCGGGAAAAATCAAAGTGTTCGTAATTGGATTCTGACGATCTTTACATACACTTATATACCTCATAGAGTACTAATAATATCCCATAAGATCAATAACAGAACCCCTACATAGCGTGGCATGAAAAGTTTTCTCGTTCAGCAAAAACACTATTCATAAGGGTTTCAAAAATTTCCAAAATTGGGGTTATTACAGTCTCCCCTCCTTAAAAGGATTCCGTCCCGGAATCAGATAGAAAACAAATGGGAATACTTGCTTAGCATTACACTTTCTAACTCTCGAGTCAATTTTCCCACATTGTGGTTCTACCACCAAACTCTGCCTAGTTTGATAATCCTTCTCCGAAGCACTTGTTCCTTTTTCACTCTATAACCCTTCCTGGTTGCTCCATATAGGTTACGTCGGGTTGCATATCTATGCGCTCATATGCCTCTATTTATCTGGCATCTGAATTACACTTCCTTAACATTGATACGTGAAACACGTTACGACCTGCTACATGTTCGGGGTTAGGGCTAGCTCATATGCTAACTTCCCAAACATCTTAATATATCCAAGGGTCCAACAAATTGTAGACTTAGCTTTCCTTTCTTTCCGAACCTCATCAATCCTTTCTAAGGGATACCTATAACATTACTAGGTCCCCTATTTTATACTCTTTATCCTTTCGTGTGAAATCAACATACTTATCATGTCCATCTTGGGCTACTACCAGCCGTCCTCTGATTAGATCTATCATATCCTTGGTCCTTTGGACTACTGCGGGTCCGAGCATCTTGCGCTCTACAACTTCATCCTAATATAAGGGAGATCGACATTGTCTTCCCTCAAGGATTTCATAAGGTGACACCTCGATAATGACATATGATCTATTGTCGTAAGATAACTCAATCCGAATTAAGTGATCATTCCAAATTCTTTCAAGTCTATTGCACAGACTCTCATCATAGCTTCCAATCATTAGAGCTCTTGCTTCTCAATACCCATTCTTTTCCAGTTCGTAATCGCTACTACCTTCCGTTCCTAATATTATACGGGTTATACTTTTGCTTGTTAGCGTTCTATAACCTTTTAATAACCACGTCAACCTTAGTATCACGAATGTGTTCCCATTCCGCATACTACCACCACTTTATTACTCCTTTTTCAGTTGTTTCTATTTTCCAAAATTTGATCAATCAAATAGAAGTAAAGGAATTTGTTGAGAGATCACTATGATCATGAACACTTGTTATATTGCATAGTTAGTACAGAAGGTGGCCAGCCTTTAGTACTTGACAAGCAATTAAACAACATGTGGTATCCTACTAGGCTTCTATCACAAAGATAGATAGTCATTCGGCAATACCTCCCCTTCTGGAAGGGTTGTTCTTCTCAGCTTACATGAAATGAAAAGAAGAGAAAAGAACGAACTGAAGAGAATTGTATATTCATAAAAAATTTTATTGCCATAAAATATCTGGCTTGGAATCTACCTCTGAACTATAGAGGTTTGTCATAGAAGAACAAAACATATATGTATTTATATCAACATCAAGTATTATAGCATCGCATTTCACGTGCCTAAATATTTTCGCTATCCCGTCCATCATTCTATGGACCCATGCTCTTCCTCGAGCTTATACACAATCACCTTTGAAACTCCCTCGACATCGAAAATCGAATTTGGGATCTTATTCTATATATCACCGTTACTAGGATTCTATGCTTGCACCGCAACCTTCCTCATATAGTAATACGACTCTCTTTTCATAAGAGGGAATAAATATTCAATAGGTAGATACTCTACTTAATTAGTCTATCAATGATAACTTATACACTACCACGACCGTTTAGTGGTACTCAATCTCAACATCCATTCCAATACAACTCTCACGGTTGTAATCAGCTCGTTACTCACAGAATCATTGCTGCCTTACTATGGTCCACCACTGACCCACTGTCATCATTCACTTTCCATGAAATCTTAATAGCTAACCATACGGAGTCCATACATGTCGTATCAAATCCTTCTAAGGAGGTAACATAATCACCATTTCTGATTCATGAAGAACACTCCTGATCTCAAAGGTTCGTTTAGTCCTTTTGAAACATGGTCCAGGCTCATTCTCAAGATAGTACCTTCTAAGATAGATAGCCCGCTCATGGCGATTACACGAATTAAACCTTTACCAACTACTATTACGGCTGGGTATTGCACAGTCATCAGAAGGAATGTCAATCTTCCAAACCATAATACAACCTTCATAGCTTTAACCATCATCACTGTATTCCTTTGGCACAAGCGCCTATAATTATCCTTTTACCGTTAAAGTGTCGGCCACCTCCTTGGCCTTTCCTGATAGTAATAGTTCCTTATAATCAATGTCTTTTAACCACCTTCAACTAAATTTTCTACCTCATTTCAATCACAGCTTATGTGAAGATGTTTTCCTTAAAATCTGATGAGTAAAAAAAATATCACCATTTTTCCATAAGTTATTGCCTCAATCTTTAGAGGTTAATCACGGTCACGACTGACTCTCAATCATACTTAGAACATCTTTTATCCTAGGCCCTAATTGCCCTGACAATTTCAACCTTTACTGGTTCGATCCATACTTTCTCGTGGTTTAACACGTGCCCCACTTGGCAACATCATAATTACGTCATATTTCCTTTATCATCATTTCTATTCTTGAGAATTTTGGATATTACCTTTCTCCTTGTAAAACCTCTAAGGTTATTCTTAAATTCTTCATTCGGTACTCCCTAGGTACAGGGTATATCACAATACCATTTACTAATAGTAGAACCATTGTCTATATACTTCTGCAAAATTTCTCCACTGATTCTTAAAGGTTGTTGTTACCTTAACCCTTTCCCAATCATACTGTCAAAACTCATACTGTCCCTATTAAGGGTGACATGCCAACCTTTATGCAGTCCCCTAGGATTCATTTTAAGTTACCAATGTTCTATCCTTAATTCCACCTTTAAAAGGTACCTGCATCCTTCCACGAATAAATCAAGTCATATTTCCTTGATAGATTATCTTATTCATCATTCCCACCTCGATAGTCTATACCTAACTTCATAATAGCATCCTTATTCAAATTGAGGTCAATCCATATGGCCTCCAAAAGATAACAATGGTCATCCGCTTTTCTTTTCTGATTTGGTAATGATAACATGGATGTTCTGGAAGATATTGGTCATGTTCAACGTGAACTTCTTCTTAATAATTCCTTATTTACTTTTGTTGTTTATCTCAACAGTCACCTCAATGTTGGGATATCTCTCATACCTGGCGTCTCCCTATCTGGGTATCAAGCCACCGATCTTACACTTCACATTCTTGAAGGTCACTTCCTTCATCCAATTTTCCTAATTTCTTACTTCCTTGTCTCCTTAGTCTATCCGCGTCTCATTATTTATCCTTCGAATTATCTCAAGGTTTCCTCGAATCTTCCCAACTTACAGGGGACAAAATATATGTATCTCTTATGCCCTCAACCATCAATTTTAACTCATGGTGAATCATCATCATCCTGATGATTACATACTTTTCTATTTCTATTGCTATGAGTCTTTAGGGTTTCCTCATACCCAACTCCCTTATCATTCCTCAAACTCTATTGCCGTTATATTCCTTTCTCTTATCGTTAATTCATGAACCAACACAACATAAGCATAGATTTGAAACGTCCCGTCATTCTGGATTCGTGTCCTCAGAACGAATCTTGATAACTTTTTCAACTTAGATTCAAAATTCATCATACTCATCCGCTTTTGTTCTAGCTCCAAAGCTTTTACACTATCTCCTTATCTTTGGGAATTACTTTCCCGAAAACAATTGACTGGACTTAAATCAGTTTATTCTAACCTCTGGCTCCGTGCCTTTCTTGGTCTTTCACCAACGGGTGGTCTCTCTCTTAGGAGGGTAAGTGATAAAAAAACAGTCTTTTGTGATTCGTCAATCATTTAGAATCTCAAATGATTCCTATATTTCCTTTAGCCAGGCTCTTGCCTCGACTGGGTCAGCTTGTTCCTTGGAACTCTGAGAGCTTAGCGATTTAAAGGTCCTGAAAGAATTTCTCACCGCACTGTCTCCTCAGGGTGGTGGTTGGGGATAATAGTCTAAGTTCTTTTTAGACAGGTCCATGAATTGCCGTATAGGAGTACCGTCTCGGGTCTCCTTTCCTTACTCGACTTTCTGTTTCCTTAGTATGAAATGTTTCATCCTACTCCCCATAATTGGGGTCATCTTTTAATTTAAAAACCTCATTTTCCACTCCATTATGTCATGGGTTCCTTCTATCTTGATGGCGACCTCCCTGACTATCACGTTCAGGGTTTGCTCTAAATCTTATTCCTCAAACTATGGCTCTCATCTAAGTTCTCATCCTTACGCTCTTGAACTTTTGGAACCCAAATTCTATAGGAATACCTCATTATTCCCTTATCATCTTTCTCGATATTAATCTTTTATCTAATTGTTGGCTCCCTGCCTTCATTCATAACTTTTTCTGGCACAATATGATCTTTTCCAATAATTCGGGCTGTATTGCAATCTTAAACAGCTTTTCGGTACCGGCTCCGGTTACCTTCACTTCTATTTCCATTTTCTCAAAATCTCTTATAAACTCTCCAAAAGACATTATCATCTTGAGTCTCTCCTTTTTACTAAGGGCATCAGCCACCATATTGGCTTTCCCCGAATGATAAAGAATCTCCCAATCATAATTCTTGATTAGCTCTAACCGCCTCCTCTGGCGTATGTTGAGCTCTTTCTACGTAAGAATGTACTAGAGCACTTATGGCTTAGGTAATTCTCGCACTTCTCTCCATACAAGTAGTGCCTCCAATCTTTAGGGTAAAACTATTGCCACGAGCCCAAGCTCATGGGTGGGGATATCGAATTTTAAATTCCCTTAATTATCTTGACGCAGACGCGATTATCTTGCTGTGCTATATAAGAAGCACCCTAATTCCTTGTGCGAAGCGTCACTACACTTCACAAAATCACCTTTTCCATCCGGCAATGCCAGCATAGGGGCCATCACCAACCTCTGCTTCAGTTCTTGAAAGCTGTTCTCGCATTTCTCTGTCCATTCGAACTTCTCAGTCTTACGAGTAAGCCGCGTTAAAGGGGTTACTATCTTTACAAACTTGAACGAACCTCCGGTAGTGACCGGCCAATCCTACCTCTGGTAGTTTCCCTAACCATGGTCATCAATTCCTCAGTGATCCTTTATTCATTCTTGTCAGGATCCTCCATGGGATCCTCCTCAATAACTATCCCTTCTAGGACAACATCATCAACCGCTACATCCTCACTATCAACATCATCCGGTCCTGCATTAGGACACTCTATCGGATCCGCAATCCGATCTCCAATTCGTAATAAAATATCTTCGCGATGTTGCTCCTCAACCTCAGGGTTCGGAGTCCCGCTACCATATACGATAACGAACTACGCTCCTATCACGATATTTATAAGGGTTCCCATAAGGTTTTTTTTAACTGACAGTGCTACGTTAGGTAGCCCGACTATGAACTTGGCAAGAGTTCTTATTATCTTAGTTAACTTATTATCTTAACGTCCCATCATCTCTGAGGTTTATAACGCTTAGCTCTGATACCATTTCTGTAACACCCCCAGATCCGGGGTCGGGGATCCGGGTCGTCACGGTCTTTCTTTCCACAATATCACTTCACTTAATTAATAATAACCAACCTTATGCTGTGACCCCACACTAACATACACCACAACCCGTTATAGTCTCAGAGATGAAATTCAAATAAGTACAAGTCTTTGAATCCACAATTTAAAAGTTATTACAACCCAAAACGATTACTTGATAAATTTACAGTTAATTGCCATTATCTGCCACAAGTTATAATTATACATAATTGATTCTCAAAAGCAGATGGTCTAATCTACAATAGATCTACCTCTGCAGCTATAGCAGCTATGACATCAACGGGAAGACGCGGAACGCTTTCCACGCGCTTGCGCTGGGTCTGCTGGAGTCTGGTCATCTTTCCTAACTGTTGTTGTGTGATGAAAGAAGAAAGCAAGGGTGAGCAGCAAGCCCACCAAAATAATATGCATAATTATTTACAGTATATGAGTCTACTCATAATACTCATGAAAGTCTTGGTCAAAAGAAATGAACCAAGTTGATAACTTAATGCGATGAAGTCGCAAAATATTCAGTATATATATATACATATATACTTTTCAAAATATTGGAAGTCCTCTTCCATGCATAATATACACAAAGTCCCAGTGTATAACTGTATATAAAAAAAATATCGTTGCAAGGTGATCTCATATATCTAACCTTGTCTCAACGTTTTTCTGAAAATCTTTGTCATTCATAAGACAATTATTAATTAGATATAAGTTTAAAAGATGAAGTTACCAAATACTTCACTACACTTATATCATTCCCAAATACTACTTGAACTACCACCGTTCAAGTTATAATCAATTTCAAAAGTTCATCCCACTGATGAGACCACAAGATAAGACTTGAATAGATTCAATCTTTGAAATATTATTGAATGAAAAAGTTATGAGATACTTTATTTAGTCCCGATATATATATATATCCACATACATATATATCCCGAAAACATTTCCTGGAACCTCTGTTATGTGAAGTATGAACAGAGTTCGAAACATCCAATGAATTTTGGAAAGGAAAAGAATTTTGGCATAAACCCGATATCTCGCTGATCAGGCAAAGATACCAATAAGTAACCTTTTCTACTGTAGATGGATGAATTCCTCACCGGTCATCACCCTGGTCATAATTAAGACCTCGCGCTCGACCGTACCCCGGCCCCTCACGCGTTGATGGACTGCCACCCAGCCACTTACACAATATTAGACCGTACCCCGGCCTGTCGCTTATGCCGACTCAATTAGATGGGCTTACTTCCCGAACATTGGGCAAGTAATCAATTCATTTACCAAATCTGCAACCTCGTTGCGAATATAAAATACACCACAGAGCCGGACTCCCCAGGTTTTTGAGCGAGTATTTAAATCCCCTTTAAAAAGGAAGATCTTAAATATAAAAATGAGTTTTGGGATCCGCTCTGACTTTTAAAAATCATTTTGAAGACTCGAAAACACTTTAAAGAGTGTTTGGAGTAAGACTGATTTAATGAAGTAAATCAGTCCCCAGAATATTAGAAAATATCTGAATATTATTAATTAAATAATATTCCTATAAAGAATAATCTTTATAAAAATAATTGAAGTAGAAGTATTAAATTTATACTTGAAACGAGTATTAAATAACCCAAGATATACTTATATGAAAGTATTATCTATTTTTTGAATAATCGAAAATAAGTTTGATTATTTACACCTTATTCTTTAATAAAATAAAGAATATATCACAGCAAATAATCGGAGTCATAGATCCTCAAATGAATATTCAAATAATATTCAATAAATAAAATAAGCTGAGTCATAATACCTCGAATGAATATTATAAATAATATTCATTAAATAAAATAAAGGAGTCATACATCCTCAAATGAATATTCAAATAATATTCAATAAATAATATAAAAGAGTCATAAGCCCTCGAATGAATATTCAAATAATATTCAATAAATAAATAAAAGGAGTCATAAGTCCCCGAATGAATATTCAAATAATATTCAATAAATAATATAAAAGAGTCATAAGCCCTCGAATGAATATTCAAATAATATTCAATAAATAAATAAAAGGAGTCATAAGTCCCCGAATGAATATTCAAAATAATATTCATTAAATAAATAAAAGGAGTCATAAGTCCCCGAATGAATATTCAAAATAATATTCATTTAAATAAATAAAAGGAGTCATAAGTCCTCGAATGAATATTCAAAATAATATTCATTTAAATAAATAAAAGGAGTCATAAGTCCTCGAATGAATATTCAAAATAATATTCATTTAAATAAATAAAAGGAGTCATAAGTCCTCGAATAATATTCGAAATAATATTCAATAATAAAATAAAGTTTAAAGTTATCGAATAAACCTTATTCGATTAATAGTTTGGAAAACTATAACCATATATATATATAAATATATATATATATATATATATCCATATCCATATATACAAGATTACTCGGGATCCTCGACTCCCGGTTTTTGAAAATATTTTCACCTTTGGGTCCCTATACTAAGGGTATATGCAAGTTACCGCTATCCTCTAGCATAGGTATTATCAACTGAACCAACAGATATATATTGAAAGAATATGAAACAGGCATGCATATATATACCATAGCAGCATGCTTCAATATATTGCAACATTTGCTAATATAAACATCATGCATCTATCGCAAGATAATGCATATACATATATACATCACAACAACAGTATAACGGGTAGAAAACTTGCCTGAGCGACTGGGGTTACGAATGGCTCGGGACGAGTCTGGTAACCTATAAACAACAAGTAAGTTGGAATTAAACCAAAGTCACTTGTGAATCTATACTTTAACTAACTTAGACTCTAACGCTTGTTTTGCGCTCACTGGTTCGCTTAAGTCACTCGGGTACCCTCGGCTCCACCATTTTTAATAATTTAACCTTTACGAGTTTTAAAGCGATTCCTTCGCGAGTGACTTACCAACTGCCTAAAACACTTACCATAAATGTTTCATGCATTAATTAACCCTTTTTGGTCTTTAACCTACATTTCAAAGTAAGGCGAGGGAAAAAGTTTCGTTCGTGAAACGCCGTTACTTGAAACGGTCGTTTCTCCTAAACCGTAAATCGGAATCGAACGAACTATATATCAAAACGAAGCTCGTAACATGAGCTATCTAAACATGGCAGCGGTCACAATTTAGCAGGGGGTTCTCGGGTCCTAATGCTATGCACAAAAACAGTCCAAAGAAAATCGGACGTTACGACGGCTATGTTTACGCGATTTCCCATTTTTTAAACTATCCACAATCAACACAAACCATCCTCAAATCCAACACACAACAAACACCCATCCTTATCACATCATAACAATCCCAACCAATCCATATTAACCATTTATACTTATTCCTCACATGAACTAAAAGCTTTACTTAGGTTCTTTAACTAATTACCAAGATTTACAACTCCAACAATACAACAAAACCAACTAATCTCTACAAACTCAACCAAACTTCAACCAATCAAGCATCATGCCTCACATATGCTATATCAAACACATTCAATCCTAATTACTCAAAACTAAAGCTAGGGTTTGTAGTTTATACCTTCCTTGGAGAGTGGAGAATCAAGAGGATGGCTTGGAATCACCTTTAAAGCCCTTAACCAAGCTTAATCTAAACAAAACTTCAAGAACACAAATTTTAGTTCTTGAAAACACTATTCACCATCTTCTTTGATGATTTATAGAAAAAGATTGGCTTGGAATTAGAAGCTTAAACTTATAGGAAGTATGTAACTTAACTAGGAGGAGCTAGGATAATTACCTTGGAACATAACAAGTGGAGGAGCTTGGACTTCCCATTTCTTAAGAAACCACCCGAGAGCTTCATGAACAAGCCTTGGTTGCTTTTGATTTTTGATGAAAATGGTTTTTGCTTGGCTTGGTTGCTTGGTTTTTGTGCTTGCTTTAGCAAATTACTACCTTGCCCTTGAATTTGTGTGGTTCTTATTCAACCACACCTCCTTCCTTCCTATGTCATGCTTACCTCATCCTCATGATGTCATCCTTCCTTCCTTGTCTTCTTTCTATTGGTTGGATGACATCATTCCCATTAATCCCTTTGATTAACTTCCTAATCGTTTGCCTAATGACCGCTGATCTGCTATACGGTTCGCTTAACTTTCGTTCTCGTTTTATCGTTTGAAGGATCATACCCAGGATCTTATTACTTAGGTTCCCTTAACCTTTCTCAATATATTATATTCCTTCTATGATCCTCTTTTATAATCCTTTAATTTAAATCCTTTTTATCCTGTTACCTTATACTCAATTCTCTCCGTATATTGTGGATTTCCGGGAAAAAATCAAAGTGTTCGTAATTGGATTCTGACGATCTTTACATACACTTATATACCTCATAGAGTACTAATAATATCCCATAAGATCAATAACAGAACCCCTACATAGCGTGGCATGAAAAGTTTTCTCGTTCAGCAAAAACACTATTCATAAGGGTTTCAAAAATTTCCAAAATTGGGGTTATTACACACCTTCTCTGCATCAAGATGATGATCAGATTTTAGGTGAGCATCAGGATATGGCTGTTGATCAGAACTTAGTATCAGATCAGCAATTAGAGGATGTTGAAGCCTCCATTGCTACTCATACAGTTGTCTTATCAGAAGATACTGATTCTTTAAGTTCTGATGCTGCAAATGTTGGAGATACTGGTGAAGCTGCTACAACTGTAGATGCTGATGCAGCAGGTCCTTCAGGACATACTCCTCCACTGACTCTTCCTAAGTCTGAACTGCTAAAGGAGTTTGTTATCAGGGATACACCAGTACCTTGGAGTGAAACTCCTGCAGGTCAGGAGTGGACTAAGGAATGGAACTCAGTTTCATGTGTTCCAAATGCTTTACATCTTGCTGAGCACTTGACTAAAGCTAATGAAATGTTACATTCTGATGATTTTAAAATCCAGCTTAGAGTCACTGCATTGAGTACTAAACATCTACAAGGTCTTCATTCCAATACTCATGCAGAGCTACACAAGATTCAGGAGAACTTTATTAAACAGGAACAAGTTTGGAAACTTGATAAGAAAAAGTTCTTCCAACCTACCATTGACAGGGTTGCTTATATTGAGAAAACTCAAGAGAAGCAACAAGCTCAGATTGATCAAATTCTGACAAATCAAGCTTCTCAGCAATCGCAACTTACTGAAATCCAGACCTCAGTGGAACTACTTATCTCTCTTTTATTACCTGCTGATGCCAAAAAGGGGGAGAAGGTAATTAAGTCCAAATGCAAAACCAACAAGTCACTGCAAGGAAAGGATGATGGAAAAGATGACCAAGGAAACTCTGGAATGGGTAGTGGTCATAGTCAAGGTAGAAGGTTTACATCAAGACAAGCTAGTCACAGAGCAAGTTCTGATACTGGGAAAAGAATAAGTTCTGCTGCTGGTAAAAGGACAAGTTCTGATGAACTTCTAGATCTTGATAAGGAAATGTCAAGACAGTTATTTCTTCAAGAAAATCCAGGGATGGACTTGGAAAGTTTAAAGGAAGAAGAAGCCAGACTTAAATCAGAGAAAGTCACATCTAAATCTGAAGCTTCTGGTAAAAAATTACTTCCAAAACCTAAAGGCATTGTGATCAAAGAAAGGATACATACTGAAGAAACTTTGGCTAGATCACAACCACAGATAGATCCAAGATCCAAGGGTAAAGAAAAGGTTGGTGAACCTATCAAGCCTTATGTACCTCCTGAGGAAGAAGAAATTACTGATGGAAAAGATAATCTTGCTCTGACTTCAAGAAAAGTTCTTAAAACAACCTCTGACATGGCTCAAGTTGTTCAGAGTCAAGAAATTGTAAGTTCTGATATTCAGAAGAAGCAAGTAACCTCTGACAGTGCTCAAGTTAGCTTGATATCAGAAAATAAATCTAAAACACTCCTACCAGGATTCACTAAAGCAAAACAGACTCAATCTTTGAAGACTACTTCAAGTGGTTTTGAAGCAAGAGTAGTTACTGGAAAGGAAGCTAGAGATAAAACTGGATTGGGAAGTGCTGATGAAAGAAGAGTACACAACACTACCGATGATCCAACTTCCTTGAGTGAACCAGGTATTGGAGCAACTCCTGAGAGATTGAATCAACTAGAATCTGTACAGATGGTTTACCATACCTACTTGAAAGAATACATCATGTTGTATTTCATGACAGATGGTAGGGTTTATCATATAAGACAAAATGCCATTCCGTTGAAGTATTTTGAAGAATTGGAGCATGTATTGTTCTTACTTCAAGTGGATGACAGAATAACAGAGACTGCTGCAAACTACTTAAAGGAACAGATTCAGAGACAGAAAAGACTTTATTCTGTTAAGTCTGACAGCAGATATGTTCCAAAGTACAGAAATCACAATGGTGATATTGTTGATATGAAGCCTAATACTGCACAGATCAGAACATATCTTGGTATTAAGGGGCTTGAATTCAATCTAGAGTCTAATAAAGCTTATGTCATAAGACTAGATCGGGAGTTGAGAAAAGCAAAGATTAATGATCTCAGAGCTGCAATATTTCAAACTGGTGAAGATACTGCAGAGCTTAAAGATGTCAAACGGAGAATGATTGATGAACTCAGATATGCTGAGAAATGTTTGTTGAAGAATTATCTCAGAACAACTCCTGACATCAGAGAGATCAGAAAATGATGAAGCCAAGTCGAAGATCTACAACTGCTTAAATTCTGATATTTATACAGATTGAAGTTGTTATCAGAAGTTGAATTGGTAAAAACTTTAAGGACTGTAAGTTGTAGTTATCTTGTCTATTTCTCATGCATTTGTACTTAATGTTTTTGACATCATCAAATATCTGTTAAACTTGTATATTTTGTTAATTTACAAGTTGGGGGAGATTGTTAGATATATTTGATAATGTCATGGCTAATATGTTTTATGTTTAGATTTCAGATCTTATTTGAACAGAACAAATCAGTACTTAACTGATCAGTACTTATACTGGAAGTCAGAACTTAAGGGATATCAGTACTTGTGTTATCAGGAGATAGATATCAGAACTTAAGTGCTGAAGGACGATCAGATAAGGACAGTAGCTGATTAAAGTTAAGAAGATCAAGATAAACATAAGAAGAGATATGCATGAAGAAGGAATTCCGTGAAGAATGGAATACTTGGAATAGAAGATATCTGATTGATATATTTTAGGAAGCAGAATTATATTCCATATCAATTAGCGAATATCTTGTAACTGTGTAGTATATAAACACAGACATAGGGTTTACACTATAAGTGTTATCATTATCGAGAATATTATTTAATATAACTCTAGCAGCTCTCGTGATATTTTGTTCATCACTGAGAGATAACAGTTCCAGATTGTAACAGAGTTTATTGTTTAAATAAAGTTTGTTTTCTGTTACATAAGTTCTTGAAGTTTGATTTGATTGTAATAAACACTGTATTCACCCCCTCTACAGTGAAAGTGTGACCTAACAATAATAATTCAGGTATTTATATTTATGAAGATAAAACCCCTAATTAAAATTAAGGGTCTAATTACACTCCTATTAAAAATATTTGGCCCCAATTTTTATAATTTTTGGGTATTATTATTGAATTTTTAAATGTCCAATAAATACAAAATAAATACTAAAAATTCCTAAAAATTGTGAAAAATACAAAAATACAAAGAAAAATGATATATGATAATTTCATGATCATATAAAAATAAAAATATAATTTTTATGGGGTTTTTGGTACCCGAAGGGATCCGGAAAAGTCGTTTTTCGCGAAAAAGGTCAATTGGTAAAACATCTAGGGGTTCAGAATAGCGATATGTTATAGGGCATTTTTGGCAAAATAGGGCCAATGATTTTGTTTGAAATACGGGCTTTTAAAACATAGTTTTGAGCTGTACAGGTTTTGATATAATATATATAACTGACGATAAAACGTTCAATAAATATCCAAAACACGTTTGGATCAAAACAGCCAACACATAACACATAGCAGTTAGGGTTTAACAACTTACACATTTAATCACATCATAATACACATAATTTATCATTATTATAATATAATACCAGCGTAATTCCTCGGTCGTTACATTCTCCCCCCCCTTTAACAAGATTCTGTCCTCAGAATCACATTATGCAAATAACTGAGGATACCTTTCTAACATTTCACTCTCAAGCTCCCAGGTTGATTCTTCAACCACTGGGTTTCTCCATAAAATTCTCACTAATAACACAGACTTATTTCTTAATACCCTCTCTTGCCTATCTAGAATTCTTATTGGCTGTTCTACATACGACAAATCTGCCTGAAATTCTACTGGTTCAAATTCTATTACATGCCTTGTATCAGGATTATACTTCTTAAGCATAGATACATGAAATACATTGTGAATGTGCTGCATATGGGGTGGTAGAGCTAACTCGTACGCAACTTCCCAATTTTCTTCAAAATCTCAAATGGTCCAACGTATCGTGGCTTTAATTTCCCTTTATTGCCAAATCTGGTCAATCCTTTCCATGGCGATATTTTGAGCAATACGTGTTTTCCTTCCTGATAGTCCATATCCTTCCTTGCTTGGTCTGCATATCTGCTTTGTCTGTTTTGTGCTGCCTCGATTCGTTTTCGAATAAGTTTAATCTTTTCTTTTGTCTTCTGAATTAATTCTGGACCCAAAATCTTGGGTTCTCCAACTTCATCCCAATGTACTGGTGATCTGCATTTCCTTTCATATAATGTTTCATACGGTAGCATTCCAATACTGGCGTGATAGCTGTTATTATAAGAAAATTTGTAATAACCCCAATTTTTGGAAATTTTTGAAACCCTTATGAATAGTGTTTTTGCTGAATGAGAAAACTGTTCATGCCACACTATGTAGGGGTTCTGATATGGATATTCTGAGATTTTATTAGTACTTTATATGGGATATAAGTGTATGTAAAGATCGTCAGAATCCAAATCCGAACACTTTGATTTTTCCCGGAAATACACTAGATACGGAAAGATTTGAGAAAAAGGTAACAGGATAAAAAGGATTTAAATTAAAGGATTATAGGAGAGGATCATAAAAGGAATATAATATATTGAGAAAGGTTAAGGGAACCTAAGTAATAAGATCTCGGGTATGATCCCTCAAACGATAAACGAAAACGAAAGTTAAGCGAACCGTATAACAGATCAGCGGTCATTAGGCAAACGATTAGGAAGTTAATCAAAGGGATTAGTGGGAAGGATGTCATCCAACCAATAGAAAGAGGACAAGGAAGGGAGGATGACATCATGAGGATGACATAAGCATGACATGGGAAGGAAGGAGGTGTGGTGGCTTTGTAACCACACAAATCCAAGGGCAAGAAGGTAATTGACTAAAGCAAGCACAAAAACCAATCAACCAAGCCAAGTAAAATGATTTTCATCAAAAATCAAAAGCAACCAAGGCTTTGTTCTTCATTGCTCACGGCTTTTCACTATTCAAAAGGCAAGAGAAATTCAAAATCCAAGATCCAAGCTTCCTAAATTGATCCAAGCATTCTTAAGACTTCTCAAAGCTTCTTAAGGCTTCCTAGCTCCACCCACCACTTCAAGGAAGGTTATCAGACTCGTCCCGAGCCTTTCTCACCCCCAAGTCGCTCAGGCAAGTATTCTATCCGTTATACTGTTGTTGTGATGTATACACTTGTATATACATTATCTTGCGATAGATGCATGTTGGTTATTTAGCAAATTCTTGCGATATATTGTAGCATGTGATATGGTATATATGCATGCCTGTTTCATATTCTTGAAATATATATCTGTTGGTTCAGTTGATAATACCTATGCTAGAGGATAGCGGTATCTTGCATATACCCTTAGTATAGGGACCCAAAGGTGAAAATATTTTCAAAAACCGGGAGTCGAGGATCCCGAGTAGATTTTATATATATGGATATGGATATTTATATATATATATTTATATATATGTATGGTTATAGTTTTCTAAACTATTAATCGAATAAGGTTTATTCGATAACTTGAAACTTTATTTTATTATTAAATATTATTTCGAATATTATTCGAAGGCGTATGACTCCTTTTATTATTTATTGAATATTATTTGAATATTCATTCGAGGGCTTATGACTCTTTTATATTATTTATTGAATATTATTTGAATATTCATTTGAGGATGTATGACTCCTTTATTTTATTTAATGAATATTATTTATAATATTCATTCGAGGTATTATGACTCAGCTTATTTTATTTATTGAATATTATTTGAATATTCATTTGAGGATCTATGACTCCGATTATTTGCTGAGATATATTCTTTATTTTATTAAAGAATAAGGTGTAAATAATCAAACTTATTTTCGATTATTCAAATAAAGATAATACTTTCATATAAGTATATCTTTGGTTATTTAATACTCGTTTCAAGTATAAATTTTAATACTTCTACTTCAATTATTTTTTTTATAAAGATTATTCTTTATGGGAATATTATTTAATTAATAATATTCAGATATTTTCTAATATTCTGGGGACTGATTTACTTCATTAAATCAGCTTTACTCCAAACACTCTTTAAAGTGTTTTCGAGTCTTCAAAATGATTTTTAAAGTCAGAGCGGATCCCAAAACTCATTTTTATATTTAAGATCTTCCTTTTTAAGGGGATTTAAATACTCGCTCAAAACCTGGGGAATCCGGCTCTGTGGTGTATTTTATATTCGCAACGAGGTTGCAGATTTGGTAAATGAATTGATTACTTGCCCAACGTTCGGGAAGTAAGCCCATCTCATTGAGTCGGCATAAGCGACAGGCCGGGGTACGGTCTATTATTGTGTAAGTGGCTGGGTGGCAGTCCATCAACGCGTGAGGGGCCGGGGTACGGTCGAGCGCGAGGTCCTAATGCGGCCAGGGTGATGACCGGTGAGGAATTCATCCATCTACAGTAGAAAAGGTTACTTATTGGTATCTTTGCCTGATCAGCAAGATATCGGGTTTATGCCAAAATTCTTTTCCTTTCCAAAATTCATTGGATGTTTCAAACTCTGTTCATACTTTGCATAACAGAGATTCCAGGAAATGTTTAAAGGGATATATATATGTGGATATATATATATCGAGACTAAATAAAGTATCTCATAACTTTTTCATTCAATAATATTTCAAAGATTGAATCTATTCAAGTCTTATCTTGTGGTCTCATCAGTGGGATGAACTTTTGAAATTGATTATAACTTGAACGGTGGTAGTTCGAGTAGTATTTGGGAATGATATAAGTGTAGTGAAGTATTTGGTAACTTCATCTTTTAAACTTATATCTAATTAATAATTGTCTTATGAATGACAAAGATTTTCAGAAAAACGTTGAGACAAGGTTAGATATATGAGATCACCTTGCAACGATATTTTTTTATACAGTTATACAATGGGACTTTGTGTATATTATACATGGAAGAGGACTTCCATTACTTTGAAAAGAATATATGTATATATACTGAATATTTTGCGACTTCATCGCATTAAGATATCAAACTTGGTTCATTTCTTTTGACCAAGATTTTCATGAGTATTATGAGTAGACTCATATACTATTAATCATTATACATATTATTTTGGTGGGCTTGCTGCTCACCCTTGCTTTCTTCTTTCATCACACAACATCAGATAGATAAGATGAACAGGACCAAGCTCCCAATTCGCGATCGGATAGGAAGCGTTTCGCAGCTTCCTATAGGCATTGAAGTCACTGTAGCTGAGGTAGGGAACTACCAATAGACTAGGCTTCAACTTTTGATGTACCAGATTTATGTATATTTATGAATTGTAATAATGGCAATGAAATGTAAATTTATTCAGAACCTTTTTAAGGTGTATTGACATATAATTGTGGAATAAAAACGACTTGTGATTATTTTGGATGTTCATCTCTGAGACTATAACGTGTGGTGTGTGTGTTTATTGTGGGGTCACAGTACAGAGTAGTTGAGTAATTATTAAGATTGGGTGTTATTAAGGGAAATGGAACTCGTGACGACCCGGATCCCCGACCCCGGATCTGGGGGTGTTACAGAAATGGTATCAGAGCTAAGCGTTATAAACCTCAGAGATGATGGGACGTTAAGATAATAAGTTCACTAAGATAATAAGAACTCTTGCCAAGTTCATAGTCGGGCTACCTAACGTAGTACTGACAGTTAAAACCCTTATGGGAACCCTTATAAATATCGTGATAGGAGTGTAGTTCGTTATCGTATATGGTAGCGGGACTCCGAACCCTGAGGTTGAGGAGCAACATCGCGATGATAGTTTATTACTAATTGGAGATCGGATTGTGGATCCGATAGAGTGTCCTAATGCAGGACCGGATGATTTTGATATTAAGGATGTTGTCCTAGTAGGGATAGTTGTTGAGGAGGACCCCATGGAGGATCCTGACAGGATTGGATAAAGGACCACTGATGAATTGATGACCATGGTTTGGTCGACTACCAGAGGTAGGATTGGCCGGTCACTACCGGAGGTTCGTTCAAGTTTGTAAAGATAGTAACCCCTTTAACGCGGCTTACTCGTAAGACTGAGAAGTTCGAATGGACAGAGAAATGCGAGAACAGCTTTCAAGAACTGAAGCAGAGATTGGTGATGGCCCCTATGCTGGCATGGCCGGATGGAAAAAGAGATTTTGTGAAGTATAGTGACGCTTCGCACAAGGGCTTAGGGTGCGTGCTTATGCAGCACGGTAAGGTAATCGCGTACATGTCAAGACAATTAAGGTAATATGAAATTCGATATCCCCGCTCATGAGCTTAGGCTCGTGGCAATAGTTTTACCCTAAGGATTGGAGGCACTACTTGTATGGAGGGAAGTGCAAGAATTACCTAAGCCATAAGTGCTCTAGTACATTTTCACGTAGAAAGAGCTCAACATATGCCAGAGGAGGCAGTTAGAGCTAATCAAGAATAATGATTGGGAGATTCTTTATCATTCGGGGAAAGCCAATATTGTAATATCCCATATATTTTCAAATATTATTATTATTATTTGGAATTGTTTATGTGATTTTATGTGAATTTTTGGTGAATTATCTGAAAAGTAGAATAGATATCTGAATGTTATATGTGACATTATTTGAATATTTGAATTTTTATATGTCCAGAATAAAATATAGATAATTGTGGTATTTTTCTGGTAATTTTTGGAATGTTATATGATTTTATAATGATTTATGAATTATTAATTATTTTCAGAATAATTATAAAATTATTTTATAAAGCCGGGAATCTTCCAAACTTCAACCGTTTTGCGTTTTTACAACCCGAAACTCTTCCGAAAACTCCTTCCTAACCTAATCTGGTAATTCCGGACATTTTCCGTGTTTTGACTTTTTCAATCCGGATTACGGTTTGACCCGTGCGCGGCCCGGCGCAATATTTTCGATACGATAGTTATTTCGGTAATCAATAAAACCCGTATTTTCGGAAGACGGGATATTTTTACGTTATGTTCGTATATGGTGTTTTATAAAAGCCCGGTTTTGATAATTATCCAATTTTGGTATTGAATCGGATCGTTATTGCAGTTACTTAGCGGCTAAGCAACTAATTTAATGATCCAAAATGATCCAAAACGATCCAGAACGATCCAATATTCCATAAATATAAATAGCCTATTTCTTATTTCGTTAATTCCGTTTATTCATTTGCAACCAGTTAAAACACCGTAAATACAGAGAAAAACCCGAGAAAACCGAAACGTTCCCGAGAATCAAACACACGAACGAAGGCGTTATCGAACTCCGATTCGGGCGTGCAGCATATCAAAACGAAGCTCTCGAAATCTTCTTTCTGAATCAATCATCAGTTTCTGCCCAGAAATCACAGTAATTTTCTTATTTATTTATTTATATTCGAATTATTTGATAATTAAATGATGAAATTTTGTTCTTGATGTTGTTGATGTGATTTGATGCTTCCATGTTGTAGAGCATGTTTTTCTGGTCAATTTGGTATATTATACGTCAAAAATAGAGTTCAATATCATATAGAAATTAAGGTTTTAATTTCTGAAAATTTCTTGAATATGTGTTCTTGGTGTTCTTGGAGAATTTCAAGAATCAAAGTCAATTTTGAAGGTGTTATTGAACACCAAATCACAAGTATGAATAACCAAAATGAATCACAGATGATTCTCTATCATTTTATATCATCAAATCGTTCTAACAGTTGTTAAATTTGAAAATCGGTTTTAGGGTTCATGATTCGAAATTGGGGTTTTGAATTCTGATGATTGTTTGATTGTTTTGATGTTATAAGTAGTTTTATATGATGATTTCTAGTCGAATTACGTACAAAATTGTAGTGTTTGAATTCGGGAATGATTCAGTCGAGTTTTGCCGGAAAACTCGAAGAAACCACCGGCGTTAATGGTGGTTTCTGCCGGAGTTGTCGATCTTTGGATCGTTTGTGAAGATGATTCTTGTGTTTGTGTTGCTGATACGACTGTGAATCATTTCTGTATTAAAAAGAATTGCAAAATCGGGACACAGAAGGGTGAACGGCGTTCGCCGGAACCCGGAAGACTCGCCGGAATCTGCGGATTTCCGGCTTGTTCTTGGGTTTCTTGACGACCCGGTTCGACCCGTTTTTAACCCAATTTCCGACCCGATTTCAATCCATTTTTCCCCAAACCAATTTCCATAAGTCTGTTTCTGTAATTTTCTGTTTTAAAATAATTCAAAAATCCTATTTTAATTTCTGAAAATTTATTTTTATTTTGAAATTCATTAATTTAATTCTGAAAATTTATTTTAATTCAAAAATAAATCAAAATTATTTAGTTAATTAATTTTAGTTGATAATTAATTATTTAATTAGTCAATTAATTTAAATATTAGTTGGTTAATTAATTTAATTAGTTATTAATTAATTTTAATTGATTATTTAATTGGATTTAATTATTTAAAATTGATTTAAAAATTCTGAAAAATAGTCTCGAGCTTTAAAATATTATTTTAAATTATTTTCTAAGCTCGATAATTTTTATAAAATTATTTTTGAGTGTTCGAGCCTTATTATTTAATTATTAAATGATTCGGAAACCCGTTTTATTCCGAAAAATGTTCAAAAATTCATAATAAATCAACCGTTTGTCCGTTTAATACGAAACGAACGCGTACAGATTCAGAAAAATATTGCGCTTTTAATAAAAATACTTTTGAGACCTAATTTCCTTTGTATTGCAATGTCATTTGATTTGTGTATCAGTTTAAGTCGGTATTTGATCGGTAAATACTAATATTGACCTAATTTTCATTCTGAACGCACTGAGACGTACCCCTTAATGATTTGACTTATGTGTTACATAAAATATGTGAGTACGTGTTATATAAATGCCATGATTACGTGTTACGTGATATACATGCTATCTGTTATAATTTTAAAATGCCATGCTAGTTATAAACGATCGGGTAGATGTCAAGACGTATAGTTACGTCGATTGAGTTTAGATCTGTCAATTAAGATAGTCCTTTTGTTTATAGAATCGAGTAGCAAGGAGTGCAGTCAAGTGTTAGACGAAGATAGTAGCCATCAGTTAGAAGCAGAGTTAAAGTAAGAAGTTATTGAGCATACCAGGCAAGTATCCCTGACTTCACTTATTGTTCAAGTGACATTTATTTTGAATTATATTATGCAAGTACCTATATCTTCATTTATCATTCAATCGATATTGACTCTGAACTTTATTCTTTCAATTTCTCTACTATTCTAAGTTCAGAATAGTTAAATATTTTTACATTTCGCCATAACTTACTCTATACAGTGAAGCTTTGAATAGAGACTAGCGAATAACTAATTGTTCTGGTTATTTCGCCATTGGTTGTTGAGAAAACTCCGGACCATGAGAAATGGGGAGTTATGTGGTTAAGGATGTCATTTGATTCGACTCCTTTGACGGAAAATGGTTTTATGGGTTGGATGGTTGCGTAAGAGGCCGTGGCGGCGGTCCAGTGTGAGCTATGTGTTATACAGGATATAACACCTTGCTAGGCCAATATGTGCCTTGGGTACCTTTTGTTTAGTTGGATATGTTTCGGCATACCGGTGTTGCTCCGCGGCTGATCACCGGCGGCAACACACCGTCGTTCGAGAATTCCAATCCCAAAACATAATATATTGCAAATGTTGTTTATTATCAAATTTATATCAGTTTTGATACCGCTCAATTATTGTAGTTGGTTTTGTTCATCAGATATACTGTTGTTATTCCAAATCATAAGTTATTTACTACTTGCTGAGCATTTCTTTCGCTCATACTTGTTTCTTATCTTGATTCTTTCAGTTAGGCCAGAGCAAGCTTAAGTTCCAAGTTTGACCAGAAGTCGTGTGTTTGTAAATAGTTGGTGTGTTTCCAGGTAGGCTGTTTTGGGACGCTTGGATAGTCTAGCGGTTTGTAATAAAATTTGAATAATCTGTAAAACTAATTAGACTATGGTTTGTAATAGCACTTGATTTGTAGTAGTGCCTGTTCCATACTATAACCTGTGATCGATCCAGTGCAGGTAAAGGGGTCGTATTTATTTTATTATTCCGCTGTGATTATTTTATTTTAGTTTATTGGCGAGTGACCCCCAAATCTAGACCCCGGGTTTGGAGGGCGTCACAGGTTGGTATCAGAGCTACAGGTTATGGTCACTGAAACAGGCGTAGGATTGTCATAGATGAGTCATAGGAAGATCACATAAGATAGGCGCGTGTAGTTTAGCATTTATAGGATTAAATTTAGGATATTGGGCTGGGTTATAGTTAAGTTGTTTAGGTTTCCTGTTTTGCGTTTAGTTTTAGGCTTTGTGTCATTGCCCTACTATTTTGTTGGGTTAGTTAAGATTTCGAGCAAGGATTTAAAAGGTTTGGATAATTCGGAGTAAATTTTCTTTATGTTATTATTCTCGAGATAATAAGCAGGATTATGTGATAATCATGTCGCTTGTGTTAATATGGTAGCAAGTTTATGATATTTTGAGAAGAGATAGTGTTTGCGAATTTTAATATGCTAAGGAATTGCTACATATTTGACACAATGCTTGACATATTATTATATATGTTGCTTGTTCTCTCACCAGAATAATGGCTCCAAAGAGAAGGAATAATTCAGGAGAGGGTAGTACCGAGAGCCGTACAGATCCAGCGATTATCCAGATGCTGGGACTGATGCAGCAGCAGATGTTACATCTTACGCAGCAGCAACAACAGCAACAACAGCAGCGAGCAGCACCATCTGCAGTGACTTTTAAGCAGTTTCAAGCAGTGAAGCCACCTGAGTTCAAGGGAAGTGCTGATCCTGTGGAAGCCAATGCATGGCTTAAGGAAATGGAAAAGGCTTTTGAATTAGTCGGAGCAGGAACTGAGCAGAAGACCAAGTTTGCAAGCTACTTTCTGAAGGGCGAGGCGAACTATTGGTGGGAATCCACGCGAACATTGGAAGGAGGTGAGTTTATAACTTGGGAGAGATTCACAGAGTTGTTCCTGGAGAAGTATTTCCCGAGGTATATGAAGAATCAAATGGAGATTAAGTTCTTGAATCTGAACCAGGGAGATCTTACTGTGGCTGAATACGAGGCTAAGTTTACTGAGTTAGCAAGGTTCGTGCCAGACCAGGTTGATACAGATGAAAAGAAAGCAAGAAGGTTTGAACAGGGATTGAGATTTTGGATTCAGAATAGGGTGGCCATGTTTGAATTGACTTCATATGTGGCAATGGTGCAGAAAGCAATGGTGATTGAGAGTAGGAGTGATATGTCTCAGAAAGGAAATGATGGGAAGAAAAGGAAAATGGAAACCTCAGAGGGAGGTCAGCAGTCAAGTAATTTTCAGGGCCGTTTCAACAAAAGGCCAGGATTTCAGGGTAATAGGAATGTGGGATTCAAGAGACCACAATCAGGAAATGGAGGACAAGGCAATCGTTTTCAGAATTCAAATCAACAGAGACCCAATCGTCCACCTGCATCAGAGTGCAAATTTTGTGGTAGAAGGCATTTTGGGATTTGTAAGGCTAATGTGTTGTGTTATAAGTGCAATCAGAAGGGACACTATGCTAATGAGTGTCGAAGTCAGGCTACAGCTCAGAGATCAGGGACAGTGTGCTTTAAATGTGGAAAGATGGGGCATATTGCCAGGGACTGCCAGACAATTGAACCAACTGCTAATGTGCCAAGGATTGAAGGACCACCAACAAAGGACCAGCCAAAGGCTAGGACATTCAATATGACTATGAAGGATGCTGTTCAGAGTTCAGACGTGGTGGCAGGTACGCTTCCAGTCAACTCCATAGATGCTAAAGTTTTATTTGATTCTGGAGCTACGAGGTCATTTATTTCTCAAAGTTTTGTCGATAAACTGCATTGTGAAGTTAAATTGTTAGAACAAGCATTAATGATAGAGTTAGCTAATAAGGATCAAGTTTCCGTCGACCGAGTGTGCCCGAAGTGCGATATTAAGATAGGAGGACATCATTTCTATGCTGACTTAATACCTTTTAAGTTGGGAGAATTTGATGTTATTTTAGGAATGGATTGGTTGTCAGAAAATAACGCTCAGATTGATTGTAAGAATAGGAAAGTGAGACTTCAAACCTTGGATAGTAAGAAGAAGGTAATATTTCGAGGAAATAGGCAAGAGAAGAAGTTCTTAGCGATCGCTCAAGTGAAAAAGTTATTGCGTCAGAATTGTGAAGCATATTTGGCCCATGTGGTAGACACCAGTAAAGAAGTTCCAGCACTAGAAGCGATTCCAGTTGTCAACGAATTTTCAGATGTTTTTCCAGACGATCTACCAGGATTACCTCCCGACAGAAAAATTGAGTTTGCAATTGATCTAGCACCCGGAACAGAACCAGTTTCTAAAGCTCCGTACCGGATGGCACCAGTGGAAATGAAAGAATTGGCAACTCAGCTGCAAGATCTTTTAGAGAAAGGAGTGATAAGACCCAGTGTATCCCCATGGGGCGCACCAGTACTGTTTGTCAAAAAGAAGGATGGGAGTATGCGACTGTGTATCGACTATCGAGAACTGAATAAGCTAACCATTAAGAACAAGTATCCGTTACCAAGGATCGATGATTTGTTTGACCAATTGAGAGGCGCTGTATGGTTTTCTAAGATTGATTTAAGATCCGGATATCATCAGCTAAAGATCAAGCCTGAAGACATTCCGAAGACCGCATTTAGAACCAGATATGGGCATTATGAGTTTCTAGTGATGGCATTTGGATTAACCAACGCACCAGCAGCTTTCATGGATCTAATGAATCGAGTATTTAAGAAGTATTTGGATAAATTCGTGATCGTGTTTATAGACGACATTTTGATCTATTCCAAAACAGAAGAGGAGCATGTAGAGCATTTGAGGATAGTTCTGGAGATACTGCGACAAGAGAAGTTATACGCAAAGTTTTCCAAGTGTGAATTTTGGTTAAAAGAAGTACAATTTCTTGGGCACGTGATTAGCAATAAAGGAGTGGAAGTGGATCCAACAAAGATTGAAGCCGTAATCAACTGGGAGAGGCCAAAAACACCAACGGAAGTAAGAAGTTTCATGGGACTGGCAGGTTACTATAGAAGATTCGTGCAAGATTTTGCGAAGATAGCTACGCCATTGACAAAGCTCACCAGGAAGAATCAGAAATTTGAATGGGATGAGAAATGCGAAGAAAGTTTCCAGGAATTAAAGAATAGATTAGTATCTTCTCCAGTGCTAGTCTTGCCAGATGATCAAGGAAATTTTGTAATTTATAGTGACGCATCGTACAAAGGATTGGGATGTGTTTTGATGCAGCATGACAAGGTGATAGCCTACGCTTCAAGACAATAGAAACCACACGAAGAGAAGTATCCAACGCATGATCTGGAATTGGCAGCTATAGTGTTTGCATTGAAGATTTGGAGGCATTATCTTTATGGGGAAAAGTGCGAGATCTACACGGACCACAAGAGTTTGAAATATATCTTTACCCAGAAGGAATTGAACATGAGGCAGAGGAGATGGCTAGAATTAATCAAGGATTACGACTGTACTATTAACTATCATCCAGGCAAAGCAAATGTGGTGGCTGACGCTCTGAGCAGAAAAGAAAGGTTAAACAGGATAATTTCATCAGAGGAATTAATCAGGGAATTTGAGAAGCTGGAAATAGAGGTTAGTATTCCAAGTATGTCTACAGAGGTATTGTGTGCAATGTCTTTTCAACCAGAATTATTAGAGAAAATAAGAAGATGTCAGGAAGAAGTAATGAGCCATGAACGAGACAGTTTGACAGGAGAAGAAATAGGGAGTCAAAAGGATGATAAAGGGATATTAAGATTTTCTTCCAGAATATGGATACCCAATGTAGCCGAGCTGAAAGATGAAATTCTTCGAGACGCTCACAACTCTAGATACTCAATTCATCCCGGGAGTACGAAGATGTATAGAGACTTAAGAGAAAACTTTTGGTGGCCAAGCATGAAGAAGGAAATTGCAGAATGGGTAAGTAAGTGTTATACTTGCCAGCGAGTCAAAGCGGAACATCAAAGGCCCAGTGGACTGATACAACCATTGGACATTCCAGAATGGAAATGGGAGCATATAGCGATGGATTTCGTAGTTGGATTACCAAGGACCAGGGCGAATCATGATGTTATTTGGGTTATTATCGACAGATTGACGAAGTCGGCGCATTTTCTTCCTATCAACGAGAGATTCTCAATGGATAAATTGGTACGGTTATATCTTAAAGAAATTGTGACAAGACACGGAGTTCCAGTATCCATAGTTTCAGACCGAGATCCTCGATTTAACTCAAGATTTTGGAGAAGTTTTCAAGATTGTCTCGGAACGAAGCTGAACATGAGTACCGCGTATCATCCGCAGACAGACGGTCAAAGTGAAAGAACGATTCAGACTATTGAAGATATGCTAAGGGTATGTGCACTAGATTTTGAAGGTAGTTGGGACGAGCATTTGCCATTAGTTGAATTCTCCTACAACAACAGCTATCATGCCAGTATTGGAATGCCGCCTTACGAAGCTTTATACGGTAGAAGATGCAGATCTCCAATATGTTGGGAAGAAGTTGGTGAAAGAAAAATTTTGGGTCCAGAATTGATCCAACAGACGAAGGAGAAAATAGAACTCATTCGGAAAAGACTAACAGCAGCTCAAGATCGTCAACGCAAATATGCTGATCCTACCAGAAAAGATATGGAATTTGAAGTTGGTGAAGCGGTGTTATTAAAGGTCTCACCTTGGAAAGGTTTATCAAGATTTGGAAAGAAAGGAAAGCTGAGTCCGCGTTATGTTGGCCCTTTTGAGATTTTGAAGCGTGTGGGAAAGGTTGCTTACGAATTAGCGTTACCACCTCACATGCAGCATATTCACAACGTGTTCCACGTGTCAATGTTGAAGCGTTATTTGCCTGATTCGAACCATGTGATAGAATACGAGCCAATCGAGATCCAACCAGATTTATCTTTTGTAGAGCAACCAGTGCAGATTTTAGATAAGAAAGAAAGAGTACTTAGGAATAAGTCTGTATCTTTAGTGCGAGTCTTGTGGAGGAATCCCAAGGTTGAAGAGTCGACTTGGGAGTTGGAAAGCGAAATGCAATCCAAGTATCCTCATTTGTTTTCCTAGGCTGATTCTGAGGACAGAATCCTGTTAAGGGGGGTAGATTGTAATATCCCATATATTTTTAAATATTATTATTATTATTTGGAATTGTTTATGTGATTTTATGTGAATTTTTGGTGAATTATCTGAAAAGTAGAATAGATATCTGAATGTTATATGTGACATTATTTGAATATTTGAATTTTTATATGTCCAGAATAAAATATAGATAATTGTGGTATTTTTCTGGTAATTTTTGGAATGTTATATGATTTTATAATGATTTATGAATTATTAATTATTTTCAGAATAATTATAAAATTATTTTATAAAGCCGGGAATCTTCCAAACTTCAACCGTTTTGCGTTTTTACAACCCGAAACTCTTCCGAAAACTCCTTCCTAACCTAATCTGGTAATTCCGGACATTTTCCGTGTTTTGACTTTTTCAATCCGGATTACGGTTTGACCCGTGCGCGGCCCGGCGCAATATTTTCGATACGATAGTTATTTCGGTAATCAATAAAACCCGTATTTTCGGAAGACGGGATATTTTTACGTTATGTTCGTATATGGTGTTTTATAAAAGCCCGGTTTTGATAATTATCCAATTTTGGTATTGAATCGGATCGTTATTGCAGTTACTTAGCGGCTAAGCAACTAATTTAATGATCCAAAATGATCCAAAACGATCCAGAACGATCCAATATTCCATAAATATAAATAGCCTATTTCTTATTTCGTTAATTCCGTTTATTCATTTGCAACCAGTTAAAACACCGTAAATACAGAGAAAAACCCGAGAAAACCGAAACGTTCCCGAGAATCAAACACACGAACGAAGGCGTTATCGAACTCCGATTCGGGCGTGCAGCATATCAAAACGAAGCTCTCGAAATCTTCTTTCTGAATCAATCATCAGTTTCTGCCCAGAAATCACAGTAATTTTCTTATTTATTTATTTATATTCGAATTATTTGATAATTAAATGATGAAATTTTGTTCTTGATGTTGTTGATGTGATTTGATGCTTCCATGTTGTAGAGCATGTTTTTCTGGTCAATTTGGTATATTATACGTCAAAAATAGAGTTCAATATCATATAGAAATTAAGGTTTTAATTTCTGAAAATTTCTTGAATATGTGTTCTTGGTGTTCTTGGAGAATTTCAAGAATCAAAGTCAATTTTGAAGGTGTTATTGAACACCAAATCACAAGTATGAATAACCAAAATGAATCACAGATGATTCTCTATCATTTTATATCATCAAATCGTTCTAACAGTTGTTAAATTTGAAAATCGGTTTTAGGGTTCATGATTCGAAATTGGGGTTTTGAATTCTGATGATTGTTTGATTGTTTTGATGTTATAAGTAGTTTTATATGATGATTTCTAGTCGAATTACGTACAAAATTGTAGTGTTTGAATTCGGGAATGATTCAGTCGAGTTTTGCCGGAAAACTCGAAGAAACCACCGGCGTTAATGGTGGTTTCTGCCGGAGTTGTCGATCTTTGGATCGTTTGTGAAGATGATTCTTGTGTTTGTGTTGCTGATACGACTGTGAATCATTTCTGTATTAAAAAGAATTGCAAAATCGGGACACAGAAGGGTGAACGGCGTTCGCCGGAACCCGGAAGACTCGCCGGAATCTGCGGATTTCCGGCTTGTTCTTGGGTTTCTTGACGACCCGGTTCGACCCGTTTTTAACCCAATTTCCGACCCGATTTCAATCCATTTTTCCCCAAACCAATTTCCATAAGTCTGTTTCTGTAATTTTCTGTTTTAAAATAATTCAAAAATCCTATTTTAATTTCTGAAAATTTATTTTTATTTTGAAATTCATTAATTTAATTCTGAAAATTTATTTTAATTCAAAAATAAATCAAAATTATTTAGTTAATTAATTTTAGTTGATAATTAATTATTTAATTAGTCAATTAATTTAAATATTAGTTGGTTAATTAATTTAATTAGTTATTAATTAATTTTAATTGATTATTTAATTGGATTTAATTATTTAAAATTGATTTAAAAATTCTGAAAAATAGTCTCGAGCTTTAAAATATTATTTTAAATTATTTTCTAAGCTCGATAATTTTTATAAAATTATTTTTGAGTGTTCGAGCCTTATTATTTAATTATTAAATGATTCGGAAACCCGTTTTATTCCGAAAAATGTTCAAAAATTCATAATAAATCAACCGTTTGTCCGTTTAATACGAAACGAACGCGTACAGATTCAGAAAAATATTGCGCTTTTAATAAAAATACTTTTGAGACCTAATTTCCTTTGTATTGCAATGTCATTTGATTTGTGTATCAGTTTAAGTCGGTATTTGATCGGTAAATACTAATATTGACCTAATTTTCATTCTGAACGCACTGAGACGTACCCCTTAATGATTTGACTTATGTGTTACATAAAATATGTGAGTACGTGTTATATAAATGCCATGATTACGTGTTACGTGATATACATGCTATCTGTTATAATTTTAAAATGCCATGCTAGTTATAAACGATCGGGTAGATGTCAAGACGTATAGTTACGTCGATTGAGTTTAGATCTGTCAATTAAGATAGTCCTTTTGTTTATAGAATCGAGTAGCAAGGAGTGCAGTCAAGTGTTAGACGAAGATAGTAGCCATCAGTTAGAAGCAGAGTTAAAGTAAGAAGTTATTGAGCATACCAGGCAAGTATCCCTGACTTCACTTATTGTTCAAGTGACATTTATTTTGAATTATATTATGCAAGTACCTATATCTTCATTTATCATTCAATCGATATTGACTCTGAACTTTATTCTTTCAATTTCTCTACTATTCTAAGTTCAGAATAGTTAAATATTTTTACATTTCGCCATAACTTACTCTATACAGTGAAGCTTTGAATAGAGACTAGCGAATAACTAATTGTTCTGGTTATTTCGCCATTGGTTGTTGAGAAAACTCCGGACCATGAGAAATGGGGAGTTATGTGGTTAAGGATGTCATTTGATTCGACTCCTTTGACGGAAAATGGTTTTATGGGTTGGATGGTTGCGTAAGAGGCCGTGGCGGCGGTCCAGTGTGAGCTATGTGTTATACAGGATATAACACCTTGCTAGGCCAATATGTGCCTTGGGTACCTTTTGTTTAGTTGGATATGTTTCGGCATACCGGTGTTGCTCCGCGGCTGATCACCGGCGGCAACACACCGTCGTTCGAGAATTCCAATCCCAAAACATAATATATTGCAAATGTTGTTTATTATCAAATTTATATCAGTTTTGATACCGCTCAATTATTGTAGTTGGTTTTGTTCATCAGATATACTGTTGTTATTCCAAATCATAAGTTATTTACTACTTGCTGAGCATTTCTTTCGCTCATACTTGTTTCTTATCTTGATTCTTTCAGTTAGGCCAGAGCAAGCTTAAGTTCCAAGTTTGACCAGAAGTCGTGTGTTTGTAAATAGTTGGTGTGTTTCCAGGTAGGCTGTTTTGGGACGCTTGGATAGTCTAGCGGTTTGTAATAAAATTTGAATAATCTGTAAAACTAATTAGACTATGGTTTGTAATAGCACTTGATTTGTAGTAGTGCCTGTTCCATACTATAACCTGTGATCGATCCAGTGCAGGTAAAGGGGTCGTATTTATTTTATTATTCCGCTGTGATTATTTTATTTTAGTTTATTGGCGAGTGACCCCCAAATCTAGACCCCGGGTTTGGAGGGCGTCACAAATATGGTGGCTGATGCCCTTAGTAAAAAGGAGAGACTCAAGATGATAATGTCTTTTGGAGAGTTTATAAGAGATTTTGAGAAAATGGAAATAGAAGTGAAGGTAACCGGAGCCGGTACCGAAAAGTTGTTTAAGATTGCAATACAGCCCGAATTATTGGAAAAGATCATATTGTGCCAGAAAAAGTTATGAATGAAGGCAGGGAGCCAACAATTAGATAAAAGATTAATATCGAGAAAGATGATAAGGGAATAATGAGGTATTCCTATAGAATTTGGGTTCCAAAAGTTCAAGAGCGTAAGGATGAGAACTTAGATGAGAGCCATAGTTTGAGGAATAAGATTTAGAGCAAACCCTGAACGTGATAGTCAGGGAGGTCGCCATCAAGATAGAAGGAACCCATGACATAATGGAGTGGAAAATGAGGATTTTAAATTAAAAGATGACCCCAATTATGGGGAGTAGGATGAAACATTTCATACTAAGGAAACAGAAAGTCGAGTAAGGAAAGGAGACCCGAGACGGTACTCCTATACGACAATTCATGGACCTGTCTAAAAAGAACTTAGACTATTATCCCCAACCACCACCCTGGGGAGACAGTGCGGTGAGAAATTCTTTCAGGACCTTTAAATCGCTAAGCTCTCAGAGTTCCAAGGAACAAGCTGACCCAGTCGAGGCAAGAGCCTGGCTAAAGGAAATATAGGAATCATTTGAGATTCTAAATGATTGACGAATCACAAAAGACTGTTTTTGTCACTTACCCTCCTAAGAGAGAGACCACTCGCTGGTGAAAGACCAAGGAAGGCACGGAGTAAGAGATTATAATAAACTGATTTAAGTTCAGTCAATTGTTTTCGGGAAAGTAATTCCCAAAGATAAGGAGATAGTGTAAAAGCTTTAGAGCCAGAACAAAGGCAGAAGAGTATGATGAATTATGAATCTAAGATGTAAAAGTTGTCAAGATTCGTTCTGAGGACACGAATCCAGAATGACGGGATGTTTGAAATCAATGCTTATGTTGTGTTGGTTCATAAAAAAAAATGGTAAGAGAAAGGAAAATAAAAAGAAACTGAAGTGGAAAGGAATACAAGGGCAATAGAGTTGAGGTATGATAAGGGAGTTGGGTATGAGGAAACCCTAAAGACTCGTAGCAATAGAAATAGAAAAGTATGTAATCGTCAGGATGAGGGTGATTCACCATGAGTTAAAATAGATGGTTGAAGGTGTAAGAGATACATATATTTTATCCCCTGTAAGTTGGGAGGATTCGAGGAAACCTTTAGATAGTTCGAAGGATAAATAATAAGACGCGGATAGACTAAGGAGACAAGAAAGTAGGAAAGTTGGATGAAGGAAGTGACCTTCAATAATGTGAAATGTAAGACCGGTGGCTCGATACCCAGAAAGGGAGGCGCCAGGTATAAGAGATATCCCAACATTGAGGTGACTGTTGAGATAAACAACAAAAGTAAATAAGGAATTATTAAGAAGAGGTTCACGTTGAACACGACCAATATCTTCCAGAACGTCCTTGTTATCGTTACCAAATTAGGCAAGAAAAGCGGATAACCGTTGTTATCTTTTGGAGGCCATTTTGATTAACCTCATTTTGTATACAGATGTTATTGTGAAATTAGGCATTTACTATCGAGGTGGGAATGATTGAATAAGATACCCATATCAGGGATATATGACTTTATTTATCCATGGAAGGATGCTTGTACCTTTTTAAAGGTGGAATTAAGGATAGAACATCGGTAACTTAAAACGAATCCTAGGGGAATGCATAAAGGTTGGCATTTCACCCTTGATAGGGATAGTATGAGTTTTGACAGTATGAATTGGAAAGCATTAAGGTAATAATAACCTTTAAGGATCAGTGGAGAAATTTTTCAGAAGTATATAGACAATGGTTCTAGTAATAGTGAATGGTATTTTGATATGCCCTGTATCTAGGGAATACAGGAGGAACGATTGAAGGATAACCTTAGAGGTTTTACAAGGAGAAAGGTAATATTCAAAATTCTTGTAATAACCCCAAAATTTTTTCAACTTTTTGTAACCCTTGTGAATAGTGTTTTAGCTGAATGAGAAAACTTTTCACGCCACACTATGTAGGGGTTCTGTTATGGATATTCTGGGATTTTATTAGTACTATATGAAGTATATAAGTGTATGTAAATATCGTCAGAACCCAATTCCGAACACTTTGGTTTTTCCCGGAAATCCACAAGATACGGAGAGAATTGAGTATAAGGTAACAGGATAAAAAGGATTTAAATTAAAGGATTATAATAGAGGATCATAAAAAGGAATATAACGTATTGAGAAAGGTTAAGGGAACCTAAGTAATAAGATCCCGGGTATGATCCTTCAAACGATAAACGAGAATGAAAGTTAAGCGAACCGTACAACAGATCAGCGGTCATTAGGCAAACGATTAGGAAGCTAATCAAAGGGTTTAATGGGAGTGATGTCATCCAACCAATAGAAAGGAGACAAGGAAGGGAGGATGACATCATAAGGGTGACATAAGCATGACATGGAAGAAGGGAGGTGTGGTTGATTAAGGACCACACAAATTCAAGGGCAAGGTGGTAATTTGCTAAATCAAAAACAAAACCAAGCCAACCAACTAGCAAATCATTTCATCAAAATCAAAAAAATCAGCCAAGGCATTTGTTCATCACCTAGCTCTCGGCTTTTCACTTTTTTTCAAAGCTAAAATTCTCAAAATCAAGATCCAAGCATCCTTAATTGGTAAGAAAATTCCCTAACCATCTTTATGCTTAGTTATGGCTATATCATGAGTTTAAGCCATTAATTCTTTCTCTAACTTCTTCATTTAACCAATGAAGAAGACAATGAATAGTGTTTTCAAGATTTTTAACTTGAAGTTTGTCTTGTTTTCTTGAAGATCCAAGCTTTCCTAAGGCTTCTCAAAGTTTCTTAAGGCTTCCTAGCTCAACCCACCACTCCAAGGAAGGTATACCATTTTCAAACCCTAGGTTCATATATATTATAAGGTGATTTTGATGAGTAGGATGTTATTGTAGTTGTTGTTATGATTAGAGTTTGAGATTTGGAATGGTAGTGAAATGAAATGGTAATTTTGTGGTTTTGATTTAAAGAAACTTAAGAATGATTAAAGTAAAGTTTAAGCATAAATATGAATGGTTAAATTGAATTGGTTGGGGTTGTTATGATGTGATAAGGATGGGTGTTTGTTGTGTGTTGGATTTGAGGATGGTTTGTGTTGATTGTGGGTAGTTTAAAAATGGGAAATCGCGTAAACATAGCCGTCGTAACGTCCGATTTTCTTTGGACTGTTTTTGTGCATAGCATTAGGACCCGAGAACCCCCTGCTAAATTGTGACCACTGCCATGTTTAGATAGCTCATGTTATGAGCTTCGTTTTGATATGTAGTTCGTTCGATTCCGATTTACGGTTTAGGAGAAACGACCGTTTCAAGTAACGGCGTTTCGCGAACGAAACTTTTTCCCTTGCCTTACTTTGAAACCTAGGTTAAAGACCAAAAAGGGTTAATTAATGTGTGAAACATTTATGGTAAGTGTGTTAGGCAGTTGGTAAGTCATTCGCGAAGGAATCGCTTTAAAACTCGTAAAGATTAAATTATTAAAAATGATGGAGCCGAGGGTACCCGAGTGACTTAAGCGAATCGGTGAGCGTAAAACAAGCGTTAGAGTCTAAGTTAGTTAAAGTATAGATTTACAAGTGATTTTGGTTTAATTCCAACTTACTTGTTGTTTATAGGTTACCAGACTCGTCCCGAGCCTTTCTCACCCCCAAGTCGCTCAGGCAAGTATTCTATCCGATACACTGTTGTTGTGATGTAAATGTATGTATATGCATTATCTTGTGATATTGCATGATTGTTATTTAGCAAATGTTGCGATATATTGTAGCATGTGATATGGTATATATGCATGCCTGTTTTATATTCTTGAGATATATATCTGTTGGTTTATTTGATAATACCTATGCTAGAGGATAGTTGTATCTTGCATATACCCTTAGTATAGGGACCCAAGGGTGAAAATATTTTCTAAAACCGGGAGTCGAGGATCCCGAGTAGATTTTATATGGATATGGATATATATATATATATATATATATATATATATATATATATATTTATATATATATATGGTTATAGTTTTCCAAACTATTAATCGAATAAGGTTTATTCGATAACTTTAAACTTCATTTTATTATTGAATATTATTTCGAATATCATTCGAGGACTTATGACTCCTTTTATTTATTTATTGAATATTATTTGAATATTCATTTGAGGATGTATGACTCCTTTATTTTATTTAATGAATATTATTTATAATATTCATTCGAGGTATTATGACTCAGCTTATTTTATTTATTGAATATTATTTGAATATTCATTTGAGGATGTATGACTCCTTTATTTTATTTAATGAATATTATTTATAATATTCATTCGAGGTATTATGACTCAGCTTATTTTATTTATTGAATAATATTTGAATATTCATTTGAGGATGTATGACTCCTTTATTTTATTTAATGAATATTATTTATAATATTCATTCGAGGTATTTTGACTCAGCTTATTTTATTTATTGAATATTATTTGAATATTCATTTGAGGATCTACGACTCCGATTATTTGCTGAAATATATTCTTTATTTTATTAAAGAATAAGGTGTAAATAATCAAACTTATTTTCGATTATTCAAATAAAGATAATACTTTCATATAAGTATATCTTTGGTTATTTAATACTCGTTTCAAGTATAAATTTTAATACTTCTACTTCAATTATTTTTTATAAAGATTATTCTTTATGGGAATATTATTTAATTAATAATATTCAGATATTTTCTAATATTCTGGGGACTGATTTACTTCATTAAATCAGCTTTACTCCAAACACTCTTTAAAGTGTTTTCGAGTCTTCAAAGTGATTTTTAAAAGTCAGAGCGGATCCCAAAACTCATTTTTATATTTAAGATCTTCCTTTTTAAGGGGATTTAAATACTCGCTCAAAACCTGGGGAATCCGGCTCTGTGGTGTATTTTATATTCGCAACAAGGTTGCAGATTTGGTAAATGAATTGATTACTTGCCCAACGTTCGGGAAGTAAGCCCCTCTCATTGAGTCGGCATAAGCGACAGGCCGGGGTACGGTCTATTATTGTGTAAGTGGCTCAGTGGGAGTCCATCAAATGCATAAGTGGCTGAGTGGCAGTCTAGCATAGGTCTTAATTATGACCAGGGTGATGACCAGTGGGGAATTCGTCCATCTACTAGTAGAAAAGGTTACTTATTGGTATCTTTGCCTGATCAGCGAGATATCGGGTTTATGCCAAAATTCTTTTCCTTTCCAAAATTCATTGGATGTTTCGAACTCTGTTCATACTTCACATAACAGAGGTTCCAGGAAATGTTTTCGGGATATATATATATGTGGATATGTATATATATCAGGACTAAATAAAGTATCTCATAACTTTTTCATTCAATAATATTTCAAAGATTGAATCTATTCAAGTCTTAACTTGTGATCTCATCTATGGGATGTTTTCTTAAAACTTATAATACTTTGAACGGTGGCAGTTCAAGTAACTTTATATGATATAAGTGTGATGTAGTATTGGTAACTTCATTCCTTGTTTTTACTTATATCTAGCAAGTAATTATCTTGCATATGATAGAGATGCTATTAAGTATCCATTTAGATACTTATATTATTGTTACCACTATATATTATCTTGCGAGCTGTAAGGCTCACTCTTGCTTTATTTCTTCATCACACAACAACAGTTAGGAGAGATGGCCAGACTCCAGCAGACCCAGCGCAAGCGCGTGGGAAGCGTCCCGCGTCTTCCCGCTGATGTTGTAGCTGCTATAGCTGCAGAGGTAGATCCATTGTAGTTTAGACCATCTACTTTTGAGAATCAAATTATGTATAATTATAACTTGTGGCAGATAATGGCAATTAACTGTAAATTATCAAGTAATCATTTTGGGTTGTAATAATTTTAAATTGTGGATTCAAAGACTTGTACTTATTTCAATTTCATCTCTGAGACTATAACGAGTTGTGGTGTTTGTTAGTGTGGGGTCACAGCATGAGGGTATTTATTATTAATTAAGTAAAGTGATATTGTGGAAAGAAAGACCGTGACAACCCGGATTCCCGACCCCGGATCTGGGGGTGTTACAGAAATGGTATCAGAGCTAAGCGTTATAAACCTCAGAGATGATGCGACGATAAAATAATAAACTCACAAAGATAATAAGAACTCTTGCCAAGTTCATGGTCGGACTACTTAAAGTAGTACTGACAGCTAAAACCCTTACGGGAACCCTTATAAGTATCATGATAGTAACTTAGCTCGTTTAATGTGTAGGCGCCTGAGATGGAGGACCCTGAGATGTACGAGCGTGAGCATGATGAGGCACTGCTAGATGTTGAGGATCAGGAGGAGCCTGAGATGGAGGAGGATGAGGAGGACCCCTCAGAGGAGTCAGAGACGGAGGTCATTGCTATTTCAGATGAGGAGGACCCGGATGAGGTCCCAGTAGCTGAGGAGTGTGTTGGACCTATGGTAGTGTATGATGGTATCCCTTTACCCACACTTCCGGTGGTCAGAGCCCCTACCCCTCCACCACTATCTTGGATTCCTGATGATGACAGCTCAGAGACCCATACTTCCGAGCCTAGACAGACCGAGGAGGCACCCTCAGCGGCTCCGGATTCACCACCTCTTGACCCTGCCCAGAGACAGTCTTCGTTAGCTCATGGATATGTTCAGGATGTTTTGAGGACCCGAGTGGCTGTTGCCGAGGCCCGACTGGATGAGGCCAGGAGGGAGTTGGATGCAGAGAGGGCGGGTAGGCGTACCCGAGCTTATGAGACCAGGGCTTCTATACCCCGATCCTTGAGGAGGGAGCTTACGGGGATAGAGCTCACGTCCCGAGCGAGACTCAGATCTCTCCAGGGGGACAGGCATGGTAGGATCTCCAGGCGGCAGGCCGACTATATCTTCCGTCGTGCGATGGAAAGGGTTTGGGAGCTGACCCGTTCGGGTGTGTGATTCAGGATTGATGATGGAATAGTCTAGTTGTCTAGTTAGCCGAGGCCTTAGTAAGAGCCAATTTTCCGGGATAGTTGACTTGTATATAGCATCCCTTTTTCTGACTAGACAGATAGACTCTTGTGTATCACTTTTGGGGCAGATGACTGTAGCACTGTTGTACTTTTGACCAGATCAAACTATGTATTCTCGCATTATGTATATATTTGTTTCCTTTCGGTTCAGTTCCATAGTGACGGGATCACTGTTTTATTATTATTATTACTGCACTTCGTATTAGAACTTTCTTAAATTAATAGAATTGCGATATACGTTCTCCCCATTATAAGAGCTGTGCAAGGCACAATGTTGTATATGATTGTGACCTAGTGTTGAATTTTCTCAATAATTGTTTTTATTATTATCAGAATCATGCCGCCAAGAAAGATTGGAACTAGGGCGAACCCTGGGTCCGAGGACCAGGGAAGCCATAATCAGGACAATAGAAACCAAGATCACAGTGAAGAGGAAGATGAGGATTATGTGGAACAGGATGACTCCCTGTATGAAGAGGAAGAGGAAACATATGATGTTGAGGGATTTGAGATAGAGGCTGAAGAAGGAGAAACCGAGGTTGAGCAACCAGTACCAAACCCAGGCATGGATCCCATGAGCCAGTTCATGCAACTCCTAAGACAGAATTTGGAACGTCAACCCAACCCACCCCCTCAAGGAAGTAACAATGCTGTGGCAAACTCTTTCAGGGCTTTTAAGTCCCTTAAGCCCCCTGAGTTCCACGGATCAGCCGACCCAGTTGAGGCAAGGGCATGGTTAAAGGAAATGGAGAAATCTTTTGAGATTTTGAGTATCGATGAGGCACAGAAAACTGTATTTGCTACCTACCTTCTGAAAGGAGAAGCTAACTACTGGTGGGAGGCCAAGAAAAACATGGAGACAGATGCTATTATAACCTGGGAGAGATTTAGTCAGTTGTTTCTGGGAAAGTATTTCCCGAGGTTTATGGAAAACCAGATGGAGCTCAAGTTCTTGGAGCTAAAGCAGAATGATTTGTCTGTAGCAGAGTACGAAGCGAAATTTACTGAATTATCAAGGTTTGTGCCGGAGTTTGTGAGCACTGAGGAAAAGAAAGCTAGGAGGTTTCAGCAGGGACTGAAACCATGGATTCAGAATAGGGTGGCAATCCTTGAGCTTACGGACTATGCCACTCTGGTGCAAAAAGCAACGATTGTAGAAGTCGGAAGTGAACAGATGCAGAAGGAAAGAGAGAAGAAAGGAATAAAGAGGAAAAGTATGAGCATGGGTGGAGGTTCCGCAGGAAGGAGCTTCCCAACTAGGTTTAATCGAGGAGCAGTGTCCCTGCCAGGAAGGAACACTGGGTTTAAGCGACCAATGAGTGTGAGTGTGAGCCAGGGCGGCCAGAAGTCAAGAATGTCCTATTCCAACCAGTCTCGACCCCCATTGCCAGCCTGTAACAGATGTGGAAGGAATCACACTGGGGAGTGTAAAGGAAGGCCAGTAACCTGTTTTAAGTGCGGTCGGGAGGGCCACTATTCAACTAAGTGCCCATCATCAACCCCTGCCGTTGTTCCAACCACCAATTGTCATCAGTGTGGACGCCAGGGTCATTGGAAGAAGGATTGCCCAATGAACAAACCAGCAGCTTCGGGAGCAAGCAGGGCTGCTTCTAATAAGCCACCTACTGCGAGGACTTTCAACATGACAGTCCAGGATGCTATGAAAGATTCAGATGTGATAGCAGGTACCCTTTCTCTAAATTCAGTCAGTGCAATTGTTTTATTTGATTCGGGAGCAACTAAATCTTTTATATCAAAGGACTTTGCGCGTAAGTTAAGACTTAAGGCTAAACCTTTGATAGAACCCTTACAAGTAGAAATAGCCAATCATGAAATTATTCCTGTTAACCAGATTCACCCCGCCTGTGAGATAGGCATAGGGGAGCAATCTTTCAGTGTTGATCTGATTCCTTTTAAATTAGGGGAGTTTGATGTGATTTTGGGAATGGACTGGCTATCTAGCAACGATGCTCAGATAGACTGTAAAGGGAAGAAAGTTAAGTTAAATATCCCCGGGAAGAAAGAAGTTATATTTAGAGGAAAGAGGCAGACGCAGAAATTTTTGACTATGGCTCAGGCCAAAAGGATGCTACGAAAAGGAAGTGAGGCTTACCTAGCCTATGTGGTGGACACACAGAAGGAGGTGCCCAACTTACAAGATATTCCAGTAGTCAACGAATTTGAAGATGTATTCCCCCAAGACCTTCCGGGATTACCACCCGATAGAGTGATTGAATTTGCTATTGAGTTGGCCCCAGGGACGGCGCCAGTTTTAAAAGCACCTTACCGGTTAGCCCCGTTAGAAATGAAGGAATTAGCTATCCAATTGCAGGAACTCTTGGATAAGGGTATGATAAGACCCAGTGTGTCCCCGTGGGGAGCACCAGTTTTATTTGTTAAGAAGAAAGATGGGAGCATGAGGTTGTGCATAGACTATCGAGAATTGAACAAGCTAACCATAAAGAACAGGTACCCATTACCTAGGATAGACGATCTGTTCGACCAATTAAAGGATGCTGTTTATTTTTCCAAGATTGACCTGAGAACTGGATATCACCAACTAAAGATTAAACCCGAAGATATTTCCAAGACAGCGTTCCGTACCAGGTATGGGCATTATGAGTTCTTGGTAATGTCCTTTGGATTAACCAACGCCCCAGCGGCCTTCATGGATTTAATGAATAGAGTATTTAAGAAGTACTTGGACAAGTGTGTGATAGTTTTTATCGATGATATTTTGATCTACTCAAGGACTGAGGCAGAACATGCAGAGCATTTGAGGATAGCTCTAGGAATACTCAGAGAGGAGCAGTTATATGCCAAATTCTCGAAGTGTGAATTCTGGCGGAATGAAGTACAGTTTTTAGGACATGTGATCAGTAAAGAAGGAGTATTGGTCGACCCCTCCAAGATAGAGGCAGTCTCAAATTGGGAAAGGCCAACCACACCCACAGAGGTGAGGAGTTTCATAGGATTGGCCGGCTACTATCGTAGATTTGTGCAGGACTTTGCGAAGATCGCAGCCCCTTTGACACGACTTACTCGTAAGACAGAGAAGTTTGAATGGACGGAGAAATGCGAGAACAGTTTTCAGGAATTAAAGAAAAGGTTGATAACGGCTCCGGTATTGGCATTGCCGGATGGAAAAGGAGATTTTGTGATATATAGTGACGCGTCGCACAAAGGATTAGGATGTGTGCTTATGCAGCACGGTAAAGTTATCGCGTATGCATCGAGACAACTGAAGGAATACGAGGTTAGATATCCTACTCATGACCTTGAGCTCGCGGCAATAGTATTTGCTTTAAAAATTTGGAGGCACTACTTGTATGGAGAGAAGTGCGAGATTTTCACAGACCATAAGAGCCTCAAGTACATATTTACGCAGAAAGAGCTCAACATGCGCCAGAGGAGATGGTTAGAACTAATCAAGGACTACGATTGTGAGATTCTCTATCATCCAGGGAAAGCCAATGTGGTGGCTGATGCCCTTAGTAGAAAGGAAAGACTCAGAATGATAACGACCTCGGAAGAGTTGATAAGGGATTTTGAGAAAATGGAAATAGAGGTAAAGGTAACCGGAACCGGAACTGAAAAGCTTTTTGAGATCTCAATGCAGCCAGAATTATTGGAAAAGATCAGATTGTGCCAAGAGAAAATAATGAATGAAGACAGAAAGTCAATGACTGGAGAAGAGATCCATACTGAGAAAGATGATAAAGGGATAATGAGGTACTCCTACCGAATTTGGGTTCCGAATGTTCAAGAACTTAAAGATGAGATTTTGGATGAAAGCCATAGTTCAAGGTATTCCATTCACCCAGGAAGTACCAAGATGTATAGGGATTTGAAGGAATATTACTGGTGGCCCAACATGAAGAGGGACGTAGCAGAATGGGTGAACAAGTGTTTGACTTGCCAAAGAGTAAAGGCAGAGCACCAGAGACCCAGTGGACTTTTGCGACCCCTGGAGATTCCCGAATGGAAATGGGAACAGATAGCGATGGATTTTGTTGTAGGCTTGCCAAGGACGAAAGCCAATCACGACGCCATTTGGGTAATTATAGACCGATTGACAAAGTCAGCTCATTTCATTCCTATCAATGAGAGATATACAGTCGATAGACTGGTGGACATTTACCTTAAGGAAATAGTGACGCGACATGGAGTCCCAGCGTCCATTGTCTCAGACCGAGACCCAAGGTTCAACTCCAGATTTTGGAGGAGCTTTCAGGAATGTGCGGGGACCAAGTTAAATATGAGTACCGCGTACCATCCCCAGACGGATGGACAGAGTGAAAGGACCATCCAGACACTAGAGGATATGTTGAGAGTCTGTGCAATAGACCTTAAAGGAAGTTGGGATGATCACCTGCCGTTGATCGAGTTTTCTTATAACAATAGCTTTCATGCTAGCATCGGGATGCCGCCTTATGAGGCCTTGTACGGAAGAAGGTGTCGATCTCCCTTATACTGGGATGAAGTAGGAGAGCGGAAGATGCTCGGACCCGAAGTGGTCCAAAGGACCAAAGATATAGTGGATCTTATCAGAGGGCGACTTGTAGCAGCCCAAGACAGACAGAAGAAATATGCAGACCTAGCCCGAAAGGACAAGGAATATGAAGTAGGGGACTTAGTACTGTTGAAAGTATCCCCTTGGAAGGGATTAATGAGGTTCGGAAAGAAAGGAAAACTAAGCCCAAGATACATTGGACCTTTTGAGATATTAAGACGGATTGGAAAGTTAGCTTACGAGCTAGCCCTACCCCCTAATTTGCAACAAGTTCATAATGTGTTCCATGTGTCAATGCTAAGGAGGTATCATCGAGATGCCAGGCACATAGTGGAGTACGAGCAGGTGGATATGCAGCCAGATCTAACTTACGTGGAGAAGCCAGTAAGGATTATGGATAAGAAGGAGCAGGTGCTTCGGAACAAGGTGATCAAGCTAGTCAGAGTACTATGGCAGAATCATAATGTGGAAGAATCGACTTGGGAACTAGAGAGCGCAATGCTAGAAAAGTACCCCCAATTGTTTTCTGTTTGATTCCGGGACGGAATCCTTTTAAGGAGGGGAGACTGTAATAACCCCAAAAATTTTTCAACTTTTTGTAACCCTTGTGAATAGTGTTTTAGCTGAATGAGAAAACTTTTCACGCCACACTATGTAGGGGTTCTGTTATGGATATTCTGGGATTTTATTAGTACTATATGAAGTATATAAGTGTATGTAAATATCGTCAGAACCCAATTCCGAACACTTTGGTTTTTCCCGGAAATTCACAAGATACGGAGAGAATTGAGTATAAGGTAACAGGATAAAAAGGATTTAAATTAAAGGATTATAATAGAGGATCATAAAAAGGAATATAACGTATTGAGAAAGGTTAAGGGAACCTAAGTAATAAGATCCCGGGTATGATCCTTCAAACGATAAACGAGAATGAAAGTTAAGCGAACCGTACAACAGATCAGCGGTCATTAGGCAAACGATTAGGAAGCTAATCAAAGGGTTTAATGGGAGTGATGTCATCCAACCAATAGAAAGGAGACGAGGAAGGGAGGATGACATCATAAGGGTGACATAAGCATGACATGGAAGAAGGGAGGTGTGGTTGATTAAGGACCACACAAATTCAAGGGCAAGGTGGTAATTTGCTAAATCAAAAACAAAACCAAGCCAACCAACTAGCAAATCATTTCATCAAAATCAAAAAAAATCAGCCAAGGCATTTGTTCATCACCTAGCTCTCGGCTTTTCACTTTTTTTCAAAGCTAAAATTCTCAAAATCAAGATCCAAGCATCCTTAATTGGTAAGAAAATTCCCTAACCATCTTTATGCTTAGTTATGGCTATATCATGAGTTTAAGCCATTAATTCTTTCTCTAACTTCTTCATTTAACCAATGAAGAAGACAATGAATAGTGTTTTCAAGATTTTTAACTTGAAGTTTGTCTTGTTTTCTTGAAGATCCAAGCTTTCCTAAGGCTTCTCAAAGTTTCTTAAGGCTTCCTAGCTCAACCCACCACTCCAAGGAAGGTATACCATTTTCAAACCCTAGGTTCATATATATTATAAGGTGATTTTGATGAGTAGGATGTTATTGTAGTTGTTGTTATGATTAGAGTTTGAGATTTGGAATGGTAGTGAAATGAAATGGTAATTTTGTGGTTTTGATTTAAAGAAACTTAAGAATGATTAAAGTAAAGTTTAAGCATAAGTATGAATGGTTAAATTGAATTGGTTGGGGTTGTTATGATGTGATAAGGATGGGTGTTTGTTGTGTGTTGGATTTGAGGATGGTTTGTGTTGATTGTGGGTAGTTTAAAAATGGGAAATCGCGTAAACATAGCCGTCGTAACGTCCGATTTTCTTTGGACTGTTTTTGTGCATAGCATTAGGACCCGAGAACCCCCTGCTAAATTGTGACCACTGCCATGTTTAGATAGCTCATGTTATGAGCTTCGTTTTGATATGTAGTTCGTTCGATTCCGATTTACGGTTTAGGAGAAACGACCGTTTCAAGTAACGGCGTTTCGCGAACGAAACTTTTTCCCTCGCCTTACTTTGAAACCTAGGTTAAAGACCAAAAAGGGTTAATTAATGTGTGAAACATTTATGGTAAGTGTGTTAGGCAGTTGGTAAGTCATTCGCGAAGGAATCGCTTTAAAACTCGTAAAGATTAAATTATTAAAAATGATGGAGCCGAGGGTACCCGAGTGACTTAAGCGAATCGGTGAGCGTAAAACAAGCGTTAGAGTCTAAGTTAGTTAAAGTATAGATTTACAAGTGATTTTGGTTTAATTCCAACTTACTTGTTGTTTATAGGTTACCAGACTCGTCCCGAGCCTTTCTCACCCCCAAGTCGCTCAGGCAAGTATTCTATCCGATACACTGTTGTTGTGATGTAAATGTATGTATATGCATTATCTTGTGATATTGCATGATTGTTATTTAGCAAATGTTGCGATATATTGTAGCATGTGATATGGTATATATGCATGCCTGTTTTATATTCTTGAGATATATATCTGTTGGTTTATTTGATAATACCTATGCTAGAGGATAGTTGTATCTTGCATATACCCTTAGTATAGGGACCCAAGGGTGAAAATATTTTCTAAAACCGGGAGTCGAGGATCCCGAGTAGATTTTATATGGATATGGATATATATATATATATATTTATATATATATATGGTTATAGTTTTCCAAACTATTAATCGAATAAGGTTTATTCGATAACTTTAAACTTCATTTTATTATTGAATATTATTTCGAATATCATTCGAGGACTTATGACTCCTTTTATTTATTTATTGAATATTATTTGAATATTCATTTGAGGATGTATGACTCCTTTATTTTATTTAATGAATATTATTTATAATATTCATTCGAGGTATTATGACTCAGCTTATTTTATTTATTGAATATTATTTGAATATTCATTTGAGGATGTATGACTCCTTTATTTTATTTAATGAATATTATTTATAATATTCATTCGAGGTATTATGACTCAGCTTATTTTATTTATTGAATAATATTTGAATATTCATTTGAGGATGTATGACTCCTTTATTTTATTTAATGAATATTATTTATAATATTCATTCGAGGTATTTTGACTCAGCTTATTTTATTTATTGAATATTATTTGAATATTCATTTGAGGATCTACGACTCCGATTATTTGCTGAAATATATTCTTTATTTTATTAAAGAATAAGGTGTAAATAATCAAACTTATTTTCGATTATTCAAATAAAGATAATACTTTCATATAAGTATATCTTTGGTTATTTAATACTCCTTTCAAGTATAAATTTTAATACTTCTACTTCAATTATTTTTTATAAAGATTATTCTTTATGGGAATATTATTTAATTAATAATATTCAGATATTTTCTAATATTCTGGGGACTGATTTACTTCATTAAATCAGCTTTACTCCAAACACTCTTTAAAGTGTTTTCGAGTCTTCAAAGTGATTTTTAAAAGTCAGAGCGGATCCCAAAACTCATTTTTATATTTAAGATCTTCCTTTTTAAGGGGATTTAAATACTCGCTCAAAACCTGGGGAATCCGGCTCTGTGGTGTATTTTATATTCGCAACAAGGTTGCAGATTTGGTAAATGAATTGATTACTTGCCCAACGTTCGGGAAGTAAGCCCCTCTCATTGAGTCGGCATAAGCGACAGGCCGGGGTACGGTCTATTATTGTGTAAGTGGCTCAGTGGGAGTCCATCAAATGCATAAGTGGCTGAGTGGCAGTCCAGCATAGGTCTTAATTATGACCAGGGTGATGACCAGTGGGGAATTCGTCCATCTACTAGTAGAAAAGGTTACTTATTGGTATCTTTGCCTGATCAGCGAGATATCGGGTTTATGCCAAAATTCTTTTCCTTTCCAAAATTCATTGGATGTTTCGAACTCTGTTCATACTTCACATAACAGAGGTTCCAGGAAATGTTTTCGGGATATATATATATGTGGATATGTATATATATCAGGACTAAATAAAGTATCTCATAACTTTTTCATTCAATAATATTTCAAAGATTGAATCTATTCAAGTCTTAACTTGTGATCTCATCTATGGGATGTTTTCTTAAAACTTATAATACTTTGAACGGTGGCAGTTCAAGTAACTTTATATGATATAAGTGTGATGTAGTATTGGTAACTTCATTCCTTATTTTTACTTATATCTAGCAAGTAATTATCTTGCATATGATAGAGATGCTATTAAGTATCCATTTAGATACTTATATTATTGTTACCACTATATATATTATCTTGCGAGCTGTAAGGCTCACTCTTGCTTTATTTCTTCATCACACAACAACAATTAGGAGAGATGGCCAGACTCCAGCAGACCCAGCGCAAGCGCGTGGGAAGCGTCCCGCGTCTTCCCGCTGATGTTGTAGATGCTATAGCTGCAGAGGTAGATCCATTGTAGTTTAGACCATCTACTTTTGAGAATCAAATTATGTATAATTATAACTTGTGGCAGATAATGGCAATTAACTGTAAATTATCAAGTAATCATTTTGGGTTGTAATAATTTTAAATTGTGGATTCAAAGACTTGTATTTATTTCAATTTCATCTCTGAGACTATAACGAGTTGTGGTGTTTGTTAGTGTGGGGTCACAGCATGAGGGTATTTATTATTAATTAAGTAAAGTGATATTGTGGAAAGAAAGACCGTGACAACCCGGATTCCCGACCCCGGATCTGGGGGTGTTACAATTCTCAAGAATAGAAATGTGGATAAAGGAAATATGACGTAATTATAATGATGCCAAGTGGGGCACGTGTTAAACCACGAGAAAGTATGGATCGAACCAGTAATGGTCGAAATTGTTCAGGGCAATTAGGACTTAAGAAAAAAAAAATGTTCTAAGTATGATTGAGAGTCAGTTTTGACAGTGATTAGCCTCTAAAGACTGAGGGGATAACTTATGGGAAAAAAATGGAAATTTTTTTTCTCATTAGATTTTAAGGAAAACATCTTCACATAAGCTGTGATTGAAATAAGGTAGAAAATATATTTGGAGGTGGTTAAAATGACATTGACTGTAAGGAAATTTTACTATCAGGAAAGGCCAAAGAGGTGGCCGACACTTTAAAGGTAAGAGGATAATTATAGGCGCCTATGCCAAAGGAATACAGTGATGATGGTTAAAGCTATGCAGGTTGTATTATGGTTTGGAAGATTGACATTCCTTCTGATGACTGTGCAATACCCAACCGTAATAGTAGTTGGTAAAGGTTTAATTCGTGTAATCGCCATGAGCGGGCTATCTATCTCAGAAGGTACTATCTTGGGATAAGCCAGGACCATGTTTCCAAAAGGACTAGACGAACCTTTGAGTTAAGTCTTCTATTTAAGGAATATGATTAAAAATGGTATTAACCTGCTATCGTTGCTTTGATTGAAACTCTTCTGCACTTTTATCTGCTTCATGTCATGAAGGTACGTCAGAGTTTGGAGTGTTCTTCATGAATTGTGATTGGTGGTTATGTTAACTCCTTAGAAGGATTTGATACGACATGTATGGACTCCGTATGGTTAGATATTAAGATTTTATGGAAAGTGAATGATGACAGTAGGTCAGTGGTGGACCATAGTAAGGCAGCAATGATTCTGCGAGTAGTGAGCTGATTACAACCGTGAGAGTTGTATTGGAATGGGTGTTGAGATTGAGTACCACTAATCGGGTCGTGGTAGTGTATAAGTTATCATTGATAGACTAATTAAGTAGAGTATCTACCTAGTGAATATTTATTCTTTCTTATCAATAGAGAGTCGTATTATTATACGAGGAAGGTTGCGGTGCAAGCATAGAATCCTAGTAACGATGATGTATAGAATGATATCCCAGATTCGATTTTCGATGTCGAGGGAGTTTCAAAGGTGATTGTGTATAAGCTCGAGGAAGAGCATGGGTCCATAGAATGATGAACGGAATAGAAATATTTAGGCATGGGAAATACGATGTTATAATACTTGATGCTGATATAAATATGTTTATGTTTTGTTCTCCTATGACAAACCTCTATAGTTCAGAGGTAGATTCCAAGCCAGATATTTTGTGGCAGTATATTTTTTTTATATATACAATTCTCTTCAGTTCGTTCTTTTCTCTTCTTTTCATTTCATGTAATCTGAGAAGAACAACCCTTCCAGAAAGGGGAGGTATTGCCGAATGACTATCTATCTGTGTGATAGAAGCCTAGTAGGATACCATCTATTGTTTAATTGCTTGTCAAGTACTAAAGGCTGGCCACCTTCTGTACTAACTATGCAATAGGACAAGTGTTCGTGATCATAGTGATCTCTCAACAAATTCCTTTACTTCTATTTGATTGATCAAATTTTGGAAAATAGAAACAACTGAAAAAGGAGTAATAAAGTGGTGGTAGTATGCGGAATGGGAACACATTCGTGATACTAAGGTTGACGTGGTTATTAAAAGGTTATAGAATGCTAACGAGCAAAAGTATAACCAGTATAATATTAGGAACGGAAGGTAGTAGCAATTACGAACTGGAAAAGAATGGGTATTGAGAAGCAAAAGTTCTAATGATAAAAGCTATAATGAGAGTCTGTGCAATAGACTTGAAAGAAATTGGAATGATCACTTAACACGGATTGAGTTTTCTTACGACAATAGATCATATGTCAGTATTGAGATATCGCCTTATGAGATCCTTGAGGGAAGACAATATCGATCTCCCTTATGTTAGGATGAAGTTGTAGAGCGCAAGATGCTCGGACCAGCAGTGGTCTAAAGGACCAAGGATATGATAGATCTAATCAGAGGACGGCTGGTAGTAGCCCAAGATGGACATGATAAGTATGTTGATTTGACACGAAAGGATAAAGAGTACGAAATAGGGGACCTAGTAATGTTATAGGTATCCCTTGGAAAGGATTGATGAGGTTCGGAAAGAAAGGAAAGCTAAGTTTACAATTTGTTGGACCCTTGGATATATTAAGACATTTGGGAAGTTAGCATATGAGCTAGCCCTAACCCCGAACATGTAGCAGGTCGTAACGTGTTCCACGTATCAATGTTAAGGAAGTGTAATTCGGATGCCAGACAAATAGGGGCATATGAGCGCATAGACATGCAATCAGACGTAACCTATATGGAGCAACCAGGAAGGGTATAGAGTAAAAGGGAACGAGTGCTTAGGAGAAGGGTTATCAAACTAGTAAGAGTTTGATGGTAGAACCACAATGTGGGAAAATTTACTCGAGAGTTAGAAAGTGCAATGCTAAGAGAGTATCCCTATTCATTTTCTATCTGATTCCGGGACGGAATCCTTTTAAGGAGGAGAGACTGTAATAACCCCAATTTTTGGAAATTTTTGAAACCCTTATGAATAGTGTTTTTGCTGAATGAGAAAACTGTTCATGCCACACTATGTAGGGGTTCTGATATGGATATTCTGAGATTTTATTAGTACTTTATATGGGATATAAGTGTATGTAAAGATCGTCAGAATCCAAATCCGAACACTTTGATTTTTCCCGGAAATACACTAGATACGGAAAGATTTGAGAAAAAGGTAACAGGATAAAAAGGATTTAAATTAAAGGATTATAGGAGAGGATCATAAAAGGAATATAATATATTGAGAAAGGTTAAGGGAACCTAAGTAATAAGATCCCGGGTATGATCCCTCAAACGATAAACGAAAACGAAAGTTAAGCGAACCGTATAACAGATCAGCGGTCATTAGGCAAACGATTAGGAAGTTAATCAAAGGGATTAGTGGGAAGGATGTCATCCAACCAATAGAAAGAGGACAAGGAAGGGAGGATGACATCATGAGGATGACATAAGCATGACATGGGAAGGAAGGAGGTGTGGTGGCTTTGTAACCACACAAATCCAAGGGCAAGAAGGTAATTGACTAAAGCAAGCACAAAAACCAATCAACCAAGCCAAGTAAAATGATTTTCATCAAAAATCAAAAGCAACCAAGGCTTTGTTCTTCATTGCTCACGGCTTTTCACTATTCAAAAGGCAAGAGAAATTCAAAATCCAAGATCCAAGCTTCCTAAATTGATCCAAGCATTCTTAAGACTTCTCAAAGCTTCTTAAGGCTTCCTAGCTCCACCCACCACTTCAAGGAAGGTTATCAGACTCGTCCCGAGCCTTTCTCACCCCCAAGTCGCTCAGGCAAGTATTCTATCCGTTATACTGTTGTTGTGATGTATACACTTGTATATGCATTATCTTGCGATAGATGCATGTTGGTTATTTAGCAAATTCTTGCGATATATTGTAGCATGTGATATGGTATATATGCATGCCTGTTTCATATTCTTGAAATATATATCTGTTGGTTCAGTTGATAATACCTATGCTAGAGGATAGCGGTATCTTGCATATACCCTTAGTATAGGGACCCAAAGGTGAAAATATTTTCAAAAACCGGGAGTCGAGGATCCCGAGTAGATTTTATATATATGGATATGGATATTTATATATATATATTTATATATATGTATGGTTATAGTTTTCTAAACTATTAATCGAATAAGGTTTATTCGATAACTTGAAACTTTATTTTATTATTAAATATTATTTCGAATATTATTCGAAGGCGTATGACTCCTTTTATTATTTATTGAATATTATTTGAATATTCATTCGAGGGCTTATGACTCTTTTATATTATTTATTGAATATTATTTGAATATTCATTTGAGGATGTATGACTCCTTTATTTTATTTAATGAATATTATTTATAATATTCATTCGAGGTATTATGACTCAGCTTATTTTATTTATTGAATATTATTTGAATATTCATTTGAGGATCTATGACTCCGATTATTTGCTGAGATATATTCTTTATTTTATTAAAGAATAAGGTGTAAATAATCAAACTTATTTTCGATTATTCAAATAAAGATAATACTTTCATATAAGTATATCTTTGGTTATTTAATACTCGTTTCAAGTATAAATTTTAATACTTCTACTTCAATTATTTTTTTATAAAGATTATTCTTTATGGGAATATTATTTAATTAATAATATTCAGATATTTTCTAATATTCTGGGGACTGATTTACTTCATTAAATCAGCTTTACTCCAAACACTCTCTAAAGTGTTTTCGAGTCTTCAAAATGATTTTTAAAGTCAGAGCGGATCCCAAAACTCATTTTTATATTTAAGATCTTCCTTTTTAAGGGGATTTAAATACTCGCTCAAAACCTGGGGAATCCGGCTCTGTGGTGTATTTTATATTCGCAACGAGGTTGCAGATTTGGTAAATGAATTGATTACTTGCCCAACGTTCGGGAAGTAAGCCCATCTCATTGAGTCGGCATAAGCGACAGGCCGGGGTACGGTCTATTATTGTGTAAGTGGCTGGGTGGCAGTCCATCAACGCGTGAGGGGCCGGGGTACGGTCGAGCGCGAGGTCCTAATGCGGCCAGGGTGATGACCGGTGAGGAATTCATCCATCTACAGTAGAAAAGGTTACTTATTGGTATCTTTGCCTGATCAGCAAGATATCGGGTTTATGCCAAAATTCTTTTCCTTTCCAAAATTCATTGGATGTTTCAAACTCTGTTCATACTTTGCATAACAGAGATTCCAGGAAATGTTTAAAGGGATATATATATATGTGGATATATATATATCGAGACTAAATAAAGTATCTCATAACTTTTTCATTCAATAATATTTCAAAGATTGAATCTATTCAAGTCTTATCTTGTGGTCTCATCAGTGGGATGAACTTTTGAAATTGATTATAACTTGAACGGTGGTAGTTCGAGTAGTATTTGGGAATGATATAAGTGTAGTGAAGTATTTGGTAACTTCATCTTTTAAACTTATATCTAATTAATAATTGTCTTATGAATGACAAAGATTTTCAGAAAAACGTTGAGACAAGGTTAGATATATGAGATCACCTTGCAATGATATTTTTTTATACAGTTATACAATGGGACTTTGTGTATATTATGCATGGAAGAGGACTTCCATTACTTTGAAAAGTATATATGTATATATACTGAATATTTTGCGACTTTATCGCATTAAGATATCAAACTTGGTTCATTTCTTTTGACCAAGATTTTCATGAGTATTATGAGTAGACTCATATACTATTAATCATTATACATATTATTTTGGTGGGCTTGCTGCTCACCCTTGCTTTCTTCTTTCATCACACAACATCAGATAGATAAGATGAACAGGACCAAGCTCCCAATTCGCGATCGGATAGGAAGCGTTTCGCAGCTTCCAATAGGCATTGAAGTCACTGTAGCTGAGGTAGGGAACTACCAATAGACTAGGCTTCAACTTTTGATGTACCAGATTTATGTATATTTATGAATTGTAATAATGGCAATGAAATGTAAATTTATTCAGAACCTTTTTAAGGTGTATTGACATATAATTGTGGAATAAAAACGACTTGTGATTATTTTGGATGTTCATCTCTGAGACTATAACGTGTGGTGTGTGTGTTTATTGTGGGGTCACAGTACAGAGTAGTTGAGTAATTATTAAGATTGGGTGTTATTAAGGGAATGGAACTCGTGACGACCCGGATCCCCGACCCCGGATCTGGGGGTGTTACAAAATTCCACTAGGGGTAAATGTTCATCCCAACTACCTTCAAAATTGATCGCACAAACTCGTAGCATGTCTTCAATCGTTTGAATTATCCTTTCACTTTGACCGTCAGTTTGCGGATGATAGGCTGTACTCATATTCAACTTCGTTTCTAGACATTCTTGGAATTGTCTCCAAAATCTTGAATTGAAACGAGGATCTCGATCCGATACAATTGATACTGGTACTCCATGACGCATCATAATTTCTTTAAGATATAAGTGCACTAGCTTGTCCAATGAAAATCTCTCATTAATTGGAAGAAAATGTGCTGATTTCGTCAATCGATCAATAATAACCCAAATTGCATCGTGATTGGCTTTCGTCCTTGGAAGTCCCACTACGAAATCCATCGCTAGATGTTCCCATTTCCATTCTCAAATGTCTAATGGTTGCAATAACCCACTCGGACGTTGATGCTCTGCTTTAACTCGCTGGCATGTGTAGCATTTACTCACCCATTCTGCTATCTCCTTCTTCATATTCGGCCACCAAAAGTTTTCCTTCAAATCGCGATACATTTTCGTGCTTCCTGGATGAATGGAATACTTCGAATTGTGCGCATCTCGCATAATTTCTTCTTTTAATTCTGCCATGTTAGGGATCCAGATTCTTGACGCAAAACGTAAAATTCCTTCATTATCTTTCTGAGTTGTAATCTCTTCTCCTGTTAAGTTGTCGTCTTGACTCATCACTTTATCTTGACAATGGCGAATCTTTTCTAGCAACCCTGGTTGAAAAGTCATAGCATAAATAGTTCCTGCAGATTCATGAGGAATACGAATCTCAATTTCCAATTTGTCGAATTCTTTAACCAATTCTTCACATGAAGTTAACCGATTCAATCTTTCTTTTCTGCTTAGTGCATCTGCTACAACATTTGCTTTTCCTAGGATGATAACTGATTGTAACATCATAATCTTTAATTAATTCCAGCCATCGACGTTGTCGCATGTTTAGTTCCTTTTGCATGAAGATATACTTCAGACTTTTATGATCCGTGTAGATTTCGCATTTTTCACCATACAGATAGTATCTCCAAAGCTTCAATGCAAATACAATTGCTGCCAATTCCAGATCATGCGTAGGATATTTCTGCTCATGAGGTTTAAGTTGTCTCGACGCATATGCAATGACGTTACCATGTTGCATCAACACACATCCTAAACCGCGATATGAAGCGTCACTGTAAATAACAAAATTTCCTTGCTCGTCTGGCAGTACTAATACTGGTGCAGTCACCAACCGATTCTTCAATTCTTGAAAACTTTCTTCACACTTACTATTCCATTCAAACTTTTCACTTTGTCGAGTTAACTTGGTCAGCGGTGTCGCTATCTTTGCAAAATCTTTGACAAATCTTCGATAATATCCTGTCAATCCTAAGAAACTTCGAACCTCTGTCGGCGTCTTTGGTCTTTCCCAATTCAACACAGCTTCAATCTTTGCTGGATCAACTTGAATGCCTTCTCTACTGATGATATGCCCTAGAAACTGCACTTCTTTCAACCAAAATTCACATTTTGAAAATTTTGCATAAAGCTGCTCCTTTCGTGATATCTCCAATGTCGTTCTTAAATGCGCTGCATGCTCTTCTTCCGTCTTTGAGTAGATCAAGATGTCATCAATAAATACAATGATAAACTTATCCAAATACTTCTTGAATATTCGATTCATCAAATCCATAAACGCTGCAGGTGCATTCGTCAATCCAAAAGCCATCACAAGAAATTCATAGTGTCCGTACCTCATTCTAAACGCTGTCTTTGGAATATCTTCGGCCTTGATCTTTAACTGATGATAGCCTGATCGTAAGTCGATTTTCAAAAACCATGCTGCTCCTTTTAGTTGATCAAATAAATCATCGATGCGAGGTAAAGGATATTTATTCTTGATAGTTAACTTGTTCAACTCAAGATAATCAATACACAGTCGCATACTACCATCCTTCTTTTTCACGAACAATACTGGCGCACCCCATGGGGATACACTTGGCCTTTTAATTCCTTTGTCAAAAAGTTCTTGCAACTGCTTTGCTAATTCCCTCATTTCAGCAGGTGTCATTCGATATGGAGCTTTCGAAATTGGTTCGGTCCCTGGCGTCAAGTCAATAGTGAACTCGATTTCTCGATCTGGTGGAAGTCCTGGTAATTCGTCTAGAAAAACATCAAGAAATTCACAAACTACAGGAATATCTTCAATCTTCAAATTTCCCTTATCAGCATCCCGTACATAGGCTAAATAAGCTTGACATCCTTGACATAGCAATCTTCTCGTCTGCATTATTGATAGGAATTTCTGCTTTTGCTTCTCACTTTTAAATATTACCGTTTCATTTTCTTCAGTTTGCAATTTCACTCTCTTATTCGCACAGTCAATTTGAGCATTATTAATAGATAGCCAATCCATTCCTAAAATAACATCAAACTCCCCTAACCTAAAAGGTATCAAATCAACTGAAAAATGACATCTCCCTATCTCAATATCACAACTCGGGCATACTCGATCTACTGCAACCTGATCATTATTCGCTAATTTTATGACTAACACTTCATTCAACCACTGAGCCTCACAATCTATCTTAGAGAAAAAAGCTTCAGAAATAAAAGATCTAGTAGCTCCTGAAATAATCAATACCAAAGCATTTACGGAATTTACAGGGAGTGTACCTGCAACTACATTCGGACTCTGTACCGCTTCCTTCATTGACATGTTGAAAGTCCTTGCTCTGGGCTGATTTTATTGTGGTAGTGGAGGTGGAGGTAATGCTAAAACTCTTGGAATACTAGCAGCCATTGCAATTCCTCTGCAGTCTCTGGTGATATGTCCTTTTCTCCCATATTGAAAACAAGTAACTTCTGCTTTTCCCATCGGACATTCTCCAGAATAGTGTCCCCTTTGCTTGCACTTGAAACACGTGACATTTGGCTTGTTGCAAATTCCCGTATGCTTTCTACCACACGTTCTGCAATCAGGTACAGGCGGTCGAATAAGCCTTTGCTGAGTTGGGGCAGGTAGTCGATTACCCATCCTCTGGTTGTTTTGTTCTGGCCTCCTAAAGTTTACTTTTCCTCGAGCTTGAAATCCAGGCCTTTTGTTGAAACGATTCTGAAAATTCCCTGGTCCTTTCTCTTTCTGAGCTGTTTCGCTTTCTCCTTCAATAATCATAGCCTTCTGAACAACAGCTGTATAAGTTGTCAATTCAAACACAGCTACCCTGCTACGAATCCATGGTTTCAGTCCTTGCTGAAATCTCTTGGCTCGCTTCTCGTCTGTATCCACCTGCTCTGGAACAAACCTTGCCAATTTAGTAAACTTGGTCTCATAATCCACAACCGATAAGTTGTCTTGTTTCAGCTCCAGAAACTTGATCTCCATCTGGTTCTTCATAAAACGAGGAAAATATTTCTCCAAGAAAAGATCAGTGAATCTATTCCAGGTCACCACACCTTCTTCTTCCAAAGCTTTCTTCGATTCCCACCAGTAATTAGCTTCGCCTTTTAGGAAATAGCTAGTGAAATCCGTCTTCTGCTCTTCCTCAACCTTTACCAACGAAAAAGCCTTTTCCATCTCTTTCAGCCAAGCTCTCGCTTTTGTAGGATCCGTGGAACCCATAAATTCCGGTGGCTTCACCGACTGAAATTGCTTGAAAGTAGTCGTAGGTGCTTCTGGTGGTATTTGATGTCCTGGATTAGCGGCTTGCTGTAACATCTGTTGCTGGAACTGCTGTTGTTGTTGCTGCATTTGTTGTTGCATCATCAACATCTGCTGTTGCATGAGATTAAACATCTGATCCATCTGTTTATTATTGTTTTGGCCCTCGGTGTTTCCATTCGATGAGTCGGGTTGTGCTTTTCTTTTAGGTGCCATCTAATCCTCTCCTCCCTCTCTGCCTGAAAATGCTGATAAGTCACGGTATGATGCTCACGAAGATCAGTGCTGGAACCTCGAGAAGGTAATGGTCCATCTATCACGATCTCATCCATAAACTCCGGCTGAGGAAACTGATAAACTCCCGGAACAGGTGAATAAATGGCTAATGGGGCAGGAAATAAGAAAGGCTGCTCCATAGGCGCATACACTGGCGGCTCTGCCTCTGGCTCCATCTGTGGCATCTCTGGAATCTCGACTGGTGGCATCAGAATCTGAGGCTCTAAATCCTCCCACTGCGGAAGATCAACCATATCAGGAATATCAAACATCGGAAACTCTAATGGTGGAATATCTGGTATCTCTGGCTCAAAGTATGGAAAATAATCTGCAAAACCTGGTACCTCTGGGGGAAGTGGTATCTCTGGTGCTGGCTCAGGTGGCAATGGAGGTAAGATCTGCTCTGACACTGGGGCTACTACCGGTGCATCCACTGGATCTGTCTCGGTCCTCTCCCTAGACGATGATAAAGAAGCCATCTAATATATATAAAAATAATAACACAAAAACAATCAAATCACAATCCTACAACTAATAACTTCTAATCACATAGACAAACAATCCTAACACTCTTACTCTCATCCTATCTCATTTTTCTATCTTATCTTAACCCTAACGTTCTTGTTTTCAAAGGTCAAACCTAAGCTCTGATAAACTATAACACCCTCCAAATCCGGGGTATAGATTTGGGGCATTATTAACAACAATTACCAATTATACCTGCATAAGCGGAATATAAATATAATAATTACCCCGAACTATCACTACTCAGGATCTTTTAAGGTCTGAGTTTGAAAATAAGAATCACGCACTACACTTTATTATAAACTCAACTAAATAAAACCTGTCTCAAGAACTATCTTTGATATAAAACTTTATTCTATCTACAGTTTCACTACACAACTTTTATTCAAACTACACAAGACTTTTATTCAACCCAACATTACTACTTATCATGCTACACCTGATCTGGCAATTCAAAGCTCTCTTCGGGAATAGGAAGGAACACTCTTGGTATAAGAGGGTCCCGCTGCTTGACTCGCTTCTTGACTATGCGGGTCCTGATGGGTTTCATTCTCTACCTTAACTGTAAAACAATAGGAGTAACAATAAAAAGGGATGAGCCAAAATTGCTCAAGAAGCCTGCAAAAATATATATATGGTATAGAGAAAGAGAAATGAGAGAAACAATAAGCTGCTGGTTGTAACAACCATCTGTATCTGTATCGAATAGTAATTTGCCAATGATGGCGAGTGCCAAATGAACAAGACTGGAAATAAGAACCAACATATGCACTATAATCTGCTGATCAGTCAGAATATAGTGTGGATCTATACCCAACTGCATAGACCCAACCAACATAAGGAGTACTCAGGCAACTATGGCCTATTAATTAATGGTCTGGGAAAAACCCAGCCTTTATAGTAACTATCCAGTCCAAGGCTGAGCATCCGGAATAATCGGTATGCTATTGATATATCCCAACACCAGGATATACCAGAGTATATGTAGGGTAAAGGAATTGAAATATGAATAGGGAATTCAATAAATTGGGTAAATCAAGAATTGAAATGAAACTGGAACAAGCAATAATAAATGGGTAACAGTGTATATGAACAATGATTATCAAAGAGAATTGATACGATAGAAAAGAAATATAAATCACTATTCTGAATTTAGAATAGGGGAAAAACTTGTCTTGCGCGTACTTAACCTGGTTTAACTCACTGTCTTCTGACCCTAGCTTGCTCTGCCTTGCTAACACTGAACAAAGCATGGAAAGATAGGTGTTTAGATAACTTACTATATACGTGTATCTTGAATTGATATCACGCAACCTTATCAGTCTACCCATGTGTTTCTATCTGACTCGCATATATATACATACATTTATACAGCACATCTATTCACATAATCACATAAAGCACGTAGCACATAAATCACATAATTAATTTCTAGATTTATAATTATTTTTAGAATCAATTCTAGGCTTATACCTGCATTACTAGTCTTATCTGATTTTATTATAATTTTTCGGGATTTATTCGGCTCAATTATACCCCTATTAGGACTTACGAACTATCAATTATCACCAAACCACTCTTTTTCGGAAGAAATTATAACTTACAACTATTTTTATTGGATTCGTCTCATTTTTCTGAGTCTAGGGGTCTTCGTTTCACTTAAATCGGACTAACGGTTGAATTGTTATGAATTAAACACTGATGATTCAATTTATTATTTAATATAAATAATTATTACAACCTTTTAAATCCTAAAATAATTTTTAAATAATTATTTAAGAAAAATCAAAGTCAAAAATAATTTTTTTATAATTTTTGGAGTTAAAATGAAGAAGTTATGATTTATTGAAAATCATGTGATTAATTATCGAAATAATTAATCACTTTTTAAATATTTAATAAATAAATAACTAATAAATAATTAATAAATACTTATTTAATAATTTAAAATAATAAATCCCTAATTATTAGGATTAATCACAATTTATTATAATATTTATAACTTATCGATATTTATTCGATTAGATCTATTATTTACAAATAATCAATCAACTTAATTAACCGATACGCTATTTATCGAATAACTACGAATTACTCGCAATTCCCGCATAATTATCGAATATTAAATTACTATCGAGACTTATACGATTCGCTAATCAATTAGTTACTAATATCTAATTATACGATACGAATAATTATTACAATATTAATCGAATAACTAGCGCTCGAATAATAATTCTAATTATCGAATCATTATTTGCACTATTAACTAATTATTAGATTATTAATCACATTTCTTAATTATTTCTAATCCTTATTTATTAATTAATTACCTAATTACTAATTAATTATCCAATTATTAATTAATTAAATAATTAGATAAATAATTAGATAAATAATTAAATAAATAAATAAATAAATAAATTCGAATTTATAATTTAATAAAATAATTTAGAAATTAATAATACTATTTTCAGAATTCAAAATTAATTTTTTTAATTGATTTTTAGAATTAATAAATCTAATTTCTGTTTTTATAAAATAGAATTAAATAATAAAAATTCAGAAACAGAAATCAAAAAAACAGATTGGGGGTTTTTGGATCGAAACCGGGTCGAAACCGGGTTGCAACCGGGTCGTCTTCGACCCGATCGGGTCACGAAGAACACCGGCCACTGCCCAGAATCCAACGCCGGCGGAGATTTTTCCGGCGAGACGAAAACGTTCGATTCCATTCGTTCCTTCTGCGTTTTCGACGCACAGCAACACAACGACGCTCCCCTTCTGTTCCTCCTTCGTCCTCGTCGACTACAACAGCCGGAAACCTGAGAAACGCGGCGGCGGCGGCGGAACTCCGGCGAGCTCAAAACGTACACCAACCTCAACGAAACCGGTGCCAATCGACTCACAAAACGACGATCTACACGCTCATAATCATCAAAACATCAAACAACAACCAGAAAATCAAACTCGAGTTCGCGATTAAAAACCCGAAAATATAAACTTTCAGTTCGATCAATCAAACATCAAAAACACTTACATAATCGAAAACTACAGATCATAAGCTTCAAAACGAGTACTTACACTAACGATTTGGACTCCGGAATCACGATGAAAATCAGCTTTGATTCTGTTGCCCTGTTCTTCACCAAACCCTAACCCTAATTCCCTTTCTTTTTCTTTTTATTTTTTCCTGATTTTTAATTGTAATTAACTGATTTAATTAATAATAATTCAGGTATTTATATTTATGAAGATAATACCCCTAAGTAAAATTAAGGGTCTAATTACACTCCTATTAAAAATATTTGGCCCCAATTTTTATAATTTTTGGGTATTATTATTGAATTTTTAAATGTCCAATAAATACAAAATAAATACTAAAAATTCCTAAAAATTGTGAAAAATACAAAAATATAAAGAAAAATGATATATGATAATTTCATGATCATATAAAAATAAAAATATAATTTTTGTGGGGTTTTTGGTACCCGAAAGGATCCGGAAAAGTCGTTTTTCGCGAAAAAGGTCAATTGGTAAAACGTCTAGGGGTTCAGAATAGTGATATGGTATAGGGCATTTTTGGCAAAATAGGGCCAATGATTTTGTTTGAAATACGGGCTTTTAAAACATAGTTTTGAGTTGTGCAGGTTTTGATATAATATATATAACTGACGATAAAACGTTCAATAAATATCCAAAACACGTTTGGATCAAAACAGCCAACACATAACACATAGCAGTTAGGGTTTAACAACTTACACATTTAATCACATCATAATACACATAATTTATCATTATTATAATATAATACCAGCATAATTCCTCGGTCGTTACAATAAACTTCAGTACATCTTATAAATAAGGCATAACTAGGAAAAATGCTTAAAATATGTCATCAGTCATGAAGTCTACTATAGAACAAATTTATGTAAGAGTCCACCTCAACTGTTTGTGCTCATTTTATGCATCTTTTGAAATTCCTTTTTACAGTGGCTTCTCAGTGTAAGTGAGTCACGACTGCTTATCAGAATTTATGCTGTTATCAAAGTATTTCTCCAGTAATCATAGAGTGTGAAAAGTCACCAAGAATTTTTTTTTTGCTTTTCCAGATGCATATAACTTAATACCAGCAATGCACTTGGGTCTTCCCTTCCACATTTTTACTCTAGATCTCAAAGGAGTACCTGACTTTTATTCTTTTCTTTTCTTTTCTTTTCTTTTGATAAGTGAGGCTTACCAGCACTTAGTTTATTCTTAAGATTTACTGACATCAGAATTTGACAGATAAGAAACAAGAATCTAGTTTATGACTTAGTAATAAGATACACAAAGTAAACTTGACTAAGCTCAATATCAGAATCTGCTTGTGTTAATGAGTTTCCACATAAACAACTAATTCAAACATGGGATTTCTAGTATGTTAAAGACTACTTGGGGCAGCATCTAGCATAGTTATCCTCATTGGATTGAATAGTCACAGAACATTCAAAACATTTATCAGAGTATATAAATCCACGTCAGATAACAATCAGCATTTAATGAATTTTCAAATTAAGCACAGATGACATAGAGATAATATAATCTGTAAATACTGATCATAAAGTCTGATGCATGAGAACAAAAACTAAGCAGATTTAGAGAAAAAACCTGAAACCATTCTAAGTTCATTTACCAATCTTATAAAAGTAGCTTCACATAGTGGTTTTGTGAAGATATATGTTACCTGTCGATTTGTTGGAACAAAATGCAATGCCACTATACCTTCATCCACATGTTCCCTTATGAAATGGTACCTAATGCTGATATGCTTTGTCATTGAGTGTTGAACTGGATTACCTGTCATAGCAATATCACTTTGATTATCACAGTAAATAGGGATTTTAGAAAATTCTAACCCATAATCCAGTAACTGATTCTTCATCCAAAGAATCTGTGCACAACAGCTTCCTGCAGCAATATATTATGCTTCTGCAATTGATGTGGAAATTGACTTTTATTTCTTGCTAAACCAAGAAACCAATCTGCCTCCAAGAAATTAGTAGCTTCCAGTAGTATTTTTCCTGTCTATTTTGCATCCTGTAAAATCTGCATCTGAGTAACCAATTAGCTTAAAATCTGATTCCCTAGGATACCACAATCCTAGATCAGCTGTACCCTTAAGGTACTTGAAAATTCTTTTAATAGCTAATAAGTGAGGTTCTCTTGGATCATCCTGAAATCTTGCACAAAGACAAGTAGCATACATGATATCAGGTCTACTTGCAGTTAGATAGAGTAAGGAACCAATCATACCTCTGTAGTTAGTAATATCTACTGATTTACCAGTATCTTTATCTAACTTGGTTACAGTGGCAATGGGAGTAGATGCAGTTGAACAATCTTGCATTCCAAATTTCTTCAGTAAATTTCTGGTGTACTTGGATTGACAGATAAAAGTGCCTTCTTCAGTTTGCTTGACTTGAAGGCCCAGAAAATAGCTGAGTTCTCCCATCATACTCATTTGATATCTTGACTGTATTAGCTTTGCAAACTTCTCACACAGTTTGGAATTAGTAAAACCAAATATGATATCATCAACATATATCTGTACCAAAAGTAAGTCATTTTCATGGTTGAGGTAGGATAAAGTCTTGTCAATTGTGCCTCTGTGAAATCCGTTTTCCAGAAGGAATTGAGCTAAAGTCTCATACCATGCTCTAGGAGCTTGCTTAAGGCCATAAAGTGCTTTGTCAAGCCTGTAGACATGATTGGAAAATTTAGGATCTACAAAGCCTGGAGGTTGTTCATCATATACCTCTTCTTCCAATTTTCCATTGAGAAAAGCACTTTTTACATCCATTTGAAAGACTTTAAACTTCTTGTGAGCAGCATAAGCCAAAAAGATCCTTATGGCTTCTAATCTAGCAACTGGTGCAAATGTTTCATCATAATCAATACCCTAATGTTGAGAGTAGCCTTTAGCAACCAGTCTTGCTTTATTCCTTATAATTATGTCATCACTGTCAGTTTTGTTTCTGAAGACCCATTTTGTACCAACAACTGATCTGTTCTTTGGTCTTGGCACTAGGGTCCAGACTTTATTTCTTTCAAATTCATTTAACTTTTCCTGCATTGCTTACACCCAATCAACATCTTGAAGAGCTTCTTCCACTTTTTTTGGTTTAGACTGAGATAGAAAAGAATGATAGAGACATTCATTTGAAGTTGCAGTTCTAGTTCTGACCCCTGCTTCAGGATCTCCAATAATTAAATCAAGTGTATGTGCTTTAGTCCACTTCCTTGCAGATGGAAGTTGATCTCTAGAACTGGATCCTCCCCCATGATCCATGTTATCTCCAACAACATTTTCCGATGTTCCCCCTGTAGTTATGCTCTCTGAGACTTCAAAATTTGAGTTTGATTTTTCAGGAGTTGAAGAATCAGAGCTTCCAAAATTATCAGAATTAGGCTCATCAGAACTAAATGAATCAGAATTTGAAGAGCCAGTGACAGGTTCTGATATTTCTCGAGAGTCTTGGGATGTGGTAGGATCTTTAGCTTGCTCCCCCTGGACAGGTGCATTTTCCTTTGGAGTTGTTACCACAGTTTCAATGACATCAGAACTTAATACATCAGAACTTACAGGATCAGGATATAAGTCATCAGAATTTCCAGAATCAGAATTTAAATCTTCATTCTCAAATCTCAGCTGATCATGATCATTGAAATCTTCAAGTCCAGTAATCTTCTTATCATCAAAAGAGACATTGATAGATTCCATGACAACCCTTGTTCTTAAATTGTAGACTCTGAAGGCTTTTATCAAAAGTGGATATCCAACAAAAATTCCTTCATCAGCTTTTAGATCAAATTTTGATAGCTGCTTAGGATGAGTATTAAGAACAAAACACTTGCAACCAAATACATGAAAGTATTTCAGATTTGGCTTCTTTTTCTTCACCATTTCATATGGTATTTTTCCATGCTTGTTTATGAGTGTAGCATTTTGTGTAAAACAAGCAGTCTGCACAGCTTCAGCCCAAAAATAGGTTGGTAGCTTTTCTTCATCAAGCATTGTTCGTGCAGCTTTAATGAGAGTCCTGTTCTTTCTTTCTACAACTCCATTTTGATGTGGAGTTCCAGGTGCAGAAAATTCCTGTTTGATTCCATGATCTTTGCAGAACTCTTCCATGATTGAATTCTTGAACTCAGTGTCATTATCACTCCTTATGATTTTAACAGAATCTTTGATCAATTTATCCAACTATTTGACATGATCAGTTAGAGTAGATGTTGTTTCAATCTTCTTGTGCAAGAAATACACCCAAGTGTATCTTATGAACTCATCCACTATAACCATAGCATATTTTTTCTTTGCAATAGACATGACATTGACTGGACCAAATAGATCAACATGCAGTAGGTGATAAGGCTCAAGAATTGATGACTCAGTTTTACTCTTGAAAGAAGATTTTCTTTGTTTTGCCTTCTGACATGAATCACAAAGGCCATCAGGAGCAAATACTGTTTTTGGCAGTCCTCTCACAAGATCTTTCTTTACAAGCTCATTTATATTGTTGAAATTTAAATGAGAGTGTTTTTTGTGCCAATTCCAGCTTTTTTCAATTGATGCTCTACTCAATAGACAGATTGCAGAACCATCAGTACTTATTGAAAGTCTGGCTTCATAAATGTTACCATGCCTGTATCCTTTTAGAACCACTTTGCCTGTAGAATTACTTATAACTTCACAGTGTTCTTCAAAGAAATCCACATAATTACCTCTGTCACAGATTTGACTTATACTCAACAGATTATGTTTAAGTCCTAAGACTAGAGCTACTATTCCAATGATGACATTCCCAAGATTGATCTTGCCATATCCCAAAGTTTTTCCAATGTTGCCATCTCCATAAGAAACTCCTGGGACAGCTTTCTCCACAAAGTCAAATAGCAGGGCTTTATTTCCAGTCATATGTCCTGAACATCCACTGTCCAGAACTAGGATGTTCTTCCTGTTGCCCTGCAATCAGAAAGACCACTAATAATTAGTTTTAAGGACCCAGACTTGCTTGGATCCTTTGGCCTTTTTAAGTTTGTTAACATTTGTAGCGGATTTAACATCAGAGTTTATGCTAACATTTTTCTTATCAGTATTAACAGTATCAGACTTTACATCATACTTTACACTAGAAGGAATTAAAGCAACTTTCTTCAAAGAAGGTTTTATCTGATAATAATCATAGTACAAACTATGATATTCCTTACAAGTATAAATGGAATGACATATACTACCACAATGAAAACAAGGATTTTTGGCTTAAACCTAACAGACCGACTTTTAACTCCTAACTTAGAAGGTAAGGAGTTTATATTCTTATTCTTCCTGCAAAAAGAAGCCAGATGGTTAGAGTTTCCACAGTTATAGCATTTCTTTCTAGGAGCATTAGGAACAGGCATATAATTGTTGCTTTTATTCACACCTTCCTTTCCATTCCTATTTTTCCTAGCTACCTTTACCTTGTTTACACTGGTAATATCTTTCAGCTTATGTTTAAGCTGCTTCTTAGTCATTAAGCCTATGTTAACTTCAGTTGGTTTATCATGTTCTAATTTGTCAGAAGTTGACTTTGCTATCACTTCTGTCTCAATATCTTTCATTTTTTTAGAATCAAACTTTACAGTTTTGGCTACAAACTTAACAAGATTTACCTTTAGCTTAGTAGTCTGTTTAACAATAATTGGCTTAACTTGTTCAGTTCCTTTTTCACTTTTCTCATCTCCATAACCTAAGCCCTCTTTCCAGTTTCCACTACTCAGTATATCCTGAGTTGCTCTTCCAGAGTTAGTCCAAGTCCTGATAATCTCTCTCTCCTTTTCTAACTCAGTTTTTAGAGATTTATTCATTGTTAGCACTTCATCTCTAACATAAAAGGCATCATCTCTATCCTTCTGAGTTTGATGGAACATAACTAACTCTTTTTCTAAATAATCATTCCTCTTTTTAAAAGCAAGATTTTCAGAAGTTAATCTCTCACATGTTAAAGTTTGATCTCTGTAACTAATAAACATGGTTTTAAGATATAATCTCAACTCAGTAATATCATCAGTATGAAAGGCATAAGTTGTTTGAGGTACCTTTAACTCAGCAGCATCAGAACTGCTATCAGCATTTGCCATCAAGGCATAGTTCTCCTCATCTTCAGAATCTGAAGTGTCTGTCCAGTTTTTCTTCTTTGTGACAAGAGCCTTGCCTTTGTCACTCTTTCCTTTCTTGCAGTCAGGTGATATGTGGTCTTTCTCACCATAGTTGTAGCATTTGACATTTGAGTAATCTCCTCTGTCAGACTTTCCTCCTTTGCCTTCAGATTTTCTGAAGTCCTTCTTATCAGAACTTCTTGCTTTTCTGGAAAACTTCTTTCCCTTTCTGAATTTCCTATAGTCTATCTTTGTAATACCCTTCACCATAAGAACACACAATTTTATCATCTCTTCATCAGCATCTACTTCAGGTAAACTTTCAGTTTCTAAGTCATCATCATCATCAGAACTTGATGAATCTGAATCAGACTTTATGATGAGAGCCTTTCCTTTGCCTTTCTTTGAGGCAGCCACTTTAGGGGATTCCTCCTCAGCTTTAAGAGCAACTGTCCTTGACTTTCTTCCATGCCTCTTGCTTCTTTGATCCATCTCAAGTTCATGAGTCTTGAGCATACCATAAATTTCATCAAGAGTAGTTTCATCAAGAGCATAGTTGTCTCTTATAGTAGTTGACTTCAAATCCCAACTTTCAGGAAGAGCTAAAAGGAATTTAAGATTTGAATCTTCAAGATCATATTCCTTGTCCACCACTGACAGATCATTCAAGAGTTTGACAAATCTGTCATATAAACTAGTTAATGACTCATCAGCTTTTGAGTCAAAGTGCTCACACTCTTGAGTGAGTATAGTCCTCATGTTCTTCTTGATTGTATCAGTTCCCTGACACCTTATTTCCAAAGCATCACATATATCCTTTGCAGTCTTGCATTGAATTACCCTATTTGACACGACATTATCAATGGCACTATGCAGCAAATGCCTTACCTTTGCATCCTTGGTAATAGATGAGATATCTTCAGCTGTGTATTCACTTTTCTCCTTTGGTATGGTCTTTGTTGGCTGATCTGCAACCACAACAGAGAGCTTGGTTGGCTTATGCGGTCCTTCATAAATTATGTCAAGGTATTTTGGATCTGTAGCTTCTAGAAACATAGCCATCTTTACTTTCCATATGGGATACTCAGAAGGTCTCAGTATGGGAACCCTGATAGTCTCATATCGACTGTGGATTTGAGTCTTTGGAGTTTCTTCAGTTTTGGCGGGCTTGGTTGGATTTTCTGCTTCTTCAGACATGATTGTTTTGAATCTTTACTGTATGTGTGTTAACAGATAGGCTTTGATACCACTTGTTAAGTCACATAACACTGTAGAATCGGATAATTGTTTCTCACTGTATTCAAAACTCTTTTTGATATTTTTGAGCGAAATGATTCAGCAATACTTCGAATCTTGACGAGAATAAGACTCGTAAAGCAATGTTTACGAAAATATCGTAAACAACAATAACAAGAAACAATGATGATGGATTGAATCATACACTTTATTCAAAACCGAACTCTTGATATTAATACTCATTTTGTTGTCATATCAAATTAGATATCAATATAAACTTTGATGCTCACAACATCCCATACTGAAGTCAACATCAATCATCTATACTAATACCACCTTTGATATTTAACAACAAAGTAAGTATCAGCATAAATCAGAAACTGAAACAAAATCGCTTTTTACCTTTTATCCAAAACAGAAACAGTTGATAAACCATTTATTCTACGAATATCAAAATAATTTAGAAACAACAGTTTAGATTGGAACCAATTATATTTCATATTGTTCCTGATGATCGGTCACGAAACAGCACCGGTATCCCGCAACCATACCGTAAATATAGGTACTACCCGTATCCCGCCGCCATACGGTACCTATAGGGCGCCAGAAAAAGCATATACTCGCCTTAAAAGATATTACAGCTGGACCGGTATCTCGATCACCTACACTGTAACCAGTAACCAGTCCTAAATAATTTTATTCCCCCATTCACCTGGGCAGGAATACTCGCAAAACCAACTCATTTTTCTCAAAACCCAAAACATTTATAAATCCATTCATTTGATAAGTAAAATGTTAGGTCACACAACACTGTAGAAGGGGGTTGAATATAGTGTAGAATACAATCAAATCGATTTAAAACACAAGTAACAGAAAACAGATGTATTCGATATAATAAACTCTGTTACAATGGAATTGTTCTCTCCCAGTGATGAACAAATATCACGAGAGCTGCTAGGTTACAATGTATGATCTTCTCGATGATCGTAACACATATAGTGTAAACCTATGTTTGTGTTTATATAGACACACAGTTACAAGATAACTTCTAATTGATATGGAATATAATTCTGTCTCCTAAAATATATCAATCAGATATCTTATATAATTCTTCTAGTTCTCTAACTCTTTCCATGCATATCTTCTTCTTGTATTAGTCTCGATCTTCTTTCCTGTAAATCAAATTCCTTCATTAACTGTTAGTCCTCCAGTACTTAAGTTATGATACCCATCTTCTGATATTATCTTCTGATAATCTAAGTCCTGATATCCTTAAGTCCTGACTTCCAGTAAGAACTGATATTTCCTGTTAGTTAAGATCTGAAAAATAAACATGAAACATATTAGACATGACATCTCAAATATATCCAACATAAAATCACTTAACTATTCTGAACATAGAATAGCAGAAGAGTATTTGCATGATAATTTAGCGATATGTAAAATATTTATCTATTCTGAACTGAGAATAGGGAAAGCAATACTTGCATAATAGGATTCAAAATAAATATCATTTGAACAATAAGTGATGATAGGGATACTTACCTTTGAGATTTAGCAGTTAGTCACACTCGCAATGACGCATCTATTTTGACATTCTGTCTCAAAACATCACCGTCCTTCTTTTCAACACTATACTAATATGCTGCTCCTGCGATTGCTAGAAGCCAGACATCCAATACCATTTCATCCCATTCTATATCCAAAATCTTGTCCCGATCAACTCAAATGATCCACATCTATAATTAAAATATATAATTTTAATCGTCTAAATGATAATAACTCGACGAACTGCACGTCAAAATCCTATCGTATGCCCATACGATAGTTCGCAAAAAATAATATCAGCCAAACACAAGACTCTTGACCCACATATGCACATAATTCACATAGCACGTAAATACATAACTCACGTATCACATAATTCATATCACACATATGACTCGGTTCGTCAAAAGGTTCGACTCGATACATTTAAAACTGAAATCGGGTCAAAAATATGATTTATCGATCAAAAATCGACTGAGAATAATTTGTAAAACAAGTGACCTTTCGAAACAAAAAGGATTTGGGTCTCGAAAGTATTTTTAATGAAAGCAGAATATTTTTCTGAGTCTATACGCGTTCGTTTCGTATTAAACGGGCGAACGATTTATTTATTACGAATAAAAATAAGAATAAATCAATTAATAATGATATTAATAAAATTTTAAATACCCTTATATAATTTTAAAAACTCAAAATAATTTTTAAATCATTATTTAGGAAAAATCAAAATTAAAAATGATTTTTCCATAATTTTTGGAATTAAAATGAATTTATTATAATTTATTGAAAATAATATGATTAATTATCAAAATAATTAATTTTTTTTAAATAATAAATAAATCAATAAATAAATAAATTTGAATTTTAGAAAAAAATTCAGATTTATTTATAAAATAAATCAATTAATTAATCAATTTACAAAATAAATAAAACTGAATTTGGGATTTTTTTTAAATAAAATAATTAAAAGTAAAATAGAATTTCCAAAAACACTTTTTGAAATCAGGACTGGGGAGAATTTGAATCAAATTCGGGTTTTTAGTTGACAAAACGGGTCGGAAAGAACGGATCTGGGTCGCGAAGAACCCGGAATCCAGTGAACTATTCCGGCATCAGAAAAAGTTCCGACCAGCTTCGACCTTGGCCAAATCTTGGTCATTCGATTCGATTTCGGCTTAGTTTTCATTCTTTGGCACAGCAGGAACACAGATATGCCAACAACAACGCTACTCGGAGGTTCAATCGACGATTCTGACGAACAGACCCCCCCAAACTCCATTATCGCTGGCGGTAGAGCTCCGATTCCGGCCACACATCACTTTAATTCTTTTTTAAGCCAAATCCTATGAACGATATGCCAAAACAAAGCTCTAATCACGCCTAATCATATTTAATCAGTTATAACATTAACCAAGTAACAACTAAGCCAGAAAATCAACTTAAAAATTCAAGTTCAAACCCCCATATTCGGTTTTAACAAAATTGATTACCAAACCAACATATAAACATATGAATCGACTGCAAATGATTCAAGAAATATATTTATGGCATCCAAACAAGCCAACAATCACCCAAATAAAAAGCCCTAATTCTCGAATATAAACCCTAAAAATTGATTTTAAAAATTACCAATCTTCGGTTGATTTTGATGATAAAATCAGGTGGAAAATATTGAGGGCTTCGATTTGATTACAGACATGATAGGTTTTGCTTCTCAGATCATTCCAAAATCAGTGTTTGATCTTCACAAGCTCAAGAACACATAAGAGAGGATTTTCTGATTTTCTGAAAAATAAAAATAAAATCTGATTTTTAATAATAATTATTAATAAAAAAACTATTTATACTTATGGGATATTGGTACGCGTTGGATCATATTGGATTGATAAATTTGTTGCTTGGCCACTAAGTAACTGTAAAATGATCCGAAAATAGATTACTTAGCCGATAAGTAACTATAAAAATGATACAATTTTATATCAAATTTGGATAATTATCAAAACCGAACTTCTTATAAAACACCCTATGAGAAAATAATGTAAAAATATCCCGTCTCTCGAGAATACGGGTTTTATTGATTTACCGAAATGATTATCGTATCGAAAATTGTACGTCGGGACGCATACGGGTCAAACCGTAATCCGGATTGAAAAAGTTAAAACACGAAAAATGTCCGGAATTACCAAATTAGGCTAGGCGGGAGTTTTCCGAAGAGTTTCGGGTTATAAAAACATAAAAACAATTGAGGTTGGACAATTCCCGGTTTTATAAAATAGTTTTATAATTACTCAAGAAATAATCATTAAATCTATAAATCATTATAAAATCATATAACAGTCCAAAAATTACAAGAAAAATACAATAATTATCTATACTTTATTCTGGACATATAAATACTCAAAGAATATCACATATAAACATCCAAACATCACTTCCCATTACCAGATAATTCACCAAAATTCACATACTAATCACATAATAATTATTTATTGATAAAATAATTACATGATATAACCCAAGTATTACAAAACAAATTCAATCTACCGATATTAATAAGATCGGTTTTCAAATAACTTTTGAAAATAATACAATTCAAGTAAACATTTTCAAAAATTAACAAGGATCGATACAACACTTAACAATTACCACATTACCATTTAATAACACAAACTCATCAAACGGGAATAAAATATCCACCATTTTATTCCTTCTAAATCATAAAAGCACATATATATATTCAAATAATAATTATAATAATTCTAAAAATACGGGATATTACAATAGTTTTTAATGGAATCAATGTATATTAATTCTCGTATAGAAATATAATGACTTCAGCTCTAAGGACCATTACATCATTATCACTGTAAGAATTACTTATGACACAACAGACATGTAGAATCTCATATCGGGTCTGTCCAACATCATGTACATCTGCCTATGTCTTTGACTTTAGTATCACTATACCTATGATCAATGAGATGTGATCATCAGTCAACAAACACACTAGTCTTAATGCATTATTATTGTTCCTTAATAATAATACTCGACTAGGGACCTTTAGGAATATTGATACTATTCTCGTAATCTCATTTTTATGTCACGTACTTAGAGATATAGAATTGCTTATCATATTCCAAGGACATTTATTAATCTAACATGTATATCATAGTAAATTAAGAATTAATAAATTATAAAGGGAATAATCAATAGAACATAAATATTAATAATCCAAATGTCTTTAACTAAAACATCATAGTGTTGTCTCTAGGGCACAAACACTAACAATCTCCCACTTGCACTAGAGTCAATCACCCATGTATCTAATACTCATGGAACTAGTATGACCATCGTGCTTCTACTGCGATAAAGCCTTAGTCAGTGGGTCTGCAACATTATCATTACTATACACTTTATATTTATATCTCCTTGATCATTAATCTCATTAATAAGGTGATATCGCCTAAGGACATCCTAAACAGTCTCCTTGGTTGTTTCAAAAAGTATCAATATATTCGGCTTCCATTATAGAATTATCAATGTTCTTACTGTGAACCATTCCAGCTAACATAACTTACAGTAAAAACTCTATAAATTAATAATGTCGGAACCAGAGAAATTTATTAATTTAGAAAGTTATTAATTTATCGATAAATTAATAAATATTAATTTAAAGAGTTTTTAACCTATTATAATGTACATACCTCTTAGAATCAACGAACCTTGGGATTCAACGTAATTAGTAACCTTGGGAAATTAACAATCTCTTTTGAAGTTGTGTTGTATAATTAATGTAAACAAGATTAATGAATGTGTTCAATGTATTCTCAAACAAGTTTGGCATATATAAATTACATGAACGTGTTAGATTATTCAAAGCATATCTCACAAGATGGCTTCTCATCTAAAAGGTGTTGCAAAATCAACTATGTCAGATCAAATATGTAAGGTGTAATATATTTTTTCAGTTCCTATGAATTATTGATTTGTGATTTTCTTGGGACTGAAAACTATAAAGAGATTTCACGAAAAATTATAATCTTATTATTTTATCGAGTTTTACAATTTTTTACATTGGCCCAAGTCGGGACCAGACAAATTTATTATTTTATAGAGTTTATTAATTTAACGAGTATTAATTTAAAGAGTTTCTAATTTATATTTAGACAAAACACAAACCAGACATAGACACATAATCATCCTTGTCTATCCAGAAATTGGATTAAGAAACTAGTATCAGTGTAACCCTTTACAACCAGTTCCCTATCTTCTCCATATACCAAAAATAAATCTTTAGTCCTCTTTAGGTACTTAACAATATTCTTGAAAATAATCCAGTGTCCCTCACCTGGATTAGACTGGTATTCGCTCATCATGCTCAAAGCATACGAAACATCAGGATAAATACATATCATTGTACACATTATAGATCCAACTGCTAAAGCATATGGAGCTTTCTCAAACGGCCCTTATCAACTAATGATTTAGGGGGCAGTTATCTTTTGAGATCACTATCCCAAGAGACATCGAAACATATCATTTCTTTATCTCCTACATCCTAAAACGATATAATATTTTATCAATGTATGTACTCCGACTAGATCGATTAATCTTTTCAATCTATCTTTATAGATCTTGATCCCTAATATATAGGTAGCATCTCCTAAGTCTTTCACCGAGAAACTATTTCTCAACCAAGTCTTAACAGTCTGTAGAGAAGGTATGCCATTCCTTATTTGTTATATGTCATCTACATATAATACTAGGAATGTCACATGACTCCCAATAACTTTCTTGCAAACACATGATTTGTTGGATTTTTAAACGCAGCGGGGGCATGGCAAAACACTTTTACACATATAAAATCCAAATAAAAGCATACAGATCATGAATAAAAATTCGAGGGATCGAATCTAACCTTTAAAAATAATTCGGAGACAACGATCAGAGATCCTTAGCAGTTGCTCCTCAAGTATGAAGCACTCCACCGGTATCCACCAAGAAAACGATGTTAAGGAGGAGGAAGGAGGTGGAGAGAATTGGGTTTTCCAAACTTTTTGGGTTTTGTGTGGGTTAGAATAAAATTAGGGTCTATAATAGTGTATTTATAGGCAAAATTTTCAGCTGAAATTTTCCCATAAATATTATTATTATTATCCCATTTATTATTCTCATTAATAATTAAAATACCTTTTAATCATTAATCCTTTTTCTAAACACTTTAGAAATAATTCTCTCTCTTGATTTAATTTCCAAAAATTAAATCCTTTAATTAATAATATTAAGAACTTTTCTTAATTAATTTATAATCAATTAAATCTCATTTAATCAATTATTAAATTTGCCAAATAATTATTTATTTCACAAATAAATAATTATTAGCCATTATTAATTAATTCATCCACCAATAAATCATTCTCTTTTTATGGTGTGACCCTGTAGGTTCAATATTAAGCCGGTAGTAGAAATAAATAATAATAAAACTATTTTATCATTATTTATATAAATTCTCTAATTTATTAAATATGATTAATTAATTAATCACATTTATTCTACATCGTGAGTGATGCTTCTCAACATATCGCGACTATCCGGATAATATGAATTCACTGCTTAGAATACCAAGAACCTGTCAGTGAATAGTTACCGTACAATAAACTCCTTCTACCCTACAATATCCCGATTAAATACAAGGCATGAATCTCGTGTCAAGCCTATCTAATTTAATCACTTGCTTACCATTTACTATGCGTAGTTCTATGCAAATTAGAAACTCCTTTCTAATTTCATTCACTCTGGCCAGAGATTCCTGAACTAGCATAAGTGGATCAGCCTTGAACATTCGCTTCCTTCACTGGAAGGGGTAGATCCTTTATTGATCATACACTATCTTCGTGTACAAATTCCTATACCCAGTAGAGCCCTAATAATTGTCCCTGGAGACTAAGAACTAAACTAAAGCATAGTTCAGTGTACACAAGATGACTATGATGACCTCAAGTCTAAGGATACTTGTACAACTATCACTATGTGAACAACTGCTGACACGTGAGTGAACTCCATCAGTTGTTCAGCTGTGCGAGTCATATTCAGTGAACTTATTCTATAATAAGCACCTACATACTAGCTATAGTGTCACCACACAAATGTCTATGAGAACAGACATCCTTCATAATGAAGCAAGCATAGTATGTACCGATCTTTGCGGATTATTAATTACCAGTTAGTAATCCTATGACCAGGAACTATTTAAGTTTAGAGTTATCATCTTTTTAGGTCTCACTATTATGATCTCATCATAATCCATAAAAAGCTTTACTCTAAACTATGGTATATCTTATTTAAACACTTAAATAGATAGAGCCCGCAATAAAAACAAAACAAGTCTTTTATTAATATCAATGAAATCAAAACAGATTACATAAAGAGTTATTCCTAAATCCTAATACCTGATTGGACTTAGGACATATTCCTTTCATGATTCATCTTTGTTTCGAATAAAGCCAAACACTTTGACCGTTTTATCAAAATGAATATTCATTCTCCTTGAGGCTTGCTTTAATCTATAAATAGATAGAAGCAATTACAAACTATCTTAGCAAACTTTGGATCGACAAAACCCTCAGGTTGTATCATATATACATCCTCTTCAAGGCTCCCATATAAGAAAGCAGTTTTGACATCCATTTGCCAAATCTCATAGTCAAAGTAAGCAACTACTGCTAACAAAATCCTGATGGACTTGACCATAGTAACCGCTGAAAAAGTCTCATCATAGTCTATACCATGAATTTTTTTAAAACTTTTTGCCACTAGTCACGTTTTATAGGTCTATACTTTACCATCCATGTCAGTTTTCTTCTTGAAAACCTACTTGCACCCTATAGGTTTTACCCCTTCGAGTGGATCAACTAAAGTCAATACTTTATTTTGATACATGTATTCCATCTCGGATTTCATGGCATCTAGCCATCTCTCGGAGTCTGAACTGTTCATAGCATCTTGGTAGGTGAGACGCTTATCATTATCCGTAAGCATCACATCACCATTTTGAGTCAAAAGAAAATCATAATTTCTCTCGGGCTCATGGTGAATCCTACTAGATCTACGAATAATATGTGTTTCATGGACGAGATTACTTTCAACATTTTGATGTACATCCTAATCTTATTCCAACTCTAGTTCAATGTTATCATGTGGTTCTCGATCTTCATCGAGATGTATTGTCCTCCCACTGATTTTCTTAAAAAGTAGTTCTCCCTCAAAAAATACAGTGGTCCGAGCAATAAACACTTTATTTTCGAAAGGATTATAAAAATTATACCCTAGTCTCACTTGGGTATCCCATGAAATAGCATCTATCTAATTTTGGTACAAGCTTGCCAGAGGCTAAACATTTTACAAACGATTTACATCCCCAAATTTTCATAAATGACATGCTATGATGTTTATCAGTCCATATCTCATATGGAGTCTTTTAAACCACTTTACTCAGAATTTGGTTAAGTGTATATGCAGTCGTTTCTAGATCATAACCCCAGAAACTGAATGGAAGATCCGCTTGACTCATCATCGATCGCACTATATCCAACAAGGTATGATTTCTCCTCTCAGAATCTCTATTCTAATGAGGTGTTCCAGAAGGAGTAATTTATGATACACTATCACACTCCTTCAAGAAACTCTTGAAATTGAGGTTTAAGTATTCTCCTCTACAATATGATCGTAAAACTTTTATACTTTTTGTTAGATATATTTGATAATGTCATGGCTAATATGATTTATGTTTAGTTTTCAGATCTTACTTAAACAGGATAAATCAGTATTTACTGGAAGTCAGGACTTAAGGATATCAGTACTTATATTATCAGGAGATAATCATCAGAAGATGGATATCAGAAATTAAGTGCTAAAGGACGTTCAGATAAGGACAGTAGCTGATTAAAGGAAAGAAGATCGAGATAAACATAAGAAGAGATATGCATGAAGAAGGAATTCCATGAAGAATAGAGTACTTGGAAGAAAAGATATCTGATTGATATATTTTAGGAAGCAGAATTATATTCCATGTCAATTAGCGATTATCTTGTAACTGTGTAGTATATAAACACAGACATAGGGTTTACACTATAAGTGTTATCATATTCGAGAAGATTATTCATTGTAACCCTAGCAGCTCTCGTGATATTTGTTCATCACTGAGAGGTAACAGTTCCATACTGTAACAGAGTTTATTGTTTCAATAAAGTTTGTTTTCTGTTACTTGAAATATTAAAAGTTCGATTTGATTGTATTTTACACTGTATTCACCCCCTCTACAGTGTGTGCGACCTAACAAGTGGTATCAGAGCCTATCTGTTAACACATATACAGTTAAAGATCCAAACACAATCATGTCTGACACAGAAACTCCAACTAAGCCTACCAAAACTGAAGAACCTCCAAAGACACAAATTCAAAGTCGGTATGAAACCATCAGAGTTCCCATACTGAGACCATCTGAATATGCCATATGGAAGGTGAGGATGACCATGTTTCTGGAAGCTACAGATCCAGAATATCTTGATAGAATCAAGGAAGGGCTTCACAAACCAACCAAGCTCGCTGTTGCAGTTGCAGGTGAAGCAGCAAAGACCGTACCAAAGGAGAAGAGTGATTATACTGCTGAAGATATCGCATCAATTGCTAAGGATGCTAAGGTACAACACTTACTGCATAGTGCCATTGATAATGTAATGTCAAATAGGGTAATTAACTGCAAGACTGCTAAGGAGATATGGGATGCTCTGGAAACAAGGTGTCAAGGAACTGATACAATTAAGAAGAACAGGAAGACAATACTCACTCAAGAGTATGAACACTTTGACTCAAAGGCTAATGAGTCATTGACTGATTTATATGATAGATTTGTCAAACTCTTGAATGATCTGTCACTGGTTAATAAGGAGTATGATCTTGAAGATTCAAACCTTAAATTCCTGTTAGCTATTCCTGAATGTTGGGATTTGAAGGCAACAACAATAAGACACAACTACAGTCTTGATGAAACAACTCTTGATGAAATTTATGGAATGCTCAAGACTCATGAACTTGAGATGGAACAAAGAAGCAAGAGGAAAGGAGGAAAGTCAAGGACAGTTGCTCTTAAGGCTGAAGAAGAATCCCCCAAGGCAGCTACCTCAAGAAAAGACAAGGGTAAAGCTATTTTCACAAAGTCTGATACTGAGTCATCAAGTTCTGAAAGTGATGATGACTCGGATTCTGAAAGCTTGCCTGAGACTGATGCTGATGAGGAGATGATGAAGCTGTGTGCTCTTATGGTGAAAGGGATCACAAAGATTGCATACAGGAAGTTCAGGAAGGGAAAGAAGTTTTCCAGGAAAGGCACAAGTTCTGATAAGAAGAATTTCAGAAGATCTGAAGGCAGAGGAGGAAAGTGTGATAGAGGAGATTATACCAATGTCAAATGCTATAATTGTGGTGAGAAAGGCCACATATCTCCTGATTGCAAGAAAGTAAAGGGTGACAAAGGCAAGGCTCTTGTCACAAAGCATAAAAGCTGGACAGACACCTCAGACTCTGAAAGTGAGGAGAACTATGCGTTGATGGCAAATGCTGATAAAGAAAGTGCTGAGAGCAGTTCTGAAGCTGCTGAAACAAAGGTACCTCAGACTACTTATGCTTTTCATACTGATGATATTAATGAGTTGAGAAGATATCTTAAAACCATGTTTGTTAGTCATAGAGATCAAACTTTAACATGTGAAGATTAACTTCTAAAAATCTTGCTTTTAAGAAAAGAAATGATTTCTTAGAAAAAGAGTTAGTTATGTTCCATCAAACTCAGAAGGATAGAGATGATGCTTTTTATGTTAGGGATGAAGTGCTAAAAATGAATGAATCTCTAACAACTGAGTTAGAAAAGGAAAGAGAGATAATCAGGACTTGGACTAACTCTGGCAGAACAACTCAAAATTTGCTAAGTAGTGAAAATTGGAAAGAGGGCTTAGGTTATGGAGAGGATAAGAATGATAAAGGAACTGTAGAAATTATGCCTGTTGTTAAGCAAAAGCCAAAGTTAAAACCTGTTAAGTTTGTAACTGTAAAGTCTGATAATGATAAATCAGAAGTTAGAGAGGGATTAACTTCTGACAAACTAAAACAGGAAAAGACAGCTGAAGTAAACATAGGCTTAATGACTAAGAAGCAGCTTAAGCATAAGCTGAAAGATGTTAAAAATGCAAACAAGGTAAAATCGCCTAGGAAAAATAGGAATGGAAAGGAAGGTGTAAATAAAAGCAATGATTATAAATCTGTTCCTGATGCTCCTAGGAAAACATGTCATAACTGTGGAAGTTTTAACCATCTGGCCTCTTTTTGCAGGAAGAATAAGAACATAAACTCCTTACCTTCAAAATCAGGAGTTAAGAGTCAGTCTGTTAGATATAAACCACAAAATCCTTGTTTTCATTGTGGTAGTTTATGGCATTCCATTTATACTTGTAAGGAATATCATAGTTTGTATTATGATTATTATCAATTAAAACCTTCTTTGAAGAAAGTTTCCATTGTTCCTTCTAATATAAATTCTGATTCAAAGTCTGATAGTGTAAGTTCTGTTAAGAAAAATGTTAACATAAACTCTGATGCTAAATCCGCTGCAAATGTTAACAAACTTGATAAGGCCAAAGGATCCAAGCAATTCTGGATCCTTAAAACTAATCATTAGTGGTCTTTGTGATTGCAGGGCAACAGGAAAAATATTCTAGTTCTGGACAGTGGATGTTCAGGACATATGACTGGAAATAAAGCCCTGCTATCAGACTTTGTGGAGAAAGCTGGCCCAAGTTTTTCTTATGGAGATGGCAACATTGGAAAAACATTGGGATATGGCAATATCAATCTTGGAAATGTCATCATTAAAGAAGTAGCTCTGGTCTCAGGACTTAAACATAATCTGCTGAGTATAAGTCAAATCTGTGACAGAGGTTATCATGTTGATTTCTTTGAAGAACACTGTGAAGTTGTGAGTAAATCCAAAGGCAAAGTTGTTCTAAAAGGATACAGGCGTGGTAACATTTATGAAGCTAAGCTTTCAACAAGTACTGATGGTTCTGCAATCTGTCTGATGAGTAGAGCATTAATTGAAGAAAGCTGGAATTGGCACAAGAAACTCTCTCATTTAAATTTCAACAATATAAATAAACTAGTCAAGAAAGACCTTGTGAGAGGACTGTCAAAGTAAGTATTTGCTCCTGATGGCCTTTGTGATTCTTGTCAGAAGGCCAAACAAAGAAAATCTTCATTCAAGAGCAAGACTGAATCATTAATTCTTGAACCTTATCATCTACTACATGTTGATCTATTTGGTCCAGTAAATGTCATGTCTATTGCAAAGAAGAAATATGCGTTGGTCATAGTGGATGAGTTCACCAGATACACATGGGTGTATTTCATGCACACAAAAAGTGAAACTGCATCTATCTTGATTGATCATGTCAAACATCTGGATAAATTGGTCAAAGATTCTGTGAAAACCATAAGGAGTGATAATGGCACTGAGTTCAAGAATTTGATAATGGAAGAGTTCTGCAAAAACCATGGAATTAAGCAGGAAGTTTCTGCTCCTAGAACTCCACGGCAAAATGGAGTTATTGAAAGGAAGAATAGAACTCTCATTGAAGCTGCACGTACAATGCTTAAAGAAGCAAAGCTTCCAACCTATTTCTGGGCTGAAGCTGTGCAGACTGCTTGTTTTACTCAAATTGCAACACTCATTAACAAGCAAGGAAAAACACCATATGAGATGGTGAAGAAAAAGAAGCCAAATCTGAAGTACTTTCATGTATTTGGATGCAAGTGTTTTGTTCTCAAGACTCATCCTGAACAGCTATCTAAATTTGATCTAAAAGCTGATGAAGGAATCTTTGTTGGATATCCACTTTCCACAAAAGCCTTCAGAGTCTATAATTTGAGAACAAGAGTGGTCATGGAATCTATCAATGTCTCTTTTGATGACAAGAATATTACTGGTCTTGAAGATTTTATTGATCATGATCAGCTGAGATTTAAAAATGAAGACTCAAGTACTGATACTGAAAATCTTGACAGTCTAAGTCCTAAAACTGTAAACTCTGATGGATTAAACTCTAATATTATTGAAACTGTGGTGACTACGCCAAAGGAAGATGCACCTATGCAGGGGGAGCATACTCAAGAACATACCACATCTAGAGAAGCATCAGAACACACATCTGGCTCTACAAGTTCTGATTCATCAAGTTCTGATAAGCCAAGTTCTGATAGTGCTGAAAATCTAAATTCTGAAGAATCCAACTCAGAGAGCATAGTTTCAGGAGGAGCATCAGAAAATGAAAATGAAGACAGCATGGATCATGGGGGAGCATCCAGTTCTAGAGAAAACCTTCCATCTGCAAGGAAGTGGACTAAATCACATACACCTGATTTGATAATTGGAAATCCTGATACAGGTGTCAGAACTAGAACAGGTACTTCAAACGAATGTCTTTACAATTCTTTTCTCTCTCAGACTGAGCCAAAGAAAGTGGAAGAAGCTCTTCAAGATGCTGACTGGGTGCAAGCAATGCAGGAAGAGTTAAATGAATTTGAAAGAAACAAAGTCTGGACCCTAGTGCCAAGAGCAAAGAATAGGTCTGTTGTTGGTACAAAATGGGTGTTCAGAAACAAAACTGACAGTGATGGCATAATTACGAGGAATAAGGCAAGGCTGGTTGCAAAAGGATATTCTCAACAAGAGCGAATTGATTATGATGAAACATTTGCACCAGTTGCTAGGTTAGAAGCCATAAGGATATTTTTGGCTTATGCTGCTCACAAAAAGTTTACTGTCTTTCAAATGGATGAGAAAAGTGTTTTTCTCAATGGAGAATTGGAGGAGGAAGTATATGTTGAACAACCTCCAGGCTTTGTAGATTCCAAAAATCCAGATTATGTCTACAGGCTTGATAAAGCACTTTATGGACTTAAGCAAGCTCCTAGAGCATGGTATGAGACTTTAGCTCAGTTTTTTCTGGAAAGTGGATTCAACAGAGGAACAATAGACAAAACACTGTTCTACCTCAACCATGGAAAGGACTTACTTCTGGTCCAGATTTATGTTGATGATATCATTTTTGGGTTTACAAATGACAGACTTTGCAAGAAGTTTGCCAAACTGATGCAGTCAAGGTATCAGATGAGTATGATGGGGGAACTTAGCTATTTTCTGGGCCTTCAAGTCAGACAAAATGAAGAAGGCACTTTTATTTGTCAAACTAAGTACACCAGAAACTTGCTGAAGAAATTTGGAATGCAAGATTGTTCAAGTGCATCCACTCCCATGGCCACTGCAACAAAACTGGATAAGGATACTGGTAAATCAGTAGATATTACTGATTACAGAGGTATGATTGGCTCTCTACTCTATCTAACTACTAGTAGACCTGATATCATGTATGCTACATGTCTTTGTGCAACATTTCAAGCAGATCCAAGAGAACCTCACTTAACAGCTGTGAAAAGAATTTTTAAATATCTTAAGGGAACAGCTGATCTGGGATTATGGTATCCCAGAGAATCAGATTTTAAACTAATAGGTTACTCAGATGCAGATTTTGCAGGTTGCAAAATTGATAGGAAAAGCACAAGTGGAAGCTGCCAATTTCTTGGAGGCAGATTGGTTTCTTGGTTTAGCAAGAAACAAAAGTCAATTTCCATATCAACTGTAGAAGCAGAATATATTGCTGCAGGAAGTTGTTGTGCACAGATTATTTGGATGAAGAATCAGTTACTGGATTATGGGTTAACATATTTCAAAATCCCTATTTACTGTGATAATCAAAGTGCTATTGCTATGACAGGTAATCCAGTTCAACACTCTATGACAAAGCACATCAGTATCAGGTACCACTTTATCAGGGAACATGTAGATGAAGGTACAGTGGAGTTGCACTTTGTTCCAACAGATCAACAACTAGCAGATATCTTCACAAAACCATTGTGTGAAGCTACCTTTACAAGATTGGTAAATGAACTTGGAATGGTTTCAGGTTCTTTCTCTAAATATGCTTAGTTTTGTTCTGTTGCATCAGACTTTATGATCAGTATTTCCAGAATTTAATCTCTCTGTGTATTCTGTGCTTAATTGAAAAATGTGTTTATGTATTGACTGTTGTCTGATATATGTTTCTAAACTCTGATAAGTGATATGTCTGTTTAAGTAATATTTAATCCTATGAGGATAAACTGTGTTAGATGCTGAACTAGTAGTCTTCAATAAACAAGGGATCCCATGTAAGAAGTAATTATTTATGTGGAAATCTATTGACACAAGCAAATTCTGATAATTGAGCTTAGTTGAGTTTACTTTGTCTATCTTATTACTAAGTCACAAACTAGAATAATGCTACTCATCTGTTAAGTTCTGATGCTAGTAAATCTGTTGAATGTACTAAGTGCTGATAAACCTCACTTATCAAAAGAAAAAGCAAAAGAATCAAGGATTAAAAATCAGGTACTCCTTTGAGATCTAGAGTAAAAATGTGGAAGGTAAGACCCAAGTGCATTGCTGGTATTAAGTAATATGCATCAGAAAAGCAAATAAAATATTATTTTTGGTGACTTTTCACACTCTATGATTACTGGAGAAATACTCTGATAATAGCATAAATTCTGATAAGCAATCGTGACTCACTTACACTGAGAAGCCACTGTAAAATGGAATTTAAAAAGATGCATTAAATTAGCACAAAATAGTTGAGGTGGACTCAAGCATGAACTCATTCAACAGTAGGTTTCAGAATAATGACAGCTCTTTAGTAAAGTTTTAGTTATGCCTTATTTCTAAGATGTACTGAAGTGAATCAGACTTTAATCTTTGTCTGATATTTAGCTTAATGCACACACTAATCACTCCATATGAATGATGAAAATCACTGTGGTGATCTATGTTGTTTTAGATGAACAGTCATTATGTCACATTGCACACATTCTGAGGACAAGTTCTGATTACATATTCTGATGATTAAGTTCTTAAGAATATAAATCAGAATTTGTGAGAGGACTTACTAATATAGGCATTTCTTTTTCGAGTTAAGAAATTATGTTCTGATGACTGTTAAGTTCTGATATAAGTCTAAGTTATGATTATTAATGTATGATTCTTTACTTGACTTATTTGTGGATAAAATTTGGAAACAGTCTCAGTTTAAACCTGAATATGTTGAAGTGGAAGATTAATAGTCACTATGGTTAGGGATAGTGGTACTCGTACTTGAACAGTCAACTTTTACTTGCTTCTTGTGCGCATTAAATCATGTTTTCTCTTTCCAATGAATGTTTTTCTTTTTCCAAGTCTGGGGAGACGAGGTAAAATTAATTCTACCTGTCAGCATTAAATTTCTTTGCGTCTCCTGGCATTCTTCTGCCTATATAAGCAACCACTTCACTTCAGCCTTCCCATCAAATCTTTCTCATAAACTCATCTTCATACTTTTTCTATCAAAAACACCATGGTCAGATACAATATGTTTTTGAACTACGAAACCTTCAACATGGAGATGAGTTGTGCCGATTGGCAGCAGGAATGGCACGTCACTGCCATTCCTGATGAGATATGGGACTCTGTTCCCCAGGAGGTACTCACCCACCTCATGTTCTTCTACATGGACTACCATCGCCATCTGAAGCGATTGGAGGAGGAAAGGCTGGAAGCTCTCCGCCAGCAAGAGCGAATCATTCGACTCGCCATTCTGTTTATCGAGAGTAGGAAGAAGAAATGATTTATTTTCTTCTTCCTATTTTTCTTCATCATCAGCCTTGCCCTGCTTCTTGAGCTAGGACAAAGGCTGTTGACGTTAGGTTTAACAGCTTAGGGAAATCTTGTACAAGTTCTGATGTAATTTAAATATCATGAATGTATTCTCTTGATATATTAATGAAATTTGTTTTTGTTTCAAGATCTTGTCTTTGAGATATTTTAATGCATTGTTAAATCCTGATACATATTCAGATTCTGATGACCATATAAATTCTATTTTAATTTAAGTTCTGATTTTCCTTTATCAGTACTTACTCATCTGATTTATCTTGGTCATTTTCACTCGATTTATTTTCAGAATATTGATGTTACAGTGAATAATAATTAAATAAGTGGGAACGGTTTCAATTTTGAATTAAAACTGTTTCACCTTGATTAATGGAATAAATGGGTAAGTGGAACGGTTTCTCCTTGAAAAACTACAAGTGGGTAAGTAATGATTACTGTTTTCTCGTGCCCAGTAACTATCCGTTATTACTGCATGTCTGACAGGTGTCCAACGGTAACATTTTTTTAAGAGTATAAGTAAGACAGAGAGAGGATTTTTTAATCTTTTATTTCCTTTCATACTTTTTCTCTCTACTTGATTTTACTCTCTTTCTTCTTCTCACGTTGGTTTTTCATACAGACATTTTATCAAACACCTAACAGGCACTCTAAAATATCAATTTTTCTCATGGCACCAAAGGATTTAATCATTGATGGAGCTAAATTTGTTCCAAACAACTATGCTGCAATTCTTGATCATACTAAAGCTCCATCTGAATTGCATTTTGTGCAAGATCTTCTTGCACACAGTGAGATTGGGTATGCATTGACCCAGCCTTCAGTCTTTTCGAGCCAACAAGTTCTGACATTTTGGCGGACTGGGCACTTTGATAATGGTGGTACACATGGCACTCCCAGTATTGTTTTCGAAGTGGGTGATTCTTTATATGCAGTCACTCCTGGTACAATACGCAAGGCTCTACATCTCCCAGAAGGATGTACTTTTTCAATTCCATAGGAATCAGCTCTTCAGGAGTTAATGGCCAGTTTGGGGTATGAACAGAGTTTGGCAAAGCTTGGGCAGTTGAAACGGGCTCATATCAGGAGGGAATGGAGCTTCTTCTTCGACTGCATCACTAAAGCTTTTGGGAACAAGTGTTCGAATTTTGATGTTATTCCTATAATGAGTCAGCACATCGGGTATGCTATTATAAACCAAACTCATTTTGATTTTGCAACTGCAATAATTGGTTTTATTGGGGATAGGATGACAGAGGATAGGAATGTTGTTTACTTTGCTATATTTTGTCAACTAATATATACTTTTTGTACTGATGAACCTCAATTAGTCAGTTCCTCAACTCCACCTTTTAAGGTTGCAAAACGCTACTTTAATGACCTGATAAATGCTGACACTAAGAAATCAGTGGTTAGACCTTTACAGATTCCTCAGTCTGTAAAACAGATCTTAGTAAATGCTGATCCTGATACATATAGATCTGTTTATTCTGATGTCCAACCAACATCAACCTCTCAAACACCACAACAACCATCAGCACCTACCACTCATTCTACTCAACCAACCCTCAGGCAATATATCAAATCCTATCTCTCCACTTCACAGACAGTTCAACCCTCATCCTCAGCACCTACTGTGAAGCCTTCATCTTCCAAACCTAAGAGGACAAAGACTGTTCCTCCAACACCTCAAAAGAGAAGGAGGATTACTTTGAGAGATGAATCTGATACTGAGGAACAGGTTCCTTCTTCAGAACCTGTTGTTAAAGAAGCTGAGAAAGTGACTTCTCAGAAGGATTCTGGAATTGGGGGATCTAGGCTTCTCAAGAGGCTTAGAAGAATGACTGTTCCTAACACTCCCAAGGAATCCATATCTACAAAGAGATACAAGAAACAGAGGGCAAAAAGGCCAGTTTCAGATGATGAAGAATCAGCAGCTAAGGAAGGGGATCAGGAATCTCTGATCTCACAAGAAAAGGAATTTGCTAAAGTCACTTCTTCTTCATCAACTCCATCTCAGGAAGCTGTTTCTGAAAAGGTCAACACACCATCTGTATCTCCTGTTGATCCAGGCACAAGTGCTGATATTGATGTTCAGACCTTGGTTGTGCCTGAAGTAATTCTCTTAGAAGCTCCAACAGCAACTAATCCATCAACAACACATGTTACTGATGCTGTACAAACTCCAGAGTTATCTACTACACCTTCTCTGCATCTAGATGTTGATGATCAGAATATATGTGAGCATCAGGATATGGCTATTGATCAGAACTTAGAACCAGATCAGCAATTAGAGGATGTTGAAGCCTCCATTGTTACTCACACTGTTGTTTTATCAGAAGATACTGATTATTTAAGTCCTGATGCTGTAAATGCTGGAGATACTGGTGATGCTGCTCCAAATGCAGATGCTGATGAAGCAGGTCCTTCAGGACATACTCCTCAACAAACTATTCTTAAGTCAGAACTTGTTAAGAAGTTTGTTACCAGAGAGGCACCAATGCCTTGGAGTGAAACTCCTGCAGGACAGGAGTGGACTAAGGAATGGAACTCAGTCACCTGTGTTCCAACTGCAAAGCATCTTGCTGAGCAATTGACAAAAGCTGATGAGATGTTAAATACTGATGATTTCAAAACACAGCTTCGAGTCACTGCATTGAGTACTAAACATTTACAAGGTCTTCATTCACATACTCATGCAGAGTTACATCTCTTAAGGGAAGAATTAATGAAGCAAGAACAAGTTCACAAGATTGATAAGAAAAAGTTCTTCCAACCTACTTTTGACAGGATTGCTTATATTGAGAAGACTCAAGACACACAACAAGCTCAGATTGATGATATTCTGAAAAATCAAGCTTCTCAGCAATCTCAACTTACTGAAATCCAAGCCTCAGTGGAATTGCTTGTCTATCTTCTACTACCTGCTGATGCCAAAAAGGGGGAGAAAGTAATTAAGTCCAAATGCAAGACTGACAAGACACTGAAAGGGAAGGATGATGAAAAGGATGATCAAGGAAACTCTGGAATGGGTAGAGGTCATAGTCAAGGTAGAGGTTTCTCATCAAGAAAAGCTGAAATCACAAGTCACAGGATAAATTCTGATACTGGGAAAAGAATTAGTTCTGCTACTGGTAAAAGGATAAGTTCTGATGAACTTTTAGATCTTGATGAAGAAATGTCAAGACAGTTATTTCTTCAGGAAAATCCAGGAATGGACTTGGAGAGTTTAATGGAAGAAGAAGCCAGACTTAAATCAGAAAAAGTCACATCTAAATCTGAAGCTTCTGGTAAAAAGACACTTCCAAAACTCAAAGGCATTGTGATAAAAGAAAGGACATATACTGAAGCAACATTGGCTAAATCACAACCGCAGATAGATCCAAGATCCAAGGGTAAAGAAAAGGTTGGTGAACCTATCAAGGTTTATGTGCCTCCTGAGAATGAAGAAATCACTGATGAAAAGGATGATCTTGCTCTGACTTCAAGAAAAGTTCTTAAAACAACCTCTGACATGGCTCAAGTTGTTCAGAGTCAAGAAACTGTAAGTTCTGATATTCCAAAGAAGCAAGTAACCTCTGACACAGCTCAAGTTAACTTGATATCAGAAGATAGACCAAAGACACTCCTACCAGGATTCACTAAAGCAAAACAGACTCAACCTCTGAAGACTACAGCAAGTGGTTTTGAAGCAAGAGTAGTTACTGGAAAGGAAGCAAGAGATAAAATTGGATTGGGAAGTGCTGATGAAAGAAGAATACAGAACACTACCAATGATCCAACTTCCTTGAGTGAACCAGGTATTGGAGTAACTCCTGAGAGATTGAATCAACTAGAATCTGTACAAATGGTTTACCATACCTACTTGAAAGAACACATCTTGTTGTACTTTATGACAGATGGTAGGGTTTATCATATAAGGCAAAATGCCATTCCATTGAAGAATTTTGAAGAATTGGAGCATGTACTATTCTTACTTCAAGTGAATGACAGATTAACAGAAAGTGCTGCAAACTATTTGAGGGATCAGATTCAGAGACAGAAAAGGCTTTATTCTGTTAAGTCTGACAGCACATATCTTCCAAAGTACAGAGATCACAAGGGTGATATAGTTGAAATGAAGCCCAACACTGCTAAGATTATAACTACCTTTCTAGGTTACAGGGCTGTGGAATTCAATCTTGAGTCTGATAAAGCATATTTGAACAGACTGGATCAGGATATAAGAAAAGCAAAGGTTAATGATCTCAGGGCTGTAATCTTTCAAATTGGTGAAGATACTGCAGAGCTTAAAGATGCTAAAAGGAGGATGATTGATGAACTTAGATATGCTGAGAGATGATTGTTGAAGAACTATCTCAGAACAACTCCTGACATCAGAGAGATCAGAAGATGAAGCCAAGTCAAGATCTATAACTAATTAAATTCTGATATTTGTACAGACTGAAGCTGTTATCAGAAGTTAAATGTTGGTAAAGCTTTAAGGACTGTAAGTTGTAGTTATCTAGTCTAATTCTCATGCATTTGTACTTAATGTTTTTGATATCATCAAATATCTGTTAAACTTGTATATTATGCTAATTTACAAGTTGGGGGAGATTGTTAGATATATTTGATAATGTCATGGCTAATATGATTTATGTTTAGTTTTCAGATCTTACTTAAACATGATAAATCAGTACTTACTAGAAGTCAGGACTTAAGGATATCAGTACTTATATTATCAGGAGATAATCATCAGAAGATGGATATCAGAACTTAAGTGCTGAAGGACGTTCAGATAAGGATAGTAGCTGATTAAAGGAAAGAAGATCGAGATAAAAATAAGAAGAGATATGCATGAAGAAGGAATTCCATGAAGAATAGAATACTTGGAAGAAAAGATATCTGATTGATATATTTTAGGAAGCAGAATTATATTCCATATCAATTAGCGATTATCTTGTAACTGTGTAGTATATAAATACAGATATAGGGTTTACACTATAAGTGTTATCATATTCGAGAAGATTATTCATTGTAACCCTAGCAGCTCTCGTGATATTTGTTCATCACTGAGAGGTAACAGTTCCATACTGTAACAGAGTTTATTGTTTCAATAAAGTTTGTTTTCTATTACTTGAAATATTAAAAGTTCAATTTGATTGTATTTTACACTATATTCACCCCCTCTACAGTGTGTGTGACCTAACACTTTTCCCTTGTTTTCTTTTCTACTTCGGCCTTATATTCTTTGAACATTTCAAAAGAATCAGATTTATTCTTTATAGGAACCACATATCCATATCTACTGAAATCATCAGTAAATGTTATGAAGTAGTATAAGCCCCCCTTGCCATCATACGCATTCGACCACATACATCATAATGTATAAGTCATAATCATTCGGTGGCCCTTTCACCTGATCAGGTAAAAGAAGCTTTAGTCATTTTGTCAATGAGAAAAAGTTTGCATAAATCCGTATGATTCAAAATCAAACTTATCCAAGTATTCATCTATATGTAACTCAGAAATGCGTTTCTCATTAATATGGCTTAACGACAATGCTAGAGGTCATATTTGATTTGAGTCAACTTAGAACATATAAATTGTTAACTAATTGTGCAACATTATAAGTCTTATCATTGAAATAGAATAAACAACTATTGTTTATTTAATTAAAATGAAAACCTTTCTTGTCCTGACAAGAAATTGACTTAATGTATCCGCTAAAGGCAGGCACGTAATAACAATTGATCAAGTTCTCAATCTCGCCTTATGGGAAACATTAGGTATCGAGTTCCTTCAACTAGAGCAACAACTTTTTCTCCAATTCTAACCCTATACCTGAAGCTTGACCATTGATAGTCTTCTTGAGATCTTCCAAATAAGCTCGATAATTTAACTTCCATTCATCCAGTTATTTCCATATAAATGACAATCATCTCCTATAGCAACACCACTATTAGACTTCAAAAGCCCTTTGGGATTGGACTTTGGTTTGGCACCGAATAAGATCAAATCTTCACCTTGCCTGTCCACTTTCCTTTCCCATTTTCATTCCATGTGTACATCATCAATATGGACGTAATTCATGCATTTACCGTGTTATTTTCAACAGTTCTAAACATGCTTAACAACTCAGTGAGTGTTCTATCTATCTCATTCCTTTTGTTCTTAACAAACTGAGAATAGAAGTTGTTCAAAGATCGTTTGATCAAATCAAGCTGAGTCTCTAGACCATTCTTGAAACCCAAAATATCAAGGTACATATGCCTATCACCTTTAGAACATGTGGTCCAACCAGATATGATTCTCCCATTAATGCAAAAGTATAGTGCCTTATTATTGTCAAATCTTTCTGACGAGCCTATCCTTCAAACATCTTTTGAAGGTGCTCAATCATATCATAAGCATCATTATGCTCTTGTTGCTTCTAAAGCTTAGCACTCATAATTACAAGCATGAGACATGAAACATCAGTTGTATAATTAATTTACTTCCGGTAAGCATTTTGTTCTGCACATGTTTCATTCTCAGCTAGAAGAAATAAGGGAGGGGTTTGAGTGACATCCTTGAACCCGAGGACAATCCTCAAGTTCCCATGTCAATCGAGGAAATTATTTCATGTCAGCTTGTCCTTCTCAAGGACTATTACGTAGAGAAGTTATTTATGTTATTTGTCATTTGATATCTACAATATTAAAGTACATAAAATGACTTAGTCTATAGATGATCATTAAATTATGTTCAAGTGATTATTCATATATATATATATATATATATATATTCACAATATATATCTCCCACTATTTTTTATCAAATCAATAGCCTTAACTATTAATTCGGAAAAAATATCTTTTATATCCTTTCTAGTGAGCCAAGATCAATATTTTACCATGCGTTAGGTCAGCTTTGGCTTTTCACCTAAAACATGGCTATTTAGGTAGACAACATTTGTCAATTATATCAACTATATAACTCTTGGATAGCTTGGTGAAACAACATTTGTTCATATTTATTTAATAAATCTCGCCAAACTCTATGCCTTTAAGTTTACAATCCTATTGTAATAAGTTAGTTAAGTCAAACCCAATAGTCAAAAAGTATCAATATACTTCAACACATCTCCCACGATAGATAGGAGTACTTCGCTTTGGCGAACCCACTCCTGGTCGATCTAGGGGTTAAAGCATTGGACTCATTGGAAGGCATCTGATCAACTTAATATTAACTTTAGGGTTTTATTAATTTTAAAACGATCATGATCCCATCATAAAGAGATTCCAAATTTTTTCTTGAATAAATTACTTCAAATCAATATTCTTTAATGGTTTGATTTTCAGGTAGTGATGGAGTCACAACGGTCTCGCTTAAAACCCACAACCTTACAAGTTCAATGAACTCGCTTTTGACAAAATCGCCCCATGTCAGAAACAAAGAAAATTTGTATTTTATTCCTTGTTTCATAAACACGAGAATCTCATAATCGTTTGTTCATTTTAAAATCTTGAATCGTTACAGATTTTATCTTGTTTAGAAAGTATGGCATGGGTGTCGTATCTAATACATACATCCTTAATCTAATTAAGCATGCATCTTTATAAACTACTCTACACATACATTCATCATATGCGTATATATATGTAAAGTGCAATAAATAAACGTGGTTGGTTATGGCTTCATCCTATGTGATCTTTATCAAGCTAATGACAAAGATCTAGGTCAATCTAAGGTGGAAAATAAATACAGGCTAACTATTACATATCTTCTTTCTTGTATTGCTTCCTTGGATGGCCTCCGTGTGGGATTACACTTGATCTTCAAATCTTCATGTCTTCATGCACATTACAAGAATGAAATATGAAAACTAATCTAATGAACTTACAAGAAGAACTCGAGTTACATTCGAGATTTAATAATTGCAAGATTAAACGACATGCAAGCCGTATTTGAAAAACCAAAACCATTAATCTAAGGTCATAAGCCATAACCATCCACCATGCTCAATTAACACAAAATAACATGTTAAAACACATAAACTGATCTTAATATATCATACCCATCATGATCTAATCATAAAAACCAAATATTGAAAAAATCAGAAAATTCGAAATTAAATCTGATAACATTAAATCGCAGATTACATGGCCTAAACGACGTCAAACGCCTTACAGATCAGTCGCTGATAGCTTTTGCTATCAGTTACGTTCAAACGCTCGATTCCATATGAAATAGTATATTCGTTCGCCAAAATCGGACACCGGACACAGATTTCAGCAAATCCGCTGCATCCGATTCAGAATCGTATCAAATACGATTCTTATAATAAGAACAAACACAAAACATGTATATATCAGTATATATACAGATTATATAATCATCATATGATTATACAATTCTCATGAATATCATATATTCAAAATATATATATACATAAGCATATATAAACATAACAACATGTAAAATATACAAAATCGCATACATAACAATCATGGAATATTGTATACATGTTGTTATCATAAAACTAGTAAACACATAAATGAATTAAACACTTTTCGCAAGTAGCTCTGATGCCATTGTTGGGTTTCGAGCACATAAACGCAACAGAAACAGTAATTAAAAACGTAAAAAATCAGAATTTTCGAAACCCACCGCAGGATCCATGCAAAAACATATATTTAATTCGTAGATCAGATTGTTTACCTTAAGAAGTTTTAACAATTGGTTGACTAATGGAAATCCAAAACTTGTTCAATCACAACGCATCCCGCTCTCACGATCTATGCTCTATCGGTATCCACACGAATGCTTGAACTCAAGGATTGGATGTGTACTAGCACAAACCCGTTTCTTCTTGCTCTCTCCATCTTCTCTCTTGGTGGCTAGGATTTTAGTAAAAGTCTTGCACCCCAAAAAATCATCCACACAAGAGATATTATATAGAGAGTAGAAAAATGAATTATTATTTTTAACTAATTAGGAGTTATTATTAAATCAAAATTCATATTTGCATTATAATTAAGTCTCACTTAATTATTTAACAAAAAAAATTTCATAATTAATATTAGTAAATTTGAATATCATTATTTATCTAATTAATTAAGTCAAACTTAATTAATATTATAAATAACTTAAATTACTTTAATTTAATTTAAATCCAATTTAAATTAAATAATCATTCAAGCATTTTTTTGTGTGTGACCCTATAGGTTATTATTACATTGGCAACGAATTTTAAATCTAATTTAAAATCGTAAACAATGAGCGGCATCTAGTAATACATCATTGCTACCCAAGTAATAATCATTGAATCAGTGATCGATTAAACCTTTCGTGAATAATGTACAATGTAATATAACCCATTTAACCACATATTATAGATTAAACTAGAGGCATGTAATGTGTGATCCTCATCGATTTTTAATCCAGATTTCCTTGATCAATGGGTAGACTATCATATCAAATCAACATTTGAGCGTGGCCACGCATTTCGTAGTCTAGCTCACACAAGAGGCCAATAATATCACTCCTAAAATAGGAGGGTTAAATCCCTTCTAGATCATTCATATTTCTCATATGATTCATAATATACCCAGTGTCCACTTTTATCATTACCCGGTCAAGGATAGCTTTTAATGGAATCAATGTATATTAATTCTCGTATAGAAATATAATGACTTCAGGTCTAAGGATCATTACATCATTATCACTGTAAGAATTACTTATGACACAACAGACATGTAGAATCTCACATCGGGTCTGTCCAGCACCATGTACATGTACATCTTCCTATGTCTTTGACTTTAGTATCACTATACCTATGATCAATGAGATGTGATCATCAGTCAACAAACACACTAGTCTTAATGCATATTATTGTCCCTTAATAATAATACTCGACTAGGGACCTTTAGGAATATTTATACTATTCTCGTAATCTCATTTCTAAGTCACGTACTTAGAGATATAGAATTGCATATCATATTCCAAGGACATTTATTAATCTAACATTTATATCGCAGTAAATTAAGAATTAATAAATTATAAAGGGAATAATCGATAGAACATAAATATTAATAATCCAAATGTCTTTAACTAAAACATCATAGTGTTGTCTCTAGGGCACAAACACTAACAACTAGGCAGTACAACTTTGCTACCTTTGAAAACTTAAGTACATAACATTCATATGTTTTTTATTTTATATCATTTTTGTTTGGCCCCATTATATATAGTGCCTTTAAAAATAATAATGTATTGATTCTATATAAACTGTAGGAATTCGGATTGAATATTATTTAATTATAGATATATAAATTTATTTTTATTTTTATATTTAAAATAAAAATATAATTACATTTATCTAAAATAAATATATTCTTTCAGTCCCATTATATTTAGTCGTATGATCATTTATTCTTTAACGATTCTTATTTTTTCAATGCAGATTCAAAATGCTGTGACTATGCTTGAGAAGATGTCTCTCAAAATTAAAGATACTTATTTTTATTATAACCTTTTCATTTTTACTGTTCCATATGACACTTTTATGCTTAAACATTATGATCCTGGATATAGAAGACCTAATTTCAATAAACCATCCACTTCATATGATGAAACTCGAGAAGAATTTAGTTTAGGTGAAGGACCTTATTTCAACATCACGTCATATGATGAATCCCGAGAAAAATTTGGTTTAGGGGAAGGGGGATTTTGTGCCCATGTTATGGAGGTGGAAGCAACTTCCCACTCATGTACTCCTTTGGAAATTCCATCAGCACATGATGGTGACAAATAATTCTTTCCTGATGATGTTATGTATGGGGAACCAACTCCTCCGCTGTATGACGGTGTTAGGTCACACACACTGTAGAGGGGAGTGAATACAGTGTATAGCACAATCAAATCGAATTCTAATAACACAAGTAACAGAAAACAGACTTTATTCAAAGTAATAAACTCTGTTACAGTATGGAACTGTCCTCTCTCAGTGATGAACAAATATCACGAGAGCTGCTAGGGTTACAATGAATAATATTCTCGATAATGATAACACTTATAGTGTAAACCCTATGTCTGTGTTTATATACTACACATTTACAAGATAATCGCTAATTGATATGGAATATAATTCTGCTTCCTAAAATATATCAATCTGTTAGATATATTTGATAATGTCATGGCTAATGTGATTTATGTTTAGTTTTCAGATCTTACTTAAACAGGATAAATCAGTACTTACTGGAAATCAGGACTTAAGGATATCAGTACTTATATTATCAGGAGATAATCAGCAGAAGATGGATATCAGAACTTAAGTACTAAAGGATGTTCAGATAAGGAAAGCAGTTGGTTAAAGGAAAGAAGATCGAGACAAACATAAGAAAAGATATGCATGAAGATGAAATTCTATGAAGAATGGAATACTTGGAAGAAAAGATATCTGATTGATATAGTTTAGGAAGCAGATTTATATTCCATATCAATTAGCGATTATCTTGTAAATGTGTAGTATATAAACACAAACATAGGGTTTATACTATAAGTGTTATCACAATCGAGAAGATTATTCATTGTAACCCGGGCAGCTCTCGTGATATTTGTTCATCACTGAGAGAGAACAGTTCCATACTGTAACAGAGTTTATTGTTTCAATAAAGTTTGTTTTCTGTTACTTGAGTTTTTAAAGTTCGATTTGATTGTACTATACACTATATTCACCCCCTCTACAGTGTGTGTGTGTGACCTAACAAGTGGTATCAGAGCCTGTCTGTTGACGCACAAACAGTTTAAGATCCAAACACAATCATGTCTGAAACAGAAACTCCAACTAAGCCCACCAAAACTGAAGAACCTCCAAAGACACAAATTCAAAGCCGATATGAGACTATCTGAATATCCCATATGGAAGGTGAGGATGACCATGTTCCTGGAAGCGACAGATCCAGAATATCTTCATAGAATCAAGGAAGGGCCTCACAAACCAACCAAGCTCGCAGTTGCAGTTGTAGGTGAAGCAGCAAAGATTGTACCAAAAGAGAAGAGTGATTACACTGCTGAAGATATCGCATCAATTGCTAAGGATGTTAAGGTACGACACTTACTGTATAGTGCCATTGATAATGTAATGTCAAACAGGGTAATAAACTGCAAGACTGCAAAGGAGATATGGGATGCCCTGGAAACAAGATGTCAGGGAACTGATACGATTAAGAAGAATAGGAAGACAATACTCACTCAAGAGTATGAACACTTTGACTCAAAGGCTAATGAGTCATTGACTGATTTATATGATAGATTTGTCAAACTTTTGAATGATTTGTCACTGGTTGATAAGGAGTATGATCTTGAAGATTCAAACCTTAAATTCCTGTTAGCTCTTCCTGAATGCTGGGATTTGAAGGCAACAACAATAAAAGACAACTACAATCTTGATGAAACAACTCTTGATGAAATTTATGGAATGTTCAAGACTCATGAACTTGAGATAAAACAAAGAAGCAAGAGGAAAGGTGGAAAGTCAAGGACAGTTGCTCTTAAGGCTGAAGAAGAATCCCCCAAAGCAGCTACCTCAAGGAAAGACAAGGGTAAAGCTCTCTTCACAAAGTCTGATACTGAGTCATCAAGTTCTGAAGGTGATGATGACTTAGAATCTGAAAGCTTGCCTAAAATGGATGCTGATGAAGAGATGATGAAGCTGTGTGCTCTTATGGTGAAAGGGATCACAAAAATTGCATACAGGAAGTTCAGGAAGGGAAAGAAGTTTTCCAGGAAAGGCACAAGTTCTGATAAGAAGAATTTCGAAAAATCTGAAGGCAGAGGAGGAAAGTCTGACAGAGGAGATTATACAAATGTCAAATGCTACAACTGTGGTGAGAAAGGCCACATATCTCCTGATTGCAAGAAAGTGAAGAGTGACAAAGGCAAGGCTCTTGTCACAAAGAAGAAAAGCTGGACAGACACCTCAGATTATGAAAGTGAGGAGAATTATGCCTTGATGGCAAATGCTGATAAAGCAAGTGCTGAAAGCAGTTCTGAAGCTGCTGAATCAAAGGTACCTCAAACTACTTATGCTTTTCATACTAATGATATTAATGAGTTGAGAAAATATCTTAAAACCATGTTTATTAATTATAGAGATCAAACTTTAACATGTGAAAGATTACTTCTGAAAATCTTGCTTGTAAAAAAAGGAATGATTATTTAGAAAAGGAGTTAGTCATGTTCCATCAAACTCAGAAAGATAGAGATGATACCTTCTATGTTAGAGATGAAGTACTTAAAATGAATGAATCTCTAAAAGCTGAGTTAGAAAAGGAAAGAGAGATTATCAAGACTTGGACTAACTCTGGCAGAACAACTCAGAATCTGTTAAGTAGTGAAAACTGGAAAGAGGGCTTAGGTTATGGAGAGGATAAGAATGATAAAGGAACTATAGATATTAAGCCTGTAGTTGTTAAAAAAAAGCCAAAGATAAAACCTGTTAAGTTTGTAGCTGTAAAGTCTGATAATGAGAAATCAGAAGTTAAAAAGGAATTAACTTCTGACAAACTAAAACAGGAAAAGACAACTGAAGTAAACGTAGGCTTAATGACTAAGAAGCAGCTTAAGCATAAGCTGAAAGATGTTAAGAATGCAAACAAGGTAAAATCACCTAGGAAAAATAGGAATGGAAAGGAAGGTGTGAATAAAAGCAATGATTATAAGCCTGTTCCTAATGCTCCTAGGAAAACGTGTCATAACTGTGGAAGTTCTAACCATCTGGCTTCTTTTTGCAGGAAAAATAAGAACATAAACTCCTTACCTTCAAAGTCAGGAGTTAAGAGTCAGTTTGTTAGATATAAGCCACAAAATCCTTGTTTTCATTGTGATAGTTTTTGGCATTCCATTTATACTTGTAAGGAATATCATAGTTTGTACTATCATTATTATCAAATAAAACCTTCTTTAAAGAAAGTTACCATTGTTCCTTCTAGTGTAAGTTCGGTTTCAAAGTCTGATAGTGTAAATTCTGATAAGAAAAATGTTAACATAACCTCTGATGTTAAATCCACTGCAAATGTTAACAGACTTAATAAGGCCAAAGGATCCAAGCATGTCTGAGTCCTTAAAACTAATCATTAGTGGTCTTTGTGATTGCAGGGCAACAGGAAAAACATCCTACTTCTGGATAGTGGATGTTCAGGACATATGACTGGAAATAAAGCCCTGCTATCAGACTTTGTGGAGAAGGCTGTCCCAAGTGTTTCTTATGGAGATGGCAACATTGGAAAAACATTGGGATATGGCAATATCAATCTTGGGAATGTCATCATTAAAGAAGTAGCTCTGGTCTCAGGACTTAAACACAATCTGCTGAGTGTTAGTCAAATCTGTGACAGAGGTTATCATGTGGATTTCTTTGAAGAACACTGTGAAGTTGTAAGTAAATCTACAGGAAAAGTTGTTCTGAAAGGATACAGGCATGGTAACATCTATGAAGCCAAGCTTTCAACAAATACTGATGGTTCTGCAATTTGTCTGATGAGTAGAGTATCAATTGAAGAAAGCTGGAATTGGCACAAGAAACTCTCTCATTTAAATTTCAACAATATAAATGAGTTGGTTAAGAAAAATCTTGTGAGAGGACTGCCAAAGTCAGTATTTGCTCCTGATGGCCTTTGTGATTCTTGTCAGAAGGCCAAACAAAGGAAATCATCATTCAAGAGCAAGACTGAATCATCAATTCTTGAGCCTTATCACCTACTACATGTTGATCTATTTGGTCCAGTAAATGTCATGTCTATTGCAAAGAAGAAATATGTTATGGTCATAGTGGATGAGTTCACCAGATACACATGGGCGTATTTCTTGCACACTAAAAGTGAAACTGCATCTATCTTGATTGATCATGTCAGGCAACTGGATAAATTGGTCAAAGATTCTGTGAAAATTATAAGGAGTGATAATAGTACCGAGTTCAAGAATTTGATGATGGAAGAGTTCTGCAAAAACCATGGAATCAAGCAGGAATTTTCTGCTCCTGGAACTCCACAGCAAAATGGAGTTGTTGAAAGAAAGAATAGAACTCTCATTGAAGTTGCACGTACAATGCTTGATGAAACAAAGCTTCCAACCTATTTTGGGCTGAAGCTGTGCAGACTGCTTGTTTTACTCAAAATGCAACACTCATTAACAAGCAAGGAAAGACACCATATGAGATGGTGAAGAAAAAGAAGCCAAATCTGAAGTATTTTCATGTATTTGAATGCAAGTATTTTGTTCTTAAGACTCATCCTGAACAGCTATCCAAATTTGATCTAAACGCTGATGAAGGAATCTTTGTTGGATATCCACTTTCCACAAAAGCCTTCAGAGTCTATAACTTGAGAACAAGAGTGGTCATGGAATCTATCAATGTCTCTTTTGATGATAAGAAGATTACTGGACTTGAAGATTTTATTGATCATGACCAGCTGAGATTTGAAAATGAAGACTCAAATTCTGATACTGAAAATCCTGACAATCTAAATCCTGATACTGCAAACTCTGATGGATTAAACTCTGATGTTATTGAAACTGTGGTGACTACGCCAAAGGAAAATGCACCTATTCAGGGGGAGCATACTCAAGATATAACCACATCTCAAGAAGCATCAAAACATACATCTGGCTCTTCAAGTTCTGATTTGTCAAGTTCTGATAAGCCAAGTTCTGATAGTTCTGAAAATCTAAATTCTGAAGAATCCAACTCAGAGAGCATAGTTTCAGGGGGAGCATCAGAAAATGTTAATGAAGACAACATGGATCATGGGGGAGCATCCAGTTCTAGAGAAAATCTTCCATTTACAAGGAAGTGGACTAAATCACATACACCTGATTTGATAATTTGAAATCCTGATGCAGGTGTCAGAACTAGAACTGCTACTTCAAGTGAATGTCTTTACAATTCTTTTCTTTCTCAGACTGAGCCAAAGAAAGTGGAAGAAGCTCTTCAAGATGCTGATTGGGTGCAAGCAATGCAGGAAGAGTTAAATAAATTTTAAAGAAACAAAGTCTGGACCCTAGTGCCAAGACCAAAGAACAGATCCGTTGTTGGTACAAAATGGGTATTCAGAAACAAAACTGATAGTGATGGAATAATTACAAGGAATAAGGCAAGGCTGGTTGCAAAAGGATATTCTCAACAGGAGGGAATTGATTATGATGAAACATTTGCACTAGTTGCTAGATTGGAAGCCATAAGGATATTTTTGGCTTATGCTGCTCACAAAAAGTTTACTGTCTTTCAAATGGATGTGAAAAGTGCTTTTTTCAATGGAGAATTGGAGGAAGAAGTATATGTTGAACAACCTCCAGGCTTTGTAGATTCCAAATATCCAGATTATGTCTACAGGCTTGATAAAGCACTTTATGGACTTAAGCAAGCTCCAAGAGCATGGTATGAGACTTTAGCTCAGTTTTTTCTGGAAAGTGGATTTAACAGAGGAACAATAGACAAAATACTGTTCTACCTCAATCATGGAAAGGACTTACTTCTGGTCCAGATTTATGTTGATGATATCATTTTTGGTTCTACAAATGGCAGACTTTGCAAGAAGTTTGCCAAACTGATGCAGTCAAAATATCAAATGAGTATGATGGGGGAACTTAGCTATTTTCTGGGCCTTCAAGTCAAGCAGAATGAAGAAGGCACTTTTATTTGTCAAACTAAGTTCACCAGAAATTTGCTGAAGAAATTTGGAATGCAAGATTGTTCAAGTGAATCCACTCCCATGGCCACTGCAACAAAACTGGACAAGGATACTGGTAAATCAGTAGATATTACTGATTACAGAGGTATGATTGGCTCACTACTCTATCTAACTACTAGTAGACCTGATATAATGTATGCTACCTGTCTTTGTGCAAGATTTCAAGCAGATCCAAGAGAACCTCACTTAACAGCTGTGAAAAGAATCTTCAAGTATATTAAAAGAACAGCTGATCTGGGATTGTGGTATCCCAGAGAATCAGATTTTAATCTAATAGGTTACTCAGATGCAGATTTTGCAGGTTGCAAAATTGACAGGAAAAGCACAAGTAGAAGCTGCCAATTTCTTGGAGGCGGATTGGTTTCTTGGTTTAGCAAGAAACAAAAGTCAATTTCCACATCCACTGCAGAAGCAGAGTACATTGCTGCAGGAAGCTGTTGTGCACAGATTCTTTGGATGAAGAATCGGTTACTGGATTATGGGTCAACATATTTCAAAATCCCTATTTACTGTGATAATTAAAGTGTTATTGCTATGACAGGTAATCCAGTTCAACACTCAATGACAAAGCACATCAGCATCAGGTACCACTTCATAAGGGAACATGTGGATGAAGGTACAGTGGAATTGCACTTTATTCCAACAGATCAACAACTAGCATATATCTTCACAAAACCACTGTGTGAAGCTACTTTTACAAGATTAGTAAATGAACTTGGAATGGTTTCAGGTTCTTTCTCTAAATCTGCTTAGTTTTGTTCTGATGCATCAGACTTTATGATCAGTATTTACAGAAATTACTCTCTATGTGTATTCTGTGCTTAATTGAAAATTGCTTAAGTTCTTACTGGTGTCTGATGTGACTATCTAAACTCTGATAGTGATATGTCTGTTTATGTAACTGTTCTATCCTATGAGGATACCTGTGCTAGATGTTGACCTAGTAGTCCTCAATATACTAGAGTTCCCATGTTAGAAGTAATTATTTATGTGGAAATCCATTGACACAAGCAAATTCTGATATTGAGTTTAGTTAAGTTTACTCTGTCTATCTTATTACTAAGTCAAAAACTAGAATAATGCTTCTCATCTGTTAAGTTCTGGTGTTAGTAAATTTGCTGAATGTACTAAGTGCTCATAAACCTCACTTATCAAAAGAAAAAGGAAAAAGAAAAAGAAATAAAATCAGTTACTCCTTTGAGGTCTAGAGTAAAAATGTGGAAGGGACGATCCAAGTGCATTGCTGGTATTAAGTAATATGCATCAGAAAAGCAAAATATTTTCTTGGTGACTTTTCACACTCTATGATTACTGGAGAAATACTCTGATAATAGCATAAATTCTGATAAGCAGTCGTGACTCACTTATACTGAGAAGCCACTGTAAAATGGAATTTAAAAAGATGCACAAAATTAGCACAAAACAGTTGAGGTGGACTCAAGCATGAACTCATTCAATAGTAGGCTTCAGAATAATGACAGGTTTTTAGTAAAGTTTTAGTTATGCCTTATTTCTAAGATGTACTGAAGTGAATCAGACTTTACTCTTTGTCTGATATTTAGCTTAATGCACACACTAAACACTCCATATGAATGATGAAAATTACTGTGGTGATCTATGTTATTTTAGATGAACAGTTTATGTGTCACATTGCATAAATTCCGAGGACAAGTTCTGTTGAACGTTCTGATTATTAAGTTCTGAAGAATCTATATCATAATTTGTGTGAAGAATTACAAAGATAGGCATTCATTTTTCGAGTTAAGAAATCATGTTCTGATAACTGTTAAGTTCTGATATAAGTCTAAGTTCTGATATTATATTCTGATCCTTTACTTGACTTATTTGTGGATAAAATCTAAAAACAGTCTCATTTTAAATCAGAATATGTTTGGGTAGAATATTAACAGTCAATCTAATTAGGTGAGTACAACATGTACATGCACAGTAATTCTTACTTGTTACTTGTGCGCATTAAACCCTGTCTTACACTTCCAATGACTGTTTTTCGTCTTCCCAGTCTAGGGAGACGAGGTAGAATTATTTCTACCTGTCAGCATTAAATTTCCTTGCATCTCCTGGCATTCTCTTGCCTATATAAACCAACACTTCACATCAGCCTATACATCAATTCTTTCCTCAAACACTTACTCTCTTTTCCCTCATATACACAACATCATGGTTAACTACAATATGTTTTTAAACTATGAGACATTCAACATGGAGTTAAGCCGTGAGGGATGGCAGCAGGAATGGAACGTCACTGCCATTCCTGATGAGATTTGGGACTCGGTTCCCCAGGAGGTTCTCACCCACCTCATGTTCTTTTACATGGACTACCATCGCCATCTGGAGCGATTGGAGAAAGAAAGGCTGGAAGCTCTCCACCAGCAAGAGCGAATCATCAGACTCGCTATTCTTTTTGTAGAGAGTAGGAAGAAGAAATAATTATTTTCTTCATCCTGTTTTTCTTCATCGTCAGCCTTGCCCTGCTTCTTGAGCTAGGACTAAGGTTGTTGATGTTAGGTTTAGAAGCTTAGGACAATCTTGTAAATCTCTGATGTAATTTAAATTTCATGAATGTATTCTCTTAATATATTAATGGAATTTCTACTTTTTGCAAGTTTTTGTCTCTGAGATGTTTGTAATTTAAATGCACTGATAAATCCTGATATATATTCATATTCTGATGACCATTTCATTTTTGATTTAAATTAAGTTCTGATCTTAAAATATCAGTACTTGTTTACTTGATTTATTTTGGTCATTCTCACACTCGAATTTTTTTTCTTCAGAATATTGGTTTTGTAGTGAAAATAATTGAATAAGTGGGAACAATTTAAATTTTGAATTAAAACTGATTTACCTCAATTAATGGAATTATTGGGTAAGTGGAACGGTTTTTCCTTGAAAAACTGCAAGTGGGTAAGTAATGATTACAGTTTTCCCGTGCCCATTAACTATTCATTATTGCTGAATGTCTGACAGGTGTCCAACAGTTATATTTTTTTTAACAAGTATAAGTAAGAGAGAGAGAAGATTATATAATCTTTTATTTACTTTTACACATTATCTCTCTTTCTTTGCTTTTACTCTCTCTCATCTCCTGACGTTGGTTTTTCATACAGACATTTTCTCAAACACCTAACAGGCGACTCTTAATTTTCGATTTTTCTCATGGCACCTAAGGATTTGATCATTGATGGAGCTAAGTTCATTCCAAATAACTATACTGCAATTCTTGATCATGCTGAAGCTCCGTCTGAGTTGCATTTTGTGCAAGATCTTCTTGCACACAGTGAAATTGGGTATGCATTGACCCAGCCTTCAGCCTTTTCAAGCCAACAAGTTCTGACGTTTTGGCGGACTGGGCATTTTGATAATGGTGGTACAACTGGTACTCCCAGTATTGTTTTTGAAGTGGATGATTCTGAACATGTGGTAACTCCTGGTACAATTCGCAAGGCCTTAAATTTACCAGAAGGCTGTACTTTTTCAACACCGGAGGAATCAGCTCTACAAAAGTTAATGGCCAGTTTGGGGTATGAGCAGAGTTTGGCTAAGCTTGGACAGTTGAAACGGGCTCATATCAGAAAGGAATGGAGCTTCTTCTTCGACTGCATCACTAAAGCTTTCGGGAATAAGTGTTCCAACTTTGATGTCATTCCTATAATGAGTCAGCACATCGGGTATGCTATCATTAACCAAATTCATTTTGATGATAGGTTTTATTGGGGATAGGATGACAGAAGATAGGAATGTTGTCTACTTTGCTAGATTTTGTCAGCTTATATATACTTTCTGTTGTGCTGATGCCCCTCAACTAGCCAGTTCTTTATATCCACCCTTTAAAATTGTAAAAAGAGCCTTTAATGACTTGGTAAATGCTGACCTTAAGAAAAATGTGGTTAGACCTTTACAGATTCCTCAGTCTGTAAAACAGATCTTCGTTAATGCTGATCCTCAAACCTATAGATCTGTTTATCCTGATGTCCAACCTACCACCACATCCCAAACACCACAGCAACCATCAGAACATACCACTCATACATCTATACCTCAGCCTTCCCTCAGAACATATCTCAAATCATATCTCTCAACTTCACAGACAGCTCAGCCTTCATCCTCAGCACCTACTGTGAAGCCTTCATCTTCCAAGCCCAAGAGGACTAAGACTGTTTCTCAAACACCACAGAAGAGAAGGAGGATTGTTCTGAGAGATGAGTCTGATAGTGAGGAACAGGTTTCTTCATCAGAACCTGTTGTTAAAGAAGCTGAGAAAGTTCCTTCTCAGAAGGATTCTGGAATTGGGGAATCTAAGCTTCTCAAAAGGCTTAGAAGAATGACTTCTGCTGAACCTCCCAAGGAATCCCCACCTTCAAAGAGATACAAGAAACAGAGAGCTAAAAGGCCAGTTTCAGATGATGAGGAAGCAAAAGCTAAGGAAGGAGATCAGGAATCTCTGATCTCACAAGAACCAGAATCTGTTCAAGCCACTGCTTCTCCATTGACTCTAACTCATGAAGCTGCTACAGGAAAGGCCAACACACCATCTGTGTCTCCTATTCATAAGACTGTATCTCCTGTTGATCCAGGCACAAGTGCTGAAATTGATATTCAGAACCTAGTTGTGCCTGAGGTACTTTACTTAGAAGCTCCAACAACAATTAATCCATCAACAACACCTGTTACTGATGATACTCAAACTCCAGAATTATCTACTACACCTTATCTACATCTAGATGATGATAATCAGAATATAGGTGAGCATCAGGATATGGCTTTTGATCAGAACTTGGAACCAGATCAGCACTTAGAGGATGATGTTGAAGCCTCAATTGCTTCTCATATTGGTGTTTTATCAGAAGATGCTGATTCCGTAAGTTTTGATATTGCACATGCTGATGATACTGGTGATGCTGCTCCAAATGCAGATGCTGATGAAGCAGGTCCTTCAGGACATGCACCTCAACAAACTGTTCCTAAATCTGAACTAGTTAAGAAGTTTGTCACAAGAGAAGCACCAGTGTCTTGGAGTGAAACTCCTGCAGGACAGGAGTGGACATAGGAATGGAACTCAGTTATCTGTGTTCTATCTGCAAAGAATCTTGCTGAGCACTTGACAAAAGCTGATGAGATGTTAATTACTGATGATTTCAAAACACAGCTTCGAGTCATTGCATTGAGTACTAAACATATACAAGGTCTCCATTCCACTACTCATGCAGAGTTACATAAAATTCAGGAAGAATTAATCAAGCAAGAACAAGTTCAGAAACTTGACAAGAAAAAATTCTTCCAACCTACCTTTGACAGAGTTGCTTATATTGAGAAGACTCAAGAGAAACAACAATCTCAGATTGATGATATTTTGAAAAATCAAGCTTCTCAGTAATCTCAACTTAATGAAATTCAAGCCTCAGTGGAATTGTTTGTCTCTCTTCTCTTACCTGCTGATGCCAAAAAGTGGGAGAAAGTAATTAAGTCCAAATGCAAAACTGATACGACACTGAAGGGGAAGGATGATGAAAAAGATGACCAAGGGAACTCTGGAATGGGTGGAGGTCATAGTCAAGGTAGAGGTTTCTCATCAAGAAAAGATGAAATCATAAATCAGGGACAAGTTCTGATGCTGGAAAAAGAATTACTTCTGCTACTGGTAAAAGGATAAGTTCTGATGAACTTTTAGACCTTGATGAAGAAATGTCAAGATAGTTATTTCTCAAGGAAAATCCAGGAATGGATTTTGATGGAAGAAGAAGCCAGACTTAAATCAGAAAAAGTCAAATCTAAATCTGAAGCTTCTGGTAAAAAGAAACTTCCAACACTCAAAGGCATTGTGATAAAAGAAAGGACAAATCCTGAAGCAACCGAGGCTAAATCACAACTGTAGATAGATCCAAGGTCCAAGGGCAAAGAGAAAGTTGGTGAACCTATCAAGGTTTATGTGCCTCCTGTGAATGAAGAAATTACTGATGAAGATGATGATCTTGCTCTGACTTCAAGAAAAGTTTCTAAGACAACCTCTGACATGGCTCAAGTTTTTCAGAGTCAAGAGATAGTTAATTCTGATGTTTCAAAGAAGCAAGTAACCTCTGACATAGCTCAAGTTAACTTGATATCAGAAGATATATCAAAGGAAACCTCTGACATTACTCATGTTAAACCTTCAAAGAAACTCCTACCAGGATTCACTAAAGCCAAACAGACTCAACCTTTGAAGACTGCTGCAAGTCGTTTTGAAGCAAGAGTGGTTACTGGAAAGGAAACAAGAGATAAAACTGGATTGGGAAGTGCTGATGAAAGAAGAATACAGAACACAACCAATGATCCAACTTCCTTAAGTGATCCATGTATTGGAGCAACTCCTGAAAGATTGAATCAACTAGAATCTGTACAAATGGTGTACCATACCTACTTGAGAGAACACATCTTGTTGTACTTCATGACAGATGGTAAGGTTTATCATATAAGGGAAAATGCCATTCCACTGAAGTATTTTGAAGAGGTGGAACATGTATTATTCTTACTTCAAGTGAATGACAAGATAACAGAAAGTGCTGCAAACTTTTTGAAAAGTCAAATTCAGAAACAGAAAAAGCTTTATTCTGTTAAGTCTGACAGCACATATCTTCCAAAGTACAGAGATCACAAGGGTAATATTGTTGAGATGAAGCCCAGCACTGCTAAGATTATAACTACCTTTCTGGGTTACAGGGCTTTGGAATTCAATCTTGAGTCTGACAAGGCATATTTGATCAGACTGGATCAGGATATAAGGAAAGCTAAAATTAATGATCTCAGGGCTGCAATCTTTCAAATTGGTGAAGATATTGCAGAACTTAAAAATGCTAAAAGGAGGATGATTGATGAACTTAGATATGCTAAGAGATGTTTGTTGAAGAACTATCTCAGAACAACTCCTGACATCAGAGAGATCAGAAAATGAAGCCAAGTCAAGATCTACAACTGCTCAAATTCTGATATGAATACAGACTGACGTTGTTATCAGTAGTTAAAGTTGGTTTAGGGGAAGGGGGATTTTGTGCCCATGTTATGGAGGTGGAAGCAACTTCCCACTCATGTACTCCTTTGGAAATTCCATCAGGACATGATGGTGACAAATAATTCTTTCCTGATGATGTTATGTATGGGGAACCAACTCCTCCGCTATATGACGGTGTTAGGTCACACACACTGTAGAGGGGGGTGAATACAGTATATAGCACAATCAAATCGAATTCTAATAACACAAGTAACAGAAAACAGACTTTATTCAAAGCAATAAACTCTGTTACAGTATGGAACTATCCTCTCTCAGTGATGAACAAATATCACGAGAGCTGCTAGGGTTACAATGAATAATATTCTCGATAATGATAACACTTATAGTGTAAACCCTATGTCTGTGTTTATATACTACACAGTTACAAGATAATCGCTAATTGATATGGAATATAATTCTGCTTCCTAAAATATATCAATCTGTTAGATATATTTGATAATGTCATGGCTAATGTGATTTACGTTTAGTTTTCAGATCTTACTTAAACAGGATAAATCAGTACTTACTGGAAATCAGGACTTAAGGATATCAGTACTTATATTATCAGGAGATAATCATCAGAAGATGGATATCAGAACTTAAGTACTAAAGGATGTTCAGATAAGGAAAGCAGTTGGTTAAAGGAAAGAAGATCGAGACAAACATAAGAAGATATATGCATGAAGATGGAATTCTATGAAGAATGGAATACTTGGAAGAAAAGATATCTGATTGATATATTTTAGGAAGCAGAATTATATTCCATATCAATTAGCGATTATCTTGTAACTGTGTAGTATATAAACACAGACATAGGGTTTACACTATAAGTGTTATCACAATCGAGAAGATTATTCATTGTAACCCTAGCAGCTCTCGTGATATTTGTTCATCACTAAGAGAGAACAGTTCCATACTGTAACAGAGTTTATTGTTTCAATAAAGTTTGTTTTCTGTTACTTGAGTTTTTAAAGTTCGATTTGATTGTACTATACACTGTATTCACCCCCTCTACAATGTGTCTGTGACCTAACACAATCATATATCTTTTCTTCTAAGTATTCTACTCTTCATAGAATTCCTTCTTCATGCATATCTCTTCTTACGTTTGTCTTAATCTTCTCTTCCTTTCAATCAACCGCCTTCCTTATCTGAACGTTTCCTTTAAGTCCTGATATTATCTTCTGATAAATATCTCCTGAACCTTAAGTACTGATAACTTAACTTCTGACTTCAGTATAAGTGCTTATTTCAGTTAAGTATTGATTTGTCCTGTTTAAGTAAGATCTGAAAACTAAACATAAATCATATTAGTCATGACATTATCAAATATATCTAACAATCTTCCCCAACTTGTAAATTAGCATAATATACAAGTTTAGCAGATATTTGATGATGTCAAAAACATTAAGTACAAATGCATGAGAATTTGACTAGATAACTACAACTTACACTCCTTAAAGTTTTACCAACTTTAACTACTGATAACAACGTCAGTCTGTATTCATATCAGAATTTAAGCAGTTGTAGATCTTGACTTGGCTTCACTTTCTAATCTCTCTGATGTCAGGAGTTGTTCTGAGATAGTTCTTTAACAAACATCTCTCAGCATATCTGAGTTCATCAATCATCCTCCTTTTAGCATCTTTAAGTTCTGCAGAATCTTCACCAGTTTGAAAGATAGCAGCCCTGAGATCATTAATTCTAATTTTCCTTATGTCCTGATCCAGTCTGATCAAATACGCCTTGTCAGACTTAAGATTTAATTCTACAGCCTTATAACCCAGAAAGGTAGTTATAATCTTAGCAGAGTTAAGCTTCATCTCAACAATATCACCCTTGTGATCTCTGTACTTTGGAAGATATGTGTTGTCAGACTTTACAGAATAAAGCCTTTTCTGTCTCTGAATTTGATTCTTCAAATAGTTTGCAGCACTTTCTGTTATTCTGTCATTCACTTGAAGTAAGAATAATACATGTTCCAATTCTTCAAAATACTTCAGTGGAATAGCATTTTCCCTTATATGATAAACCCTACCATCTCTCATGAAGTACAACAAGATGTGTTCTTTCAAGTAGGTATGGTAAACCATCTGTACAGATTCTATTTGATTCAATCTTTCAGGAGTTGCTCCAATACCTGGTTCACTTAAAGAAGTTGGATCATTGGTTGTGTTATGTACTCTTCTTTCATCAGCACTACCCAATCCAGATTTATCTCTTGCTTCCTTTCCAGTAACCACTCTTGCTTCAAAACCACTTGATGCAGTCTTCAAAGGTTGAGTCTGTTTGGCTTTGGTGAATCCTGATAGGAGTAACTTTGAGGGTTTAACATGAGCAATGTCAGAGGTTTCCTTTTCCTTATCTTCTGATATCAAGTCAACTTGAGCTATGTCAGAGGTTACTTGCTTCTTTGTAATATCAGAACTAACTATATCTTGACTCTGAACAACTTGAGCCATGTCAGAGGTTGTCTTAGAAATCTTCCTTGAAGTCAGAGTAAGATCAGCATCTTCAACAGTAATTTCTTCATCCACAGGAGGCACATAAACCTTTATAGGTTCACCAACTTTTTCTTTGCCTTTGGACCTTGGATCTATCTGCAATTGTGATTTAGCCTTGGTTGTTTCAACATTTGTCCTTTCTCTTATCACAATACCTTTGGCCTTAGGAAGTTTCTTTTTACCAACAGAAGCTTCAGATTTGAAATTGATTTTTTCTGACTTAAGTCTAGCTTCTTCTTCCATCAGACTCTCAAAGTCCATTCCTGGATTTTTCTTAAGAAATAACTGTCTTGATAATTCTTCATCAAGATATAAAAGTTCATCAGAAATTATCCTTTTACTAGTATCAGAAGTAATTCTTTTTCCAGTATTAGAACTTGTTCTATGACCTGTAGCTTCAGCTCTTCTTGATGAGAAACCACTACCTTGACCTCCACCCATTCCAGAGTTTCCCTGATCATCTTTTTCATCATCCTCCCCCTTCAGTGTCTTAACATTTTTGTATTTGGACTTAATTACCTTCTCCCCCTTTTTGGCATCAGCAGGTAAGAGAAGAGAGACAAGCAATTCCACTGAGGATTGGATTTCATTGAGTTGAGATTGCTGAGAAGCTTGATTTTTCAAAATTTCATCAATCTGAGACTATTGCTTCTCTTGGGTCTTCTTAATGTAAGCAACTCTGTCAAAGGTAGGTTTGAAAAAGTTTTTCTTGTCCAGCTTGACAAGTGTATCTTGCTGCATTAAGAGTTCTTGAACCCTGTTCAACTTGTCCTGAGTAACAGACTGTTGACCTTGAAGGTGCCTTGTGGTAAGGGCAGTAACTCTTAGCTGTGTCTTGAAATCTTCATTAACTAAGAACTCATCAGCTTTTGCAAGATGCTCAGCAAGAATCTTTTCAAATGGAACAAAAGTAATTGTGTTCCATTCCTTAGTCCACTCCTGTCCTCTAGGAGTTTCACTCCAAGGTACTGGTGCTTCTCCTCGAACAAACTTCTTGACTAGTTCAGATTTAGAAACAGTCTGTTGAGGTGCATGTCCTGAAGGACCAGCTTCATCATCATCTGCATTTATAGCAGCATCAACAGTATCATCAGCATTTGCAGCATCAGAACTAACAGAATCAGCATCTTCTGTTAGAAGAACAGTATAAGAAGCAATTGAGACTTCAACATCCTCCTCTAAGTGCTGATCTGCTTCCAAGTTCTGATCAACATCCATAGTCTGATACTCACCTATATTCAGATCATCAACATCTAGATGCAGAGAAGGTGTTGCAGACAATTCTGGAGTTTCATTAGCATCACTAAGTGGTGTTGTTGATGGATTTATTGTTGTTGGAGCTTCTAAATAGAGAACCTCAGGCACAACTAGATTGTGAATATCAATTTCAGCACTTGTGCCTGGGTCTTCAGTTGATACTGGTTCATGTACAGGAGACACAGGTGGTGTAGATGCTTTATCTGTAGCAGTAGCTTCATTAGTTGGTGACAATGAAAATGGAAATGCAGTAGCTTCAGCAAATTCTGGCTCTTTTGAGATCAGAGAGTCCTAATCTCCTTCCTTAGCTGCTGCTTCCTCATCATCTGAAGCTGGCATGTGAGCTCTCTGTTTCTTTCTTTTCTTTGAAGGTGTAGATTCCTAGGGAGTTTCAGCATAAGACATTCTTCTAAGCCTTTTGAGAAGCTTAGATCCCCCAATTACAGTATCCTTTTGAGAAGAGACCTTCTCAGCTTCTTCTATAACAGGTTTCAATACAGGAACCTGTTCCTCACTATCTGATCATCTCTCAGAACAAACTTCCTTCTCTTATGTGTTTTCTGAGGTACAGTCTTTGTCCTCTTGGGCTTGGAAGATAAAGGCTTCACAGTATGTGCTGATAATGAAGGTTGAGGTAGCTGTGAAGTTTTGAGATATGTCCTGACATAAGGTTGAATAGATCGAGGTGTATGTGTGGTATGTTCTGATGGTTGTTGAGTTGTCTGGGTGGTGGTGATGGGTTGTACATCAGGATAAATAGATCTGTAGGTTAGAGGATCAACATTTACCAAGATCTTTTTTACAGACTGAGGTATCTGTAAGGGTCTAACCACCTTTTTCTTAAGGTCAACATTTACCAATTCATTAAAAGCACGTTTTGCAAGTTTAAAAGGTGGAAATAAAGAACTGGCCGATTGAGGTTCATTAGCACATCAAAAGGTATATATAAGCTGACAGAATCTAGCAAAGTAAACTACATTTCTATCTTCTGTCATCCTATCCCCAATAAAGCCTAGCACAACACTTACAAAATCAAAATGAGTTTGGTGAATAATAGCATACCCGATGTGCTGACTCATGATTGGAATGGCACCAAAGTTGGAACACATATTGCCAAATGCTTTAGTGATGCAGTCGAAGAAAAAACTCCATTCCTTTCTGATATGTGCTCGTTTCAACTGTCCAAGCTTGGCCAAACTCTTCTCATACCCTAAATTAGCCATGAGCTGCTGTAGAACTGGTTCCTCCGGTGTTGAGAATATGCAGCCTTCTGGTAAGTGTAGAGCTTTACGAACTGCTCCAGGAGTTACCACATGCTCAACATCACTGACTTTGAAAATAATACTTGGAGTACCAGTAGCACCACCATTGTCAAAATGCCCAGTCCGCCAAAATGTCAGAACTTGTTGGCTGGAAATGACTTGAGGCTGGGTCAATGCATACCCAATTTCACTGTGTGGTAGAAGATCTTGCACAAAGTGCAACTCAGATGGAGCTTCATCATGATTTAAGATTGCAGCATAGTTGTTGGGAACGAACTTGGCTCCATCTATGATCAAATCCTTAGGTGCCATGAGAAAAATTGAGAATTAAGGTTGCCTGTAAGGTGTTTGATAAAATTTCTGTATGACAAACAACGTCAGGAGATGAGAGAGAATAGAAGTAAAGAAAGAGAGATAAAGTGTGAAAGTAAATAAAATATTTTACAATCTCCTCTATCTTTTACTTATACACGGTAGAAAAAGTAACCGTTGGACACCTGTCAGAGATGCAGCAATAAAGAATAATTAATGGGCACAGGAAAACAGTAATCATTACTTATCACATGCAGTTTTTCAAGAAAAAACCATTCCACTTACCAAGTAATACCATTAATGAAGGTAATTCAGTTTTAATTTAAAATTTAAACTGTTTCCACTTATTAAATCATTTTCACTGCGAAACCAATATTTTGTAAAAATACATCAAGTGTGAGAATGACCAAAAGATAAATCAAGTAAACAGGTACTGCCACGTCAGAATCAGAACTTGATTTGTATCAGTAATAAAATGGTCATTAGAATATGGAGAAATCAGGATTTAAAAATGCATCAGAATTTTAAATAACTCAGAGACAACATCTTGCAAAAATATAAAAATTCCATTAATATATTAAGAGAATACATTCATGAAATTAAAATTACAGCACAAGATTACAAGAGTGTCCTAAGCTACAAAGCCTAATTCTTCTTCCTACTCTCTACAAACAGAACAGCGAGACGAATGATTCGTTCTTGCTGTCGAAGAGCTTCCAGCCGTGCTTCTTCCAATCGCTCAACATGGCGATGGTAATCCATATAAAAGAACAAGAGGTCTGTCAGAACCTCTTGGGGAACAGAGTCCCAAACATTATCAGGAATAACAGTAACATGCCATTCATGCTGCCACTCTGGACAGCTCATGGTGAGAGAGAAGGTATCATAGTTTAGAGCTAAGTTGTAGTTCACCATGATTGTGATGATAGAAAAATAGATGAGATTGAGAGCTTGAGAGTTTGAGAGAAAATGAGAGATGTACTGACTGGAGTGAAGTGTTGGTTTATATAGGCAATGGAATGTCAGGAGACGCAAGAAAAATTTAATGCTGACAGGTAGAAATAATTCTACCTCGTCTCCCTAGACTGAGGAGAGTAAAAACAGCCATTGGAAGTATAAAACAGGGTTTAATGCGCACAAGAAACAAGTAAATATTACTGTGCATGGACGTGTACCACTAACCCAAATTGTATTAATTGTTAATATTCCACTCAAACATAGTCTGATTTATAATAAGACTGTTTCAGATTTTAACCACAAATAAGTCAAGTAAAGAATCAGAATTTAATATCAGCACTTAGACTTATATCAGAACTTAACAGTCATCAGAACATGATTTCTTAACTCGAGAAGTTGAATGGCTATTTCTGTAATTCTTCACACAAACTCTGATTTCGGTTCTTCAGGACTTAATCATCAGAACTTCCATCAGAACCTGTCCTCAGAATTTATGCAATCTGACACATAAACTGCTCATCTAAAACAACATTGATCGCCACAGTAATTTTCATCATTCATATGGAGTGTAAGTGTGTGCATTAAGCTAAATATCAGACAAGGAGTAAAGTCTGATTTACTTCAGAACATCTTAGAAATAAGGCATAACTAAGAACTTTACTTAAAATCTGTCATTATTCTGAAGCCTACTATTGAATGATTTCATGCTTGAGTCCACCTCAACTATTTTGTGCTTATTTTATTCATCTTTTGAAATTCCATTTTACAGTGGCTTCTCAGTGTAAGTGAGTCACTACTGCTTATCAGAATTTATGTTATTATCAGACTATTTCTCCAGTAATCATAGAGTGTGAAAAGTCACCAAGAAAAATAATTATTTTTGCTTTTCTGATGCATATTACTTAATACCAGCAATGCACTTGGGTCGTCCCTTCCACATTTTTACTCTAGATCTCAAAGGAGTACCTGGTTTTTATTCCTTGTTCTTTTCCTTTTTCTTTTGATAAGTGAGGTTTATCAGCACTTAATACATTCAGCAGATTTACTAACATCAGAACTTAACAAATGAGAAGCATTATTCTAGTTTTTGACTTAGTAATAAGATAGACAAAGTAAACTTAACTAAGCTCAATGTCAGAATTTGCTTGTGTCAATAGATTTTCACATAAATAATTACTTCTAACATGGGATCTCTAGTATATTAAAGACTACTAGGTCAGCATCTAGCACAGTTATCCTCATAGGATTGAATAGTCACATAAACAGTCATATCACTATCAGAGTTTAGAAATTCACATCAGACAACAATCAGTACTTAAGCAATTTTCAATTAGGCACAGAATACACAAAAGGAGTAATATCTGTAAATACTGATCATAAAGTCTGATGCATCAGAATAAAAGCTAAGCAGATTTAGAGAAAGAACCTGAAATCATTCCAAGTTCATTTACCAATCTTGTAAAAGTAGCTTCACATAGTGTTTTTGTGAAGATATCTGCTAGTTGTTGATCTGTTGGAACAAAGTGCAATTCCACTGTACCTTCATCCACATGTTCCCTTATGAAGTGGTACCTAATGCTGATGTGCTTTGTCATTGAGTGTTGAACTGGATTACCTGTCATAGCAATAGCACTTTGATTATCACAGTAAATAGGGATTTTAAAATATGTTAACCCATAATCCAGTAACTGATTCTTCATCCAATGAATTTGTGCACAGCAGCTTCCTGCGGAAATGTATTATGCTTATGCAGTTGATGTGGAAATTGACTTTTGTTTCTTGCTAAACTAAGAAACCAATCTGCCTCCAAGAAATTGGCACCTTCCACTTGTGCTTTTCCTGTCAATTTTACAACCTGCAAAATCTGCATCTGAGTAACCTATTAGTTTAAAATCTGGTTCTCTGGGATACCACAATCCCAGATCAGCTGTTCCTTTAAGATACTTGAAAATTCTTTTCACAGCTGTTAAGTGAGGTTCTCTTGGATCTGCTTGAAATCTTGCACAAAGACAGGTAACATACATGATATCAGGTCTACTAGTAGTTAGATAGAGTAGAGAGCCAATCATACCTCTGTAATCAGTAATATCTACTATTTTACCAGTATCTTTATCCAGTTTTGTTGCAGTGGCCATGGGAGTGGATGCACTTGAACAATCTTGCATTCCAAATTTCTTCAGCAAATTTCTGGTGTACTTGGTTTGACAGATAAAAGTTCCTTCGTCATTCTGCTTGACTTGAAGGCCCAGAAAATAGCTAAGTTCCCCCATCATACTCATTTGATATCTTGACTGCATCAGTTTGGCAAACTTCTTGCAAAGTTTGTCATTTGTAGAACCAAAGATGATATCATCAACGTATATCTGAACCAGAAGTAAGTCATTTCCATGGTTGAGGTAGAACAGTGTTTTGTCTATAGTTCCTATGTTAAATCCACTTTCCAGAAGAAACTGAGCTTAAGTCTCATACTGTGCTCTTGGAGCTTGCTTAAGGCCATAAAGTGCTTTATCAAGCCTATAGACATGATCTGGATATTTGGGATCTACAAAGCCTGAAGGTTGTTCCACATATACTTCCTCCTCCAATTCTCCATTAATAAAAGCACTTTTCACATCCATTTGAAAGACAGTAAACTTTTTGTGAGCAGCATAAGCCAAAAATATCCTTATGGCTTCCAATCTAGCAACTGGTGCAAAAGTTTCATCATAATCAATTCCCTCATATTGAGAATATCCTTTTGCAACCAACCTTGCCTTATTTCTTGTAATTATGCCATCACTGTCAGTTTTGTTTCTGAATACCCACTTTGTACCAACAACAGAGCTGTTCTTTGGTCTTGACACTAGGGTCCAGACTTTGTTTCTTTCAAATTCATTCAACTCTTCCTGCATTGCTTACACCCAATCAGCATCTTGAAGAGCTTCTTCCACTTTCTTTGGTTCAGTCTGAGAAAGAAAAGAATTGTAAAGACATTCACTTGAAGTAGTTGTTCTAGTTCTGACACCTGCATCAGGATTTCCAATAATTAAGTCAGGTGTATGTAATTTAGTCCACTCCCTTGCAGATGGAAGGTTTTCTCTACAACTGGATGCTCCCCCATGATCCATGCTATCTTCATCAACATTTTCTGATGCTCCCCCTGAAACTATGCTCTCTGAGTTAGATCCTTCAGAATTTAAGTTTTCAGAACTATCAGAACTTGATGAATTAGAACTTGAAGAGCCAGTTGTATGTTCTGATGCTTCTTGAGATGTGGATATATCTTCAGTATGTTCCCCCTGCACAGGTGCATCTTCCTTTGACGTAGTCACCACAGTTTCAATAACATCAGAGTTTAATCCATCAGAGTTTATATTATCAGGATTTAGACTTTCAGGATTTTCAGTATCAGAATTTGAGTTTTCATTTTCGAATCTCAGCTGATCATGATCATTGAAATCTTCAAGTCCAGTAATCTTCTTATCATCAAAAGAGACATTGATAGATTCTATGACAACCCTTGTTCTTAAATTGTAGACTCTGAAGGCTTTTGTGAAAAGTGGATATCCAACAAAAATTCCTTCATCAGCTTTTAAGTCAAATTTCGATAGCTGTTCAGGATGAGTCTTAAGAACAAAACACTTGCATCCAAATACATGAAAATATTTCAGATTTGGCTTTTTTTTCTTCACCGTCTCATATGGTGTCTTTCCATGCTTGTTAATGAGTGTTGTATTCTGAGTAAAATAAGCAGTCTGCACAGCTTCAGCCCAGAAATAGGTTGGAAGCTTTGCTTCATCAAGCATAGTTCGTGCAGCATAAATAAGAGTTCTATTTTTTCTTTTAACAACTCCATTTTTCTTTGGAGTTCCAGGAGCAGAAAATTCTTGCTTGATTCCATGGTTTTTGCAGAACTCTTCCATTATCAAATTCTTGAACTCAGTGCCATTATCACTTCCTATAATCTTCACAGAATCTTTGACCAATTTATCCAGTTGCCTGACATGATCAATCAAGATAGATGTAGTTTCACTTTTTGTGTGCAAGAAATACACTCATGTGTATCTGGTGAACTCATCCACTATGACCATAGCATATTTCTTCTTTGCAATAGACATGACATTTACAGGACCAAATATATCAACATGTAGTAGGTGATAAAGCTCAAGAATTGATGATTCGGTCTTGCTCTTGAATGAAGATTTCCTTTGTTTAGCCTTCTGACAAGAATCACAAAGGCCATCAGGAGCAAATACTGACTTTGGCAGTCCTCTCACAAGATCTTTCTTGACTAATTCATTTATATTGTTGAAATTTAAATGGGAGAGTTTCTTGTGCCAGTTCCAGCTTTCTTCAATTGATGCTCTACTAATCAGACAGACTGCAGAACCATCAGTACTAGTTGAAAGCTTGGCTTCATAAATGTTACCACGCCTGTAACCTTGCAGAACAACTTTGCATGTAGATTTACTTACAACTTCACAGTGTTCTTCAAAGAAATCCACATGATAACCTCTGTCACAGATTTGACTAACACTCAGCAGATTGTGTTTAAGTCCTGAGACTAGAGCTACTTCTTTAATGATGACATTCCCAAGATTGATATTGCCATATCCCAACATTTTTCCAATGTTGCCATCTCCATAAGAAACACTTGGGCCAGCCTTCTCCACAAAGTCTGATAGCAGGGCTTTATTTCCGGTCATATGTCCTGAACATCCACTGTCCAGAACTAGGATGTTTTTCCTGTTGTCCTTTAACTCAGGAGCTTCAGTACTGCTTTTAGCATTTGCCATATTAGCATTTGCCATCAAGGCATAGTTCTCCTCACTTTCAGAATCTGAGGTGTCTGTCCAGCTTTTCTTCTTTGTGACAAGAGCCTTGCCTTTGTCACTCTTCACTTTCTTGCAATCGGAAGATATGTGGCCTTTCTCACCACAGTTAAAGCATTTGGCATTTGTATAATCTCCTCTGTCAGACTTTCCTCCTTTGCCTTCAGATTTTCTGAAATTCTTCTTATCAGAACTTGCACCTCTCCTGGAAAACTTCTTTCTCTTTCTGAACCTCCTATATGCAATCTTCGTGATTCCTTTCACCATAAGAGCACACAGCTTCATCATCTTTTCATCAGCATCCGTCTCAGGCAAGCTTTCAGATTCTGAGTCATCATCACTATCAGAACTTGATGACTCAGTATCAGACTTTGTGATGAGCGCTTTTCCCTTGCCTTTCCTTGAGGTAGCTGCCTTGGGGGATTCTTCTTCAGCCTTAAGAGCAACTGTCCTTGACTTTCCTCCTTTCCTCTTGCTTCTTTGTTCCATCTCAAGTTCATGAGTCTTGAGCATCCCATAAATTTCATCAAGAGTCGTTTCATCAAGATTATAGTTGTCTCTTATAGTTGTTGCCTTCAAATCCCAGCTTTCAGGAAGAGCTAACAGGAATTTAAGGTTTGAATCTTCAAGATCATACTCCTTATCAACCAGTGACAAATCGTTTAAAAGTTTGACAAATCTATCATATAAATCAGTCAATGACTCATTAGCCTTTAAGTCAAAGTGTTCATACTCTTGAGTGAGTATTGTCTTCCTGTTCTTCTTGATCGAATCAGTTCCCTGACATCTTGTTTCCAAGGCATCCCATATCTCCTTTGCAGTCTTGCAGTTAATTACCCTATTTGACATTACATTATCAATGGCACTATGCAGTAAGTGTCGTACCTTCGCATCCTTAGCAATTGAAGCGATATCTTCAGCAGTGTAATCACTCTTCTCCTTTGGTACAGACTTTCCTGCTTCACCTGCAACTGCAACTGCGAGCTTTGTTGGATTGTGAGGTCCTTCCTTGATTCTGTCAAGATATTCTGGATCTGTAGCTTCCAGAAACATAGCCATCCTCACCTTCCCTATGGGATATTCAGACGGTTTCAATATGGGAACTCTAATAGTCTCATATCGACTATGGATTTATGTCTTTGGTGGTTCTTCAGTTTTGGTGGGCTTGGTTGGAGTTTCTGCTTCAGACATGATTATTTTTGGATCTTAAACTGTTTGTGTGTTAACAGATAGGCTATGATACCACTTGTTAGGTCACACACACTGTAGAGGGGGGTGAATACAGTGTATATCACAATCAAATCGAATTCTAATAACACAAGTAACAGAAAATAGACTTTATTCAAAGCAATAAACTCTGTTACAGTATGGAAATGTCCTCTCTCAGTGATGAACAAATATCATGAGAGCTGCTAAGGTTACAATGAATAATATTCTCGATAATGATAACACTTATAGTGTAAACCCTATGTCTGTGTTTATATACTACGCAGTTACAAGATAATCGCTAATTGATATGGAATATAATTCTGCTTCCTAAAATATATCAATCAGATATCTTTTCTTCCAAGTATTCTATTCTTCATAGAATTCCTTCTTCATGCATATCTCTTCTTACGTTTGTCTTGATCTTCTCTTCCTTTCAATCAGCCGCCTTCCTTATATGAACGTTTCCTTTAAGTCCTGATATTATCTTCTGATAAATATCTCCTGAACCTTAAGTACTGATAACTTAAGTTCTGACTTCAGTATAAGTGCTGATTTCAGTTAAGTACTGATTTGTCCAGTTTAAGTAAGATCTGAAAACTAAACATAAATCATATTAGTCATGACATTATCAAATATATCTAACAGACGGGTTTGAAAAATCACCAACTTTAAACAATGAATTGCCATCATTTGCTCAATACCAAAATATTCAAAATATTTTTAACAAGGATTCAACAGCTCCTACATATTTTGACAGAAATATTTCTTTTCAGGTTTGTATAAAAGTATCAATATTTCATTGGTCACATTTATTTTTAATAAATTGGTATTAATTGTCAATGACTTTTATACTCATAGATGCAAGATGTAATCAGAGCTGGATTGAAGCTTAATGGAGAATTGACTAAACCATTGAAAGATATCAAAGTCAAATGGTTAAAGAGTTATTGGTCGAGCGATCATGTCATCACAAAAATACTTGTACAATCAAAGCTAAACTACTCTCTTAAACGACACCGATTAAAGAATTTGATGCCAAAATATGAATTAGAGTGTTCAATTATTCATGCATACTTGTGCCTGCTGAGGGACAGGGAGGAGAGAAATAAATTTGAAGGACAAGATAAAAAAAATTCATGGATCCTACATTTTGGAAACTGGCTCAACTTTGTTGCATGAAACCTCATCTTCAACCAGAAAGTGAAACAAAAAGTCATAACTTCAAAAGTTTTCATAAATAACATGAAGGGCATAATATTGTCGACTGCAAATATATATATATATTCCTGTTTGTAGTGGAGGAAATTAGATTTTGTTCGATTGGCATTGAATGTATGGACCGTGACGTTTTTCGATCCTTTGCGTGATGATACCGAAGAGTGGCCATTACGCCAAACATATAAGGATGAATTTTATCTTGCGGTAACTTTCAATATGCCACTAATTTTAACAAGATTAGGCAAATTATTTTTTAATGTGTGCTATAATTTATTATTTTATTTTATAGGAACATGTGATTCCACGCATGCTTAATTGGCTTGATGAAGATAAATTTCATTTCAAACCCGCACTTGTTCAAGTTAACCTGTATCGGCCTAAAGAAGAGAATGTAACTGATTGTGGTATTTTTGTCTGTAAATATATGAATTATCTCCTAAATGATATAGACTGGCCTATGACATGGTATCCCAAAGACATCTATGTATTTCGGACTTGTATTGCTTATGAAATTTGTCAAGAATTAGCTCGTCAATTTATATAGAAGACTTTGGATGCAAGGGGAAAGTCTAATAAAATTATATTTTAGTTAGTAATTAATTATGTTATTATGTATAACGTTTAAATCTATGAAATATTAGTATCGCCTTTTTTATTTTACTTTACTTTAAAAATTATATAACTAAATAATAAAATTATTAGTGGTCAACTACAAAAACATATACCCTGGTGTTGTGTTACATGTGGCTGGATCTCAATTTTACCTATCTCCTGAATTATATCTTATAGGAAAAATCTGGGGCATAACATAAATCATGCGTGGAAAATAAAAGCCCCTTCCTTGTAAGATAGTATCTTACAAGGCGCTCATTGGTCCGTCATGGGAAATTTAATGGCTCTTACAATGGAATCCAGAACTATCTTTAGCAGAAATAATATCTAACAAGGTTGAGTTTTGGGTTCAAGCTCATGGGTTGCTTTTTGGGAAGCTTACAAAATCGTATGTTGAGCAATTGGCAAATTTAGTTGGGAAGCTGCTGAATACTAAATGTGTGGGAGATGGCTTCCAAGTTTAAAGAAGTTTGCTTTGGTTCAGGTCTAATATTGACATATATAAACTGTTAGTTTCAAGTTTTGAATTAACTCGTAAAAATATGCCAAATTTTGGGTTAATTTTAAGTATGAAAGGCTTTCAAATTTTTGTTATAATTGTGGAAGAATAGGCTATGATGAGGATAATTGTAATTTTAGAGACTCAAATCATTCAATTGGTGAATTTGGTCCTTGGTCGCGTGTCTGGTCTGTAAAGAAAAGTTCAACAACAGGCCCATCATTTAAATTTAATGAATGAAAGCACATGTATGCTCAGAATAACTCACTTTCTGATTTGAAAATTGATAGTCAAGAATCTCTCAAAGAAGTAACTGAGAATCATTATATCAATGAGCAAGTTTTGCAATATGTCCCTACTGTGGAAGATGTAGGTCAGAATACTGAATGCTCTACTACTAATGTGTCTCTTATCAGTAGTTTATGTGCATCAAAAAGAATATTTTTCGACAAATACTTATGCCATATTTGATGTGAACAGCGCTGCATACTATGTTACGGATCCACCTGAGAATTTAACTAGCCAACAATTTTTTTTAATACTTTAAGTCTCTTAAATAATTTGAATCCTCTGATAATAAAACATTCCCTGAATTTATTCATATGTCTAATGTCTTGCCTTATTACTAATCTGAATTGTCAGATTCATAGGTAATAGTATCTCTTATAAGAAAAGATAATGAAGGAAATCAAATTCCTTCTTCTACTCTTAAGAAGCTGAGGAATAATACAGAGTCTAGGACTTCACAAACTTCATCTCCTACCATCTCCTCAGAATTATCTGTAACAAAACATAAATTTATACCCAGGAGAAAGTTTTTCAAGGGAGGCTAAGGGATTATCAAAATTATCAGAAAATGCGGTTCTAAAATTTCATGATCCTACTACTAATTCAAGTTTAGTTGCAGTCACAATTTTTGAGGTTCGTGCATCTATCCTGGTTAATGAATTCAGGGGTGTGGTGGCTTCCTATAAATGCCATTTTGGTTGTTTCGATTTCTAAGGTTCTGAATCCAGAAAACCTTGGTAAATTTTGACCTATTAGCGTTTGCACCTTTATTTATAAGATTATCTCCAAAATAATGGCTAATAGAATGAAGCCTCTTATGAAAAGCATTGTATCTCTTCAACAGTCCATTTTTATTTCTGGACGTTAGATTCAAGACTCTATATATGTTGCTCATGTGGCTTTCCATTATCTGGATCATAAGAAAAAAAGGTAAGCGATCGTTCGTGACTGTTAGGTTGGATTTAAATAAAGCTTTTGACATAGTTGAATGGGATTTTCTTCTGGAAGTTATGACTAAATTAGGATTTTGTAATAAATGGCTTACATGGGTATCTCAATGTTTGTCAACTACGTCTTTGGATTTTATGCTAAATAATGAGAAATATTGTACTATTTTTCCTGAGCGTGGTATTCTTCATAAGATCTGTTTTCTTAATTGTAGCAAATGTTCTCTTCAGATCTCTTCAATCTGCAGTTGAAAGAGGAATCATATCAGGTATGCAGCTTTCTCAAAATTGTCCAACCATTTATCATATATTTTTTTGCGGATGATGCTCTTTTCTTTTAAATGCTTCTACTAACGAAGCAAAGACTCAAAGATCCATTCTTGAAGAACATTGTCAAGCTTCGAGAAAATTAATTAATTCTGATAAATCATCAATATGTTTCTCCTAGAATACTCCTACAGTTCTTCAAAGTTCCCTTGCTAATATTTTAAATATGGAAAATATGCATGATAATGATTTTTTTTACCCAGGGCTTCCTATTGTTTTAAGTAAAATAAAAAGAACATGCTTCCAAAAAGTGTGTTCATTTAAAAAACTGGGATTCTCTGTCAAATCGAAGAAAGAAGGAGGATTAGGTTTTCAAGACATAACCTCTTCCAACTTGGCTCTACTGGCAAAGTAATGTTGACATATAACAATGAATACGTCTTTGTTTTGGACAAAAGTTATTAAAAGTGTTTATTTCCCCATGGGAGTTTTCTCTCTACCAAAAAAAGAAAGAAGTGCTTCTTGATTATGGGCATAATTGATTCAGGGTAGAGAGATTATGTTTCTTGGGCTTCATTATTAAGTAGGTAGTAGTCAGCATATTAAATTTTGGATCAATCGTTGGATCCCATCCGCTCCTGATTTTTTCATCCCAGATGCTCGTGGTCCTTTCAATCGAACTGGTACATCGTGTTTTTGACTTTATTGTTAATAAAGAATGAGATGTTGCCAAACTTTAGGAGTATATTTTAAATTCAGCTATATCTATGATACAAAGTATTCCTATTAGTCAATGTGATGCTCTTGATTAAATTGTTTGGCATTTTACTAAAAATGGCACATATAATGTCAAATTTTGTTACTATATCGCATAAGCTTAAGCATATTTGTGATCATGTTCTTGCTACATATTTGGAAGCTTATTTGAAAGATAAAATGTCCTTCTAATCTTAGAATTTGTTTATGGAGAATTTGCTCCGACACATTACCGACCTCACTTAACCTTTTCAAACGTAATTGTGGAAGCTCTCTTATGTGTCTCATTTGTTCATCTGCCTCATAATCCATTGAGCATATTTTTTTGTTGTGATTAGACCAAGGGGTTTGGTTTACTTCTCCCTTTTCGCTTTGCCAGATAATTCTGCATGATCAAATCATATGTCAATGGCTTAATAATCTTATAAGCACTCTTCCGTCTAAAGATCAAGTTGTTAATTTTGTTTCAACCTTTATCAGAAAGAGGTTATACCTTATTGCAGCCTCTTGTGAAAATACCTCATAATCAACCAAATTCACCACATTGGACTCCCCCTGATGTTTCTAAGCTGAAAATTAATTGTGATGAAGGTTTTTCCCAAGGTCAATCTACCTGTGGAGTTGTTGTTAAGACTCTCAAGGTCAAATCATTGACGAGTTAGCTAATTTAAATATGCAATTTCTTCTTTACAAGTTGAAGCAAGAGCCTTATGGAAAGCGTTGAGCTTGCTCTTCGTAAGAATTTTAAATATGCTATTGTGAAATCATATTGTAAGGTAGCAATTTTGTTATGTTATTTCATGGTTACTCCGCATTGGCAAGTTGCTGCTATTATTAATGACATTCATAGAGTAGCTTTCTCCATCAACCTAGCTTTCTCGTTTATTCCTCGTTCGTGTAATAAAGTTGCTCAATGGATTGCTAACGAGGCAAATCTCATAGACTTTCTTGTAATTGGATCAATGTTCCTCGTGTATTTCTTGACTCTTTATTTGAGATATCATGTGTTTATACCGTTTTACTGCTATACAACTTTTTCTGTAAAAAAAATCATACGAACGTGAAAGTTATAGTTATTTGTGTTGTACATGAGTTTTCAATTGTCTAACTAATAAAATCCAAAATTAAATAAATTAGATTTATATTAACATAAAAAGACCATTGCTTCATGAAAAACATCTTTATATAAAATAACAAAGACACCATATAATCATACATAATAACTCATTTAGATTCTAATTTTCCCACAAAAAATGATTTTATGAATAAAAAATAATCTATGAAAAATTAGTATCAAATATAATATAACTACACATAAAATATATAGAAGATTTTATACTAGATTCTACACTGAATTTTATATTACACTTGATTTTTCATTTTAGATAAGATTCTACATTATACTTGATATGTTAAGTGTAATCAATGTTAAATATTATAATTATAATCTTAATAAATCATATTTTATAAAAAATAAAGTATTTTGATGATGTTATTTATATAATATATTTTTTCTGGAGTGTAACTCATATAAAAATATATTATTTCAAAGATATCTATTTATACTGCATTTGGAACACGTTAATATCTTAACTATAATAAAAATTTTAATTTTAATATTTGGAACACGTTAATATCTTAACTATAATAAAACTTTTAATTTTAATATAATAATAACTTTTGACAACCACCAAAGATGAAAAAGAAACTTGCAAAATCAAAAAAAGGAACAAGTGAAAGTTAAATCTTCACTTGTTACTTAATCTTTAATTTAAACAATTTTTGTTAATATTGGTATTATTATTGGTTATCTATGTTATTGTCAATCTAGCGCAATTTAAATAGTATATGATCATGTTCGGATTCTACTCGTACAACTTAAATTTTGACACGTGTCATGCGATGCAATTTTATAACTATTTTGATATAAATTTTAAGTTACCTAGCATTAGTCTTTCATTTTTAGTAATTTAATTTTCAATATTTGTATTTTAAATTTTGTCTTTTCAATTATATATACATATATTAAATTATTATATTAAAATTCATTTTTTTCAAAAAATTTATGACTTATAAATTATGATTTACCAAACACATTATTTACTTATAAATAATTTATACGTAAAATTATCTAAACACCTAACTAACTTATAATTTACGATGTTCATATTACTTATATTGCATTTTCAACTTTAAGTTATAAGTTACATTTTTTAAGAAACCCCAAACGGACCCATTGAACATCTCACTGTATTTCTTGCCCATAGCAAGTCCACATATATAAGGTGTACGCGGTTAAAATCAGATCGATTTAAGGATGAAAGTTGAATCAAATCGCGAAAAATGATTTAAAAAAATTTTCATCCGCAACCGCGTTTGCTGTTACGATTAACTGCATCATTTACGATTGCGATTTTGCGATTATTACGGTTCAATTTGCGATTACCTACTTAATATAAAAATTTTAATAATTTGCACAAAAAAAATTGAACATAAGATAAAACATTTAAAACGAGCACACCATTTCATGTTGAAAAACTAATGCAGATGAAACATAAAAACTAATGCAGAAATAGGGCAAATAAAATTGTTGCTTAAATCCCCAATTACAGGAACCAGCAAATAGCTACGCATACAAAATAAATTTGATGCATTTATCATAAGAAGAGAGTGCAGATAATTATTAAACATGACATGATATATAAACAAGTAACCGATGACATTGTTAAAAACAAATCAATTTGAAAAGTATTATTCGATCATAAATGATGTCCAAGATCAGACATATAACAAACCAGTTAAGTATTAGCAAATGTATGTTAAATTTAATAAATAATATTTTTTTCTTAAAAAAATAAATATGTTTACTTATTAATTTATATGATATTAAGTATATTTGTAAAAATATATTTGATTATAAATATATTTAGCGGTTTATGATTGCGATCGCGATCGCGATTTTACGATTTTTAAAAATTTAAAACTACATCCAAATCGCGAATAAATAATTATTAAAATTTCAATCTGCAATTAACCCAAATTTTACGATTATCTGTAAAATACGGCTCGATTGCAACCAGTTGAACGGTTTTTCTGCACATCCTAAACTAGGGATGAGAAAAAAACGAATTAAAACCAAAACCGAAGCGAAACCGGAAAAAACCGGAAAAAGATGATCCAAATAAAATCGATCGGAAACCAAAAAATTAAAAACCAGTCCGATTTAAATGGTCGGGTTCCGATTATACAATAAAAACCAAACTGAACTGATTATTAAAATAATAATTAAATAATTAATATTTAGAAAATAATTTATACAAATTAAAAAAGTTAATAAATGTATCTAAAAAACTGAAAGATTACTAAACTATAACTTTCAGTTGTATAGAGCAATTGGGGCTTGCATATGTAACTTCGTATCCAATTGTATTTATATATTCGTATACAACTTAAAATGATGAAATTTTTTTGAGGGCGAAATCGGAAAAAACCGGAAAAAAGATGATTCAAATAAAACCGATTGAAAACCGAAAAATTAAAAATCGATCCAATTTAAATGGTTGGGTTCCGGTTATACATCCCAACCAAACCGATTATTAAAATAATAATTAAATAAATAATATTTAGAAGATAATTTATATAAATTAAAAAAATTAATAAATGTATCTAAAAAACTGAAAGATTACTACACTATAACTAGCAATTGGGACTTGCATTTGTAACTTCGTATCCAGTTATATTTATATATTCGTAAACAACTTTATTCTACCTGTGCTTCAATATATATATCTACCATTTTATTCTATTCAGTAGTTAAACTTTCATTATTACTATCATTTTCATTTATATAATTTATTTCTTCTGGTTCTGTTTCACTTATATAGAATACTTCTTCATCATACCAGTTATTATTATCTTCTCTTATGTATTCTAGTTTCATTATTAATTCGGTGGTATCTATGTATTTTACTCCTTTTTGCTGTAATTTAGGACACTTATTTGCATAATGTCCCTTTTCATTACAATTCCAACATTTACAATCTGCTATTTTTGTTTTATTTCTTTTTCTAAACTTTCTCTTATATCTAAATCTCTTTCTATTTTCAGGAGTATTTCTATATTTTTTAAATTTTCTTCTTTTAAATCTTCGATTAAATGGTTTATAAGGTCTATAGGTTTTATTTTGTTTTCTATAATATTCATTTTGATTATTATAATCTAGTTTCCTATATTTCCTATACTTCTTTCTAGTTTTATAATCTTGATTATCACATCAAAATATTAATTTTTTCTCCGTAAAATTACAGATTTCTCTTAATCCTTGTTTTTTATCCTTTTTAATTTTCTGTTGAATTCTATATTCTTCACATTTTCGAGTTAAATATGCTCTTAATAATCTAATTCTTTCTCCTAATGTATTTTCTTTAGGTTCTAGATTATTATATTCTTTAGTTATTTCGGTATTATAAGGTGAAGGTAGATGATCATAATACAGTTGTTGATATACTAAGCTTTCATTAGGTAAAAACTTAGCTTCATAAAAGAATTTAGTAAAACTTATAGTATATTCTGGTAATTTACTAATCCTACAACATTTCATATTATTTAGATACATTGTTATTTCTAATTTTCTTTCTACTGTTATATTTTCTTGAGCTACAAACCATCTTTCTCCTAGAAATTCTCTTTTTAATAATATATCAAATGCGTTTAACGTATCTTTCCAGCTTCTAGCATACGTTCTTGCTTGTCCCTTTAATTCATAAATAATATTTTCTAACCAAAATGCTGCTTTTCCTATAATTGTTTTTGATATTAGTTCAAAAACATAATCCAGATCTTCTATATTTTTTGAATTCATTAAGGCTATATACATCCCTAAATTCCAGTCTTTTATTCTTCTACTTATTTCTTGATCGTCGTAGACATTATCTAAATCTATAAAATATCCATTTATATTTATTCCTTGGTGTATTGATCCTATGAAATCTTGTACTTCATTTTGTTGTCCTATAGGTATATTTCCTGGCATTTTAATATTATTTTTAGTTATTATATGATCTTCTATTTCTTCTTCTGGGTATGCATCGTTATCCATTATATTATCTGATTCGGTTTCATAATTTGTTTGTTTATGTGAAGTTTCTCTTTCTTCTATATCACTTTCATCGCTTTTCTCTTCATTTGTTATTATTGCATTTACGGTTTTTCCGAGGGCTTCTAATATTTCTTTATTTTCTTTTATTACTATTTCCTTTTCCTCATTATCTGATTCCTCTAAGTAATTTAATCCTTCTTTTCCTAGATTACTATCTGATGTACTTGTATTACTGCTCTCATCTTGTTCTTTGTTCGTTTCTGGATTACTATCGTCAGACTTAATAATTTCCTTTCCTTTTAATTCTATTTTTAATTGATTAATCTCATTTTTTAAATTATCTATTTCTTTTAATACACTTATTACTTCTAACTTTGTTTTTTTTAATTCTTTCTTTTGGGTTTTATATTTTTTTTTATAAAATTTATATTTATTTAACCATTCTATATTAGTTTTAGTTTTTAATTTAGCATTTTCTTTTCTTAATTCTTTTAGTTCATCTTCTCTTATTTCTTGTTTTATAGGTTCATATTTTTGTCTTTCTTTTTCCAGTAACTCTTTTCCATGTTTTTTAAGAAATGTTATAGCACTATGTTCTGTTATAGACATTTTCCTAAAATTTTCCTGATTTATGAAGCTCTGCTAAACCATTTATTGTTCTTTTAACGCCTATAGTTATTTTCGGTTTTGCTTTGCTTATATCCATTAATATAGGTTCTTTAGTTCTTCCTATTACTGTTATAGGTACTAGTTCTGGTTCTTCTGTTTCATCTTTAATTACTTTCTTTTCTTTATTTTGTTCTAAACTATTTTGTATAATGGTTAATTTATCTAATATTTGTTTAAAGATTGGGATTTCTGATATATTCCATAACGCTGTTATTTCTTCCTTAATTATCTTTTTACTAATTTCTTGATTTTCTTCCATCTTTTTTAATATAGCGTTTAAACTTTCCTTTATAAATATTTCGTTCCAAATATCTTTTATTTGGTTTTCAGTATTATTCATATTTATAGACTCGTTTTCTCCATTCTCCTTTAATTATCCATATTTTTCTTTTCTTACCTTTTATTTTCTCTAATTCTTTTACTTCTTCCTCTAGTTTTTCTTTTTCTTTTAAGTATTGTAGTTCTTTTTCCTGAGACATAACTAATGTTTCTTTTATTATCCTATTAATAGTTTCTATTTCATCTTTCTTTTCATTTATTTCCTTTTCAGGGTTCATATTCTGTCTATAAATCTTAATTTATTCTGATCATTTATTTCTATTCCTTCATTGGTTATATTATATTTTATTTCATTTAAGAAATCCATTCCTAATAATAGTTGATAACTAACGTCATTTTCTATTACTCCTAGGCTTATATTATATTCTAAGTCTAAAATTTTTAATCTTAATTTTATACTTTTTGTTATTATTGTTTCTCTCGAGCTATTTGGTTCAGTTATTATTTGAGGTTCTATTTCCTCACATTTGTTTGAGTCAACTTCAGTTATATGTATTTGACTTTTTGTTGCTCCGGTATTTATTTCTGTTATAACTTCTTTGGCAAATATTCCATTAAATATTATTGTTTTTATTCTTAATTTATCTGATTCGTAACACGGTAATTTTATTAAATCTAATTTTCTACTGGTCATACTCATTGATCTAACTAAATTTATAGGGTTGTGTTCTCTTCTAAAACTTAATCTAGATCCTTCTAATATTGGTTTAATTCTTTGTGTTGGAATTATTTGTCTATTACTAAAGTCTATTGTAAATTCTTCTGGGATTGTTATTTGAGATTCTTCTTTATGTTCAATTTTTTCTAATATATCATTATATAATTTTGGTACTATTATTCCTAATTCCGTTTGTTTCTTTACATGATGGTTTCCAGTCATAGCATATACTATTTTAGTTTCTATACTAATTACCTTACTTCCCTTTTGCATTTTTGTTCCATCTAATTTATAATATAATGTTAAAGATCTTTCTTTATTTTCATCTCTTAATGATATGCTGAAATCAGGTTGTATTATAAATTTTAATTTCTGATATATTAAGTTTCCTTTTACTACTGCTATTAATGAATCTTGTATATTTCCTATTATTCTATCGTCTAGTACATATATTTGTATGGGAGTATCAATATTTTTCTGAAAATATGCTTTTATTGTAAATTCTATTGCTCCAAAATAAATATTTTTTAGTTTATTTGCTTCTTTTTGTTTTAATTTAGATAGTTCTTTTTTTATCAAACCATCTGTTATTAAATTTATTTTTGCTTTTCCATTTATTGTATCTATGTCTATTATATTTTCATGTTTTTGAGCTATATATCTAACTTCTTTATTTCTTTCAAAATATGATGTTTTGAATATCTTTTTTATTGTTAGTTCTTCTGTTTCACCTTGGATTTGATTATATATATCTGGTTTAAAACTTAGAGTTTGTGATGTTCCTTCTTCGTATTCATCCATTTGATAATATACATCTTGTGTTTCACTTGATTTCTCTAATGACATTTTTTCAAACTGTATTATTATCCAGTTATATTACTCGATAAAATTATTCTTTTGAGTCCTTGAATTCTTAGTTTATTATTTCTAAATGTTATTATCATATTTCCAAGTTGTTGATAACATCTTATTATTTCATCCGTATTTTCTCTTGTCCATTCAATTTCATTTTTTCTTTCTTGCAATTTATCTAGTTCTATTTCTAGTTTTTCTTGATTTTTTATTAATTCTTTTATTTTTCTATTATTTCTAGTTATTGCATTTGGATCTATCCAATTCATTTTTTAAATTTTTTGCCTTAAATCATCTATTAATTTATATTGTTCAGTTAATACTTCTTTTAATTCTTTTATTTGAATTTCTAAATTAGTTTCTTTAATAAATTTTTCTCGTTTTATTAAAAGTTTTTCTTCTTCCAGTCTTCTAATTTTTTCATCTCTCTCTTTCAACATTGTTCGTAACCTAGCTATAATATCTAATTTTTCATTTATTATTTGCATACTTATTTTACAACTTTCAATATGTTGATTTATATCTTTATTAAAAGTAAAGTTTTTATCTGCTATTAGTTTAATACTTTCTAACTTATAGTCTTCCATATAATATTTATTTTATTTATATAAATATATTAATTGTCTATATAGATTTTTCTTACACATTTGTTTTGTTTCTTTATTCTCTACTATAAAATAAATTAATAGATTTGCTATTATTTTAGATTTATAACTTTTATTCTTATTTTTTAGTAATTTTGCTGGAGGTCTCATTTAATTTTTAATTTTTACTATTCATAATTACTATTCATTTTTTACTATTCATCGGTTACTATTCATTCCGAAATTTTGCTACAGTAATTTACTGTTCATTTTTCCCGGCCTATTTTCTAGCTCTGATACCAGATTCGCGGGGATCGTTTTTTATATCTGATAACCCTAAAGAGGGAAGGCACACAGATATATAATAAACAATTATATACATGATTATATCCAAAAATCAGCATATTTCATTTAAATGTCTACAACCTCATAACAATACTCATATTGTGATCTGTTCCATAAACATTCTACTAATATCATAATTTAGCAATCATAAATTCAGAATAATACCTTATAAGTATCCTAGATCACCTATGGCTGTCAACCTGTCTTGGCTCTCCTTCCCTTCTCGCTTCCTTGTTTTGGGATATAGCCTGACCTTGGGATCGCCTGGGATATCCTCTAAAATACTTAATAAAATATTATATCTGTCTTAACAATTACTAAACATAGACATAGTATAATATTTACTTCGATCTCACAATATTTTCTTGTATAGAGATTGTAGAGAGAAAGGTTTAGCTACTCATAGAAAATTTATAAACAGCTATTTCCATTGATGAAAATTTTTGATATCTCTTAATGATTTACAAGATGGCTTTTATAGAGTTTTCCAATCTCTGTTGATTCTACTAATTTCTATTTCTAAGATTCCCTTTTAATTTCCTCCGTTCTTTTTCTTTCCTCTTTTTCAAAAGCTGAATCCACTTTCTGTAATTTGTCTGCCATTCCACCTTCTTTTTGACTTTAGAGATAAAATTTCTGGTAAATGTCCTTGTCTTTTCTGCTGCTGTCTTTTTCTTCTAGTAATCTTTCTTCTTTGTTGCTGCTGTCTTTTTCTTTTTCCTGAAAATTATTATTATAATTTATTTATTTATTTTTTTTTTACAGTCACCAATATAATTTGGGCCGTAGCGTCATTTGTAATATGTTTTCAGTCACCAATTCTTATTGGGCCGAAATATCATTTGTAATATGCTTTCAGTCACCAATTCTCATTGGGCCGAAATATCATTTGTAATATGCTTTCAGTCACCAATTCTCATTGGGCCGAAATATCATTTGTAATATCCATAGGTCACCAATTCTCATTGGGCCTATCAATTCATCGTTATTATTACATTGTTAGGTCACCAAATTCTATTGGGCCTAACTTTCATCAAATAGTATTACATTGTATTATATGGTTAGGTCACCCTTTCAGGGCCTAACAAATATTTATGCAAAGGGATCAGAACATCCTTCTTCTTTTGTTGCTATATTCTTTAGAGTTGCCACTGGTCTCCGTCTTTGGCCTGATAATAAATTCTGATAAATTTCCTTTGTCTTCTGAGCATGATTGTGCTTTAAATCTGATAATCTTGCATGCATTTCGTTCAAAGCTGTAGTATCCCTGCTAATTATATCATTATTATAATAAATGGTTAGTATTTCTTCTGCTAATCCACCTTTACTTGTGCCAATGACACATGCCTTTCCTCCTCGTATCATATCTTCAAGTTTAGACTTCAATGTTGCTATGCCGATTGCTCTTTTGTTACACAACCAGTCGCCAAATTGCTCTATTGTACATGCAATGTCCGTCTTTAGGCTAATATTTTCACCTTCTATAGTAGTATTCCTGCCATACTTAAATATTTGACAGAGTAATATGGGTTTTCCTGTTAAGTCAGTACAGGCATCAAAAACCTGTATACCATAAATTCCTCTTGGTCCGTATGAATTCATGTAAGATTGAAGGCTTTGTGTTATAGTTGATGGTAGTTGTGCTATACTTGATAAGGTTTCATCTACCATTATTTTGTCAATAAATCCTAAGAGTAATAGGTTTTTTACTACAGTTGAATCTGCGTTTTCCCTACAGATATACCTTGGGTATTTTCCAAATTTCCCATTTCTCAGGATTGTAGTATTGGTTTTATAATCATAGTACTTTTGTATTTTTTCAAAGGACTCGGTATATTCTTTGGTAAAGGTTACACGATCTTTTAGGGTAATGGTGTTGATAGTATTTTCTGGTATGGTTATTGTTTTGATAGTAGGAGTATTGGCTAATCTTGATACAAAGGTTTCTGGGGTTTTTTGTAGGTTGTTTAATATTCTGAGTTTTCCTTCTAAAGTAGTAGTGAGTTGGCTGATTTCCTCGTTAATAAAGTTTATCTGGTCATTCTTTTCCTTTATCTTCTGAATTACTTCTCCCACCTGTATCATAATACTGCTAATACTTTCCATTTTCCCTGCTAAGATAGTCTGCAAGAATATTTTTAGTACCTGATATGTTTTTTACAATAAAATCATAATAACTAAAAAATGCTTGCCAATTTCTTCTTTTATTTAATTCTGGTAAAGGGTCAATTTTATTGAATATAAATGATCTTACTTGAGTATTATCTGTTCTAACAACAAATTTTACAGGTAGTAAATGATAATGAAATCTTTTAATCCCTAATTTTACAGCTAATAGTTCCTTTTCATTAATATGATAATTCTTTTCATTGGGTTTCCATGTTCCAGCTGCATATCCACATATTAAAGGGTTTTCTTTATCAATATCATCTTTTTCAAAAGCTACTAATACTGCTCCCCATCCTATATCACTAGCATCTGTAAATAGTTCTAACTGATCACTATCTTTGGGTAATCGTAGTTTAGGTAAATTTTCTACCTTTGTTTTTAATGCTCTTATTGCATTTGTATGATCTTCCTTCCACTCAAAAGTTTTATTTTTCTTTATTAAATCTTGTAGTGGTTTTCTTAATTTTGGTAAATCTTTTATATAATCTGAAGCGTAATTTACTATTCCTAAGAATTGTTGTACTTCTTTTTTATTTTCTAAAATTTCTTTAAAATTCTTTATTTTTGTTGATATATGTTCTTGTAATTGAATTCCTTCAGAGTCTATAATATATCCTAAATATTCTATTTTGTGTTTAAATATTTCTGATTTCTTTTCTAATAATAATATTCCATGTTTTCTAATAGTCTGAATAAATATATCTAGATGTTTTGAATGATCTGTTAAATTATCACTAAATATTAATATATCATCTATATATACTAGAATAAAATCATTCATTTCTCTAAATATTTTATCCATTCTTCTTTGGAATATTTGTGGAGCTGTTCTTAATCCAAATGGTAGTACTATCCATTCATAATGTCCTTGTGGAACGCTAAATGCTGTTAAACATCTAGATTCCTTAGTTAATTTTATTTGCCAGTATCCACTTTTACAATCAAATTTACTAAACCATTTTTTATTACTTGTTTGGTTGATTAAATTTCTTTTATATGGTAAAAAATATCCATCAAATATAGTCTTTTTATTTAGTTCCCGATAGTCTATTACCATTCTAGCTTTTCCTCTTTTTACTTCATTATGATTTCTTACTAAAAACGCTGGGCTACTATGCGGACTTTTACTTTCTTGTATTAGTCCTAAGTCTAATAATTCTTTTATTTGAACTCCTAACTCCTTTTGATCTGTTGGACTATATCTTATTGGTCTGTTTCTAATTATATCATTAGGGTTTATTAGTTTTATTTCAGCATATATTTTTTCTTTTTCCCATAACTTCATTGGATGTTCTCCAAAATTTATTTTTAAGGCCTTTAAATATTTTTGTTTTAATAGTTCTAAATTTATTTTTCTTTCTGCTTTAATATTACTTATTTCTATTGATTTTACAGGTATTATTCTTTTTAATACTATCCATTTTTCGCAAGGTGTTAACAAACTTATCCTATCTTGTTTTATTATTTGAGTTTTAAAAGAATCTAAAAAGTTATTTCCTAGTAACATTTGTTGTTTCATATTATTTTCTTGGTATATTATAGGTAACCTAAATCTTATTTTTCCTAATATAAATCTTACATTTTCTGCTATTATATCTATCTCTTTTTTATGGTTATTGAATCCTGTTACTATTATTCTATTTTTTGTATGCTTCCATTTGTGTTGAGTAAATACTTCTTCTTTAGCTAAACAAATATCTGCTCCACTATCTATAAATATCTTTTGTTTTATATATTTCGTAGGTTTATATTCTACCTGTGCTTCAATATATATATCTATCGGAGATGCAGGGATTGCAGAAGTATAAAGGAGAGAATTTGTCGGTTCGAGATGCAGGGATTGCAGAAGTATAAATAAGAGATTAAATGAATATATTATGTTTGTATGTGATGAATCTCTCGAGAACCTAGTAGGTACATGAAGTTTGTACCTAATTTTGTTCCCATCACGGTACTAAAATAAGTAATACTCTTAATTGTTACTTGCATCATGTTCGTATTTATGTTATTTGAGCATTTGAGTAACTGCTCTTTGAAATCCAACCATGAGACTTAAAAATCAGATTATAGCCATGATTTGTAATATTGTTTTTCGTTTCTATATTTTTCAGTTTTGTAACGGAAATATAGCCAATTATAACTGAATCGAGACCTTTTAAATTGAAACCAAAATCAAATATGAATCGGTAATTATAATTTTGGATATTAGAAATCGAAAATATATGAATAGAGTTCAGGTTTTAATCTAAAATCGAGCCTAACCGACCCGACCCTGAACCTGCATTTCCGTTGGCGCGAAAGACATCGAATTTTTACGCACTCAACAATACCGATTAAAAAAAGAAAAGAAAGTACAGCTGTATATATAAAAAAACATAATCCTAAATATGAGTAGACTTTTGTTGTAATGGAGTCATTGCTGTCTCGAGGCTTATCGCACCGTAAGGATATGATTTAGTTACAGGAGCAGCACACGAATGGCATCTCCTTCAGCACCTCTTCACTGGAATTTTTCTCAGGTTTTTGGTGAACGTAATCCTGCCGACGATGTTCAACCTAGTACGCTCCCTCTCTCTCTCCCTCTCTCTCTCTCTCTCTCTCTCTCTCTCTCCCTCTCTCTCCCCTTCCATCCCTCCCCCCTCTCTCCCTCTCTTGTCCCCCCGCTCTCCCCCTCCCCCAACTGTTTCTCTGTATGTGCAGTTGTGCACACACTAAGCAAAGTTCAAACACATATGTTTATGAATTATGAGTTAGAAACATGTAAATAGAAGCTGATGTTAATATTTTAGGTTTCTACTGTAGACTGTTAAACTCATTGAATAGTTGTTCGGGTTGAAAAATGCAAATTCAATTTAATATCGCAGTGCAAAATGAGTAGAAATATGTTAAATAGAAGCCCATCTACTAGCATCTTGGGGTTATAGGAGAGCTGATAACGAATCTTCATAAGGCCCTCCTCCTAACCCTGACATTTTCTTAATTATTTAACATGAATACTAAGGCTTATTATTGCCCGAAAGATTGGTTTCTAGTGAGCCACTCTTCAACCTAAAGATGAGATTTAAGGTGAGGGGAAAGAGGGAGAGTGTTAAACGTAATATATGATCTAATTAAGTACTCATCATACCTTTTAGGAGAGTGTATATGTGAGGAAAATTGGAAGGAATGAAGTATTGGAATGAAATGGATATGATGCAAAAATGTTGATAATATTTTAAATTATGCCTTGTTCCCACCGCTCAATTCCTTGTTTGTACCGAATGCAACCTCTATTCCTGGTCAGAGATTTTACCTTTTAGTAGTGCCACATTGCAGAATGGACTTTGTGAGTGGTCTAGTAGATACGACAAAAGATGTATCTAGGACCTACCTATTATAAAAGGTGAATTTTGCTTAAAGTTAATTAGCATAAAAAAGGATATTGTTTGAAGTTATAATTATGTTGTCTTTAATATTAATTATACAGTGTCAGAAGTGAAATGAAATCATGATACAGCAAAAAAAATGACGAAACTTGGCAAAACAGAATGTGAACAAATTTTTCAAATCATGTACTCGAAATATTATCAGTAGCTTAAAGAGCTGATGATTGCTGGAAATGCTATCATTAGATAGTTCTGCAGTGTCTCTTGTGAGATACTTTTAATGAGCTTAATGTTGCAGTTTCTTTCTGACTAATTTGTTGCGGTATTTTCGTATTTCATATCTAATACAGAGTTTTTTTATATAGTGGATGTCATATCAGCAATTGACTTTGAAGACAGTGGTGATCATCTGGCTGTTGGTGATCAAGGAGGGCGTCTTATAATCTTTGAAAAGACACCTGGTAAAGATGTGCGAATCACAATTTAACCTCAAATTATCTATATATGTGTGTTTTGTTTATAAGAATTTTATATCAGCAATTGTAGGGGTTTATGTGCGCTACAACTGACCATCTGCCTTTACAAGATAATCTTATAGGTGACAAATGGCTATTTTTCTCGGAAAGAATTGGAGCAATCAGATCTTAGTGACACACAACATCATCAATATCAATACAAAACAGAAATTCAGAGTCATGAACCAGAGGTATATTTTGCTGATTTCAATTGCACACTAACTCATTCTCTAAATCCTGCATTAGTATTATACTCATCACAGTTGAATTGGTATGTACTTTTCGACTTATATGTACATATTAGATTCTGATTGTATATCACTTTTTATAGTTTGATTATTTGAAGAGTGTGGAAATAGAAGAGAAGATTAATGACCTTAAATGGTGTGCAAGGCCCAACCAATCACTTTTTGTTCTTTCAACAAATCACAAGACAGTCAAACTTTGGAAGGTATATTTTTGTCGTACAACTGTAGTTCTAGGAAAGATATTATAAGTCCAAAAGCATTGTATATGAACTAAGTTCCACAATGGTTAATTGTGTAGTATCTATCTTGTCTCTGTTTTCATACTTGTCCTTTGTTTTTTATTTAATATCAAATGAAATGGAGGGCTGTGAATAGTGTGTTCTTCATTACTTTTAAATGTAAACGTGTTTGCTTTAAACTTGACGTGTTTTATTGATTACTTATTAGTTTAAATTCTCAAGTTAAATTATAATATGAAAAAAAAAAACCAGAATAAACAATGACATTTGCTTGTGCACATTAAAGAAATAATCCCTGGTCGATCTTAAATTTGCACTCCTTTTGTCATACTTTATCCTTTTAAATAATCATAATGTGTTATTTTATTTTCAAAATCTAGTTTATCGTTGGGGTATTTTGTGTCGTCCCTTGATCCTCTTCCCTAGTTACTATTAGTTCCATGCCAAGTGATTGAAATTTAGTTCATGGGATAAATTCGGATAACTATAGAATTAGTATAATACAGATCAAGAGCAGGCATGTCGATAGTCTGACTATTATTAATCCCATGAAACAAACAAACATAGTGTTAGTGCTTATAAGGAATAGTTAAAGCAGAGAAAAGAATAGACAGTGCATCTTTTGAGCAGATGAGAATGTATAAAGAGGTCAAAGTGAAAATGATAAATTTGCAAGAGAAAAAAGAAGAAGATATATATATACTTACTTTGTTTTTCTGCCGCTGATTTTGCGCACACTTTTTTTGCTTCCACATGCTTACACAGATAAAAGTTGAGAGAAAATAAGAAATTTTCAAAACAAAATAATAATGAAAGATATGTATATAAATCTACTTGATTATTTTTTTCTTGCTTTTAGCCAGGTTAAAGAACGCAAGTTGAAGAAAGTTAAAGTAATGGACCATGATCCTCTAGTCTCTTCAGAGAATGCTCTTTTGGCTGGAAAGAGCTACATTGGCGCACAAAATAAATCATCTTTTTCTAATGGTAATTTTTTAGAATCAGGAGAAAAAATGGACAGCATTAGGACGCAGCCAATTGTTGGACATAACAGAGTATGTATTAGATACTCACCATACAGAAACTTAAGATACCATTTATGTGAAATTCTGTTTCGCACTTGTTATCTTTTTTTACACGGTATTTGAAAGTTTTTACCTGTTTGTTATTAACTAGGTAGCTAACCTGGAAGATGATGCTCCTGCAAGGTGTCGAAAGGCGTATGCACATGCTCATGATTATAATATCAACTCTATCTCGAATAATAGGTAAAACTGTATAGAACAGGAAATATTAATAGTAGGGACATTCATTTGTGTTGCATATTTAGTATTCTCTACACTTTAAAGTCTAATCATGACAGTTAGAGTGGCCCACTTTTTATGTTTTAGCAGTTTAAAGAGTGAAAATAAATGAGTTGCAATCGCAAAAGCATAGAGTTATTGGCAAAAGTCAGTGGACAGTTATATGAAATTTGTTTTGTATTTTTTGTGTAGTGACGGTGAGACATTTGTTTCCGCGGATGATCTTAGGATAAATTTGTGGAACCTTGAGGTCAGTAATCAGTGCTTTAACATTGTTGACATGAAGCCATCAAACATGGATGATCTTACAGGTAGCGTTCTCTCCGTGTTGTTTAAAACACAATAGACTGTTTCATCTCTTATTAACCTATTGACTCGGGTTCACCTTTTCATCACTTTTGTCATACACATGAATTATGAGTTTTATGAAAAACAGTGTTTATCAAAAAAATTTCTGTCTATTAGATGCAAGTCTACATCGTATTGATTGCAGTAGCCCAAAACATTAGTAATCTAATTAAATATCCTGGATGACAAGACAACCCTTAATATGTGTAATATTAGTAGGACAAGACAATGCAACATATTATGCAACATTATTGGGAGGTATTCAACATGTAGTGTGGTTGGTACATACATGGTTGTTGGAAAGACGAGTAACAAGAAATGCAATCAAAGAAGGCATAAGTCGTGCAATTTTAAAATTTTATCCTTTAGATGGTTTTATTTACTATAAATGGTAAATATTGTAACTTCTTCTGAGTCTTGTAGTAGTTGAGGTTTAGATTATGTTTGGCCTGTCACAGGTAATGTCATTCAGTTTTAGCAGCTTCATGTTGCAGCTTTGTTGGTTCAGGCATGTCGTCTTTCTTTATCCCATTGTCGCAAATCTGTGTGTAGGTGCATAGCCCCTCACTGAGATTTACTTGTCCTGTTACTCCTACAATAATGTCATAAGGGTAAATGGCTTTAAAACTTGTTTCAAGCTTTAAAAGTCAGTTGAGGTTCTCTAAGCATCTTGATAGTAATAGCATCATTATCAACAAGTGAAGTTGCAAAGTGTACAAGCTCATAGTGCCACTAACAACTAGGAGTGCAGTTGAGGCTGTAGGTGCTTTGAGGGGCAGTCACAGGGACCTAAGAGTGAGGCTTGGTAGCTTCTCTAATAGGTCTGTAGTCTTGTGTGGTTTCCAAGCATATAGCTCTTGCATTGGACATTACCATCCCAAGGATATTCCGTCATGTTTTACAGAGATAACTTGTAGGGTATAAATTATAGATGAGTGCTATTTTTTCAGAGCTGAGATGACAAATTATGCTGTTCACCAAATCAATTGCTATATCAAGATCGAGTTAACATTGTCAGTTCTTAAAAATGAACTATTGCCAAAAATATTTGGCTATGATTAATCTGTTGGAGAGAATAATTTATTGGCATGTCTAATACTCTGTGCTTCTTTTTGATAATTTTCAGTCAATGTCTTTATGATTGAAGTTTTTTTCCCTCAGAGGTGATAACATCAGCCGAGTTTCATCCACTTCACTGTAATACTCTTGCTTACAGCAGCTCAAGGGGTTTCATTAGACTTGTTGACTTGCGGCAGTCGGCACTATGTGACCACAGTGCTAAGATGTGCGTTCTGCCAAAAATTTCTTCATTCATGATTTGTATTAATTTTAGATTTGTCCCATGTCAAATTGCTAATTAACCATTCTCTTGCCATTGGAGTGTTTAACTTGAGCTCATATTCTGCTTTTCAGATTGCATGATGGTGTTTTTAAAGGCCAAAAAACATTTTTTACTGAAATCGTCACATCAATATCTGACATGAAATTTGCTATGGACGGAAGGCATATATTAAGTCGCGACTTCATGACATTAAAGGTCCATAACTACTTTGCTTCAAAGGTCTTCTGATCAGTAATTTGCATTAGAGTTAAAGGTCATAAACTACTTTGCTTCAAAGGTCATCTGATCACTAATTTGCATGAAACTTTTAAATTACCCACATTATAGCAGAATGCATTGTTATTATTACGTTTATTCTGCTAAAAATTAATGGATCAGAATATAGTGTTAATGGTTTCCTGTAGCTGGTAATGGATAACAAATTTATCTGGAGTATTTAATTTTCAACAAAGGTTCTTCTTCAACTTCGTATTTTGTTTCAACTACCTAGCATTCTGGCAAGTTCTTTTTAAAATTTATAAATACGGTTTATATTTCTTTAGTCATTGTATCGCTGTCAAAATGTTCACATTGAACCCACATCATGTCATATATAAATATTCTTGTGGCTTGCTTATCCTCGATTACTCAGAAATCTCAAAATTCACAATTTGCTCTTAAGAAATATATCCTTGCTAAATATCCGCAGCTGTGGGATACACACATGGAGACTTCACCGGTTGCAACTTATAAGGTTCATGAACACCTTCGTACCAAGGTAATTAACAGATCGTGATGAACTGCATAAAATTTAACATGTGAGTTGTCATGTTTCATGGTAGGCAATGCTTATATTTTCATGTTCCATATCCCTATGTTCTGATTAAACCCTTAATATGAGGTCCCTGTTTCTAGATCAATTTTAAATTTCCGCCAACATATAAAGATTTCATTGGCCAAATCATTATTATGTGCAATCTGATGTGGGAAGAATCTTCTCAAATTAGATAGCCTGGGGAATAGAAATAAGAGAGTATTTAAGAAGAGAGACAAGTGGTGGGAGAGAAGTGAGAGAAAAATCCTCGAGCATTGCCGACTATCCGCAGCAGACTGCATGGATGAATAGTGGTGTAGTCTAGAAAACAACTGTAAAGAAACCTAATTTTTGTCTTTTTTCTGCACACTTTATCGTCCTGATGATTGGTAAATTTGATCATGTTCCCCAGTAAATTGGTACGATGTTGACCCATGTTTCGGGCCAAACAATCCAATTTGAAGTTCCACAAGTTGACCCGTGAACCATGTAACGCTGGGAAGATATACTCATATCTACACCATATAGTTATTTTGTTTATTTTTACCGCATTTCCACCCAATAAGTTTACTTTGACTACCTCTTATTGGTTACATGTTTCAATGCATTTACAGTTGTCCGACTTGTACAATAGTGATGCTATCTTCGATAAGTTTGATTGCTGCATAAGCGGAGATGGAAGGCACTTTGCTACTGGATCTTATAGGTTTGGCATTTAGCTAAAGTATAGTTCAAAATCAAATGCTAAGTCATGGTGCTACTAGAGTTTATCTTGTTTTTAGCTCATACAGATCCCAAAAATTATTTGTTCTTTGTCTTTTAATTTAGCAACCTGATAAAGATATATTCTTGTGGACTTGGTGGCGAGGAAGGAACCATGTTGGAAGCCAGCAGAAATCCAAACAGGTACACATCCATATTTTTTCTCATGAATTTCAAATCTTTAAGTTTCATGGTGCTAATAGCTACTAACCATATTGGAACTATGGATTCGAGTACTGTTAGCTTTCAACAGATTTTGTCTCTCCACTTGTATGATGGGGGCAGGGAAATAAAATTATAAAATACACAAATTTAGGCCTCTCTTTTATATATACTATATTTATCTAATATCTATTACAATCCATTGCAAAGACATCGAAACATCCAGGCACTTGAGAATAACCCATTAGTATCCTTTCTTTTTTTCCTGCAAAACAGTAGCATACTTAAGTTTTTACTGCACATATAGCATTAGGCCAATTAGTCTAAGATGTAGGTCTGTGCTGTTCTTTTTTCTTATTTATTTTCAACTTCTAGTCGGATGATCTTGTAGTATATATTGTAGACTTAATCTACATCTTCAAGCAACTCATCCTCCAATTAGTTTTTGGTTAACCGGATTTCAATGCTAAGGCAAACAGATATATTAATTAGAAACTCTTGTTGGGCTTGCTAAGCAGGCCTAACTCCACATTAGTATGATATTGTCCGCTCTGGATTGAGCCCTCACGGTTTTGGTGTTTTGGTTTTGGGCACCTCCCAAAAGGCCTCATACTAATTGGAGTTATCTGACAGCTTATATTCTAGCAAACTGCCCCTCCCACAAACGGTTTTGGTTTTAGGCACCTCCCAAAAGGCCTCATAAAACTGCCCCTCCCACAAACGATGTGGGACAACTCCTAACAATCTCCCCCTTCAGTGTGACCAGGCTCCCTCTTGACCCATACTGAAAGTCCATCTGGCCAACTCCTAACAATCTCCCCCTTCAGTGTGACCAGGCTCCCTCTTGACCCATACTGAAAGTCCATCTGGCTATCTGCTCCCCCTAGGCCCATACTGGAAGGCCCGTCTGCCTTTTCCTTGAGCCCACTCTGGGGCAAGCCCATCTGCCTCTTCCTAGGTCACTTCTGGAGCCCATCTGAGATTGTTGTTGGACCGTTATAACCTGAAGCTCTGATACCACTTGTCGGGCTTGCTAAGCAGGCCTAACTCCACATTAGTATGATATTGTCCGCTCTGGGTTGAGCCCTCACGGTTTTGGTTTTGGGCACCTCCCAAAAGGCCTCATACTAATTGGAGTTATCTGGCAGCTTATATTCTAGCAAACTGCCCCTCCCACAAACGATGTGGGACAACTCCTAACAACTCTGAGTGCCAAATCTATGAGAAGTTCTGATTGTCCGGTCCAGGAACAAACAACTTACATTGTATGTATTGTTAAGTTACAAAAACAGAAGGAAATAAAGAATTATGCCTTACGTTACATATTTGATCTTCCCTTTAAATATTTCTAAATTAGTGGTGTTTACGAGTCAAACTATTCAGTAGCTATTCGAGCTCGGTCAAAACACTTGAATCTGGTTCGAGAAATAACCAAGCAAGCTCGAGCTATTGGAGTATTAATTGAGTCAAGCTCGAGCTATTCAAATTCTTAATCGAGCCAAGCTCGAGCTTTAAGTTACTCGGCTCGTGAGCCTCGTGGGCCTAATTGAGCTATTAATATTTTTTTTCATTTATATATTAATATTACTAATATGCAGTATAGTTTAATCTAAATTTTGAAAAATTAATATATATCTTACACATTTAATCAGTTAGACGTGCATATAGGAGTTTTTGGTGAAATTAGTTAAGTCAACTCGAACTTGAGAGCATATTGAACTTTGGTCAAGCCGAGATTTAAGCTTAAATTTATGGTTCGGTTGAGCTTGAGCCCAAACTTTTTAGTCGAGCCTGACAATTTTGGCTCGACTCGGTTCGAACACACTCCTACTCTAAATATAGTTTTAACTTTTAACAGTTACTGACCTAACTTTTACAGTAAGGCGCATTATCTAGCTGCTCCACGGGCCAGGAGGTCATCTCTTGGCAGCTTAACACGGGCAATCTACAGGCATGGTAAGAGTTTCCATTTCCTTAATTTAAATATAGCGGTTCCAATCTTTTAATATTTTTAGAGATTCATTCATGTAAAGAGTATCCTGTTCCTTCTTTTTTTAGGGAATGAGACGTCTGACTCAAAAAGTAATGAATTCCCGGGCAACCTAAACTCCAAGTTGTTGCACATGGCTTGGCATCCAAAATCAAATATGATTGCTTGTGCTACAGGAAACAGTGTATATATGTATTATGCATAGAAGTACATCACAGAGTTGACACTGATGCCAAAAATAAGCAGTACTACTGGGTTTGAAGTAACATAAATGTAGGGGTAGCAAGTAAAAAAGATCTAACAAGAAATAAAATCAAAGTTGGAGTCCTAGGCCGTTGTAGCAATTGAGTAGTTCTGGGAAGCAGCAGCTTTACTTCACATGAAACTCAGCTGACTGAATTGCTGAATGTTCTGACCTCAGTTCATGAAGGCACATGTCATACTTATTCCAACTTCCAATTATACAGAATTTTCATCATGCTTGTGAATTTGAAATTGTCATTATATTAAACTCCATAGTAGATCATTCAACCTTTAGCATAACTAAACTTTTGTGTTGATTGAAATTTTGCCAGCCTTTATTCTTTCTTTTATTAACCTTTCAAAATGATGTCTTGATAGCTGAAAAGCTTATATATCAATAGGAGTTTTGATGTAGAGGAATTCTTCTGCAATCAATTCAGAGAAACACCAAATTATATACGTTTTACTGTAAATGATTCATGAGGCTGGAGATGGTTGTATAATAAATTAAATTTGTGATTTTTTCCATGTAAAATATATTTCACTTTTTCATAATAAAATTATAAGAGATAATTTATATTTCAGAAAAGTTTAAAATAAATTTTTAACTAAATATTTTGAACACAGGTCCAAAACAGTCATATAATCTAACACCTTGCTATTATAAGCTAACTAGTAAATAAGTATTAAATTTTTAAATAAATAAATGAAATGCAAAACATATTATTTATTTTGATATTTAAACTAAATTTTAGAGATTTAGTGTTCATAATCAATATATCATAGTTAAACAATTATATTATTTATCTGAACATACAACCATAGAACCATCATTTTAATTAGTAAAAGAAAAAAGGACAATCGTTCATATCATTAAACATAAATTATTATAATTTTCTTATTAACAGCAAAAAATATTAAAAATAAAGCATACCAATTTCAAGTTAGTAGAACAAATTATAGTGTGTATTTTATTAGTATGTTGGTCATTTCTGTCTAAGTTTAAACAAACCATTATTACTTCAAGGACATGACTAATAATATATGTAATTAAGATGATCTATCTCTTGTCAAATATGAATTTATTAATACACCCTTCATCATACTTTATTCTTTAACATTTGGACAAAGAAAATTGAAAAATGTGAAGTTAAAGCCGTGAGATCTCCAAAAATACTAAAATTAGGAAAAGAACATATTATTTTTAGAAAATACTAGTAAATTAAAGCATTTAAAGAAATAAATCACACTAATCGGGAAAGGTTAAAAATGAATGGGCTAGAAAGGAGTAGGTTTTAATGCATATTTGGAAAACAAAAACCAATTGTCCATTTTAGGTAACAATTTTAAGGCTGATTAACAAATGGGTTTTATTTTCAATATTTGTCATCTTTATGGGCCTGGGCCTGACCCTCCAAATGAGAATACAAAAACGATTTTTGGTAACAAAACACGACATCCGAAGTTTAAACACTAAAAAGGGACATTTATTTATTTTTGACAAAAAAGGGATATTTATTTATTTGTTGTACTATTCTTGTTCCAGGTCATCTCTGTCTTGCTGATCCACGCAAAAAGACGAAAGCAAGTGTAGGGACCAGACAGAATCTCCTACATTCCAAACTCACTTCAATCTCCTCTCTCTGTCTTCTGTATGTTTACTGGTTTAGTATTACTCTTATTTTGTCATCTTATTTAATTAAACAACCTACAAAGTCAGTTTCCTTTTTTAATTAATTATTACTTGTTAGGTTTAGGGTTTATTTAGGTACTGGCATTGAGTCTTCAAGCATAATGTTACTGTTACTTAATACCCTAGAATTATTGAAGGTTGTGTTTAGCGTAATGGTCAAGTGTTTACGTGCAATAACTGGAGGTCGTGTTTTTTTTCTAAATTAATTGAAGGTCGTGTTTAGCATAATAATCCTTAGGTCGTTGTATGAGAGGTCGTTTCACTTACCTCTGTCTTTATTCAATTTTCCTAGACATTGCTGACTTGTGTCGTGACTGCGGAGGTTATGGAAACCGTTAAAGCGGAGCCAGATGTGGTTGGAAGGTCAATGGAGGTTAGAGCACACAATAAACGTGTTCTCGATAACTTTAAGCAATGCAAAGCTCATCATGGACTAGAATCGGAAGATAACATGAGCTTAAGTGCTGTAAGTACTGGTCAAAGTGGCACTAGTGCGTTGGATCAAGAGCAATCTCAGTTTGATGATACAAGCCCTTGTTTAACATTACCCATTAGTTCAGCACCTCTGTGTCGGCAATTTTGGAAGGCCAACAATTATGAAGATGGAGTTGCACCAAAATCCAACCTTCAAAGTACTTATTTGTCTAAGATTATATGACTTTTTGTGATTTGTTCCAGATGACAGCATTCATGGTTTTCTTTTCTTAAGTTAACTTCACTTGTCGTTATGTGTATCTCAATATGCTTATGGCTGTATTTTAACAGCTATCTGACAATTTGATCGGTGGTTAACAGATGTTACAAATCACCTATGTATTCACCCTAAATTCCTTCATTCAAATGCCACTTCGCATAAATGGGCTTTTGGTGGTATGTTTAGCTCCTATTATCATTGCTTGCGAGTGCCTCTAGCAACTTAGCTTTGCTGCAACAATTTATAATTACTTTAACCAGTTTCATCTTATCGGTTGCTTAATTTGTGCAGCCATTGCGGAACTGATAGATAATGCAGTTGATGAGGTATATTCATGTTTAAAAATTTGAGCAAATCTATAATTAAAATCAGTGATTGAACTCTAAAGTTATTTGCTAAATCCGAATGTTGTGTACGTATGTGACTTGCCCGTAACTGTAATATCGTTTATTTCTTCTGGGGGAGGAGGGACACCCTAATGCTTGCTATCACCGTATGTTGCCAAAAAAAATATGACCGTCAGAAAATAAATGATTTTTGCCTTACTATTTTGTGGGAAATGTTATCTTATATTAAATTGAAAGTGTTTAATATTGCTCAAAGTTACAGAAATTAGAGAAATCCCATGGCAGATGGTATAAGGAGTAAAAACAGTGCAAATTTTGTGTTTCCCTGTATCTTTTTTCTAAATGAAATAGCCTTCTTATTTCTGCAATTTGTTTTCCATCTACTGGATAGATGCAAAATGAGGCTACATTTGTGATGATCGATAAAACTTTAAATCCGAAGAATGGAGCTTCAGCATTGTTAATTCAAGGTATTCCATGTCCATCTTCAAAATATGAAAAACTCTTATGGTTTGACATCGATTTTAATTTATTTCCCCATATTTACAACAGATGACGGTGGGGGAATGGACCCAGAAGCAATACGGCGCTGCTTAAGCTTTGGATTTTCAAATAAGAAGTCTAAATCAGCCATTGGACAGTGTATGATTCTTGTGTTCATATTTTTCAAATAATCCTATGTTTTTCCTTGCATAAATTGGTTGAATTGTAGCCTTTCAGATGGAAATGGCTTCAAGACTAGTTCAATGAGACTTGGAGCAGATGTCATTGTCTTCAGCCGCCACATGAAGAACAGGTTTGATAATGATAATGATATATTTGTTTTTGTACTAATACTAAGACAGTAAGATGACAGGTGGCAGTTCACTCCAGTAAAACATTCCATGTATGTCTGCATTTATGCGGTGTGTCGATGTAAGTTGCATAAGAACATCGGGGAAATGATTTTATGCAAGCTGTGGTCCTTTCATTCATCATTTTACTACCATGTATGCAAATTGCAAACTTTAGCATTAAAAATTAAGAATCTGAATCAGGCATGCTTAATATGCTTCAACGTAACATGCGTGTCATGATCTTCTGGGAAGACCCTGATTATAATATTAGAGGACGATGTGGTGTTCAAACTCCGTTTTAGAATTTTTTTAATAATCTTCTCTGATGATTGCAATCATAATTTCAGAGGACAGCGCGGTGTTTTAAAGTCCATTGACTTGAGAGGATCATTGTAATAAGTTTTGGAGAAGGAATATCTTATGCAGTTTATTGTTATCAATTGTTGACTGCAACTACGAGAAAATACGTGCGAGTGTTTCTATTGCTTGTTAATTTGCACAAATCATTGTTCCTCGGATATTAAAAGTACTACGAAATGATTATTAATTTTTTTTATGTAAAATATGGTAAAGATTTTTCAAGTATATCGTAAAGCATCTTCAAGTGATGCCTTCTATTCATTTGATTGTCAACCTGTCTTCTATTTTGTTCTTGTTTGGGCTTACAATTCTTGCCTTGTTTTCAGTGCATAAAAAGGTTTAGAGCCATTTGGCTCTGTGTATTTCAGCAAAGATAAGTGGATATACTTATAAACTTTGATTGGAATAAGAACTTCCTTTTTACATCCTGAAGCTAAACAGCCTCATAATCTAATCTATTTTTACATTTTAATGCCAATTGTAGTTGCTCTTCATGCATAATGGGGAGCACTGGCACAAATTTTAAGAAGTTATTTGTTTTGTATTTACTCTTCAACTCCTCTCATTATTTTCTCTCCCAAATTGACAGAAATATGACACAAAGCATTGGTCTTCTGTCCTATACATTTTTGACACAAATGGGGCACGATAGAATAGTGGTTCCTATGGTTAGTCTTGCTCTCTCTTCCACAATAGCTATTTAGATGCTCTGGCTTGTATATATGGCTATTATGATTCTTTAAAAGCATACTGATACTGTCAAAAAATGTCCACAACAATTATAATTAAAACACATATATGCCATGCTTCATTGTAATATCCTCCTTGATCAGAACGCACGATATTATAAATTATAATTAAGTTGTGTTTCCTACCTGATTAGGGTGAGTGTATATCTGATCTTTTTACTTCGCCATCTGTGGACATTGTCGTTGTTTTCATCTTTTGCTGTTTCTTATGCAATATTGCTTGAGACTGTAGGAATTACTGCTGGGTCTAGTGACGAGGAACACTTCTTTAAACATATAAGAAACTTAAAGATTAGTGTTACTAGTATATAGCCGACTAGATTTCTGTCTCACCTATACCGCAGGTTGATTACGAGTTTAACACATCGACAGAGACAATGGATTTCCTACAATGGCAGAGCAAGGAAAATTATATGCACAACCTTTCTATTTTGTTGGAGTGGTCTCCATACTCGACAGAAATTGAACTTCTCAAGCAAGTAAGCCACCATGCCGATTATCTATAATAATAAATGTATATGTTTTATAGTTATTGCTGACCTGTATGGTCTTTGCTTAGAGGGGAGGAGATTTTGGGCTACTTTGAATTATAGCTTTTTCTTTTAAAGCGTAGCCACTAGTGTATCGATAGTTAATGTTGCATCGAACAGAAGATATACATTTTCTTGTTTTCATAGATATTGCACAGCAACCTGTCTGCTTTCCGACTTGTTATCTATATAATGTTCCCATCAATCCATTTCCAGTTCTTACTCATTTTGACAGTATATGTCATCCCTGTTTTGGCTAAATACTATTCCCTGTTTCTTACAAAGTTGCAACTCCAATTTTGGCTAATCAACTTGACACGTTTACCACTGTTTCATAGGACATCAATCAAGAAATATTTACTTTTGGAATATGTATTCATAATGGTTCATAATATCACTCAAATTGGATATTGTGATGGAGGGAGTATCTGTTTTAGCAATAGAATATTCCAAAGCGTATATATACGCCTATCTGTTCCAAATTAGCAAATTAAATGACAACTAAAAATGACTTTTTTGATGAGCCAGGATATTATTGGATTACATTTGCCTTTATTATAACACAAAAGATTGATTTAGGTCTATAATTTCATATTTTACTTTCTAAGTTTCCTGAAATCTGAATGATTTGAGAATTGTGTAGTTACTATGGATACGTCAGTTCTGAAATTATGTGTAACTAAAATGGATTAATGTATTTGTTGTTTATCATTTCAAGTAATATCTTTTTGACAAAGAGGTGGCATGTCTTGACCATCGATCTATTTTAAAGTCAAGAGATTACTGTACTTAAATTGTACTCCCTCCGTTCCAATGAATTCTTAACATTTGAAATAGAGCGTTCGACGCGCATTTTAAGACTCTTATCTACTATAGTTAGATAAATTATTTTAAAAACTTTTTTCATTTGAATAAAAATTAAATGTTCAAATTTTAATTAAAAAAGGAAAATCATAAAAATAAGTTATTGAACTATATTAGATAAGAGCCTTAAAATGCGTGTCGAACTCTCCATTTCAAATGTTAAGAACCTACAGGGACGGAGGGAGTAATAACTCTTGAGAAGTAATTTAATTTTAATTTAAGTTCTTTAAACAATGGATGAACACATATGTATATATATTTTCTATTGCAGTTTTTTGTTCTACTACATATCGTAATTAGATTACCAGGTTAACTACTGAACTACTGGTCTCTGATGAACTAGGCCCTTTTATGGATTATTTTTGTGTCTAATTTTCAATTTCAGTAGTTTATGCTGTCATGTATCTTTGCGTTTCTTTCCACCCTACCCTTGCAAGCCTCAAGTTATAAGGCCTTATAATTGAATCAGAATAGAACTATAATTATTATTTACTATGAGGAATATAGGATCTGGTTGAGACAACCGACTGTGAAATTGTTATCTTTGTAATAGTCGTTGCCCTGTGGAATTTTTTTATAGTCAATATAATGACTGTGATTTGTTTTATTATATATACTTTATAATTGCAGACATAAGATGAACATTATATAAAAATCTGGGCTATAAAGACTTGGCATGTGAAAATTCTTATATTGTTTCGATATTTCTAGAAACTGTTGTTATAGATTCCACTACAGATAGATTAAATATGGTAAATGGAGCTTCACATTGAGTTGGGTTTTTTGAGGGTGGGGGAATTATTTGGGAAGGAGTGCAGAAAATTTACCATTGAATGTAAAAAAATTGGCTAAATGTCTGCTGTAGTAACATGGTGTCATTGCTATTGTTACAAACTTACAATTGCGAAATTCGGGATGGTAATGCACTTTAATGACATTGGTATCATAATGAAACTGGTACCTGGTAAGTTTTTGTATTTCGTTATCTACCATAAAATAGTGTGAAGGCATCCCATTTCTGGAAAAATCTTAGAATGCTTAAGAGCACATTTCTGTTAAGCTGTCTATGGAAAAGTTGAGGAGTTTACAAACTCTATCCATTCAGATTGAAGCATTTTAGCAAATTTATCTTTGCTGTCTGAGTTCTTATTTTAGAGTTGTGATAAATATTCAATGGGTTTCCCAGATGCATCTTTAATAAAATAATCCTATTCATCTTTGCTGTAGATGATCCTATTCTACCTTTGATAATTTAAAATAATCTAATGGACAGTTTGAAGACGTTGGATATCATGGCACGAAAATTATCATCTACAATCTCTGGTTTAATGATGAGAACAATTTGGAGCTTGATTTTGAATCAGATCAGGAGGTTAGTTATCATCAAGCCATTTCCAATATTTACCTATTGTTACTGTATTAAGCCATTCCAGGTAATGTGCATTTTACGTGTTGCAGGATATTCGTATTGATGTAGAATCCAATAAGCTTGAACAGGGGGAAAATGGGGAGAAGGGGAAGAAAGGGAAGAAGCTGAAGTCAGCAACTGAACAGCATATCGCGAATCGGCTCCGTTTTTCTCTCCGCGTAAGTTTAATGTCATTTTTATGTCTCATTAAAAAATGTTTTAATGTTTGGTTTGATTAATATGACTTTCTTTGCAGGCTTATTTATCTGTCTTGTATTTGCGTCTTCCCAGTAATTTCTGCATGTTATTGCGTGGACGAGTGGTTGAGTATCATAATATTGCTACCGATCTCAAGCATCCGGAATTCATCGTGTATAGACCTCAAAATGGTCGTTGTGTGGAGGTTGTAGCCATTTCATTTTTAAACCTTCTACTATCTTAGACTGTCTAATTGCAAGTCCCTCATTTTCATCAGCATCATAAATTAGCGGGATATCATGAATAACCGTGGATCCTACTTTAAGCTTAAATTTTCCAGTTTAAGATTAATATGCTTTGATTAAGTTAATGTCGATTTGAATTTGCTAAAGACAACTTAGTGTGCTAGCATTAATCTTCACGATTTGACTCTGTACAGTCCAATGAACTTTTTTTTTGATGAAGTTGGCATTGTTTTTTAACTGTAAAATCTTATGAAGTATGAAATCGCTAGTGGTTATTCATTATGGCTTGCAAGACATGTGGCTATTGATTTATCTCGATTGGTTGTGGTGCCGATCATTGAGTTACTAGTTATTTCCTTTACACGTGTCTACTGTATTCTACAACGAGTACACGAACCTTTGGTCATATATTTGTGTTTACACAATTCTTTGTGGTCAATAATATTAATGTCGATTTCAATGTTGCTGTGCAGGGTAAAGTTATTACAACGATAGGATTTCTCAAGGAAGCTCCCCACATCAATATCTATGGTTTCAATGTCTATTACAAGAATCGTCTAATACTGGTACCTCTTTATTGTATCTTTTTGCTTATCTTTAGTGTAAATATGCTATATAAACTTCTTTTATGTCTCCCATAGAAGTCTAATGCATTTTTGTGCAGCACTTGAATTGTATACAAAAGTTATATACTGACTGTATTTGCATTTCAATTAAAATAGAGATTAGTTCAAAGAGGTGGCATAGTCATTTGGCTTGCTAGGAGTCTAAAATATCCAAATATCAAAAATAACGTAAAAATCCTTCTTCCACTCCACCTGATCTGCTCACAGTAAAGAAAAGTTGTCATCGCCGTCATAGTTTGGAAGTCAATAATTTAATTTATCCATTGATTTCTGCAAATTTTTATATTTATCATTGGCATTGAGGTGCTTTGAAATATGGATTCTAGTTCATGTGTTTTCCCCTTTTTGAGTGGTAAATGTAGTAAGGGACCCTATATGAGGATTTGAACCCATGGCCTTGTTATAAGTGCGTGGGGGTGGGGGTGTTAGTTGTGAAGGAGATAGTCGATTGCCACTAGTGATGCAGGATATAAATAAAACAAGTACAAAGATAAATATTTGGGATTAACCGTAGAAAACCCACTACTGGTGCTCATACTGCAGAGAAATCACTACCCTCAGAATTTCTCAACCATAGAAGAGAAGAATTTGTTAGGATGGCAGCCCATAACAAAAGAGTAGCAATTCTCAATATAATAATAATCAAAGTCTTGTTTATAATGATAGATTACATCTCCTTATATAGGAGTAGATCCCTAAAATTTAACCATAAAGTAATATTTTCTTAAAAAGGAAACTAAACCTTCTCTTATTCTCTATCATAATCTAGAATATTCCTACATATATATATATAATATAACTTCAAAATAAATTAAGGTAAAATCTATCCTAACTAATCACATAAAAAATGTGCAAACTAATATTTTAATTCTTTATTCTGCATCAATGGCCTTCAATGATTATGTTCCTCCATTCTCTTGTTTCCTTGTGCAAATGTTTAATTTATGCATACAGACACATAAAACAATAAATTCTGTGCTTATCTCATCATTTTCAGCCGTTTTGGCGCCCTGCAAATTTCACATCTAGCAGAGGCAGAGGGGTTGTAGGTAAATTCACATTTCCAGTTCACATTCTTTAGTCTCAAACATTGAGTTAGATTGACCTAAATTTATTTGTTCTTTAATAGGTGTCCTGGAAGCAAATTTTATTCAGCCTAGTCACAACAAACAAGATTTTGAGAAAACCAGTGTTTTTCAAAAGCTTGAAGTCCGCTTGAAAGAAATGACATTGGAATACTGGTAAACTTATGTGTGAATAGTGACTAGATACTGAGCTTTTGTTCTGTGTGTGGCCAACAAAGCACAGGGGAAGCTAGATTTGATTGTTGATTGTTATTTTTTATATATAAAGACTCCAACTAGAAACTGCTGAGCATGTCTGAATATAAAATTTAGCCAAAATGGTCTTTAAGATCCATACTGTTTGAGTTCTCAAGATTGTTGTATGAGTGTTATCTTGTTGGGAACTATTAAGGTATTTTACCTGTTAATTTATTCGTTTCGTGAAGAATATCATATGCATGACCTTTAATATACTTGGGCTTGCTTTGTAGACAATATATGTGAATCATGCATGGTATAGTGTAGAGTGTGAGTTTTTTTCAGTTATAGAGCATAGTACTTTGTGATGCATTAAGGCCCAACAGGGGATAAAGACCAAGTTAAGATAGTATATTCAAGACGAAAGCCTAAAAGTAAATGGGTCAGCAAATTTACAAGGGAAAAAGAGTCAATGAACACAAGGGGGGATTAAAGAGACGAGAAAGAGGAGAATTAGGTATTCCGTATTGTGTACTTGCATTTTTGGATCTGGAGAGGTGCCTCCTCTCGAAAGCTCTATATATTAGTATAAATTAAATCTGTAATAGCTACGTGATTTAAGGATTTGGGTAGTAAATTGCTTGTTTTTCTGAGTTATCATTGGATTAATTAGTAAATTGCTTGTTTTGCTGAGTTATTATCGACTTAATTAGTAAATTGCTTGTTTTGCTGAGTTATCGTCCGATTAGTTAGTGAATTGCTTGTTTTGCAGAGTTATCATTGGATTAATTAGTAAATTGCTGTTGGATCTGTTACATACTTGTTTGACCAATATTGTTAATTACGGGCAGGGATCACCATTGTGGATACCTTGGATATTCGGTCACGAAAAAACCCCGGGCGTTAATGACATCACACATCACATCTGATTCCAGCACACAGCATGGTGCAAAACAACCTGTTATGTTGGATAAAAGTTTTGCTTCTGCTGGTAAAGTACTTACTGCTGGAACGTGTATGCCTCCGGTGGTTGCTTCTTCGAATGAATTAGGAAGGATACCAGGTCACCAGTTGTGCAACGAAATAAACTCACAAGAAGGTAGAGTTTGAATGTAGACTTAAAACTTAGGCGCTAATACCTGTGACCTCTTTTCATCAATACGAAAATATGTTCATTCTTGTCCAGGAGCGAGTTTGAAGAGGAGAAATTTTGAACGCCAGGAGTCTGGAAAGGTGAAAAGGAAAGCTGTGGCGAGGGACAATGTTATCAATACTAGCCGACTTCTAGAAGTAGAGGTATGTTTGAAGTGTAATTACGCAATTATAGTGGTGTTTAAATTTTGCTTGTGCAATCTTACTTTTAAGCTGCTTACATGCATTTCAGTGAGAATTGCAGAAGAGTGTAAATTATAAACCTACTATTGTGAAATGAACTTTATATAATCTACTGCTAAGATTTTACCTTTTGGTTGCAGGCTACCATTAATACCAGTGAATTGCTGGAAGATCAAGAGCCCATAAACCTTATGCTAGAAAACAGAAAACTTCTTGCACAGTGAGTAGCACAGCTTACTGTTTATTTATATATTAACTTTTGTTGCTCAAGTGACTAATATTTGTATACTATTAACTTTTGTTGCTCAAGTAACTAAGATAATAACATTTGCTATTGCACATATAAGTTTTAACTATGAACAACAAGGAGCACTCAACTACTAGCTAGTCTAGTAGTTGTTTTTTCTATTAGTTGCATTGTGAACAGGCCTTTACTTATGAGATTCGTTTTTTAGGCTTGCGCTAGTTGTCTGCTATAAGATAGAGCTTTCCTTCGCTACTAGGAGAGTAAGCAACTTCTATTAGCGGCGGACCTTGAGTCTAATTGGGTCTGAGACTCACTTCCTTGAAAAGAGGTAGACGATAGAGATAAGGCTTTCTAAATGAGATTGATTTCCACGAATATGCAGGCTCGAAGGATGCTATTTGCTACTATTCCATCTATTTGTGCATCAAGTTCGAAGAAGATCTCAAACTATGGGGCGAGAAGTGATGACCATTACTAATAAGTTTTTCTAACATTATATATGACTTCAGGTTTAGACTATACGGTGTTCGACTGTCAGAAAGTCCATAACTGACTTCAAGGATCAATAACCGGCCCCAGATTTACCCATTCACTCATTCAGTGACTTTTGGCACTGGACGTTCCCAAAATGGGTACTGCCGGATCGGGTGAATTCAATAATAGACGCCTGTTGGGAGAATTGTCCACTATAAAATATATCCGTTATGCGTGATATATTAATAACAGAAGAAATTAACTTAAATCTAATTCAAATGTGTATTACTAGTTTACATATCTTTAATGCGCTACTTTAACTATATGATGGGTGAAATTACACCTAGAGGGGGGGTGAATAGGTGATTATGGCTAACTAGGATTACTTTTAAATTTTATCTGATAATAGCTTACTGAGATTTTATCAACTGAACTATAATCCGATAATGATAGTAAGCTGAAATGACTAAATGCAATGCAGAAAATAATGTGCAGGAAAGTAAATAGAACACACAAGAATTTTAGCCAGGTTCGACCCCTAAGCCCCTATGGTCTACGTCCTGGTCCCTTACCAACTTGGTAAGAGAATATATTATTGATCAATGAAGGTTACAACTACAAGATACAACAATATATCTCCCTTTATCCCAGCTGCTGATAATGGCTTGCTGAAACCCTGTTTAAAAACCTGCTCTCTAAGTACTATACTACCCCGTAGTACAAACTCCTCTAGCAAGTACCACTAAACCCTTGTTTCCCTAGCCAACTTATCCAGCAACTAATCAATACAATTTGAACAATACAAATCAATGATAAAGTTTACAACTCAAACTATAGACTCTCTCTAAGATAAAACACGTGTATATAATTAGAGCTCGAGAGTATTTTAGAAACAATAAAGATCAGGAGTTGTATGTGTTCTTGCTTGCAAAGTCGTCAGTCATAAAACTGCAAGAAAACCACTTATATAACCACACATTAACGTTTGAAAACAGCCTCAACAAATTACAACGGCTAGAATCCAATTCTACCGTGTAAGATTGTTGGGATGGTTTTTCCAACGTTCATGTGTACGTTAGATAGAAGAGAAACACAGAAGTCCAATGTTCAGAAAATATCTCTTCTATTTAGTAAAGGATAAAACGTTTTAATGAAGATAGGAGAAAGAGTTTGAAAGAGAAACAAACTCCTATTCTTTAGGAAATCAATTTGAATAAGTAAAAACGTTTTATAAATGAGCTCTCTATATATCATGCACGTTTATTATATTAGAGAAGTCCTTACAACTGATATATATGAAGATCCTATAAAATCTCCATGAAATTCGACTTCCTTGTTGAATCTGGACTGTGCATCTTGGCTTGCTGTTATTCTGACAATTGATCATAGCTTGCTGAAATAGATTACTGTCTTATGATAGCTTGCTGTCATGATACTTAAACAGCAATGACATTAAGCTGTTATATCCTGCAGACATTCTCAAATAACAACATGATGGCTTGCTGTGTTGTGATCATCAAAACTAAGGAGTTACAATCTCCCCCTTTTTGATGATTACACACATTTAGGAGAATTATAAAACTCCCCCTAAATATATGCATATCTCAAAATCTTATAACCTGTTACTGCAATTAATATAAATGAGACATATGCATATCCAAATATCCAGTCATAACTAACAACCAGCATAAATCATTACATCAAGTCTTAAAAACCAAAAGTCAATTTAAACCAAGTAGCAAACCACAGATTAAACATAATCCAACAGATGAAACAAGTCTTAAACCAACCTTAAACAAACATAAATCTCCTAAATTTCTCCCCCTTAAAGCATCAAAAAGATCTAGGTTGAGGGCTGATAAAAAATATAAGATAAAGCATCAAAACACACAAACATGTAAGCAGCAATAAACATATGATGGCATGTCAAAATTAATAAATCAAATTAAACACAAATTATGACATTTAATAAACAATCATAGTAAGCTAACATGAAAATTGATAGTAAGCTAACATTACCAAATTTCCAAAGATAGCTTGCCATTATACACTGCACATGCCAAGTTCCCTTCGAATGGTAGAAAATCTTGCTTCGCCAAGGGGTTTTGTAAAGATATCTGCCAATTTATATTGAGTAGGTACAAAAACTAATTCAATCTTACCTTTGGCAGCATTATCTCTCAAGAAATGATGACGAACATCAATATGCTTTGTTCTTGAGTGATTAACTGGATTCTTTGATATGTTGATGGTTGAAACCCTTATAAAGTCAAAATGTAATTTCGAAAAAATAAAAGAATCGGTAAGTGCGCAATATGTGACTCCCAAGTCAAGATCTTATTATGTATACTCTCTCGTTATACAACTACTATGCCTAATTTTTTCTCATAGAAATTGTGTATACACTTAAAAATTTTCTTTTTAGGGGGTCGGGCCTTCTTTAGTATCCATCTAAAACTAAAATTATGGGAAGAGCCCGTTCATTGAAATAGAAAATTTAGGACGAATTTGGTTGGAATTGGTTGGAATAAAATTCCAATACTCTGTATCTCTTTGCTTTCGAGATACAAATATGGGAATCCTGGAAATATCTCTTTGATTGAAAGAATTTTATTCATAAAATGTAAGGTAAGTCCTAAATGAAGATCTTTTTTAAATAATTCAAAACATGTTGCAGAACGATCTATAAAACAATTGATATGGTTTGATGTGATTCCTCAATCAATTAAATTCGTAGTACCTCTAGAGTCCACTTCTTCCCCATACTACGAGTGAAAGGGAAAAAGTAAAGACTACCATTAAAGCAGCCCAAGCGAGACTTACTATATCCATGTGAATTATGTCCCCTATCTCTATGAAGGAATTATTCCATTATTGCTCATTAATAATAGTCGAATCAACGGCGCAGAGTCAAAAAGGGACTCTGACCGAACACTGTTGATGAACTAATCCCAATAACTTCTACTAAATTCCTATACGACTTCTAATTGGGAAAGACTAAACACAAGTAAAATAGTCAATGACACCTTAAGGGAATGTTACGAATGGAACATATAGGAATAATAAGGCCTGTTCTTTTTGCCCGTTTTTATCTCTATAGAAGTTAATTCTATTCTCCATTCAGTCTAATATTGAATGTG